>NC_090309.1:82671102-83374435 GCF_039906515.1 Pseudorca crassidens
TTTCTCTTCCATCCTATTCCTAGTATCAAGTGGACTCAATGTACTAATGGAAACATCCAAACAAAGCTTTTAGCTAATTGGATTATATCTCAGACTTTTCCTCTCGTCTCGTATAGTCATCTCTGCAGAAGGGAGTATAATGTTCTAGCAAGAGCCCAAACAGCTGGCTTTTTTTTTTTTTTTTGCGTTACGCGGGCCTCTCACTGTTGCGGCCTCTCCCGTTGCGGAGCACAGGCTCCGGACGCGCAGGCTCAGTGGCCACGGCTCACGGGCCCAGCCGCTCCGCGGCATGTGGGAGCTTCCCGGACCGGGGCACGAACCCGTGTCCCCTGCATCGGCAGGCCACTAGGGAAGCCCCAAACATCTGGCTTTTGATAGATGTTTTCTGCTGCTCCTACTGCTACCACTTCCATATACAAAAGAACGTAGCAAATGTGTAATTGATACACCATGGTGGTCCCCGTGAGTACCTGTAGGAAAGTGAAATAGTCTATGGATATTCGGAGAAATTCATAGAAAAACATGAAGGACTGAATTCTAGGACTGAATGCTGGGTGATTCTGGCTGTAAAATCCAGGAGGGATTGAATTTTCCTTTCTTTTCACAGGAGGAGAAAATAATATGAAAGACTATATTGGGCCAATATCATTATATTACTTTTGCTCTCTGTAACTGCTAGTATTATAATCTTCACTCATCCATATCATCTTCATCAATGAGCATGTTTAACCTGACTACATGTATAAGACAACAAAGTGCGTAATACAAATCAAACAACAAATGCATATTTAAAAAGAATATTTTAACTGGCTATTGTTTTATTTCAAAAATGGCAAGTTCTTCCAAAATTGATATTTCTTTGTTAAAGTATGGCTGGATAACAGTTCTTGAATCACTGTTTCCAAATTTCCCATGGAAATAAGCATTAAATTAGAATCTGAAAACATTAGTCTATGATCTGCTAGATCCCAGAAAGACTTTTCTTTAACTGATACTTTATGTCTCTATATTGGCAGCTTCCTTTGAAAACTTGTAAGTCATGAAAACTCCCCAGAAAAATGTACATACACACACACACACACACAACCTGTGGGCCTCAGATCTAAAATACCAAGATTGCAGGTGCCTGAACTAGGGACCAAAGGTCAAAGAGAGAATGTCAGGAAGGAAACAGAGTCAAAGTGCCCCCTCATACCTTGCACTGTCCTTCTGGAACTTGCTTAACTGGACAATGGCTGTAAAAATCATACCCACATACTACAAGGGGAGTGGGATTTCACCCTTCTCATCCTCTACCTAGAATCATGAAATCTTAATCTTCTGCTTCATGAAATTTGCTAATTTTCATGGTACAACTGTATGAGGACATAGCCATGAAAAACCAATATAGATGAATATTCATTAACATAAAAAGTTATTTACAAATGTTTAGTGAAATATTAGTTTGTAAAACTATACACACACGCATTCATAGTGATTGAACTTAAGGGAAAAGTTTTAATATTGGGTATCTCTGATGAGTTTATGAGTCCTAGTTTTTCTAGTTTCTTCTATATTTTTTATCTTGTAAGAGCATTTTGTGTTATACCTATATAATTTTTAATTAATTTATTTTATTTTTGGCTGTGTTGGGTCTTCGTTGCTGTGCGGGCTATCTCTAGTTGTAGCGAGTGGGGGCTACTCTTCGTTGCGGTGCCCGGGCTTCTCATTGCAGTGACTTCTCTTGTTGCGGAGCACGGGCTCTAGGCGCACGGGCTTCAGTAGTTGTGGCACGTGGGCTCAGTAGTTGTGGCGCACGTGCTTAGTTGCTCCATGGCATGTGGGATCTTCCTGGATCAGGGCTCGAACCTGTGTCCTCTGCATTGGCAGGCAGATTCTTAACCACTGCGCCACCAGGGAAGTCCCTGTTATGCCTATATTGTTCACAAAAGCCAAAACTAATTTTTAATATTTTATAGGATCTGACTGAAATGCAATACCAAATTACAATCTTTATTTCAAACAGAAAGTAGCAAAAATGACATCAGAAACTCGAATTAACATTTTGTGGAATACATATCTTAAACCGATACAGAACTCCATACCTAATAGTGAGTCACTGCAGGCATTTTAATTTAAATCAGGAAATAGATTTAGATGGCTGCTCCATTTCTCGCCAGCACAGTAAGACCTGAAACATCAAACAAACAGATCTACTAGAACAGGATGCAAATTAGCAATATCTGCGGATGACATGACAGGCCACCTTCCCCAAAGAAAAAAGTATTAACTCCACACTATTAAAACTAACAGTAACATTTAGAAAATACAGGAAGTGTAAAATTACAAATTATAACCACCCGTAAGCAACTCACAATCTAAAAGTAACTGTGGTTAAATTTATCTTTCTGTTTTATATCTTTACAAATGATTTGCTTATAAAATTAACAAACTGGTATCATATAGTATAGGATACACTCACATATGTATTCAGTTTTGTGTTCTACATTTCCATGTCATTAAATACGTCTCAGAAGTATAACCAAAGCAAATACTCCATTGATGTATTTGTCTTATTGACACACCGTTTTGATACATTAATGTAACGAAAATGTAATTTCCTTCCGTTAGCGAGGCTTTAGGTTTCTGTCACTGTTCTGTAGATTTGTAATTTATGCATCTAGAGTCGTGAGTCTACCAAATGGGTATCACTAAAAGTTATTTTAAGTAGAATTTTGATTTTGTCATGCCTCTTTACAGCTTTATGGCTTTGTAGGTATGTTCTCTATTTTATGTCTCTATATCTAATGAACATATTGCTAAAAATGGGACAGAAAATGTTCTTATCAAAAATCCCACTGAAGATGATAGCTCAATAAAGCAAGAAGAAAAAATATGTATATGAAAAACAATGAACATTTATTATACAATAACAAAAACTGCTCTTGTAGACAATATATTGAGTGAAAAATACTGTTTGTTTCCATTTACAAGTTTAAGGGCAGACAAAAATATTCTATGGTGATAAAGGTTAAAAGAATGGTTTCATGGGGCTTCCCTGGTGGCGCAGTGGTTGAGAGTCCGCCTGCTGATGCAGGGAACACGGGTTCGTGAGCCGGTCCGGGAGGATCCCACATGCCGCGGAGCGGCTGGGCCCGTGAGCCATGGCCGCTGAGCCTGCACGTCCGGGGCCTGTGCTCCGCAACGGGAGAGGCCACAATAGTGAGAGGCCCGCGTACCACAAAAAAACACAAAAAAACAAAAAGAATGGTTTCCTTTTAGAGTGTGGTAATACCTGGAAGGCAGCAAGAGGGAGAATTTTGGATTCTATATAAGGTTTTGTATTTTGTGAGTGATGGTTGGTTACATGGAGGTGTTTGCTTTAAGCAAAAAAAAAAAAAAAAAAAAAAGCAATAAAATAAAGTAAAAATGCACTAAGTTTTGTGAACTTTACTGTATGTTATAGTTGTAATGAAAAGTTAAAAAGCAAATATGTTGCATCTGGCATTTAGAACTGCACATTGGAAGAAGCAAATATACCTAGTATTACACAATGCAAATATAATACTTAAATTTAACTTTAAGCAATTGCATAAGCCATGGCCATTAAAATATGTATACAGGTCATTGTAGTCTGTGTCACCCACCTTATGTCCTAGAATTTTTAACTAGCAATTAATAAACTCATAAATAAGTTTGCTAAATTACTTGTGGTGAGAAGGCAAGTAAGTCCAGGAGATTTGGGGTGAAACTTCCTGCTCGCCCTAGTACTTTGAAGGCTGCCAGGTGTCACAGTAGTAGGCATGGAAAGGTCAGTTATGAAAACAGGATTTAATTCATTCTACACCTTTAGTCCTTTAGTTTAATGTTCCTAAAGTTAAATCATAAACCTATGATTCCTATAAGACACTATGGAATATATCAGACAAAAGGTAAATAAGTCTGAATATTTCACTTGCTCTTAACTAATATCTATTCCTGTCCAATAATGATGACCAAGTATGTAGTTACCCTTAAGATCTCAAGGCTATGCTTCCTCCAAATTCCAATGAACACATATATTTATGTGCTTCTGGTATGTGGAAATCGAGACTCCTCTGCCATCATCAATAAGTGTGTGAACCCACTTATTATTGGGGATGCAGATGAGTTTAGGCTAATAATTGGCCAAATGAGTTATTGTGGGTGAGAGACTAGAGTTTGGGTAATGAATTCTCTCAAAGAGGGGGCTGGAATTTCTAGCTATCTACTACCAAGTCTCAAAAAGCTACTGCTAAGGAAACCAAACAGCAATGTCAAGTCCAAAGAGTGAACTTAGGGCCAAAATAATGAAAAACAGACAAAGGTCAGTTTGTTGAAAGCAAATAAAATTGGGATAAATGCAGATGGGAGGAAAGGAAAACGTTTAGTGTGACTGTCAAAGATGACTGTGTCACAATAATGGGTGTGTTTGCCTGGCTCTGAGGAATAAGACCAAAGCCAACAATGACATATGCACTTACCCACAGGCACAGAGGCAGTGAATGTAGAGGGGGACTAAAGGAAAAAGTCAAAAACACTGAAAGAGAATATTTGGACTTCGAGGAAGAGAAGCATTTGGTCAAATGGGCCAAACAGCCCGGTTTGGTCAGGGTTTCCCGATCTCATCAGCTTAGACAATTTAGACGAGATAATTCTTTGTTGTAGAGACTCTCCTAAGCACAGCAGGAAGTTTAGCAACATCCCTGGCCTCCACCTATTAGATGCCAGAAGTACTTCCCCTTCCCTCCAGGAGCAACCAAAATTGTCTCTAGAAATGTCCCTCAAGGGACAAAATCACACTCTGTTGAGAACCCCTGGGCTAAATGAAAAGTTAGTAGTAGAATTTATTGTATCAGATGCTTACTTATTACATATAATTACACTTGAGTAAAATATGTAGAAAGTTTTATGTATTCCAGTTCATAAAGTACCTTTATATAAGTCTGTGCTTTGCAAAGATCAGAATTAAAGAATTCTTCAAAGTTTGTTTCAAATTTGGTAGACTTTTATTTGAGTTGGCCCTTCTTGACCGTTACATTTAAAATTCTGGTGATTGTAGAGATTGTCTATGTAAGCAGCCTCCCCTACACTGCCTAAGCCTGGCTTGGTTAGCTCCAGAAGTCACTCATTACCCACTGAGGTTGTACCAGATGATACAAGTAAGACCACCCGCCAAACTTGTGTTGCAGGCAGTGGGCATCAGACTCCTTTATTCAACAGGTGATTATTCAGCAGTTACAATGTGAACTTGTATTAGATTCTGAGAAAACAATAGTTAAAAAAGAAAGGTGTGGACCGTACCCTCATGAACTTTAGTGTCTAAAGTACAAGTTCAAGTTCAGAGGCAGGAGGAAAGCTTTTGTGATGCAGGACTCTTAGAAGGCTTCCTCCAAGACGCATAAGAAACCAGTTTCTCTGGTCTTGAGGGGATATTTGTAAGTAATTACATAGGTATAAGTTTCAGGCTATTGAAGAAATGACTATATTACAAGTGCCTCACATGGCCCCAGCTTACTTTCTGAGTCACTCAGGGAGGAAAGGAGAGGATGGCAAATCCCTGTAGATGTCGCCAATGATAGAAGCCCTGCTTTGGAGATGGAGGATTCTGCCTTCAACAGGCAGCCAAAGTGAGTCCCAAAGTAGATACCCATAGAGATGGGAGAGGCTCTTATAGAGAATAGGCCAGTAGTTCTGGCCTACCTACCAGTAGTTCTGAAGATCGTTTCTGCAGCTACGTACCTTAGAAACTTTTTTACAAATTTTGCATCTCTATCCATCCACCTACTTATAAGTGGAAAAGTAGTTCTACAGTACCAGTAAATATGTGAGATCATAATCTCAGACTTTGTACTTATTTTCTACTTAGTTATAAAACCCATTTCCTGATTGCAGACAACATACTGGATTTCTATCTGAATTTACTACTTCGGCTTTTCATTAGAGATTTATAGGCAACCAGTGGAAAAATAAAAAAAGGACAAATTGATGATGTAGTACCAGTTTTGCAATTTTTGTTGCTTTTTTTTTTATTTTTGCAGTGAGTAATCCCTCTAGAAAAATCCCCTTACTACCAAATCCAACTGGACTATGGTAGGACTTTATAGAAATGTCTGGCCTGCGTGACCACGACAAAGATAATGGTATCAAGCGATGAAAAATGAAATCCCCGTATCACCGCCATGCATTACGTTAGTGTCACCTTCCTTTTGTTCTGAGCATGCCACCAATAGTAAGGATACCCTTGTGTAAAGGATTTGGGGGAAAAGGAACAGCAACACGTGTTTGAACCCAACGTTCAGCACACTACTCTTTCTAGTAGAAGATACGCATACATACAGATTATGCATTTAGCGAATCCACCACGAAAGGAATCGTGTTTGCTAGCCACGAAGATTTGTTTACGTCAGCAACGGGAAATCCTAATTAAAGGGGCAAAGACAGAGAAACGGCTTAGAATTTCCAGTCACTGGGAGGAAATGTTTAATGAATATTTTATAATTTCACATATCATTGAGCCACAACACGAGTGTTTTTACATCTGAGAAATCCTTCGCTGGTCTTGCGTTTTGGAAGTTTTGAGTATGAGGCATCGCTCACGGGTTTACCCCAGCCTGAATTCATCCGAACGCAGCCTCTCCGCAGCATTGTTCCTGAAAAAGAACCTTCAGGATAGAGTTTCATCCACAAAAAGATCTTCAGAGAAGGAGACGGGTCTAAATGACCCGTCTTAGATGAAGCACACCATAGGGACTCTGCTAGAATTACAAGCCCCCGGCTTTTAGTGGAGGCATATTGTGATGGTTTCCATTTCAAAGGGACTTGAATGGGAATCTCCTGATTTTCTACTTCATTCATTTATGCATGCATTCCTTCATTTACATCAATTAGTATGCACTGAACTTCCAGGGCCTCTGTTCCCTAATCTGTAAAGTGATAATGATAATAATATCATGATCACTAGGTCACTACAGAAATACTCACGTTAATATACAAGCAGTGTTTAGAAAGATTCCCAGAACAGAATAATGATAGTAGTTATTGCCCTGATTAGAACATTGGACAGTATGAGATGCTTCACAAGGGCAGAGATCTCTGCTCCCTGTGAGTTCCACGAGGGGTGTGTCTGCTATAAGGCGAGAACCTCAGCAAATATTTGTGAAATAAAAGATAAGTAGTTTGACATCTTTCTGCTGCGATGTATCTAGAAAGATGAGTCTAAAAGAAAATGTGAATACTCCTTTACATGCAAAGTTGAGCCCCCAAGAAAGGAAGGGAAATCCATCCACTAAGGCCAGTAGTGGAAATCCATCCACTAAATCCATCCACTAAAGCTATTTATGTTCAGGAAGGCTTTGAAGCCACCACCTGTCCTGGAAGTGCCTTCCAAGCCCAGAAGGACTGGAATTCAGTGTAATAAACGCATCTCTCTAGCCCTATGCCTAGTACAGAGGCTAAAACAGAATACATGTTCAGACATCACTTGCTGAATTATTGAGGGGTGGAACGAAGGGAGGGAGGGAAGAAGGAAATTAAATTCCTTTTCTTTTCCTGACCCATCCTAAATTGGGTGATCAGTTTCCCAATGGGAGAGACTGGCTTTCATGGAGTTATGAGTGCTTTCTCTAACAGTGCTCTCTGAAATCATTTGTATGCATAAGGTAGTGGCTAGGCAAGAATAGCAATGTGCAACTACAGGGCACTTTTATAATTTTATGTGCCCCTGTAACAGTTAATGTGTTATAACGGGGAGAGGAAAGAAAAACAGAGTTTGAGATGCCCTGAAAGCTTGAGCTCAGATCTTATACTGGCCTCTTACTAGCTATGTGATCGTGGGCATTTTCCCTAACCTCTTTGCTTCTCAGTTTCTGTATCTGTAAAACCTGGGTAACATGCAGCATGCAGGCTTGATGTGAGAACTGAATGAATTTTCGTATAATATGTTTGAAACACTTTGAGACAGTACCTGGCAAGCAATCAATGCTCAGAACAATTTATTTCCTCCCTGAGGGGTTTGAATTCCAGACTTCACCCACATCAACCCACCGCCCTAAATATCTGAGTAACCAGAAGCTGCCACATTGCTCTCCAACCCCAGTGTGTATACGAAGCAGCTGAGAACATTCAAGAGCCCAGAGCTCCGTCTGTCTCACCATCCTAGTGAATGAAAGCCTGAGTGAGTATAAGCCAGCAACTGGGCTTTTCTCCTTAGTCCACCTCATTCCGAACCAGAGCCCAAAGCAACTGCAGCATCCAGCTGGAATTTCTATCGTCGAAAAGATTTCCCACTGTGCTGCCTGGGTGGGTTTCCCGAAGAAGGAGAAACAGGGACTTTTACAAGAGCCTCCTCCAAGGTCTGAATGACATGTTTTCGCTGGCTCTGGACTGGGGCCCTGTGTTAACAGCAGAGACATTAGCAAAACACTGACCACAGTTTTTTATTTTCCTGTCTGTGGAATGCGGCTTAGTCCTCAGGACTGATGGTGAATTATTTCTCCTTACATAACTATTTCTTCTCTGAAGTCTATTTAGAGGGTAATAAGAAAGGTAATGCTCTGTTTGTGGTCCCCAGGCTGGGGTGCCTAACAGACGAAGTCCCCCCCAGTAGTTAAAATCAGCTGGGGAGTCCCAACTCTGCGTGTACACTCAGTGGAAAAGGACAATATGGTTTTTGACACCAAGCTCTCATTCAGGTGCACACACACAGACACACACACACATGCCTGCACAAAGAGAGAGTGAGAGATGCTGAAAAGGAGGTTGCAGCATCAGTGACTTCTTCGAAATCTTTATCTTATTTTTTGCTGATCTGACATGTTGGTTTCCATAGCAACCTAGGGTGGCCTGGATAACACGTGAAGTTAATTTCAGAGAGGTCTGCAGAGCCAAGCAGAGCATTTTCGATGAAAGCAGCTTCTTGTCTCCCAGGAACTGCAGTCACTGAGCTCCAGGAAGTATTAGCACATGTGAACTTGGTAATAAAGATACTCTTCAGCCTGGAAGAAAGAAATGTCCTGCTCCTTTTAGTTTTGAGACTCCAAAATTAGCAATAGGAGAGAAAGATTTTACAAAATTCACGCTATCTGTGCTTAACTTGCAAGACAAAATTTCCCAAAAAAATTATTCTATCCTTTAAAGCAGAGTTCAGATTGCTTTTAGGGGCCATGATCAAAACGGAGGGCATGAAATTAGAAGAGGTGATACTGAAGGAAGGAGTGGACAAAGGTGATGAAAGTTGGCAGGAGTGTTATAGAAACTTAAATAGCGATTAGGGAATATACATTTACACACATGTATTTATTGGGTTTTTCCATAATTAGTCTGTAAACTCATACATCAGTAAGATGTTGACTGAGCCTTCATGTAATTTATATTTTTCAAAAACAAGGACCTAAATAGAAAATAATATTCTATGGTGAGGTGATGATAAAAATATGAGAATATGAAAATCATTTACCTGCTCTCCACGTGTTTGGGAACAGGGGGGCGGGGGGGCAGAATCTTCAGTGGAATATGGGGGAAGAGGAACTGGGGAATGTCACAGAACACTTCTGGAAGAAGATGAAGTCATCAGAGATCAGTCTTAAAGGACAGGCAGGTGTCAGCTCATTAGCAGGGGAAGCTGGAGTGGTGGGGAAGGGCGCGTCAGGAGGCTGTGTCGAAAAAGAATATGTACATATACATATACATATATACACACATCTGAATCACTTTGCCGAATACCTGAAATGCAATATTGTAAATCAGCTATACTTCAATTAAAACAAGAAAGTGAGGAAGACTTTGGAAGACAGTGTCCTTAAGGGACATGAAGTTGGAAAGAGGGATAAGGACCAAAATGTGAACTCTAGACTCAGGACCTTGTACTTTGTATCACAGGTGATGAGGGGCGGTTGAAAGTCTTATGCGTGGAAGGGACATGATCAAGTGAGCCTTTGAGACAGTCATCATGGTGGTCCCTCTAGAGAATGCACTGGACAGGCCTGGAGACAGCAGAGATGGTTAGGAGGCCACTAAACTGATTAGTCAAGATACTGGCAATCAGGACCAAGCCAGGAAGACCCTGGAATACAACTGACGTATTTAAAAAATGGTAAGTGAAATCAGCTTGCATAAGTAACTGATGGGAGGTTGTAGATTAGGAAGCAAAAGACACACACACACACACACACACACACACACACACACACAGAGAGAGAGAGAGAGAGAGAGCTTTCAACAGATACTCTGAGGGAGTCTTGAACTGGGGCCTGTATGTGGGCTGGGAGCAAACACAGGGCTATATGAAGTTAATTCTTTGTCATTCTAAAGCTGATACTACCTTTCCATGCGGTTCTCATGTTCATATTGAACACTAAGAGTCTGGATTTGAATTAAAAATTATACTTATGGCCCATCTGAAAGGATAAACTGTGAGACTGGCCAGACCTTTTTCTATTTCTAATAAGAGTAACGATAAAGGACTTGGCTTATGAGACATTGAAACGTGAGAAAGCTCCAACGAGATAGCATGGGGGTCACTCAGGAGAGACAGCAGTGAAACGCTATAGAAAGTCCAGAAGAGAACAAAGTATTTGGAAACATTTGGACATGTTGAAATGTTTGGTTTACTCATTAAATAATGGCAGAGCAACTGGTTACACTTTTGAAAAATAATGTAAAATCCCTAATTTAGGGCCAAGGTAAATATTTTCGTAATAATAAACTCAAGAGAAAATCTATGTGCCTACTTACATGAGGGGGTGAAAAAGGCTTTACCAAAAAAGCACAACCATAAAGAGGAACATGAATAAGTTGGATTAAAAAAATCCCTTCTGTCTATCAAAAGATGTCATAAATAAAATTAAAAGGCAATGATCTGGGATAACATTTGCAGTGTATATGACAGCAGAGTTAACCTCTAATATTTAAAGAACTAATAAAATGATATAAAAAGGAAAAGAAACCTAGAAAAAATTGGCAAAGAATGTGAACAGGAAAAACATAAAAGAGTTATAAATATTATCTATCTATCCATCTATCTATCCGTCATCTATCTATAATGTTCAATCTCACAAGAAAGATTTGCAGTGTTGGCAGGAATGTTGATTGGTACAGACTTTCTAGGAAGCAATTAGATACCATGTATCAAAATCATACACTTTGACTCACACATTTCATCTCCAGGCACCTATCTGATAAAAGAATGTCTATTGTGTTGTTCATAAATTCAAAAGTAGAAAAGAAACCAAAGTTTTTAATAATTGGAATTCTTTATTTAATTTACGCTACATTTATACAATACAGTGGGATAATGTGGCCATAAATAATGAAAAGGCGCAAGGGTATTTCAGGAAATGCAAATTATTTCTCTTTCCAGAACACTAATATGTCAGCCGCATGAATGCAGGGTCTCTGTTTGGTTCACTGTCCTAGTTCTAGAGCCTAAAATCTAGCACTTAGTGGACCCACAATAAATATATGTAGAAAGCATGATAGTTAAATGCAGTGGGCAGGGTTCTAAGATGACCCATGACTTTTGTCCCTGGTGGCTTTTCCATGGTATGTTACATTATACAGCAAAAGGGATTTTGCAGTGGAACTAAGGTTACTAATCAGTTGAACTTAGCATAAGGAAGATCAGCCAGGTGGGCCTAACTTAATGACAAGGGCTCTTTACAACGGAGGAATTTCTCCAGAAAGTTGCAGAAGAGGAAGTCAGGGAGCTGAGAGGAATTGGCTGTGGGCTAGACTGTCCATTGCTGAGACGGAGGGGCCACTACCGAGGACCCGAGCAGCCTCTAGGTATGGAGAGTGGTCTCTGGCCAGCATCCAGCAAGAAAAAGGGGCTCTCGGTCCTACAACTGCAAAGAACTATGTTCCGCCAACAACCTGAATGAGCTTGGAAGCAGATTCTCCCACAGAGACTCTAGCCCCAAGCCCAGCCCAGAGCCCAGCCCCACAGATACCTTGACTTTGGCCCCGTGAGACCCTAAACAGGGAACCCATCAAGCCTTCCTGGACTTCTGACTTGTAAAACAATGAGATAAATGGTTAGGGCACTAAATTTGTGATAATTTGGTAGGTAGCAATAAAAATTTAATAAATTAGATAAAATAAGCAGGTTACAATACAGGACTTACACTAAGATTCCCTTTTATGTTTATATATACACATATTTGTGAATTGGCAAAAGAAACACAGCTGAAGTATATGCACAGTTATGTTAACAGTGGTGTGTTTTGTTTTGCCGTGTTTTGGTTGGAGAATTCAACTACGTTGAATAGAACTTAACCACTAGACATCTGGAAGGTTTGATAACCCATTATTTTCATGGGTTCATGGAAGAAGTGTGGTCATTCTCTAAGTCCTTGTCAAATGTCACCTCATCATTGGAATTAATCATTACCTGCTATTTGGACACAGAACAGTGTAGTTCTGACTTTGAGATATGAACAATCAGTTTCCAAAAGCTAACTTTACCACTTATGAGCTTTTTTAAACTTGGATGATTTAAATAACCTTTTATTTTTTTTATTGGAGTAAAATTACTTTATAATGTTGTGTTAGTTTCTGCTGTACAATGAAGTGAATCAGCTCTATGTGTACATATACCCCCTCCCTCTGGGACCTCCCTCCCCCCCTTCCACCACTCCACCCCCATCTAGGTCATCTCAGAGCAGTGAGCTGAGCTCCCATAGCTTTAATTTCCTCAAATCTGAAATGTGAATAATAGTCACCAGGTAAGGTCATTGTGAAAATACAGCGGAATAATAAATGCAGAGCAGATTGTACAGTTATTACTGAGTACCTGGTACACTGCATAGTAAGTACTCACTGAGTTATAGTTCTTACATTTATCAGCAGTGAGCTGCTATAATAGCTTCTTTTTGGTCTTTCCCACGGTTCTTCTGTAAGTATGTCCTAATATTCTCAAGTGCCTAGCACAATGCCTGGCACCTACCAGATGCTTAGAAACTTCTGGTTCAATTAATGTGTGCAAGAGTAAAATGTTTAAAATTGAATGTTCAGCTCATGAGGCAATGCAGACTGCAGTAACATGAGATGACCACAAGATGTCACTATAAATAGGAAAGCTCTACATTTCAGGAATATTCTGGATTGTCTGCCCCTTCCCTCTTCTAGGACTCCAGGGAAAAGACACAACTGCAATACTGTGAAGGCCGAAAGCAAACTGCCAAGAATTTGCACACCTCCCTCCTATTCCACTGTGTGGATCAATGCCTTAAAAACACAACTCCTGATTTACAGAGGAAAATATTTCTGCTGAGCTGGTAGACCTAAATAAAGATTCACGAGACCTCACTTGGGGACAGTTTTATTTGTGCAGCCTTTTTCCTATCCTTGCCTTAAATCTGCATCTCTGGGCCTGGGTAGAGGCAACCTGGTTAAGAAGAGAATGCAGAGTCTAATTCTGCTTTTACCATTCGTATGTCTATGCAAGTTTCTCAGCCTTTCTGAACTGCATTTTGTCGTGTGAAAAAAAGAGGAAAACAAAGATATAGAAATTACAGACGTGCTGTTACAACCATAGAGATTTCAGCAGAACAGCATTCTCTAAAGACTAGTTTCCAGAGTATCCTGGAATCAAAAAGAAGAATCTTCTTTGCAATTCTGGAAGGATTTGGGCATTGAGCCCACAGCTACTTGGCCTGGAGCATTCTATCGCCAATAGATCAGCAAATTCTCTGAATAAGGCTTACTTGGACGTAGCCCCCAGCAGTAACTTTCCCTTTCAAAAAACACACTCTGTTGAGTACAAAAAAATTACTCCTCACCAGACTCTAAAAAAGGGTAAGAATGTCATTGTCTCTCTGGCTTCCTGTGGTCTCCATAAAATCTCCAAGCAGAGTATTCTGGGCTCATAAAAATGTCCACAGCCCGTTTCTCATCTGCTTTAATGACGTTTCCTAATGGCTGACATTGACATTGGCATCTTTTCTCTGGGGAAAGTGTTGTGAGACTGGCTTTCCCCTTCCCCAAAATAGCTGGTGGAACAGCCCAGGAGGTGAAATACAGAGCGACGATTTTTCTCTTCCCACGAAGAATTATATCCTCCAAGATATGGGAACTCTGCCTTATTTCCTGTAGCAACATGCTGAGAGGTCCCATTGCCACCAAGAAGCAGTCACATCCCCATTCAAGGAGCCCAGCACTGTGTTGTTTCAGGAGCTTTGCGGAGGGAATAAAGTAATCAATAATGAAAAAATGATAGTATCGATTATCTGTGAAAGAGGTTTTATGAGGTACATTTTGTAAACAAGGAAATCTTATTTAGAAAAGAAGCACATTATTTTGTCCAAAATATGTGATCACATTACTTGATCAGGTCACTTCAAGGAAGCTAAGAGGAAAACCAGCCATGGGCAGAAACAGCTCTCTAATATTGTCCTCCGGGGGCTCACATTAGAGAGGGAGTAAAAAATGCATAAACAGCCAGTTGTAAAAGAAGAAAAATGATGAGTACACAATGGGAAAGAAGCAAAAACACAGCGCTCCACGCGCAGGGCAGAGTGAAGTACTCATTCCCTGTGTCTCCTCTGGCCAGCGGAACTTTCTCTTCTGAGTCACCGTTTGCTAAAGAACCCATGGCTGCTCCCTTTTGGCGTCACGTTTGGTTTTACATAACAGAAGTGTTTCTTCTGTTGGCTTTGATTTGTGTTTGTACTTGAATGGTTGGAGAAGTCATTCTAGGACATCGTAAAGAGCCGAGTTTAGGGGCTTCCCTGGTGGCGCAGTGGTTGAGAGTCCGCTTGCCGATGAAAGGGACGTGGGTTCGTGCCCCGGTCCGCGAAGATCCCACATGCCGCGGAGCGGTTGGGCTCGTGAGCCATGGCTGCTGAGCCTGCACATCCGGAGCCTGTGCTCCGCAACGGGAGAGGCCGCAACAGTGAGAGGCCCGCGTACCGCAAAAAAAAAAAAAAAAAAAAGACCCGAGTTTAAATCCTGGCTCCTCCCCTTAGACCTTCAGTTTCCTAACCCCTAAAAATAAATAAAACAATACATCATTGGGGTTTTTTTGCTGCTGTCCGTCGAGGGGGATTAACGAAAAAAGATCGCTGTGGCTTCCATTACATGCGGCTAACGTAGAGTAGAAACCCCATGCGCATGTGCGATGTCACTTTCTTGCCCCTCCCCATGCCCGTGACTCTAGCTATGCACGTGTGTTGTTATCTAAATAATGCTGCTAATAATAAAAGCTAACACTACTATTCACCCTCTTCTGGGTAACGGCTATGTCGTTCTTCTTCCTTTGCAATCATAGCTGTTGATTTTACCGCCGCCGCCTTCTCTATTGGGAACGATGCCTATTCATATTTTCTGTCCTTGCGTTCTCTCCTCCCGTCCCCCAGGAAATGGCTTTCAGCAGCCAGGGTAGGAAGTGGATGTGAAGAAGCTTAACCTACAGGTGGAGAGACGAGGAACTCACTATTCTCCAGTATCTTTTCTGTTTCCAGATTTTTTTTTTTTCAAATTCTCTTCCTCTCCCACCCCTCCCCCCAAATTATGTTGCATCTGGGTGTCTAAATCCTGTTCACAGCTGTGCCAATGCCTTCTCCACTCTTACCATCTGCCTGTTTGTTTTTCTTGGTTTTAGTTTGCAGTCTGCTATTTTGTATAAGCAAAATTATCCTTTCATGTCTTACCCGTTTCAGCGTTTCTTCTGGTTATTGTAAACTGCAGCATCTGTGGTGCTTGTCTCCTAATTGTATTTCCAGCCTCCAGATAGGAAGGGCAGCCAGGCATATGGAACAGCAATACGGAGGCTTCTGCATCTCTGACCTCCGTATAAGACTCCTCACAGAATCTACAAAACTTTCGAGGGTGTTTCGTTGAACCGAGTTTGCTAAGGTAATGCACAAACGTCTGCTGCATAGACGATGGTAATACAGATTTCGACAAAGCTCTTAGGCACGTTTTTCTCGGAAATGAGTCATCACGACTCTAAAAGTATGACTCTATAAGTATATATATATATATATATATATATATCTTCAGTTTTCTGGTTCTAGTGATATTCAAATTATTACTTATTTTTAGACTAATTTGGACAGTTGAATTGAGTAAGAACAAAGATGACAGGAATGAGACTCGAGAGACCTGAATTTAAGACACAATATGGATGCGAACAAGCTGGATGTTTTGGAGAAAGTCCCTCAAACTCTCTTGACCTTATTTTCCAAATCAGTTAAATTAGCAGCTGGACTAGATGCTCCATGAGATAAACGAACAAGATTGATTCAATCAAATGTTCACTGTACACTAATGTATTAGGAGTTAGGGAAACTAAGATGAACTGAATGTAGTCCTTGTTCCAAAAGGAGCTCACAGTCTAATAATGGGGAAATCAAATAAGTATACAGATGGTCTGAGTACAGTAAGTGCTAGCATAAAAGCATGAATCCGTCTCTGCCTTGTTTGTAAGATGATCGATTCCAGGGGCCATTCTCTGTAAAGGACAAAATAGCAAGTATTTTAGGCTTTGCAACCCATACAATCTCCATTGCATCTACCCTACTCTGCCATTATAGTGTGAAAGCAGCCATAGATACACAACTAAAGAGCATGGCTGTGTTCTAAGAAAACTTTGTTTATAAAAGCAGGTGGTGGGTTGAACTTGACCGACAAGTTGCAACTTGCTGACGACCGATCTAGGTACAAACAATCTCATTGAAGGTTTTTTTTTCTATTTCCTATAATATTTTATTTATTTATTTTTATACAGCATGTTCTTATTAGTTATCTGCTTTATACATATTAGTGTATATATGTCAATCCCAATCTCCCAGTTCATCCCACCACCACCACCACCACCACTGAAGTTAATCTTCAGTGGTTTCCCCATTCTCCTGTGAGAAAGCCGAAACCTCTGACATGGCCTCAAGATACTATAAGATGCAGTCCCTGCTTTCCTCCCCCACCAGGACCATCATGAGTTTCCCTCTTCCTCATTTTCCATATTCCAACACTGTGGAGCCTCACAGAGTTTCCCTTCAACATGGCATAATCCTTCCTGCTTTGCTCCTTGCTCCTCATACCCTGCCTTTTTCTCCATACCTCCATCTCACCATCTTGTTAATGTCCATCATCCTTCAGAGAGCAACTTATACATCACCTCCTCATGAAAGCCTTCCTGGATTCCCCAAACTCGGTCCATTCCTATGCATCTATACTCTCCCTTATATGCCTTATATGCTCCTTATATGCCTCTTTCATAGCCCCTATAGCAATTGTAAGTCTTTATTTAATTTTGTAATCAAATATTTAATTCTTTAAAGTGTCCCTCCCTATAAAGTGTCAGTTCCATGAGAAGAGCACCCATATATGTCTCGCTTTTTTTACAGCTGTATTTTAGCATCTACAACACAGCCTGTAACAGAATACACCCCCAAGAACTATTGTTGGTTGGATGAATGAATGAAATAATGCCATAGAAGGGACATGAAGTTATTAACTATTGCAGCCTGAGATCAAAGGTGACAGGTGGCTGGAAATGCTTCATAGGGTGGGTGACAATCTGAGGTAGGATTTGAAAGACACATAGGGGACAAGAGGATTGTGTGAGCTATTCCAATATAGAAGATAATGATTTCGTTCATTTATACTACTCTTCTCCTTCACCAAGTCTCCAAATGTTTGATATTCTATTCTTCTTCTTTTTTATTCTATTGGTTACTTTTAACATTAGATAGCGTATTTAAACATGTCTTTCTTATTCCATCAGTGCTGGTCAATATCTAATAGCTATTACCAAATTGTAAATTAAGGATACTAGTGTCCTTATACAGTTGTATACCCCACTATGAATTCCTCTGTGACAGCTATACTTTTACATAATCAATCGCAATATTTTGTATATATTGTCAGAGCACCACAAGCAAAATTTCTGTTCTTTGTATAAGGTTAATTCTACTTATTTACATTTACATAATTATATTACTCTACTTTTATATTTATTTTTTAAAACTATATAAATAGTGTTCATGGCTAAGCCTAGGTGGCTCTGATGCCAAGATTTATGGAATTCTCAAAGGGGAATATTCCTCCTCAGTAAGATTACATGTTCTCTCTTTCCTTAATTTACCTCACTTATTAACATGCAGCAACATGGTTCATTTCATATCCATACCAGGTCTTTCTTATTTATTCCCTATCTTCCCTCCCAGAGAGGCACATACCCAGAATTCCTACTTGCCTTTTTTTCTTTCTGTATTTATTTCCTTTTATGATATAATTATATGTCTAGAGTGGCCCAAACTCAATCATACTTTCTATCCACTCAGTCCGTCCACCACTTTTTTTTTTCCCTGAGAACTTCCTCCTCGCTCTCCCTCCCTGGTCTGTCCGTTCAACCCTTTCTCTTTTTTCCCAGTTTGCTTTGTTGCTTTCAGGCTGCACACTGTGGCGTCGGCAGCACTTCCCTTTATGCTCTGTTGGGGCGGATTCTGTTTCCTTTCCTGATTGCTTTCCTCAATTTACTGAAATAAATCTTCAGGTATATCCCTGAAAAGGAAGGCTTGAGATGTGAATGTTTGGCTACTTCCAAGACTGAGAATGAAAATATCTTTACGTCTTATGCCCAATAGATAATGTGGCACATGGTATCATTAATGATGCCTTCTGCTGCAAGCGAAAACTCATGTCCACAATAGCCTAAGCAATAAAAATCCTTAATTATCTCAAATAACAGGAAACCTGGAGGTAGGTGGTACCAGGCTTGGTGCAGTGACTAAACAATGTTATCAATGACCCAAGTTCTTTCCATTATTCCACTTGGCCATTCGTAGTTTGTTGCCTTATTATCTCATGGTCACAAGATGGATGACACAGATCCAAGCATAATATCCTCAAATAACTGAGTTTGAGGCAGGAAGATGGGCCGCTGGAGCAAAGAGACCTTCCTGAATAGCTCTATCTTTTTATCAGGTAAACAGTCTTTCTTAGAAGCAATTCCTGGTTAGAATCGTATTATAATCCCACGCTTTGAATAATCAATAGCAAAGAGGAATAATTTTACCATGAGTGATTTAGACTAATAATTCATCCTCCAGGGCTGTGGGACGGGCCTCCCTCCTTTGCTCAACAAATACCTTCACAAAACTGCAGACGTGCCTACAGATAGGAAGAAAAAAATGGTTATCGAGTAGGAAACCACAGGCTTCCACCAAAGCTAACTGTAGCATTCTCTGTTGAAAATATTTTCCCTCAACTATGAACACATTACTCCATCGTGTTCTAGCATCTTGTATTACCAATGAGAAATCGGATACCTGTTCATTTTTATTCCTATGACATTTTCAGAATCTTCTCTTTATTCTGGTGTTTGAAATTTCATGAGGGTGTGTCTGGTTATGACTTTTGTTCTTTCTTTTTTTAAATTTTTAACATGTACCCTTTGTCTTTGAGCCATTTTATGAGCAAAGTGATTTGTTCAAGGCTTGTTGCCACTTCAAGACTCTAATCGGTCGGTCTCCAGTTAGTGTTGAAATTCTTGCCCGTTTGACTCCCTTGTTCCCCTCTCCACGATCCACTGTCAGGTCTGCTACATCCTGGACCCTGCCACTCTCCGTCCAAAATCCTCTACAGAATTTTAATTGAATATGTGTTAAGTGCGTTTAATTTATGCTAATGAAGCCAAGGCCAGCATCTCGATCTTTGCTGTAAGCACTTCTCTGTTTGGATGACACCCTAACTTTCCCTCCAACTCCCATCTATGTGCCGGGTGGACCCACTGATCAGGAGAGATTCAAGTTAACAACAACAATCATATTCTCTTTAAGCACAAGTACATTTCATTGATGGACAGCCCTTATGCCTTAGTTCATACTTTATTATCATTTTGAATCTTAGTTTTGTCAGTATAATAGTTATCTGTCTTTACTTTTAAATAAATCAGTAAAAGGCATCTGTACAAGGCAAGACTGTCTCTATAGTCTACTACTGCTGTTATTTTAGTCACCAAACTTCAGGGTTATTTGTTACACAGCAAAAGAAACCGAGACATTAGCTGAAAGGCTGAATAAAATATTTTATTTTATTTTATTTTTATTTTATTTTTTATTTATTTATTTATTTTTTTTGGCGGTACACGGCCTCTCACTGCTGTGGCCTCTCCTGCTGCAGAGCACAGGCTCCGGACGCGCAGGCTCCGGACGCGCAGGCTCAGCGGCCATGGCTCACGGGCCCAGCTGCTCCGCGGCATGTGGGATCTTCCCGGACCGGGGCACGAACCCGCGTCCCCTGCATCGGCAGGTGTACTCTCAACCACTGCGCCACCAGGGAAGCCCTGAATAAAATATTTTAAAAGGTGTTTCCCTTGACATACTACTCCCTGTTACCTTTTTTTAAACAACATAAGCAATAGAGTTAATTGCCTTTTCTTCTGTATTCTTCTGGCACCTTATTCTTCAAGATAATACTTAGCTGCATGGTCCTCTCTGTCTACAATTAGGAACTCCTTGAAGGTAAAATCTATGATACATTAAAGTCACCTTCCCAACGTATAGCAAAGAGTCTGACACACAGGGGCCACCTCACGTTATTCAATGAATTTAGTACATATACATAATTTGAATCCAACATTACATTGAGAGCAAATGCAGGCTCAGCGTCTCTTGCCCTCTTACCGGAAACATCCAGTGTGGGCCACAAGAAGAGAATCAAAGTAAATGGCCCTCCCACATTTCCCATGTCCTTCAAGTCACACTGCCCTGAGTCAAGGTCTCAGGATGCTTTGGCAGTACCCATATGTCTTTCTTTAACAACCAGAAATTATGGGGCCTGGACAGGATGCAAACTGTTCTCAGTCAGCCTGGGAAACAGCTAAGAGAATGCCAGGCAAATGAAAATGATCTGTTTCATCATTCCTCCCTCGGCCTTTGGGAAGCAATGTCAGCTTTGATAAATGTCGAAAATATAAGGGGCACAGAAATCAAGTGAACGGATGCCCATCTCACTTGTCTATTACCATTACTGAGGATAGCCCACCAAAGTTGCTTTATTCTGGGGGTCTTGAGCCTTCCAGAGCTCACACGTCCCAACATGTCCTCAGGAGAAAAAGAGGTGAAATTTAGTGCCAGGCTGAGATGGGAAATCCACCTGCACTGGTTCTGGCTGTGTGGTGTGTTGCCAAGACTCAAGGCAGGAAGAAGAGGTTGATATGAGAGACCTGTTAAGTTCTCCATCCTGATCAGAACCTACATGGAGAAGTACAAGTGCATACTCTGTGCCAGAACCTTGATAAGTAGTGAGGGAAAAACCCCAAACTCAATTCTTGACACTCCAGAAATATACATCCTAGACAGGGGAGGGGGGCGGTGAAGCACATGTGTGGGTAATTTTCTTTCAGTGTCAGGAAGCAAAGAGAAGCTAGTACCTAAGTTAGAACTGGGCGGGTAGTGGTTGAAAATAGTTACATCAGCTTCGTTGGAGGACTTAATCCCTAAATCTTAAAGGATGGGTAGGAAATAAGGAGGTAAAGGGGAGGGGTTTATTAAATGTAAAGGAAATGACACACCCTGTGATGGAAGGGCAGTGTCAGTGCCGGCAAAGCACATTTGAAACATTACTAGGAGCCTCAACTGTTGGGTTATGGTGGGCACATAGGGACTAGAAGGAAAGTGGGTGGGAGTGGCAGAGGCTGTGCCCTGAGGACCTTGTGTGTTAGAGCGGGGTCGGGGGGCGGTTCTTATGGATTATTTAGACCAGGAATTTTCAGACTTTGATGTGTTATCAATCACCTGTGAATCTTTCAAATGCAGGATGTGATTCAGTGGGCCTGAGGTGGGACCCGAAAGTCCACAGGTTTTATACGCTCCCAGGTTCTGGGTCCTTGTCCAAGTGCACCAGAGACAGCCAGCATCACCGGGCACTGGCTTCAGATGCCAGTGTGCAGGCTCCACCCCAGAGCTGCTGAATCAGAGTCTGCATTTTTACAAGATCCCAGATCATTCTCATCACATTATATTTGAGAGGCGCTGATCGGGAGTTTAAACTCAGCTTCATCTGGGAATAATCTGGAGAATTTTTTAAATACACAGCTGGGTCACCCCCATTAGGTTTCTGAATTAATCGGTCTGAGGTGGGACCCAGGCGCAGGCTTTTTAAAAAATCTCCAGTGGTGCGTCTAATGCACAGTCCTTATTGAGAACCACTGAGTCCAGTTGCAAAGAGAAAGCCCAGTGGGGGAAAGTAATTGGTCAAAGTCACACAGCACCAGGACTAGAGGTGAGGTTGCAGGTGCTACTAAGGGCCCTTTAAAAATCTCACTGTGTTCTGTCCCCTCCCACTCACACCCCTTGGTGTCTATACTTCATCCCCAAACAGTGGATGCTACTCCAAAAACTCAAGTCGTCTTCCTCCAGTGAATGGTAACTAAATTGGATTTCCTTTTCTATCAGTTCAAACCAACTGAAAGATTGTCTAACCCCCAGAGCAGTGAAAAGAATTTCTCCTCTACTAGGCATTACGTTTAAGGATTCATTAAATAAAATAGACTTCCAGCTACGTGTGAGGTGCTGTGTTAGAACTTGGACCACAGAAACAGGGGCTGTAAAGAATCTGAAATAATGTTTATGTTAAGTGAGCCGCGTTCCCGTGTACCCAAGTATAAGGCACATTTAGAGGAGGCTAAAGGGGCCGAGGATAAAATGAGGAGTTGGAGGAATGCATTCTCCAGTTTCTTTGCAAGACAGCACACACATGCACGTCCCCCATAAAATGGTCTCTCACCTAACCCTTGAAAAATTAAAAAGTACTATAATAGTCTAAACAAAGAAGTGGAACATTTATTTTTAAACCTGACAGTTTAAAAAAGTATTTTTAAGCTTTCATAAACTGTGAGGGAAAAAATCTATTTTATTATTTTTTTAAATAAAAATCATAAAAATTTTATATGTTTATGAAGACCGTGTTTTATGATTTCTTTTATTAATAGGTACTTAATACTGTAATTGTTTGTGTGACAGAACGATTATATAAAATGAATATATTTAAGATAACTA
Source organism: Pseudorca crassidens (assembly GCF_039906515.1). Taxonomy (NCBI): domain Eukaryota; kingdom Metazoa; phylum Chordata; class Mammalia; order Artiodactyla; family Delphinidae; genus Pseudorca; species Pseudorca crassidens. The sequence goes on from NC_090309.1 coordinate 82,694,103, forward strand.
CATACTCATTTCTTTCCTTTTTTCCTATGAAGTGTGTTTTCTCTAGAAGCCAAATTTGTACTTTGGAAAAGGCAGCCGAATAGCCAAAGTTGTAATTTTATGAAACCACAAAAGGCTCTTCTAAAGGGATCTGACTTGAATACACACTGCAAGGAAATTAATAGTCTCAGTTCAAACATCCACTTTAATCCATCTCCTACTGCCTCTTACAAGGAGGAGAATGCAGCCGTCCAGTCGGCTTAGGAGAAGGATGAGTGTTGAGCAACACGCTGTTGGCACAAGTCCACACAAGTTCTTTCTCGGGTATCTCAGCGGCCTTCGGGGAGCTGCCAGGGCAGCGATGTGTTGTGTGTCATTATCAATTTGCACTCTGATTTCCTAACAGTTCAAGAGGCCTTTGACAAAAGCCTCTGTTTAGATCTAATAATAACTCTGGATTTTTGCTAAATGTCTCGCAACCTGGGAACGGGCCCAATTGCTAAACATACTTCCACTGCATGAGTTTCTTTGACTGAGCCCAGAGGGGACAGACAAGCAGACTAGAAAATGTGAATTGGAGAAACATTCTCACTTTTAAAAAAGAGTTATTTTCAAAAGAATGACTTCTGTTCATTTACGAAGTCCACCTGAAAATTACTGTAATTGTGGGTCACAACATTGCTGTCCAGCCCTAGTCTGGGATAATAGCAGCTAAAGTTCCAAAGCCCCCAATGTCCTTCTGCATCATATAATTATAAAATCTAATGCCCCCTTCTTAGTCACACGTCTAGTCCATTTCTAGTAAGTTACAATATCCACTTACGCCTCGCTACCTCTTCAGGGGCACATTCCCTATCTGGCTAGCCCTTTCCATAAGAATGTTCTTCAATAATTTCTATCAGTATTTCTCCGTGGGAATACACAGAAATATCTTAGTTCCCTCATACTCGAAAAATTACTGGATTTGTTAGTTTTTCCTAACCACCTCTCCTGACAAAGTTTCCTTTTCTTCAAGGCAACTCTCCAATGTCCCTTTGAGGATTTCTCACGTGGCATAAGAGTCTGGTAGGTTCTTAAGGCAAGTTGTGAGGGGGCAGAGTAAGGAGGTGAGTCAACAGAAAAGGGGGACAGGGTGTTGCCCAGGGAAGTGAGGGGATGACAGGGTTCAATTCCAAGATCAATAAATGTGGCGTGGCTTGGTTAGAATGGTCTTGGATACCTTGCCTTGTCTCAGGAACACTTCATTAAACTCCCAAATTATTAGTCCTTTGCATCCCAATCCCTGACCCAGTATCCAACTTACACAGATACATACATCTGCACTCATCTCTTCCAATTTCACTATTTGCATGTCCAGTGTGAGACATAAAGAAGACCAAGGAGGCAGCAGATTAAACTCAAGCTATCAAAGACAATCAAAAATTTCAAGCTGGGCTTCCCTGGTGGCGCAGTGGTTGAGAGTCCGCCTGCGGATGCAGGGGACACGGGTTCGTGCCCCGGTCCGGGAAAATCCCATGTGCCGCGGAGCAGCTGGGCCCGTGAGCCATGGCCACTGAGCCTGCGCGTCCGGAGCCCGTGCTCCGCAACAGGAGAGGCCACAACAGTGAGAGGCCCGCGTATCGCAAAAAAAAAAAAAAAAAAATTTCAAGCTACTACGCTGTTACTGTTACTTATTCTTGAAAAGGTACTAATGGAGGACAAGTTTGAAATAAATTGATTAAAATTTAGTTTATGGTCTCTTTAGAAATGTAATCGTTTCCAAATTATTTAATTGGTGACTTGTGCTGGATACACGATTGACAGTGTGGTGTCAGTGTATTGTAGAATCAGAGTTTTGGAAAATGAGTTTACAACTCATTGGACTACCCAAAGAACTAGAATACCTTTAAAAATCTTTCCAAGAACTGGTCATCCGAGCTCTCTCTGGACACTTCCAGAAATACAACAGTCCTTACCCGGGTTTCCTAATCAGCTAATTATGTTAGCAGTGAGTCCAGAGCCATCTGAATTCTTTTTCACACCTAGTTCACATTCATTCCAGGAATGTTCTCCCTTTGGGACCAGTTCTATCCTCTGGAGGGTAAGGAAAGAAAAATCGATCCATATCCTCTTCTGTGTGACTGCTTCTAAGGAAAAGATGGTGCAGAATTGTCACGTCAGTATTTTTCTAGAATAGAGCTTTTGAAATGCCATATAAACTTCTACTAATAGAGTAGTGACAGAGAAAAAAAGTCTTTAGCAATTTAGCACGTTTGCTGCAATTATTAAACAAAAGAGACAAGGTACTTCTTGAGGAGAAAGAGATGTTTCAGTATTTAGAATATATCCAGGTTCTTTCTATAGAGAGTTTGGAAATATATAAAAAGTGCTTTAAAGTACTCATAATTTAGACTAAAATATTCCCTTTTGGGGATTAATCCTAAGAACATAATCCAAAATACAGAAAAAGCTTTGTACACCTAAGTAATCAACTCAGTGATTTTTTAATAACTAAAAGTTGGAAACATAGTAAACAACCAAATTTGGGATATAATGAAATAACCTATGGGCTATTATAATAATTGAAGTCTATGAAGCTATTTAAAAATACTTTTATTAAACAAACTGTATCAACACACAAAACTGTTACAGGAGGAAAGCAAATATATTTAAAGTAAAACTGGTACATTGGAAAAGAAATATGAAGAATAAAACTCTAAATGCTAGTATTAGCTAGACTTGAGTGATCAGAAAGTGGATAACACCTCTATTTTCAAGATTTTTTAAAATTCATGCTTTATATTTAAAAGATAAGTGTTCTTCTAAATGAGTCTGGAAGAGCTGAATCTTAAAAAATGAAAAATGATAGAGAACATCTGAGCTTACCTCCTCCCAAGTTAAAACACTTTATGAAGGTTATTTATTTTTTTATTTGCAATTTCTCTAATGTTTTCAATCTATTTTGTAAACCATATATTCACTTAGGCCATACCTATTACTCAGTTACATGAAACACCAGACAACAATGGAATCTTACATGCCCAATATTTGTTAACCATAGCAAAAGACATGGGTCCCATTCCATCAAGCATTATTCATTTAGTAGATTGTCTGTGTGGACAGTTTTAATCCTAACCTAAAGATCTGTTTATTTGACAATTCTCATTAGAAGCCCCTGGCTGCATAGGAAAAGGGTATCCTAAATACCGAACAGTTATCCCTGGGTACAATTTTCCCAATCAAGGTGATGTGCAGTTTTGTACTACAAAGATATTGAGTGTCCTTGTGGCTGTAATGTCAATGTCATATCATTTCTGAAGCTAACAAGTTCATGCTTTTGTTGATGCAAACAAAATACTACAGGCCCGTTTCTATTTTGGTAGATTTTATCAAAAGAGCAAAAATCATTTTCTTCTAAGTCAATGTAGTCTTTTATAGATTAAAGTCAGTTAAAAACTACTTACTCTGAGAGACTCTAATCTGTGGACCAAGATATACTATAAAAGTCATTCCTCTCTTACCAATAGCTGGAAGCAGAATTGGAAAAAAACTGAGCATTTTTACAAGGGGCTATGTTTAACTTGTCAAGTAAGTCATAAAATAAGGTTTGTGATATATTGTCAAACCTGTAACTTTGTCACATATTGCAACTGCAAATTGTCTAGAATAATTAAAAGGTGAGCTGTTCTTAATCCTTTAGGCAAAAAAAAAAAATCCTTTAGTCTGTTAGAGAAAAGCTTCTGTGCCCAATAAAATCCTGGAGTCACGTGAGAGATGGGAGGAAATGATCTCTTTGACATGGAAGGAAACTGCAGTGAGCCCTCCTAGGTAAATCATCCATTCATTTATTCCCTTACTAAATAATGTATTTATTTAGCCACTAATTAAATAACTATACAATAATTTATCCCTCAGTCATTTCCTCAATCATTATTCAGTCATTTGCTGACTCATTAATTTGATCACTCATTCATTCCCTTGTGTTTTTTCATCAAATAATGTGTTCTTTATATATCCATTCATTTTTATAACCAACATTGACGAAGACATCATGTTGCTAGGTGCTGGCAATGAGGAAAGGAGAAAAACAAGGTCTCTACCCTTGGAGAGTTCATGGTGAAGGAGCTGGGCAGATGGCTTTGACAAGTTCTTTGCTTGAGGTGGGGAAAAGCATTAGGGGTAGAGAGAGAAAGAAGTCATTGCCTGCCTCAGGAGCCTGAGAAGATGTGACAGTGGGATGCGAACGGGGTCTGCAGCAAGAGGTCACAGCTCATCAGGTGGCAGACAGAGCAGGGACAGTCAGAAATCTTCATATTAGAAATAGGAGGAAGGTCTTTCCAAGCAGGAGCAACAGCCTGTGGCAGGAGCAGAAGTGTGGGGAAGCGTGCCAAGTTCAGAGGATGGTGAACAGCTTAAGGTTCCTGGAGGAGAAGGGTGAGATGCAAAAGACCCTAGAGAGGACAAATAGGTCAGGGTCTAATTGTGAACAGCCTTTCAAACTACTACTTAGGATTATAAAGGTGTTCATTATATTTGCACAGCAATGGTGAATGCGTGCTAGACCTTATCTTGGTTCATCCTTGTGAATAACTGGATATGGGGATCATAGTTTTAAGGAAATAATTGAAGCCTACTTCGTTGTTTTTCCTTCTGTGTTCCTATCAAACTTTTCAAACTCTTGATAGGCAGAGCTCTGTTAGAGCTTTTTCTTTAAACTTTTCTCCCTTATTGAAACACGAGGCTCTTGAAGACAGGAACCAGATCATTCATTCCTATACCTTCACTGCCTAGCATCATGCCTCACACATGGCAGATAGATGCCATAACATTTGAGGAATGAAAGAATTGTGAATGAATAAATGAGAGGAAAAAGGAGGGGATGGAGGGAGGAAGGAGGAAGGAAGCTATGTGGTGAAATGGATAGTAAGTAACAAGGTAAAGGGAAGAACGGAGGTTTCAGTTGGCAGCTCAGTTCTCATCCCCACACCCACACCATGGTTTATGGTACACACCACACCAATAAGAACTTTATTATACCTTTTTTTTTTTTTTTTTTTTGCCGTATGCGGGCCTCTCACTGCCGTGGCCTCTCCCGTTGCGGAGCACAGGCTCCGGACGCGCAGGCTCAGCGGCCATGGCTCACGGGCCCAGCCGCTCCGCGGCATGTGGGATCTTCCCGGACCGGGGCACGAACCTGTGTCCCCTGCATCGGCAGGCGGACTCTCTACCACTGCGCCACCAGGGAAGCTCTGTTATACCATTTTTTACTATGAATCCTTGCCCTGGAAGTAAATTGTTCATGTTACTCAGGATGTCAATTAAAATATGCATTGAATAACATAGGTATGAGCTTTCTTATGGTAGAGACTATGGCTTTTTCTTCTTTTGTCCTGGTAATATCTGACATTTAGTAAGTCCTAATTCATTGATGCTGCTTGGATGAATGAATTCAGGACCCTGTTAATGAAAAGGTGGGATGATTAAGAAAAGGATAGGATGCTGCTTACGAAAGTGAAATATATATATAGGTGCACATAAAGAATTTATGAAAGTAAGAGCACATGAAAATACTTCCCTTTCAAACTGTAAATTGTTCAGATGCCCTCTCTGCGTATCTTATTATTGTCAGTGAGGATTTTAACAATATAGAATATATAGACACCAATCAATATTCAATTATATAGTTAAATTTATACTTGAGTTGTACTTTTATTTTAGCATTTTATATAAAAAATAATAACAGTGGCTATTAAAGAAAACTTTGAATAACTAAACCTTAAAAACCCCAGCTGTGACCCATTTCCCTTTTCCAAATTCCTGTCTTTTCTTTCTTCGACTTATAATCAAAATGGAGACAATTTTCTGCTGTCCATAGTAAGCACTTCCACATTTGTAAAACAATTTTCAGGATTTCATATATTCATATAGTAACCTCAAAACTGAAGAATAAATTTGTTAATTCTTCCCTATTTCAATTTTTGCCATTTGACAAATATTCGCAGAATTAAAAAAAAAGGGAAGAACTATGTTTTCAGTGGGTTGAGTAAAAGAAACTGGACTCAAACCAATTCTCAATGCAAGAAATATCTTTGGGGCTTCCCTGGTGGCGCAGTGGTTGAGAGTCCGCCTGCCGATGCAGGGGACGCGGGTTCGTGCCCCGGTCCGGGAAGATCCCACATGCCGCGGAGCGGCTGGGCCCGTGAGCCACGGCCGCTGAGCCTGCGCGTCCGGAGCCTGTGCTCCACAACGGGAAAAAGAAATACCTTTGTCTATTATTTTTCGTTGAATATTTTTCTAAAATAAAGTTTTATATCTAAACACAGTAAGTAAAATTTAATGTGCATTTTTACTGCTCTCTATGTCCTGCTCTCCTGCCTTCCAACACAGCTGAGCAAATTTGTAGTGCCTCCAGCAATATAAGTGCTGTGTTCTGCTACAATTTCCCCAGCATTCAGGGTATTATATTTTATTATTGTTAGCTTAGGGGAAAAATGTTTCCCCAGTATTGCTGTTATTTGCACTGTGATTACCAAGGAGTTCAAGTAATACAATTACATTAATGATGGTTTGCAATTCTGGCTTTTCACTGAATCATAATAGTGCTTCCCCTGCTTAGACCTATTTCTGTGACAGTGATATAATTTGCAAAAAAAAAAAAAAAAAAAAATGCAGTGTCATTAGCCCAGAAGAGTTTCAGGTTTTTATTTACGTCCATTTCCACTATCTGAAAATAAATGTGTTCTTTGCTTTTCTATAATGGACTTCACTTTACCTTCTATGTGGCTTATATTTCTAACATAATTTGGTTAATACGATTCTCCTACTTTTAACTCTAAAATGTGGTTAGTCAGATGACACCTGTCTAGACTAGACTTTCCCAAAGAGTATTCAGTGAAACTTTTTCTGGAGGATGTTAAAATGTATTATGTGTTAAAAATTGTTCCAAAAGTTAGGGAGCAATGGGTTAAGCAAAATAAGTTTTTTAATGCACATAATCTCACTTTATACGTCACGCATTTCTGAGAGAGAGATATAGTTTATGCAAATCTAAAAGAACAGCATAGAAGGTATTGGGCATTCACCCATGAAGGCAGAGTCTTCAATCCTGAGCAGGGATTCTGAAACTAAATTAACTGATCAAAGGAGAATCCAACAAAATGCTTTCCCTTGTGTCTGGTTTACAATGTCCTTTGGCAAATGCATCATTGTTTTTTCTATTTTTAAAATTATTTTCCTATAAGTCATATATATCTGTTACTATTTATGTGGTACCTCCAAAAATTCTATGCTCCAGTGGAAAATGCTAGCTTCAAAAGTGATGTATCATGATAATCGTCAACGTCCTCTGGTGATTCCAACTGAATGGTACATGGGTGAGATCAGAAAATCTCTCAGTCCTAACCAAACCAGCATATTAGGGGCTGTAGAGTGAGTAAACTTTATTATATGGAAGTTGAGAAACAGTCTGTAAAGTGCTTGCAAATTAAGTAGTCAAAAGAAACGCAATCAGCAGATGTCTTCCAATGTCTTCAAGGTATTTCCAGTACATTCCCTTTAAAAAATGAATACGGTTTGAATCCTCAGGCAGTAGGTGAGACAATATAGCTAGGTTTTATGTCCCTGTTTCCAAGACAGGATTTTAATATAATCTCTTAATTAGTAAAGATATCTTTCCTGTAAAGGGGTCCTAAATATTCCTTAATGTTGAATTTCATTTATTCATTTCTTATTATGCAGCAAACATATTTTAGGCACAACGTATATAGTCCCCATGACAACTCTGCAAAATAAATTTGATTATTCTCCTTTTCCTTATGTGGAGACTGAAAATGAGAGAATTTAAATAGTTCACGCAAGATCACACAGCTAGTGGTCAGCAGAGCATACTGTGACTCTTTCAAGCCCTTCTTTCTTATGCTGAATTCTTTTCACCCAGGAGGGACATGTGGGTGCCACTCTGCTCATTAAAGTGGCTCCACCAGCCTGTCACTGTGCAGAACGCTTCCTTTTCTCTTCTTTTGGAACCAAATAATAATTTGACATTTAAAATTCAAAACCAAAAATCCCTGGAAGGCAAACAGCCTTTTAGCAATCAGTTTTCCTCCCAAGGGAAGTTCATGCAACATGGGAAAGTAAGATTAAAATGTTGCAGGGGGGTTGAATGCACAGGCAGATATAGAGATAGTCAGGAAACACATGGTGACACTTCAGAGGACAGCAAGGATGAATTCCCTCATGTCAGAGAGAAACATGCTCAAGTCCCTTCTCCCCTCCGAAGTTCAGTTTCTCCACCTGTAAAATACAAGTGTTCAACTTAATGGCCCTGTGTATTAGTTAGAATCCCTCAAGTTCAAACAACCCACACCAAGTAAAATGTGAATGATAGAAGATAGATAGGTAGATAGATATAGATAGGTGGGTGAGTGGATGGATGGATAGATGATACATACATAGCTACATAGAAACATAGCTACATACCTAAATGAATAGACGGATAGATATATAGATAAAGTAGATAGATGTATACCTAGGTACAAAGATGGATGGATGGACGCAGGGAATGATAGATAATAGATAGAGTAGATAGAACTAAGATAGTACATAGACAGATAAATAGATCCATGTAACAATTCCATGGAAAGGTAGGGTTGAAATTTGCCTCGGACTAAGCTACATCCAGAAATTCAAAGTCTTTCTGTTGATGTTCTCACTTTCTCTCCCTTTTCCCCTCTCTACTCTCTTCCAAAAACCCTATTTGATCCATAATAAGTCATTTTCCCTTCACGTGAATGAATCGTACTAGTTCAGGGAATGCAGCACCGAGCAGCAATGTGACTAACCCACCGTGTTTTCCTTTCATTTGTAGATTACATGCTATTCTTCATTTTTATCTCCTTGTTTCTCACCCTCCTGGAGTGTGATATGCAAAAATTTCTATAAAATGTGCATCAGCAGAATGTGATTGACTGTATATAAGATTAGCAGATCCCTGGTGAATAGTTACAAACTGAGTTTAAAAATTGGATTAGATGTCTCTTGATAAATTGCTAGTACAATTGATGTCATGCTTTATAACATCTCTTCTCCCTAGATTGTGCCATTATGGTAGGTAGAATAATCATCCCCCCACAGTGCCTATATCTGAAGCCCTAGAACATTTGAATAGGATGCATTACATGACAAAGGGAATTTCTCAAATGGAATTAAGTTTGCACACTTTAAAACAAAGAATTGGTTTTGTATCCATTCAGCCAGTCTGTATTTTGGTTGGGACATTTAATCCATTTACATTTAAGGTAATTATTGATATGTTTGTTCCTATTACCATTTCCTTAATTGCTTTGGGTTTGTTTCTGTAGGTCTTTCCCTTCTCTCGTGTTTCCTGCCTAGAGAAGTTCCTTTAGCATTTGTTGTAAAGCTGGTTTGGTGGTGCTGAATTCTCTTAACTTTTGCTTGTCTGTAAAGCTTCTGATTTCTTTGTGGAACCTGAATTAGATCCTTGCTGGGTAATCTTCGCTGTAGGTTTTTTCCTTTCATCACTTTAAATATATCTTGCCACTCCCTTTTGGCCTGTAGTTTCTGCTGAAAGATCAGCTGTTAACCTTATGGGGATTCCCTGTGTGTTATTTGTTGCTTTTCCCTTGCTGCTTTTAATATTCTTTCTTTGTGTTTAATTTTTGTTAGTTTGATTAATATGTGTCTTGGCGTGTTTCTCCTTGGGTTTTTCCTGTATGGGCCTCTCTGCGCTTCCTGGATTTGATTGACTATTTCCTTTCCCATGTTGGGGAAGTTTTCGACTATAATCTTTTCAAATATTTTCTCAGACCCTTTCTTTTTTTCTTCTTCTGGGACACCTATAATTTGAATGTTGGAGCGCTTAATGCTGTCCCAGAGGTCTCTGAGACTGTCCTTCATTCTTTTCTTTCTTTTTTCTTTATTCTGCTCTGCAGCAGTTATTCCCACCATTCTGTCTTCCAGCTCACTTATCCGTTCTTCTGCCTCAGTCTTTCTGCTACTGATTCCTTCTAGCGTATTTTCAATTTCAGTTATTGTGTTGTTCATCACTGCTTGTTTGCTCTTTAGTTTTCTAGGTCCTTGTTAAACGTTTCTATTTTCTCTAATCTATTTCCAAGATTTTGGATCACCTTTATTATCATTACTCCAAATTCTTTTTCAGGTTCTTTGCCTATTTCGTCTTCATCTATTTGGTTTTGTTGGTTTTTGTCTTGCTCCTTTGCCTGCAAGATATTTCTCTGTCTTCTCATTCTGTCTAATTTACAGCATTTGAGGGCTCCTTTCCCCAGGCTGCAGGGTCGTAGTTCCTCTTGCTTCTGTTCCCTGTCCCCGGTGAGGAGGTTGGTCCAGTGGCTTGCATAGGCTTCCTGATGGGAGGGACTGGAGCCTGGGTTCTGGTGGGTGGAGCTGAGTCTTTTCCCTCTGATAAGCAGGGCTGTGTCAGGTGGTGTGTTTTGGGGTGTCTGTGAGCTTAATATGACTTTAGGTAGTCTGTGTGCTGGTGGGTGGGTTTGTGTTTCTGTCTTGTTTGTTGTTTGGTGTGAGGCATCCAGTGCTGGGAACTGCTAGCAGTTGGGTAGAGCCAGGTCTTGGATTCAGATAGAGGCCTCTGTGAGAGCTCTCAGTGATTAATCTTCCCTGGGGCTAGGAATTCTCTAGTGGTCCAGTATCCTGGATTCAACCCAGAGCCTCAGGCCCAACTTCTGTTAGAGGAACCAAGACCCTGCAAGTCAAGTCGCTTGTCCTGGCAATAAAGGGAATTAAAAATAAAGAAAAAAAAAGGCTAAAAAATCCCCAAACATAGGCAGAACACTCTATAACATAAATCACAGCAAGATCCTTTTTGACCCACCTCCTACAGTAATGGAAATAAAAACAAAAATAAACAAATGGGACCTAATGAAACTTAAAAGCTTCCATAAACAAGACGAAAAGACAACCCTCAGAATGGGAGAAAATATTTGTAAATGAAGCAACTGACAAAGGATTAATCTCCAAAATATACAAGCTGCTCATGCAGCTCAATATCAAAAAAACAAACAACCCAATCCAAAATGGGTGGAAGATCTAAACAGACATTTCTCCAAAGAAGATATACAGACTGCCAACAAACACATGAAAGAATGCTCAACATCATTAATCATTAGAGAAATGCAAATCAAAACCACAATGAGGTATCACCTCACACAGGTCAGAATAGCCATCATCAAAAAATCTAGAAACAATAAATGCTGGAGAGGGTGTAGAGAAAAGGGAACCCTCCTGCACTGCTGGTAGGAATGTAAATTGATATAGCCACTATGGAGAACAGTATGGAGGTTCCTTAAAAATCCAAAAATAGAACTACCACCATATGACCCAGCAATCCCACTACTAGGCTGATACCCTAAGAAAACCAAAATTCAAAAAGATACATGTACCACAATGTTCATTGCAGCACTATTTACAGTAGCCAGGAGATGGAAGCAACCTAAATGTTCATCAATGGATGAATGGATAAAGAAGATGTGGCACATATATACAATGGAATGTTACTCAGCCATAAAAAGGAATGAAATTGAGTTATTTATAATGAGGGGGATGGACTTAGAGTCTGTCATACAGAGTGAAGTAAGTCAGAAAGAGCAAAACAAATACTGTATGCTAACACATATATATGGAATCTAAAAAAAGAGTACTGATGAACCTAGTGGCAGGGCAGGAATAAAGATGCAGACGTAGAGAATGGACTTGAGGACACGGGGAGGGGGAAGGGTAAGCTGGGACGAAGTGAGAGAGTGGCGTGGACAAATATACACTACCAAATGTAAAATTGATAGCTAGTGGGAAGCAGCTGCATAGCACAGGGAGATCAGCTCAGTGCTCTGTGACCACCTAGAGGGGTGGGATAGGGAGGGTGGGAGGGAGGCTTAAGACGGAGGGGATGTGAGGATATATGTATACATATAGCTGACTCACTTTGTTGTACAGCAGAAACGAACACAACATTGGAAAGCAATTATACTCCAATAAAGGTGAGAAAAAAAAAACAGGGAAGGTTGCCTGGATAATCCAGGTGGGCCCAATCTAATCACATGGGCCCTTTAAGTGGAAGAGTCCGCTGGAGAGAGGCCACACCAGAAGAAGAGACAGGAGAGATGGGAAGTGGGAGACCCACATTGCCATTACCACTAGCTTTGAAGATGGAGGAAGGGGGCCATGAGCCAAGGCATGTGGCTCTAGACGTTGGGAACAGCGCTTGGCTGACAGCCAGGAACGCCAAGGAACTGAAATCTGCCAGCAGCCTTGATAAGCCAGGAGACAGAGTCTCCTCTAGCCCTTCCAAAAAGGGATGCGGCTCTGCAACACCTTGATTTTAGCCGGTGAGACCCACGCAGAACATCTGACCTGCAAAACGGTAAGATAATGCATTTGTATTGTTTTCAGCTACTAAGTTTGAGTAATTTGTTACAGTTGCAACAGAAAAGTAATACACCCCGGTGAAACTGCTTTTTCTTTTTTAAGGAAAGTGTTCAATAAGTGGATTTCTTAACTGATTTGTTCAGCCCTGGAAAGCAGAATCTTAATGGTCTTGGCTGGTCGGGGTCTCACTTGTCTAGATTCCCTTTTTAAGAATAACTAGAGAGGCTTTTTCTCATTTACAATCTTATAAAGAGATCAAAAGTCTTTGTAAAGAATAGAGTCCGTGCTCTGTAGAAAATGGGATTTGGTGGGGACAGATTACCTGTTCACACAGACTCTGAAACAGCAATGTTGGGTACAGGTGAGACTCATTAGCCAACATGGCCAAGAGAAGCAGCTTTTCACAACCTGGCTATGCAGCTTCTTGGCCTGAACACTTCTTTCCTAAATTGCCTGTGATATCCAAGCCCCTTGCTCTTATTCCTATAGCATTCTGCTTTGCACTTCACTGACTTTTTGCTAATCTCAAATTCTCCTAGTATTTGTCTATAATTCTGCTCAAGATACAAATTCTACCACATAAGCTATTTCTATAGAGACTTTTCTTACTCAGATTGACCCTACAAAGTGCTGGCTGCTCATTTTACTTGTTAGCGTGGAATATAGCAATGTGATGCTATAATTATTTCACTAACCTGAGTGTCACCTGTACAAATTCTCCCTGACAGCTGCATTTTTTAAAATGCATTTTCTTAGTGCACCAAGGCATTACAGAGCTTTGCAACCTGTTTTAAGAATCCCAGTTCCAATAAGATAGCAGATAATGCAAAAAGAAAAAAAGAAAGGAAAGAGTAAGAATCATCTTCTTCACTAAAAACTTGTAAAAAACAAAAAACAAAACAACAAAGGGATACAACGTATCCTTGACTCCATGAATTGATAAGGACTTGAAAAGTAGATGTTGGAGTGTGTGAACACATGATGTAGCTAACCTTGGTGGCTTTGCTAAACCCAGAAACATACGATCTTGAGTGTCAACACTCATATGAAGCCTGGAGATGAGATCTTGGGTCCAAATAAGCCAGGAGCTGGGAATGAAACCACTACTAGTCCCCCCAGATATTGTACCATCAGTGAAAGGTACATTAGAAAATAAATCTTCCCTCTGCCTTATAAGCTAGGAGGAAAGCTTGTCTGTCTCTACCAGCACTTCACATGAGTTTGGACTCTAAATTTATACCACCAGGGTCTCCAGGCAGAAATAAATATGAAAGGTACTTGGACAACATAGGCCACATAGGATTTCCCACAGGACCCAGGAGTGATGATTGTGGTGGAGGGCTCTTAATCTGAGTTCACCATCAAAAATTGTGAAGTTCATGACGAAACCACCTATCCTAACCAGAATGAAGCAGACACACCATGAGGATCAGTAAAACCTAAGGACATTAGTTAATAAAACAAGAATCTGAAAGACAAATGATTAAAGACAAAATGAAGAAATCAACACAGTAAGAAAAGGGAAGAGAAGAAAGATATTTGAAAGGAAAAAACAGGTTGGACAGAGAGAAGAACAGAATTTCTAGAAAGGAAAAGTATTGTTCTGAAAATTAAAAATTCATGAGACAGATGAAACAGATTAGACTCATCTGAATAAAGAATTAGTGCAATGAGAAATCTATTTGATTAACATTTCCAGAATAAAGCAAGGAATTGTAGGACATGGTAAACATAAAGTGTCCTTAAGTGAGGATGCAATGAGAAGGTCCAATGTTCATCTACTGCAAGAGGAAATGGAGAGGATGGTGGGGAAGCAATATTCGAAGAGCTAGCGGCTGAAGATTTTTCTAAAGTGATGAAATAACATGCATTCTCAGATTAAAACAGTACTCAGAAGTGGACATTGAGTTAAACACACACACACAAATATAGACACACATATACACGCTTAGACATAAGACTCTCTGAATCACCAAAAAGGCAGGGTTACACGCACTAATATGCATAAAGGGCTTGGAACTGCGCCCAGCACATAGTACAAAATATGTAACTTAACGATTCTTGTGATTTTTACTGCTATAATGACACGCTGCCATGATTATTATTCACTTTGCTTCTCTATATCTTAATGGATTTCATAACAGGCAGTATCAATGAAGAAAGTGGTTACAGTGTAGTTATAAAATATGTGGTGTGAGGTTATTTATGTAAAATTTAAACACAGAGGCTGAGAGCCATGTTATTTGATGGAAGTGATGCCACAGCAAGTATGAGGAAGGTGGTTACCTGTGGGGCTGAGGAAGGGGGAGGTGAGGAATGGAATGGTCAGGATGAGGCCACACTTCTTCGCTTTGGGCACTAAAAACAAATTCTGAAGCAAACACGGCAACACGTTAACTTGTGTTTAATTTCAGCCACGGGTGCTTCCAGCCGTGGCTGTTGAGGGGGAGGTCATTCAGGGAGCCAAGCCTGGGTGCCACGTGGCAAACCCTGTCCCTCGCTGCAGCGCCGCCTCTGACTGAAAGAAAGCGAGTCTTTTTCTACTTCACACAAAGATGTGTTCATGGCGACCCTGTGGGTAAATGGGCGCCTGTTATATTATTTTCTGTGCTTTTTTGTGTTTGAAATATATCATCACTTTAAAAAGGTTCTGTGACTTCCTGCATAGAGCTTCAGGTAAAAACAGAATTCCTGTTGCTCAAAATTGTCACAATTCCTGTGTAACTTTCTCCCATTCACCTAACAGGCCAGGTTTCTGTTGGTTTTCAGATGGAGAAAGAACTGGATATTTTCTCCACAGTCAGAGCCTTATAAAAACATAGGGTCCCCTTCAGGTTCACCCACCTAAGGACTCCACAGCCCATGTAACTGTTGTTAGGCAAAAAGCTTGAAGTTTCAAGTTCATTTCTTGGTGTGGCTAATATTTCGGCGGAGGAATCAGGGCTGTTGCTTGGTGTATTATTGCTAACAGGATAACACTTAGCGATGTATGTAGAGACTGATTATCTCACCCACCCCTTCTCACAAAAATACCTAGCAGTCTACAAGTCTTTTAATATAATAGGGTCAGGTAATTATTTCAAAGGAGACTTAAGCTCTCTAATTTCCAATGTCTGCTGATAAGTGGTGAGATAAATATGAACAAGTGTAAGAGGCAGGTGCAAGATAAGAGGCCTGTGTTGTGTTCCATAATTTTCTTTTTCGTTTCTGAATTGCTGCCCCAAACTGCATAAAATATAAGTTCTCTATGGAATCCAGTGGCTTTCTGGAGCAGTATGTTTCCACTTCTAAACCAGAAATATGGAGCCTACTAACTTCTAAGAAATTCTGAGCTGATCATGATTTTTTTTAATCTGACCCAAAAATGCAATTAGGAATTCACTGTTTCTTAGGTTAAAGAGGCATCTTTTAGCCCCAGATAATTTGTTTGTATCCTATGTTTACCACATGCTTGCTATATGACCTTGGATAAGTTAATTTATTTCTTAACTTTGGTCTCTTCACTTGTAAAATACAAATTAATGTTTGTGCCTACTGCATAAATGTTAGGAGTTTTAAAATATGCTAATGTATGCAAATTCTTGAGCACTGTGTGAGGGTCATAGGATAAACCTCGAGCTCAGTAAATGATAACTAGTACATCGTTATTAGTGTTTCATCCAGAAAAGAAAAAGCACTAAGGACAAGTCTTGGATTCAGTTTCACTCTGACCTTGTTATAATATATAGTCTCAAAGACTATAACTGCTAATTGACTAAGTGTTTTCAACTATAAAACGAGGCTAGACGCATCACTACTGAAACTATGAGTGCAGCAGGAGATGACATATACAGAAATCTAAGGCTTTAAGCAGTTGTAGGCATGACTTACTGTTCTTTTAAAATCACTCCTTTGAAATAGAGGAAGCACAACGGGCAGTTTCTACTGTATCATCACATGTAAATACAGGAGAATGCCATCACCATGTGGGTCCTTATAGCCTCTGTCCTGTCCTGCAGAATTGTTAGAAGCCCTTGACCTCCCTCCCACCAGACAGATACTACCTCATCAACCAATATACAACTGAATCAAGTCCAAAAGATATGATTCTCTCCTATCTCTTCTTTGCTAAAAATATCCAATAGATTTTCAGGGTGTCAAAATAAAAGACAATTTAAAATCTGTAAATATTTAACATACATTCAATTCTCATGACAATACTTCCAAAATTTCTTTTCCAAACTCAACTTCTACTACTGGCCTTCCTAGACTTTGCACTTGAAAATGCCTCACTGCTGCCCCACCAGAGTCCTGTGTGTTTTCTCTGCTGGGCCTTTGCTCACTCCCCATCTGCCCGCCTTCCCTCACCTTGTTTCGTCCCACATGCATATGCACCTGTACAAACCTCTCCAGTCTCCAAAATAGGGTTCAAATGCTATTTATTTATTTGTTCATCCCCAAGTCCTCTGTATTCATTTCCTGTACTGTTGTAACAAATTACTACAAACTTAAAACTTCAGAAATTTATTTTCTCACAGTTCTGGAGGCAAGAAGTCTGAAATCAAAGACTCAGCAGAGTTGGACTCCCTCCAGAAGATTTAGGGAAGATTCCATTCCTTGCCTCATTCAGCTTCTGGTGGGTGTCAACATTCCTTGCCTTTTGGCCTATATTAGTCAGACTTTTCCAGAAAACCAGAACCAATAGGATGGAGAGCTCTATACCTAAATCTATATCATCTATATATGTGTGTGTATGTGTGTCTGTATAGATATCTATCTATTTATAGATAGATAGATAGATAGATAGATAGATAGATATAGATATAGATATATAGAGAGAAATTTCTTTTAAGTAAATGGCTCATGTGATTATGAAGACCAGCAAGTCCAAAATCTCTAGGAATAGACCAGCAGGCTGGAGACCCAGGGAAGAGTTGCAGTGGAGTCTGAAGGCCACCATCTGCTTCCAGAACTCCCTCTTACCTGGGGGAGGTCAATCTTTTGCTCTATTCAGAATTCAAGTGATTGTATGAGGCCCACCCACATTATGGAGAGCAATCTGCTTTACCTAAAGTCCACCAATTTAAATATTAATCTCATTCAAAGCACACTTAGCAAGTACCCAGAAAACATTTGATCAAATATCTGGGTACTTCCCTGGTGGTGCAGTGGTTAAGAATTTGCCTGCCAATGCTGGGGACACGGGTTCGATCCCTGGTCCGGGAAGATCCCACATGCCGCGGAGCAACTAAGTCCGTGCGCCACAACTACTGAGCCTGTGCTCTAGGGCCTGTGAGCCACAACTACTGAGCCCGCGTGCTGCAACTACTGAAGACTGCGCGCCTAGAGCCCGTGCTCCACAACAAGAGAAGCCACCGCAATGAGAAGCCCACGCATCACCACAAAGAGTAGCCCCTGCTCGCCACAGCTAGAGAAAGCCCACGCGCAGCAATGAAGACCCAATGCAGCCAAAAAATAAAATTAAAAAAAAGAGAGAGAAATGTATGCTGGTAGCATTAAATAACTAAATAAATAATGAGAGGAAATAAACTAATCTTTAAAAAAAAGAATATATGGGTGCTGTGGTCCAGCCAAAGAGGCACATATAGTTAACCATCCCCTGGCCCCACTGCTCCAACCTCTGCCTCCTTGGCCACCTTGCCTCCTCCTCTTCTGTGTATCTTTTCCTGAATTCAGAGTCCAGCTGGTTCATCCACCTTAAGCTCCTTTTTGTAAGATTCTTCACTTACTTACATCTGCAAAGACCCTATTTCCAAATAAGGTAACATTTTCCCTTTGGGCATAGAAGGTGATATTCACAACATCCAGAGATTAGAATGTAGGCATATCGTTTTGGGGTCCACCGTTCAACCCACTATATTCCCCCAATCAAAAGTAATGTCTCATTCTTGTAAAGCTTCATACCACTGGTCCATACCTTTAGGGTCCATAGGTAACCATTCTTTAGTTATATCACTTCACACTCATTCAGAAACAAACATCAATCACCCTGCTCCGTGGCAGGTGCTGTGCCAGCTGCTGGGGTTACAGAGACTAAGACGGCCCTGGCTCTCAACAAACTCACTACCTAAGGAAAATGTATATGTAAAGAAATAACCCCGAGTCCCATATTACGTGCGTAACACTCAGAATATGCCAGCTCTTCCTCTTTGCTCTCAAATTACCTTGCATTTATCCCTATAATGGCGCTTGAAACATCAGTTAAAATCAGCTGTTCACATCTCCATCTCCATCACCAGACTCTAAGCTCCATTTATGTCTTTTTTAACATTATGTCCTTCGTGCCTAAGATAGAGGCCTAGCCTAGAGTGAATCTTCAGTGAGGCGTATGGAATTAATTAAATAAACTAACAAAATCGTTAAGCCCCTACTAAGTGTCAGGTACTTTCCTAGATGCTACAACTATAGCAGTATACAGTCTTTCAAAAATTCCTACCCTGATGAATACCTGTTAAACTCCAGTGGACGGATGAACACATGCATGAATTAATTAACAGCTAAACAATGTGCTTTGGAAAGACAGATAAAAGCAACTCTTGCTGGAGGAAGTAAAGTAAGTACTGAATCTTGGGTTCTTGAAAGGAGGTAAGAGGTGAAATGAGAACAGAAGTGTATTTGATTGAACCGTCATAGACTTCATGATTTTTGAGGGAAGAGTATTTTTTTTTCCTGCTTCTATCACTCTTATGTTGAACTCAATGTCTCACACAGAGAATATTCTCAAATCTCAGCAGCTGTCTAGACTATTGTGCTATTTCTTTTGATAGCCACTAATCCCGTGGCTATTTCAGTTTTAATTAATTAAAATTAAATATTAGAACTTCATTTCCTTAGTTGCACTAGCTGCATTTCCATTGTGGAAGAGCTGCACGTGGTTATAGCTACTGTACAAGAGAGTACAGATATTGAACAGAGCCATTCTTACAGAAAGTTCTACTGGACAATAATGGTCTGGAATGAAGGAATGAACTGATAACCAGGTCTCAAAATGTTACACCAGAAAGAGTCCTTCCATCTCATGAATTTCAGATTTCCTCATTTTACATTTGGAAACACCAAGACCAAGAGGCAAAGCACCTCCCAAACTTCCATGCCGCTTTGGTCCCGAGCACGTTGATAGTTCATGATGGGCTGGAGTCTGTACTCTGCACTTCATTTATGCTGAATCATACTACACCTGGCTCTTGCTCTAAGGATTTCCAAGAGGACACGTTTTACTGTGAATAGCAAAGTTCACCAAGGTCTCTCTGGTAGCTTTTGGCAGTGCTGGTGGGAAGTTTACATGACAAGCCTAGATAGCTGAGCAAAGACCTATCCAGTTACCAGGTCAATGGGGACAATTGATCAGATCAAAGAATGGGTTCAGCCCTGTCACTGGCTGAAAATAAACACCCAAGAGTTGCAGCGACCAATCGTCAGAGATGGACACTGGGAAAGTGAAGAGGTGGCAGCGAATTACAGCAGAAAGCCTTGAGCTCACATTCCATTTCTTCTTTTTATGAACACTGTGGCCTTAGGTTGATTCCCTTTTTACATTGAAACTGTTTCCCTGTCTATAAAACAGAAATAATGACAACAACATCATTAAGTGCTTTTGCGTATTAAACAGTGATTACTGCCTTAGTCCGTTCAGGTTGCGATGACAAATTACCATAGACCCGGTAGTATATGAGCAACAGAAATTTACTTCTCACTGTTGTGGAGGCTGGAAGGCCAAGATCAGGGTGCCAGCGTGGTTGCTTTCTGGGAAGGACGGTCTTCCTAGTTCACAGCTGGCATTTCCTTGCTGTGTCTTCACACGTGGACGGGGCTGGGGATCTCTCTGGCGCTTCTTTCATAAGGCACTAATCCCATTCATGTGGGCTTCACCCTCACGATTTAACACCCCCCAAAGGCCCCACTTTCTAATACCATCATCTTTG
Source organism: Pseudorca crassidens (assembly GCF_039906515.1). Classification (NCBI taxonomy): domain Eukaryota; kingdom Metazoa; phylum Chordata; class Mammalia; order Artiodactyla; family Delphinidae; genus Pseudorca; species Pseudorca crassidens. Next base: position 82,714,400 of record NC_090309.1, read on the forward strand.
AGGGTTAGGATTCAACATATGCATTTTGGAGGGACCTAAATATTGAAACCATAACATTGCATAGCAAATGACTCAAAGGAGAACCTAAAAAGAATGGTATCTTTACAGTACTTATAATGTTATTTTTATACTATCATTAGGGGAAGGACAAAGAGGGGAAGGGCAAGGGAAAGGGGCAGACGTAGAAGGAGGAGGAAGAAGGAGAAAGCTATTAGAAAAGCAGCTGCAGACGTAATGGTGATGAAAGCAAATACTTCCAGGGAGCTCATTATGTGCCAAGCATTGATCTAAGTGATTGGCATTTTTAAACTCTATTTAACACTTACAGTAAGCTCATGGGAATGGAATTAACATTATTTCCATTTCACACATGCAGAAACTGAGGCACAGAGTGACTTACCTAAGATCATCACTAGTAAGTAAATAAAGTCAAACCCAGACACTCAGGCCCCAGAAAGTATGCTGTTACCCACCCTGATTTCAAATGAGAGAGAGGCCCTGCATCCATCCCACAGGGAGCACTTCTACAATCTCTCCACTCAACAAAAGCCTGTGAGTGACCCTTTGTTGAGCAAATAGCCTGGAACTTAGAATGAAGCTGTGGAAGGCGGAAAGCTGAAACCCAGAGCGCTATAGGACTTGGGTTCCAGCCTAATGCAGTGGCGCAGGGCACTGGGCTCCCAGGGCTGGATCTGGATCCGCCTCGGGTGCTGGTCTGTGCGTTCTTTTTAGACTGGCCAGTGCAGCACTGTTGCTGGTTGAGCTAAAATGCAAACAACCACACTTTTGGCTTCTTTCCATCCTCCTGAGCTGGTTCCTGTTTTCAAAGCGTCACTGGTTGTTGAAACACAAACATCCTACCTAATAATTTTAGCTTTGTGAAAAGCATCTCCGGTGGAAAAGTATCCGTATCCAGTTTACATTTGTCCATTTATGTAATAAATATTTATGGCAGTTGACATGAGCCAAGAACTGTGCACAGGGAAACATTATAGAAGGAAGCTCAAAGCTGGGGGAGAACACAGACATGTAAACAGAAAATCAAATCTTTTACATTTTGGTCCTTTAAATTCTGTAAGCAAAGTCTGAATAGGGAACAGAAGCGACCCAAAGGAGAGAGTGCCTCTTCCTAGCCGAGAGGCCGAGAAAGATCTCATTGGCTTCCCAACTTTTCCGACCATGTCCAGTCACCTCTGGGAATCCCACATAAGGTAGCATTGAGGGGAGTTTGCCACTGCCTTTCTGAGATGCAAGAACTTGTTCTCATGCCTCTGTTTTGAGAAACATTAATGAACATTTGCATCAGTTAAGGTCTGGCTGTCTGCTCTATTTGGCGTAACTGAGATTTTGAAGCAAATTCTGAGGGGTAGGTTATTTTTTTCCAATTCCTTAATTAAACTACTGGAAAGTTCCATGAGATTCATTCATCTTTGTATCTTTGCAAATGACTTTCTCTGAAAGGGCCACTATGTTGAAGTCACCCCTTTTCTTTAAATAATATTTCTACTGTGTACTCTAGCTGTTTTTATTTTTTATAAATTTATTTTATTTTTGGCTGCGCCGGGTCTTCGTGGCAGTGCACGGGCTTCTCATCGCAGGGGCTTCTCATCGCAGGGGCTTCTCTTGTTGTGGGGCACTGGCTCTAGGCGCGCGGGCTTCGGTAGGTGTGGCGCACAGGCTTCAGTAGTTGTGGCGTGGGGGCTCGGTAGCTGTGGCTCGCGAGCTCTAGAATGCAGGCTCAGTAGTTCTGGTGCACAGAATTAGTTGCTCCGCGTCATGTGGGATCTTCCTGGACCAGGGATCGAACCCGTGTCCCCTGCATTGGCAGGCAGAATCTTAACCACTGAGTCATCAGGGAAACCTAGCTGTTTATTTTTATAGTTCTGTGTATTTGACCTAAAGCTTTTAAGCTTGTGTGTGTGCCCCGAAACGACTTTGTTGCAAAAGGCTTTGATTTACAATCTAAATAATAAATAATATACAGTCGCAACAGGAGGAAAAGAAATATCAGAACTGCCTGTTCCCTCCAGAAATGTAATGGCAAAAATCTAAAAGTATGGGGGGTGTGGCTCACTTAAATGAGCCACCACAGGGTTCAGCACAAGACACTGAGGCCGTTGAATAGAATGGAGGGAAATAATGCCTATGAAAGATGTAAAACATGCCAGGAGCTATGGTTGGCGCTTTAGGATGTAAGTCTTAGTAGAGCAAAAAGCACCATGAAAGCGGAAGAAACGGACACTCTGATGTGAAGAGTTCCTAGTCGGTGGGTAATCGGACCGGGATGAGAACTCCGTTATCTTACTGCAGTAGCTTTTGCTTGTCCCATTATGCCTCACAGCTCCATTATTAAAAGTCATTTTCATCATGAACCTAGTCAAAAGGTACGTCTCTAAGGAATCTGGATTAAGGAATACAGAGAATGATAAATGATGAAGCAGAAAGACCATCTGAGTTCATGCTGTACATTAATACCCAGTCTGTTCACTCCCAGGAATTCCCTCCTATGAGTTTCTTTTCTTTTATGAGCCCCATATTTAGAAATATAATGTCTCCTGACTTCCACTTCTAGCAATACTAGAAGTGACAGACCAACATTTCCACTGTGCAAAACTAGAAGAGCCAGATCAAAAAATCCATCAAAGAAGTGCTGAGGCAGCTGAGAGCTGAGGAGTTGAAACCAGCGAGTGAAAGGACTCTTCCAGGAATACCATGGTTGATTAGGCTCCACAGAGCCCTGCCTATCTAATTTTGCTGTGCGCCATGGGAATTTCAGCCCCCATCCTCTTAAGGTTTCATGCCAGACTCCTGGCCTCTGCTATTTCTGCGTCATCACTCTTGCACAGAAGAGACTGGCACTATTTCCGCATCTTTTGCTGACAGTCCTCACCTGCAGAGGATGTTACCACAGAGCTTCTCATGGATGCTGGTGCCTCCTCTCCCATGACCCTACTCTGTGCCTCTTTGGGGCAGGGGCATCGCCAGGTGCTGAGGTCTCTGGTCCTTAGTCTGCTCCGGTGGCCATAACAAAATACCTCAGCCTGGGTGGCTTAAACAGACCTTTATTTTTTCCCACTTCTGGATGCTGGATGTTCATGATCAAGTTTCAAGTGAATTTGATTTCTGGTGAGAGCTCTCTTCCTGGCTTGCATATGGTGACCTTCTCCCTGCGTCCTCACAAGATCATTCCTCTGTGTATACATGGGAAGAAAGAACACTGGCTGCCTTTGAATTTCTGCTTATAAGTCAAGTTTGTCAAGCTTATGGTTATGTTAATACCCAGGTCCACATCAGCTGTTGATCGTTGGGGGAAAATATCAGGCTACCATATAAAAAGGAATGGTACTACAAATTTTATCTTAAGGAGTCTTTCCAGGATCCACGTTTTATGGCTCTCATCATTGTATTTTGCTTCTCTCAGCTACACATACTCTAGATGTTTTTTTTCCATCTAAATCTCTTTCTCTAGACCACAGCTTAAGAGCCTGTATTAGTTTTCTGTAACAAGTTACCGCGTTGTGGCTTAAAACAACAGAAATTTATTCTCTCATAGTTCTGGAGGACAACAGTTCAAAGTCAGGGTCACTGAGCTGAAATCACAGTGTCAGTCGTACCAAGATCCCTCTGGAGGCTCTAGAAATCTCCCAACAATTACAGCCCTGGGGGCTGCCAATATTCCTTGGCTTATAGCCACATCACTTTAATTTCTGCATTCACCTTCCATGGCTCTCCCATCTGTGTGTCTGCTCTCACTTTGCCTCTCTCTGTAAAAGGAAACTTGTTATAGTTTTTAGCCGCCCCCCCCATAATCTAAGATATCTCTTCATCTCAAAATCTTTAATCACATCTGTAGAATTTAACCATATAAGGGAACATTGACAGGTTCCATGGATTAAGACTTATTCTAGTTGGGGGTCACCACTAAGCTCACAAATCCTCGTCTCTTTTTTGTATAGCCATTCCCCTCCCTCTGTTGGTGTGCATTAGAGTTTGGGCTACTAGAACACTGAACTCTCCATCCTATTCTGGCCTTACGGAATCTGGACAGAGGTTCTGAGTGGCTTCTGCTTCATGCGAAAACAACCTCCTAAGCATTCTTGGAAATGTGCTAATCATGTTACATGTAAATTACATGTGAATTGTCTACCCAGCCTGACCCTCAGGTCTTGAGACAGAAAGTCCATGCCTTGAGGTCAACTCCTCCCATCTCTCAGTAGGCAGTGTAATAATTACAAACATGGCCTCTGGTCCAGGGTTCTGGATTTAAATCTGGAATCTGACATTTACTAGCTGTATGACCATGGGAAATGTTTAACTTCTCTATATTTCAAGTTTCTCATGGTAAAAGAGGGGTAATAGCAGGATATACTTTGTAAGATTGTTGTCGAGAATAAGTGAGTTAACATGTACAAATCGTTTAAATCAGTACTTGTTCTATGAGTGTTGGCTCAGGAGATGATGATGATGATGACAGTTACATCTGGCTACTGTTCAGCCCTCCCCCAGGGCCCATGAGATGAATTAGCAGTTGTTCAATCACTAAAGGGCCACTGAGTCTTTTAAAAATTACCAGACTTTTGTATGTGATCTCTTAGTGTTGCTTTTCAAGTGTTGCTTTACAGTGATTTTTATTGCACAGTTTTGGGCATATGGTGTAGAGTAGTCATTGCGAGCACAATTCTTGGTATTGCTTAAACCTAACTCATGACTCTCAGCCTGGTTTATTCATCTGTAAAGTAGACAAACTAATCTCTATCGCATGGATTCCTGTGGAGGTTAAATAAAGAAAACCTAAAGGTATGGGGAACCTAGTAAGTGATCAGAAAATGGAAGTTATATATGTATCAGGGTTTTCAAGAGAAACAGAACCAATAGGGTGGAGATTGGCTCCGATGTTTTGATCACTTACTAGGTTCCCCACACCTATATATTACATACATAACATATGATATATAAAATAGAATTTACCATGAGGGATTATTTCACACAATAATTATGGAGGGTGAGAAAGTCCCACGAGCAGCCATCTGCAAGCTGGACATTCAGGAAAGCCAGTGGTGCAGTTCAGAGGCCTGAGGGTGGGAAAGCCAATGGCATCCATTCCAGTCCAAGTCTGAAGGCCTGAGAGCCAGGAATGCCAAGAGCAGGAGAAGATCAACATCCCAGCTAAGTAATCAGCAGATGCGAACACACCCTTCCTTCACCTATTTGTTCTATTCAGACCCTCCACAGATTGGATGATACCCACCAGCCCTGGGGAGGACCATCTGCTTTACTCAGCCCACAGAGTAAATGCTCATCTTATCCAGAAACACCCTCACAGACACACCCAGGCTACTGTTTAACCAGATATCTGGGCATCCCATGGCCCAGTGAAGTTGACACATAAATCATCACAAGTCTTGTTATTCATGTATGTTTTAGATACCACAAACGCTTCCAAATCAGGCATGACATATTCTTTACATTTTATATTATTTCTATATTTTATATTCTCTCTCTATATGTCTATCTACATATGTTTATAATCTTTTACACATAGATCTTAAAGTGACAAAAACTGTTGTTTCATTGTGTGAATCTAAATTGCTTCTTTGACAAACACAAAGGAAGAAGGAAAAGTATATGAAGAAGAAAAGGACAAAGACAGGCAGCAGCAGGGAGCAGTGGCGCAGATCTGCCCCTCTGCTGTATGTAGTCTGCTCCGTGTAAACTGTCTTCCTGTTATCCTTAAATCCTTCTTCTTTATGGCACAGTTAATTAAAGCCATCTGCTAGCCACTCTTGGTTAGCTGAGGCTAATCCCTGTTTACTGTAAATGTCTGAATGTGTAAGGAAACCTAAGGGTGGAGGGTGGTTGGTGAAAAAAACAACAAAAATACTTCCAAGAAAAGACTAAGGAAGCTTTATAATCACTAGTGTCCTTCTGGAAGTGAAAAATCATCGTACTTAATCCCACTAATGCCAGGGGTGTTGATTCATGCAAATGGCTGCCACATGTTCTACAAGATTGAGGTTGTATTTCTGTTGTAAATATGGTACCAATAAGTCCAGACAGTTCTACCTGCAACTCCACAGACTCCCGGAGAGGGAGCAGGCTCCTAGACCTCTCCGGACCTGCAAGAGGCAGACACACCTGGTCTCAGCAGGAAGGATAACTCTAGCTGGAGCTGCTGGACTGGATCTGCAGCAGGAACGCGACACCCCTCCTTGAGCCCTTTAAATGCCAGGCACAAATGTCACCTGGCTGTGGTATTCTGTCCCGTCATTCCTTGCTGCACATGTGTGGGGTCCTTTTCCACGAGGGATGACCTAAAACAAATGTCCAGTCAAAATCCAACATGAGACAGACAGATTCCAAATCTCAAATGGCCTCAACTGCTTTTGCAGCTGTTTCAGGAAAATTCTTCCCCTACTGACACCAATAGTTCCCTTCTGTCCCCCACTTTTTAAATATTAAATCCCCCCTTCTAGCTCAAGTGACCCTGCAGGCTACGACCTCCTTGCTACCCCCTTCATGTCCACCCTCTCATTAATTCTCCTTTCTTCTCTGGAAAAGCTCAGGGAGAGATGAGTTTTCCAAAGTTCTGCTGTTTCTCTTGAAACCTCATGCCCACCTCCTTTGTCAATAAAAACCTTTGTGTGAGAGAAACAAAAGGACATCTGACTCAGTGAAAAAAAGGAGGGCTTTGATTAGAGATCAAGATGGGTTTACATGCTGTTCCTGCCACTAGCTATTTATGTGACGTTGGGCACAGAATTCCCTGGAGTAGTGCAGCACACAGCCTGTACCACCCATCTGTTGTGTCTGAGTCATGATTCCACATCCACAAAATCGGGGTGATACTACCTTACTCATACAATTACGGTGAAAAATATACCTACTGTGAAAACGATCCAGTAATAAAAAAGCAAAGGATGACATTAATATCACTGCCAATTTTGTTAGAAATGTTCATGAAATTTGCAATAAAATAGGTAGCTTTCCTTTGAAAGCTTGTTTTGTTTTGGGTTTTGTAAAGACATGAACGCGTCATATGATGTAAAAATTCAAGGATATCATCCGGTCCAATATCCTTATTGATTATTTGTCTTGAACTAGATTGTTTAGGAAAGGAACTTAATGACTTTCTGAGTACCTGGCTTCAGTGTTTTGGTTTGTAATTGATTGTCTAGGTATAATCATAATATCTCTTTCTATTATTACCCAGGGTTTGGTTTAGATTATTTGAATGCAGACCCTTTCACACCCTACCACTGGCTGAAGAGAGTGAAGGAAGTGGGGACATGCAGGGGGCGCAGTGGTTCCCTCTGAATGTAATCTGCAGAGCTGGCTTCTCTGAAACACGTTTTTAAGGTCACAGTTGACATGAAGAAATTTAAGTCCATGATGACCAGCTGTTAGAAGAAGCAGCGTGCCACATGTAGCTGGAACATGGCTGGTTAGATTCTGAGATACATAGAGATGGCCATCAAGATGCAGCTCCTTTGGGGGCTCTGTTTTCTCACCAACCGCACCTTCAGGCTCGTGATATTAGAGTAAACTTGGCCTCTGCCACTGGGCTTTCCCCCATGAGCGCTATCTGTGTTGGTTGTTATTGGGACAAATTAATATGCTTCTCCCTTCCTTCCTTTCCAGGCGGCTTCTCAATCTGCTTCGCAAACACAAAGAGTTTAGTTTTCCTAAAGGGCTCGTCCTCCCATGTGTCTCTTTCTCTTATAAACTCTTATAAGATGGGTGTGTTTTGGATGCTCGTCTCTCTGTCTGGGTGCAGCTTACACTGCACAGTGTACAAAGAGCTCTAAAAATGGGAGCTCTTAGTATTCAATATTATCAAGTGGCCTGAGAGGGCAAGGAGAGCCACAGTGCCTTGAATGGCCTGGCTTCAAAAGTCATGCACTCTCCCCTCCACCGTACACCACTGGTCACACAGTTTGCGAGGAGACTACACAGGGTGTGGATACCAGGAGGTGGGATCACTGTGGGGCGCTGGGAGGCTGGCTACTGCACATGTTGTCACACTTTTTAAAACTGGCTTCTAAAATAGTCTTTATAAGTTCAAATAGTTGTAGATATTATATTTTTGTGTATTATATAGTATTCAAATATAGAGTTATATTAATATTACTGTGGAAATATAAATACATTATAATGAAAATCTTGGATCTGTGGGGTTAGCTCACTCAATATATGGAATATGTTCACCATAAAATCAATATTTTTAAAGTTCAAATGAAATGTTAATATGCATTGCTGTCAAAACCTGATGCTCATTCTGACGAAAAAGAAAGAGAGAGATAGAGGGAGGGAGAGAGAGAGAGAAAGAGAGAGAGAGAGAGAGAGAGAGAGAGAGAGACAGCAAGCCTTCCTGTGAGTTACCTAGATTCAGGAAGGCTTTGTTTTGCTATTTCTTATGGGCACTCTCTTTGCTTTGGACGAAAAGGCTGTACCCTTCAGAGACATGCATTTACAAATTATCCCTTTGTTTTAAGTCTGGAATATTTTTTACACTTTGGGACAAGGCACCGTAAAATGATTCCGAATGGGCATATCTGACGCAGGAGAAGGGCAGTTATGGAAGCTGGTGGGAGAGGAGGCCCAGGTAGACCCTGGAAGCCCTTAAGCAGATCAGTGTCAGGAAAGTGTACATATGAATATTGTGCATCTGAACATTGATTAACTGAAAGCTCTCCTCACCCTGACATCTTTGGAAGGTGTCAGTGGTACACACGCCCCAGTTTGAAAGCACAGCCTCACGTTACTGAGTATAGTTCTGAGTACAACGTGGAGATTACATTAGATGTGCTCATTGAGTGCCTCTCAGGGATGTTTAATTCTCAGAGCAAAGTTCCCATAACTGCCTTGTTATAGTGCAAAGAAGAGCTTCTTTATCTTGGGCTTCTCCACTCTTCACACTGGAACCGAGTATCCTGTGCCTTTAACTCCAGCATTTGATCCAGCGCTGGCTCAGAGCAGGCCACTGATGGGACCTGAGTGGCATCACCCAGCCACCCCTTCCTTCCATCCTCCCATACATCTGTGGTGACATCATTGATCAACTGACACATTTTCCAACTGAGCTGACATGTGGCCTCAGAATCCTTCTCAACACACCCCAGGTGGTCCTCTCAGTCTATCAAATTTAGGACATCAGTTAGTTTCTATTTCGTTATCTGGGTAGCTGGCCCATTGATATAATGTAAGTAATACATAACCGTGTGACAATCTCTAACTACACAGAACTAGAAGCTAATAAGTCTCAGTATCACTTTCACTGCATTCTACTGGCCAGGGCAAGTCATAGGGGTGGGGCCTTTTCAAGGCAGTTTTGGTTTTTATGAGTGCAGGGTTTCCCAGGAAAGCACACAGGGCATAGTTGGAACCTGCAGGGTAGACTATGTGGCTTCCAGTGGGTGGAGGGGAGCAGGTGTGGGTCCCGGTGGAGGGGCAGGGTGAGGATGGATTGGGATGCTCTGTGCATCAGGGGCAGCTCAGAGGATGGCACATCAGGTGGAGATGCTGTACCCACTCTTCCCAGAGGGAGTCAGATCTCGTGGGATCTCGGGAATTCTAAGGGAGCTGGCGGGAGAATCCTGGGATGAGAAACACCTGGGTGCCCCACGGGCAGGAGGAAAATTGTAGTGGGAATGGAAATTGCAGCAATGCTTTAAAGGAGAGGCTACAAAGTCATCTTGCAAGGGACATGGATTCAGGGAGGAGAGGGATGTAGGCCAACTTCTGACATCTGCTTTCTGCACAAGTGGGCATTTTGCTCTCTGGGCTCCCCTGCCAGACTGGCCTCTGCGGTGATTATTGTTGAAGGGAAATATGCGTGTCGGGGCCCAGTGTAATTGCTTTTTGGATTGGAAGATGAATCATCTAAACCCCCGACCTCAAAGAGTTCACAGGTAAATAAATAATGAAAAGAACTCAGTTCTCAAGGTGTTAAGTGGCTTCTGCTCTGTGACAATGGCTCTACCTGACAAAGAGGACTGTGATCCAGCCTGTCACCTGCAGAAACAGAGAAGAAAGGAAAGAAACAGGAGCATGAGGGCTTTTTTCGTCTGTAAGAGAATTGGTCATAGAAGTACCTGGTGTTTCTTAATGCTCTGTTTTCCTCATTTGCCCATCGCTGTCTTTAAGGAAAGGAGCAAAGTACAGGTTTTGTAAGAAGCATATTAAAGAGAGAAGGGGGAAGGCCAGACGTGAGTGTCCATTGGTGGATTGCTGTTTATTAGTTGGTTTCTCAGCTGGCGAAACGGGCCTTCTGTACTGAGCCCGATTTGTCCTCTTCCAAATCTCCAGTGCAAATGAGAGTGTATGGCCTGAATTTTGCCTCAGGAGAAGGAACGGTCTGTATCCCACGATGCCGGGGGAGGGGGTGGCTCAGAAATTCAGCGGAACCACCCTGCTACCAGCATTGATTGTCAAACTATTTTGAGGATCTAAACCTGGCACTGTTTAATATACCCGGTATTAAGTTAGAAGCATTGAGTTTCATTTGCTTTGTATGCTGTATACATGCATGGTACATAGCAGATAATTATTATAAATGAGGCAATCTTCACTTTGGGAGCTGCAAAGAAAGAATATTTCCTGAGTTGAGCTATGGACATAACAGGTGCATCACACCCAAGGTACAGGTGCACTGAGAGTTGTGCATCAGCTCACTCTTCAGGGACAGAAAGGGGGAACATCCCTGAGCTTCAGTTTCCTCATCTGTAACTCAAGAGGTGTGCGATTGTATCGGAGTCACTGGCATCTCTTGTCTCTCCCCCAACTTCTGATTCTCTTATATTCTCTATTACAGTGAAAATTCCAAATGTCACCTATCAGTGGGATTGTTACAGCTTTTTAAAAACTTTTGAGGGCAGGGATCATGTCAATATTACTCCTAATTTGTCAGGAGCCCTCACCTAGCCCAGGAGGGAGCACATAGTAGGTGTGAAATAGTTGTTGAATGGATGAGCAAATCACTGAGGGTGATGAGGGCAGAACTAGAACAGTGCACAGTGTTGGGGAGGAATCAGTGAATTCCTGGGCTGACAGTGAATCATGAAAGGGTGCTTCTTGCCAGCAGCATCCCAGTTGTCAACAGAAGACAAATCCAAGCAGTGACATGACTCCTGTGACCCAGTCTTTTTGGAAATATCAGCCAGGCCACTTCCTCACGTCACATGGGACAGGCCCTGGGATTGGGCTCCTTTCACACCCTTAGGAATTCGAGCTCTTGTCTTCCCAGGGACCCTCAAATACAAGCCACATTGCTAATGTCCTCTGGGGAGCGGCTATGGGAACAACCTCGGGCCTTACAGGAAGGAAGGAGGTTCAGGGAAGGCCGTGACCCACAGTTATTTTAAGCCCAAGTTCTCTCAGTTCAAGAAGAGGCCACACTTCTCTCTTGAAGGCAGAGAAGCCTCAAACCTAGTATGGGTTTAATAGAAAGAATACAGGCTTGGGATTCAGGAAAGGTGGTCTCCCTCTCACCTCAATGGCATTTGTGTCCTAGAGCTAGTCCCTTCCCGTCCCTGAGCCTTGGGCTTTCAGCCTTTAACATTCATCTATTCACAAACTACTGAGAACCTAGTACATAGAGGAACAGCTCCAGGTGCTGAAGATTAGGTTATTTAAAAAAAAAATCCTTTTTCCCATGAGAACTTTAGTGTCAGGAGACAAACAGATAAACAAATGGAAATAGAGTATGACAGGTGATGGCATATAGGGAAAAATAATAAGGCAGAGTACAAAGAATATAGGTGAGGGGAAGATTTGTTGTTTTATACATCCTGGTCAGGGATGGCGATTGGAACCGTGGTGTGAAGGATGTGATGGAGAGAGCTAGGGAGATACCTGGAGGGAGGGAGCTAGTAGGTGGGTATCCAGGCAAAGTGCATTCTGGGAGGTGCAGACTCTCACGGCAGGAGCACAGCTGTGTGTTCCTTTAAGGAATAGAAAGCAAATCAGCAGGGCTGGGAGGCCTCCACCAGGAGAGGAGTCGCTGTGAGTCATGGTCAGGACTTGGTATTTCCTTCTGAGTGAGATGGAAAGAAAGACATGAGAGGATTTGGTCAATGGACTAAGAATAGACCCCAGGGTTGAAGCAGAGAGAACAATCAGGTGAAATAGATAGATTCTGCATATTTGACAGGATGGCTTATTGTTTTAATATGGAGTTTGAGAAAAAGAACATAGTTAAGTTTAACTAAAAATTTTTGAGCAACTGGAAAAATTCTGAGATTTTCTGGAACACATGAGATTGTAAAAAAAAAGTCATTTACAAATATGGGGGAGTTCAGTTTTGGAATATTAATTTTAAGACGCCTATTACAAATCCAAATGAACGTGTTGAATTGACAGTTGGATATCTGAGTCCGGAGACCAGGAGAGAGTCCTTGGGGGACCAGGCTGTCTCTCAGAAGCAGGATGTCCTGCCTGAACCACAGAGCATAGAAAATGATTTGAGTGTCTGTTTTCTCAGTTCTCCCAAGGATTAGTCATGAATGCGGTACCCGATGCATGGGAGAGAGGTTAGTTCAGTACCTGCAATGCACGCTTTACCGCAGTGGTCTTCAAAGTGTGACCTGGTACCCAGCAGCACCACCTGAGAACTTATTAAACATGCAGGTTGTTGGAATGCCACCCCAGGCTTACTGAAGCAGAAACTGAGGGGCAAGGAGCACATAATCAAGCCCTCCAATTGATTTGAACCCCCAGCTTAATGCCTTAGGACTCTGGGGTTTAATCTCTTTTGGACCCTGAGTAAGGAAGCCCTGAAACTATAAAATGAGGGGATCAGACTTACTGATACCCTGGAGGAGTGAAGTCTTTCTTCTCCTGTACCTTCTAACAGGGCAAGAGACTCCAATAAGACATTGGCTTTTATGTATTTGTCTGTTTCTAATCAGCTCATTGCATTCTGCACTTGCCCTGCCTAGCTGAGTAGTCAGTAGTGAGGAGGTGCTTGTTGTACCTGAATTTAGCGCTGGAGGAGGTGACCGGAGACACAGTCATGAAGAGGATAGAAATAAATCATTTTTATCTTTTTGCTTCTGAAAATATCCTATTGTATAGATGGCCACATTTTGAGGTCAAGCTTTTCCTCTCTCACTGACTTAGGATTTTATTTCGGTTTTATGTTTGTTTTTGTATTTACTATGATGTGTCTAGGTGTGGATTACTTTTTATTTTATTATATACTTGGCTTCTATCTGTGGGTTGATGTTTCCCATTGGTTATGAAAAATGATGAGCCAATTTTCTTCAGATAGCATCTCTTCTCCATTCTATCTCTTTTTCTGGAATTCTATTCAAATATATATTAAGCCCCCTTACTCTATGTTTCTTTTCTCTCCTCCATATTTTGCATAGTTTTATCTTTAGACATTTCATTTTATAAAACTTCTGGTCTTTCAATTTCAGAATTTTTTCTTGCTATGTCAAATCTGCATTTGATTTTTAAATTATACTTATTGTGTTTTTCATTTCAAGGTATTCTAATTGGCTCTTTTACAAAGCTGCAGTGTTACTTTTTCTAGTTTCTCTTTCCTGTAGCTATTTCAAAGTGTATCTGTTACCATTTTTTTTTTTACTTAATTTATTTATTTTTGGCTGCGTTGGGTCTTCGTTGCTGCGCGCAGGCTTTCTCTAGTTGCAGCGAGCAGGGGCTACTCTTCATTGCAGTGTGGGGGATTCTCATTGCAGTGGCTTCTCTTGTTGCAGAGCACGGGCTCTAGGTGAGTGGGCTTCAGTAGTTGTGGCACGCAGGCTCAGTAGTTGTGGCACAGGGGCTTAGTTGCTCCGCGGCATGTGGGATCTTCCCGGAACAGGGCTCGAACCCATGTCCCCAGCATTGGCAGGCGGATTCTTAACCACTGCGCCACCAGGGAAGTCCTCTGTTACCTTTTTAAATAGACTAATTATAGTTGCTACTGTTTCTTATGTCTGGTAAGTCCAATATTTGATGTCTTTGCAGCTATTTTTCTGTTATGTGCAAGATAAAACATGCTCACGCAGTTCTGCCTTCCAAACAAGCATCTCTAATCAATCCCTAATTATCAGCACCAACAGGTGGGGGGAAAAAAACTGGCTTCGACCAAATATTCTGCCCACCTCTGATCTAGGGGTTTTATCTTGCAGGGTAGCTCCTTTGAAGAGAGCCCAAAATTTATACTGACTAAATGTCAAGAAAGACAAAAGTTGGAATGAGTGGATGCATGTACACAAGAATGAGAGAGACAAAAATCTATCTTCAAATAAACCATAGTGAAAACCCTAAATCAAAAACTCTTCTAACAGCAAGGAAGAATGCTTTTAAAAGTAGGTTAACGTCCACCAAACGTCCAGCATGGGTTAGTCACTTTAGAAATCAATTTAAATTAGTCACCATCTGTCTTATAGTAGGGAATCTCTGCAGTTCATGAATAACAAAACTAAGGTTCAACTAATTTAGGTGATTTGGCCAGAGTTACAAAGTGATAGATCTGAGTTTAGAACCCAGATCTAAAAGCAAAGTTCCTGTTTACTATTCCAGAGTCAAAGCTCTCAGCCCAGAAGGTGAGGCAGGATAAGGTGAAACCAAAATTATGAATCACTTCAACCAGAACGGAGAGATTGGAAGAGAAATGTATGTTGCGTAATTTAGGCGACCTCCTTGTTTGGGAAACTCTTCACTTTGTTTCCAAGGAAAATGTACTTCCTTTTGCCTCCGGCTGACTGCAGCAAGCCTTAGCAAGCTCCTGGGGCCTCCCAGTGTCTCCTCATATTGGGACTGGAAGAAAGCTGCAACACGAAGAAACCTTAAGAATGAGAAGCGTAAAGCATTTTGACATATTACTCACTTGCTCCCTCCTAAGGATTAATATATCAACATGAACCATATAGCTTTCTGACCCTTTGAGTCACTTCATACTAAATTTTATAAACGTGCAATTTTATAACTATAAAATACTAGAAATGATGCTTTTTATTTTATTGGAGAAGAAGCAGACCAGAGAAGATTTAATCACCTGTGTAAGATCACACAGATGATCAGCAGTATATTGGGACTCTCTCCTTTGCTTATTTGTCTGTCTAACGTGTGTTTCTTTGTAGAGGATCATGCATATTCATTGCAAAAGCAAAACATTCCTTGCTTCTATATATTGAATTCTTCGCTTCATTTTTGAATATTTCAGAAGTGTCTCCAGTAGACACCTAGGAGAAGATGAGTTTCCACCCGGGGCCAGGTCATCCCTATTGTCTCCTTGCTCCAAAGGTCAGGACTTGGAACTAAAAGCAAACTGCGTTATACTCTGGCTTCATTTCTTCCACTAAATTGCAATGAAAACTTGGCTTCTGTTTCCTAGTTTGTAAAGTGCATCCTATGTAAACTATTCGATTTCCAATGTTGCTTACTCTTCCCGTTACATCACTTTGATTTCATTTCAAATACTCTATTTGTGACTGACTATATGTCTTGTACCAGGTTTTGTGATAAGCAAAGATAATACAGAATGAATTATGCTCATTTCCTGCCCTTGAGGGACTTGGATTCAAGAGAGGAAAGCAGATCTGAAAACATAATTTCCATATAGTAAATGCAATGTCCTTAGGTAATAAAACCAGAAATAACTTGTCTAATTCTCCCCTTTGACTATTCTTATCTGTGATAAAAAACTTCAGACTAAGCCCTTAGAAAGCACATTGGAAAGGCAGAGCATCCTGTTTCAACACATACCAGTCATAAAATGAAGTCTCTCTTCAAACTCACTCCTTTCAATGGGCTAAGGCTTGCCAGCTGGGCACAGGGCATAGATTTCCGATGCTAACAGGATGTTGCAAGTACTCTGCACACAATGCCTTTAAGATCCCAGCGGAGTGATGGCTCCCCATTGAGAAACTTCTGTCAACCTTGCAGCTGTGCAATGGCCAACCCCTCCACCTCAGCTCACAGTTAATGCAGACGAAATGCTTACAGAAACTGCCTGTCTGGAAAGGGTGAGCTCATGCCCCAAGGACTGAAATGACTTCCAAGTAGTGCCCAGCTCCCAAAAACAACAGCCCTGCTCTGGGGGGGATTGCACAATACCTATCCTCACACGTTGGTGGAATCTCGGGGCAGGGACCCATGTTTGCCTTGTGTGTTTATACTTCAACTCTAATTGGAAACCAGTGTAGAAACACCCCATAGCTAGAATAAATCCATGATATAGTTTGTCCCATCCTCTTTCATTTCCAGTGGGGAAGCTTAGGCCCTGGGAAGAGATGTGACTTCCAAAGTCACTCAACAAGGCAGGACAGAGCCCAAGCTGGAACTCTTGTTGTCTGGCTTAAATTTGATGCTATTTCTGTGGACCTTTATTTATTTATTTATTTATTGGCCGTACCGTGCGGCATGTGGGATCTTAGTTCTCCAACCAGGGATCGAACTCACACCCCCTGCATTGGAAGCGTGGAGTCTTAACCACTGGACCACCAGGCAAGTTCCTGACAGCTATTTCCAAAACTGCACACGGCGTCTAGAATGACCTCCGTCCTTTGAGTTCCCTGGAATACACCATGTTTTAAAGAAGGCAGCTAACAGCTGAAGCTTTTCTCAGCCCTTCCTTTTCTTGCTTCTCAACTCTTGCCTCAAACTCTGATATGGCTCATCTGCAAAGCAGTGCGACTAATCCTGACTTCTGTCCGTTATGGATTTTTACATTAACTTTGATATTTTAAAGTATTGCATTCCAATATTTTTTATCATGATCATTGAGGGTTTGGGGTACCTGCTTGAATGTCGTGTCCAAGACGAGTGCCTTGTGGCCTCAGCCTAGTCCCAGCCCTGTTTCTAGTTCCTAGGCACCTTTCTGTAGAGTAGTAGCTGGCAAACTGCTCAACGGTGGTGGCACAGGGTCTAAGATGGACACCTCATGGGAAGAGCTGATAGAGAAGCTTCTGAAGAAGAAACAGGAGGTGCTCAGGGGGCTGATCTCCTCCAGGACCACAGATACAAAGAAGGAGCACATGAGGATGTGCTCTTCTAGTTGCAAAGCCAGCTGTTGGAAAATCTCCAAAAGCCACTTGCAAACCCGCTACTGTAGAACCTCAGGGATGGGGGGCAGCCCCCCAAATCTGCATCCAACTTCAGAAGTAGGCAGCTTAAATCTGTAAGGAAGTGGGGATGGTCTTCACTGGCTACACCTTCTACACGTTGGCTCTATAACAGGCTGGGTAGCTTTGAAAGTCATCGGCCTCTATCACGAAGCTACATCATGTCTAGAGGAAGGTGTGCTGGGGACCAGCCAGTCAGAGGAAGGCATTCACCCATGGGCAGGTGGGGAGGTGGGCTGCCATGCTGGCCATTAGGTTGACCTCAACTTGACTGACCTGGGATTGCAGCCTCCACAGTGTTGCTCCTACTTTAGCTCTTCTCAGCCAGGATGGGGTCCTTTAATGATCTGGCTACTTGTCTTATTTATTTATTTTTTTTCCACCAGTGGAAGTGAACTTCTTGAGGGCTTTCTCAGCTCACTATTACCAGCCTGGAGCAGATGCTCAATATGCAGGACTGAATAAAGGGAAGAAATGAATTGAACCAAATCAGCATACTTTTTCTGTAAAGGATCAGAAAGTAAATATTTTAGTGCTGAGGGCCATAGGATATCTCTCACAATTTTGCCCCTGCAACAGCCTTAGACAATGAATGGTATGTGAGTGGGTGTAGCTGTGTTACAATAGTTTATTTATGGTCACCAAAATTTGAATTTCATAAAATGTTCATGTTTCATAAAATGTTATTTTTTAGATTTTTTTTCAACATTTAAAAATATGAAAAAATTCTTAGCTCCTGAGCTACTTTGCCAATCCCTGGGTTAAACCAACAAACCTTGTACACTCCACACCCATTAAAAACTATTCTTATATTTCAGGCTGAATTCAAGCCAAATGCCACCTTTCCCAGAAATATTGGCAGTTTAATAAAATAAGAATCCCTAGGAAATGTAAATAATTATGAAGAAAATGGTGTTCATCTGCTGAAGAAATGATAAACGTCAGGATACAAAGACTAGGAAGAGACATTCATTGAGATTTGTTGGGTGATTAGGTTAATTTGGGTTATTTGCTTGTTTTCATTATTGCTGCTGTTGTTTGTGTGTTTTGGTTTTTGTTTGTTTGGGTTTTGTCTTGTTTCGTTTTCTTTTGCAAGAAGGACTTGCCAGAGCTAAGGAATTCCATTAATTCATTGTGTTTCTCTATCAGCTAATAGACTCCCTTATTACATGGGGCTTTGTAGTTTATTAGGTAAATTATTTTTTCACGTAACCCATCCAACAATTCTGTCGAGTAAACAGAGCAAATACTATTAGGATAGCTAAGTTATGGATGAAGATTGGAAAGTCTTAGGTACTTGATAAAACTCAGAGCTAGTATGTAATCGAGTCAGTATTGAACCCCCAGTCCTGTGGTCCAGTTTGGTGCCATTGCCTTCTTATCACACTGTCTCCTGCTGGCAACACCCTCGAATAGGTACCATGGAAGATACGGAGGTGAGTAAGTTATGAGGCAGGAGAGAGAGACACCCCCAATTACAGAGCAAAGTGAAAGGGGCAGTAGCCAGCAACTCTGGCAGCCCCGGGGTCTGTAAGGGTGCTGGCCTCGGTGATGATGGAGGGGCTCCACCTTGGAAGGAAAGCTGGCAACCCCTGTGCCATAGGTGATTGCAGGACTGAGGTGGTAACCAGCGCACTGGAAAATTATAGCCACGGAGTGCACCAGTGGACAGAGTTCCAGAACTTTCCAAGTCCCTCCTTATTCCGACAAACTGAAGAGGCCAACAAGTAAATAGATAATGCTTATCTATAATGAGCTATACCTCATCGTGCGTGCTTTAACACCGCCAAGGGGTAAGGTTCTCCCAAAGCAGCCAGATGTAGGGCAGCCCGTGCTTCAGGTATGTGCGCCTGTGCGAACAGAGGAGGAGAATTTTCAGTGTAGAGCTGCCACGATAATAGCTGTAAATGTTTATTTTAAGTGTTCCTTTCCCAAGGTCTATAAACCCCATGCCATGAGAAAGCTGAAGGCATAACTATCTTGACTCACACCGGCCCAGAGGAGGGTTATTCACTAACTCTTTCTATTTGACCCAGCAACTCCTAATTGGTATAAACTAACATCATGTCCTATTAAATATTTACTGTGCCAGCTCATCTGTGTTTCTGAAAAGTAAGCCAGGGAGCCCGAGGTTGAAAATCTCGTCCTGCTACTCAGAGGCTATAATATTTCTCTGGCTTCAAAGCCCTGCTTTGTCAGGATCCAGAGTCTGAATTTAATGGCAAGAAATAAATCTTTAATAGGAAATTGCGTTGATCAGAGGACTCGCTGAAGTAAGCCAGGACATGGGCTGTGTGAACTCGGCTAGGAATTTCACAATGCATTTGAATACAGCATGTCAAATAAACAGCGTCGCAAGTTTGACTAATAATAGACATATTAATAATCAGAAAACTTACTTTTTTGAGGCCATACTATATGTCAGGAACAATACTTGTGCTCTATATACCTTAGCTTGAATGCTCACAGTGAGTCTGTAACATAGCCAACTTTATAAAAAGTTCAAGTTCAACTGCAGGGACCCTGAGAACAGACTACTTGCTTAAATCTTGGCTGTATGATCTTGGGAAAGGGAGATTAACAATAATAATAGTTTGCTCCTTGTGGCAGGTTGCATGCCCTCCTCCCCTACCCCAAAGATAAAATAAGTCCACGTCAATGTGAATGTGACCTTATTTGGAAAAAGTGTCTTTGCCAATGTAATTAGGTTAAGGATCTTGAGATGAAATCATCTTGGATTGTCTGGCTGGGCCCTAAATCCAATGACAAGTGTCCTTAGAAAAAGGCAGATCCACTCCCAGCTCTCTCTGCAGCTGTTGGCAGGCTCCGCCCCTCCCTGACTATAGGCTGGAGACATCAGTTCCCTGCCACATGGGCCTCTCTGTGGAGCTAGTCACAATGTGGGCACCTGTTTCCCGAGCGTGAAGGCAGTGAGAGAGAGAGTGACAGAGACAGAGAGAGAAGTGAGAGGGAGTGAGAGACTCCACCAGCAGTCTGTTCCTGAAGCCATACCCGCATAGTTAGCTATTGGTTTAAGTGCACCCTGTGCTGGTACCGATATCTGCATTTGCTGTCTAGTGCTGTCTAAACATTCACCTCGAATTTAGAAGCTTAAAGCAACATATATTTATTGTCTCACAGTTTCTGTGGGCCAGTAATCCAGACACAGCTGGACTGCATACCTCTGACTCAGGATTTTGCACAAGGTTACACTCAAGGTGTTCCTGTGACTACAGTTATCTCAGAGCTCAACTGAGAGAGGATCTGCTTCTATTAGGGACTAAAATGCGCCCCCCCACCCCTCCCAAATCCCTATGTTGAAGTCCTAACCACCAGTACCTTAAGATGGGACTGGATTTGGAGAAAGAGCATTTAGGAGTTAATTAAGGTTAAATCAGGTCATAAAGGTGGAGCCCCACCAATCTCCCCAAGGGTAGGTGCCCTTATAAGAAGAGGGAGAGACACCAAGAACACACACACACACACACACACACACACACACACACACACACAGGAAAGGCCATGTGAGGACCCAACAAGAAGGTGGCCACCTGCAAGTGGAAGAGAGAGGCCTCAGGAGAAACCAGACTTGCCGACACCTTGATCTTGGACTTCCAGCCTCCAGAACTGTGAGAAAATGAATTTCTGTTGTTTAATTCACCAAGTCTACAGTTTTGGTTATGGCAGCCCCAGCAAATGAACATCGTTTCCAAGCTCACTGGCATGGCTGTGGGCATCCTCAGATCCCGGCTAGCTGTTGTTAGCTGGAGACATCAGTTTTCTGTCAGGTGGGCCTTTCCGTAGGGGAACTCACAGCATGGAACTGGCTTCCCTCAGAGTGTCCATGCCCACACGTGTAAGAGAGCGAGAGGGAGAGAAAAACAGAGACGGGGGAGAGATGAAAACCAGTGTCTTTTTATAACCTCATATCGGAAGTGGAATCCCCTTCCTTTGCTGTATTCAGCTCATTAGAAGTGAGTCACTAGGTTCAGCCCACAGCCGGGAGGAGAGGGCTAAACAGGGCAAGAAGCAGGAGGCAGGAATCACCGGGAGCCATGTGACCATCCATCCCCCGCAGAGGGAACAAACGAAACGCTGAAAAATGTCAATCCTGTAACACTCGTAATGAAAACTGAATCGTGACTTTCCGTGGTTCTCCAGTGCAATCCAGACTCCTTTCTGTGGCTTTAGGGTGCTTCACGGTTGGATTCTGCTTACCTCCTTCTCTTACTAACTATACTCCTTTTATCTTTACTCCTCAGATGCATTCAGTTCTTTCACACCTCAGGGAATTTGCCTTGCTTCTCCTTCTGTTTGGAGAGAGATCGTCCCCAGATGTTCCCAGAGGTTAGATCCTTCCTGTTAGGCCTCAAGATACCATCTGGGGAGTGACCTTCCTTCAATATCCCAAGGTTGTGACCCCAACGCCCCACCACCTAAGGCACTCCTTATCTTATTACCTAATTTTATTTTCTCCGTCGCACTTACCTGTTTAGTGGTTGATCTATAGGCACTGTCTCTGGAATATATGCCAGTCACAGTCGGCTTGGTAACCTGGTGTCTGGAACAGTACTAAACCTGCACTAGTCTTTCTTCAAACATGCTTCAACACTGTATGGAGAAGCTGGGGTGACTGAGAAAAGCCCAAATGCCAGGCTGGGGATCCAGGATGTTTTCGGAGGAGGCAATTTCTGACCAGGGCAGCAATAAGTTTCAAAGAAAGATCTAAAGGGATCTGGAAGCAGGTGGAAGAGTGATCCATGGGTGGACCCTGCAGACAGCTGGAATGCAGAGACAGGCCAGAGGCAATGGGGGACACTGACCCCGGGAAGGATGGGGCCTGTGCATTTTTTCATAGAAATTATTTTACGGAAATATTCTTACATGTTTGTGCCTGAGTAAACATGGCAGGAATCCAAATGAGTCTCTACTTTCCATTTTGAGTATCACAGGGTTCATGCCATTCCGCTTCTCACCAATTCTGACTCTTTCAAAAGAGAATGTCTACGTAATTACAGACATAAAAATAGATGGGACTTCTGCCACAGAGAGTAAGCCACTTTATCCCTTTGCTTTAAAACGCTTTATGTCCCTGTGATCCCATGCATTTGGTACATAATCTGTTTGCACGTTTTGAACTCCCAGCAAAATGTATCATGTCTTTCCACTATGTAGTGAGTCATCAATAGTGTCCTTATATAAACACATCAAAAAAACAGGAAAAAAAATCTGAATCAGTGTTCCAATACCCTGGCCCGGCCCCTCACTTCTCTTTGTTTTCTATTTTTCTAAAGAGAAAGGGAAGAAGGAACAGAGAGAGACAGAGACAGGTTGCTTTTGATTTTCTCTTTCTGGAGTGGCCATTGTCGCTGGAGACAAAAACATTCTCCTGGCATGGCATTTAGAACAGGAAGTTTAAGCTACATATAGCTGTGGTTTCTTAGCCTAGAGTTGGGCCAACATTTCCTTCCTTTTGGTGGCTCAGATCATATATTGTTAGAGCTACAGAGAAACCCACTTCAGCCTCAGTTTCCTGATCTGAATAAGGAAGTGGTTGAACTAGATAAGCTTGAAAAAACCAAGGTCTTAAAAGCCTGTGATTCTAAATACAAACACACACACACACACACACACACACACACAAATCAAGCAAGATTCTGCTTGGGGAACACTGTGTATTGTATATACTCAATAAACATTTGTTGATCTGATGTTGTTTGATCTTACCTAATCCAACATCATCTGCTTTCCATTTCCAAAAGCTTGTGGGGCGTTCAGCTTCTTATCCTCGCTAATTAATTCAATTCCATCTTTTCATGTACAAAATGCTATGTGTGTACAGAAGAGAGAGGTCCAAGTTTAGCAGCAGCAGTGAAAAGGGAAGCTTCACAGAAGAGGTGATGGGTTCTGAGGCATAAGTAGAAGTTTGCCAAATAAAAAGAGATGAGGAAAGGCATCTGGGGCTAAAAGAATGATGTGTGCAAAAGCTCAGAGATACAAGAGAGTCTGGTGCACTAGAGAATCCTGGAATGTAAGAAAATCGAAGAGATAAACCAGGAACACAGACCGTAAAGAAAGGGGCCATGTGTGGGTTTTTGCCTGCCACTATCTGTTTCCATTTAGGTAGCATCACTTCAGTTGTTCTTCCGAAACTTCCTTGATCCTTCTCAGTGTCTGTGTGTCTGGAAAGGCTGACCCTGACCCCTGACTCTAGAGGGAGATGCTTGACCAGTTTGACCAGTTTGACCATGACATCCCTTCCATTCTCTGGGGTTTTCAAATCAAAGGTGAGCAAGTAACTCAAGTTGGGCCAATCCTACTCAATGGAATCAGGATTTCTGCTAAAGCAAATGGAAAAGTGAGACTGCTGTTCTGTTGGCATTACTAAACTGTTCCCTGAAGCTGTAGGAGGCCATTTTACCAATACCTGCAGTGAGCCCACCTGGGAAGGAAGCCATCCTATAAGCAAAGCAGGGCCAAGAGGTTGAGATGCTTGGTGAAATGCTTTGTTCACGGAGCCGGGGTTTCTCAAAGGGAGAGCCACTGGCATTCTGGGTAAGGCAATTTCCCCTTGGGTGGAGTGTGCTGCCAGGTGCCAGACAGTCACATCCTTAGCCCCCATGTAAGTAGCCCCCCTCCTCCAATTGTGATAAGCAGAACTGTATTTCCAAATGGCCCCTAAGGAAGTGGTACTGCCTCAGGCAAGAAACTGACTTGGATGAAGTCATGCCTACTCTGAAGGTTCAAAGTCCATTTTTGTTTTGTTTTGGTTTGGGTTGGGTTGGGTTGGGTTTCTGTCACTTGCAAGTAAAATGGTCATAAGTACTTCAAAGAAGCAAGGGTTAAATGGTGAAGGTATTCTCTACTTGCATCATTTAGTATCTAATTCATGATTGAGTCTGTGTGTGTGTGTGTGTGCGTGTGTGTGTGTGTCTGTGTGTGTGTCTGTGTGTGTGTTGTATGTTTTGGGGATATGAGAACAGCAGAGGCAGGCATTGATGGTGAAACTAGACAATCCTAATCTGAGGACTGCTAGCTGTCACTTCAATGTCAAAACCCTAAGGGCTAGGGAATTCCCTGATGGTCCAGTGGTTAGGACTCTGTGCTTTCACTGTCAAAGGTGCAGGTTCAATCCCTGCTCGGGCGGGGAACTAAGATCCCACAAGTCACAAGGCGTGGCCAAAAAAAAAAAAAAAATTCGAAGGGCTAAAAGAGAGGTGGATATAAAGAAAATTAGGAAGGACCAAATGCCAGGCAACTTAAGGAACTGCACCTTGACATAAAATAAGCTTTAAAAACTAGATACCAGGCAGGATGATAATTAAAATATTTAACAATTGATATAGTAAGAACGTGGAAATTTAAAAATGAACCTGTGTGTGTTCTTTAGAGAAACAGAACCAATAGGAGATATATACATCTCTACATCTCCTATTCCTTCTGTTTACATACAAATTTATTATAGGAATTGGCTCATGTGGTTACAGAGGCTGGGACGTCCCACAGTCTGCTGCCTTCAAGCTGAAGAACTGGAAAGCTGGTGGTGAAATTCAGTCCAGGTCCTAAGGCCTGAGAACCAGGGGGCTGGCAGTGTTAATCCCAGCGTCTCAAAGCCCAAGAACCAAGAGCTCCAATATCTGAGGGATGGAAAAGATGGGCGTCCCGGCTCAAGAAGACAGAGAGGGAATTTGCCCTTCCTTCACCTTTTTGTGCATTCGGGTTCCCAGCGATTGGATGATGCTGTCCACGTTGGTGAGAGTGGATATCTTCACTCAGCCACATGCTAAATCAAACGCTAATCTCTTCCAGAACACCCTCACAGACATACCGAGAAATGGTGTTTTATCAGCTATTTGGACATCTCTTAGGTCAGTCAAGTTGACACATTAAAATTAACCATCACAGAACCCCATCAATAAGAATTGATGCCAATGGGTGAGAAACAGCCGACTGTTCTTCCTGCAGCCACAGACCTCAGTATTCTCACTAAGCCCTAACTGTTGTATCATAGCATCTTTACGTAACTCTGGTCTTCACAACAATCTCTATTAGGATTTTTTTTTCTTAAACAACCAAATCCTTTACAGTTGCATGGGTTCCAGGCCAGTGTGATGGTAAATGTACTTTCATCTTTTCTCACTGACTTTGCGTGTAGATTTTTTCTTTTTCTGTGTAATAAGCTGGCACAGATAACTTGATAAAGAAACTGGGAATAAGGAGGATAAATTTGATGATGACTAAATAGGTATATATATCGTTTATAAAGTTTCTCTCTCTCTTGAGTTATTTTCTATTTTCTCATTCTTGTTCCTTTATTCTTATAAAGAAAAACATCAAGACTTTGCCTTGCTTGGAAAGCACTAAACCCTGTAACCTCTTTTTTCCCCTCATTTAAAGATGTGCCTTACTGGGCTTCCTTGGTGGCGCAGTGGTTGAGAGTCCGCCTGCCAACGCAGGGGACGCGGGTTCGTGCCCCAGTCCTGGAGGATCCCACGTGCCGCGGAGCGGCTGGGCCCGTGAGCCATGGCCGCTGGGCCTGTGTGTCTGGAGCCTGTGCTCCGCAGTGGGAGAGGCCACAACAGTGAGAGCCCCGTGCAAAAAACAACAACAACAACAACAACAAAAAAATGTGCCTTACTACTTTCTCAAACGGTAAAAAAAATAACTACATTCTGGTTTCCTTCAGTTAGTTGCTTTCCCCTAAAATAATCCATTCACACAAAGGATCTCGTGAGCAATATATAATTTACTGGAGAGTGCCTAGAGCCAACAGAGGGTTTATACTGGCCTAGCGAACAGCAAATTGAAATCTCCCTTAGACATCTCCATAGTGCCAAAACTTCTCCATGGCGGAGGCTGGGTGGTGATTCTCTTCATTCTTTCACCTCTCTCCCTGCCTCTTCAGCTCTTTCTGTTCTACCTTTAGTTTTCATATGACTGTCCAAACTCTTCTCTCCTGCATGAGGCAATGCAGGGCTGCCTTGCTCTATCTTTGTCTTGAAACTCAGCCATCTACCCACTACCTTACCTGCCCAAATAAAAGGCCCCTCCACTTGCTAGGACCTATGCTACTTAGAAACGAGAGGCTTTAAGTAACAAAACTTATTATCTTCTCCCCTGCTGGATATTTCAGAATGTCTGTGTATTAGTTCAACAATGTTCCAAATTATTACAACCATGTTCCACTAAACAGAGATGTTAAACTGGTATTATACTATGCTTTTAAGCATAATCCTTTGGTGAAAGATAAGTGAAGCCATTGTCCGTGACTGTGCTCTACAATGTGATGTCTGTGACATGGGGCTTTCTCTTTCTGGCCTTACGTGCTGCTGACATTTTTATCCTAGTTTTTACCCCAGTCTCTCTACTCCCCCTGATTACAGCCTCCCAGCAAATTCAACTGCTTTTCAGCACATGAAGAGAAATGAGGAATTCAATTTTCAAAGTAGAAATACAATGGGATTTCCTGTTTGTTTCCCACAGGCAGTGGCCTTTTGAGGACAGGAGGCATATGTCTACTTTCCTGGTAATAAATCGTAGGTTATATAATGACACAAAATATTTGGGTTAAAGGAGAGTAACTGGTTCCCTGCTTTCCTTCTTAAGTATATTATCTGGCCCCATTCACTTTATAGAGAACGTCATCTTATCATTTATTCCTTTTTCTCATTAATTTAAAAATGTATACTGAGTATCGGTGCTATTCTAGATGTTATGTTTGGCGTCAGAAATACCAAAGTGAATGTCCTGACCTCTGCTCCAAGGAAGGCTCAATCTAACCATGTAAGAGAAAAGACAAGCAAAGATCACTTATTAAAATTATGGATAATAATGTTTAGATGGTGATGATGATGACTTACATTCATTGTACCAGGAACCATGGTAAACAATTGACCTTTATCTCATTTAATCCTCCCAACAATCCCACGAGGTGTGCACTGTTAATATTCCTATTATATCAGTGAGGTAACTAGAATTAAAGGGGATCCAGTAACTTGCCCTAAATCAGAAAGCTACCATGAGGTAAAGCCAGGAGTGAATTCCAGGTCTGTCTGAGACTAAGTCTAGGCTACTAACTCTTCCAGACGAAACACTATAGAAAGGAACGAGGGGCTGGATCAGAACAGAGAGAGTAATAACTGCCCTTGCCTAGGAGCAGTCAGGGAAGGCTTCACAGAGGAGGTGGGATTTTTGCTGGCTCTGAAGGAAGAGCATTTTGTGGCAGAGTTGTGCAAGCAAGGGGAAGAGCAGCGTGGCCAAAGGCCATACTAAGGAAATGGGCAAAAACAGATACAGTTTTGGTAAGGAGGAATAAGTGAATGTGACAAGAGCTTGAGATAATTCATCAGGGTTGTCTAGAGGGTTGTCCTGCAGACAGTGTGGTCTCAGGTCCCAGCAGACTCCTGAGAGCACAGTCAACTGTACTCAGCGCTATCTGTGAATGTCTGTCCAGCGCCACCAGCACCGCACAGGGCTAAGATGCAGAGAAATTGATAAACGAACTGACACAAAGAATCCCGTCACTCTCCACTCACATTCATCACCGAGTCTTGACATTTTTAGCTCCAAAGCACACCTCAAATACATCCACTTCCCGCAACTCTATTGTGTGCCCCCTAGTCAAAGCCCCTCTCCTTTCTTATCTAGGCTGTCATGACAGCCTCCTGAGTGGTGGTCAGCTCCCAAACTTGCCCCTCTCCAGGACAAGGTCCACCTACACCCCAATCAGGGAAAACCCTCTTCAAACACCAGTGTGGTGCTGCCACTCCTCTGACTCAAAACTTTGCACTTAAGGTAAAGTCCAAAAGCATCAGCAGGATCCAAAGCCCTGTGGTCCTCCGGCACGTTGACATGCCAACACCCTTCCCGTCCCTGGCCTTCACCTACACTGTTCCCTCGATGCAGGGCTGCCCCCAGACTCTTCCTTTGCCTGAGTCCTGTTCAGCTTCCTTGGGTTCATCACCCCTTCGTGGGCGCAGCCCTCTTCTGTCTCATCTCGATTTTGGTCTCCTTCATAGTCTGCCTCCTCTTCATAACACTGACCAGGGCTTGAACTGACATGTTCATTTGAGTCATTATTTGTACACCTTCCTCTAACGTAATTAGGACAGAAACCTTGTCGTGTTTGTGTCCACACTGTGTCCTCAGTGCCTACTGGCACAGCGCATGCTTCATGCAAGGACGCGGTAAGTATATTTGCATGCATATTTAATGGACTAACTGGACAAATGAATGAGTACATGCTGGAATTTTAAAAAAATTTTTATTTGAATGTAGTTGATTTACAATATTGTGTTAGTTTCAGGTGTACAGCAAAGTGAATCAGTTATATACATACATATATCCACTCTTTTTAAGATTCTTTTCCCATACAGGCCATTACAGAGTATGGAGTAGAGTTCCCTGTGCTATATAGTAGGTCCTTATTAGTTATCTATTTTATATATAGTAGTGTGTATGTGTCAATCCCAATCTCCCAATTTATCCCCCCCCTTACCCCCTGGTAACCATAAGTTTTTTTTCTACATCTGTGACTCTATTTCTGTTTTGTAGATAAGTTCATTTGTACCCTTTTTTTAGATTCCACACATCAGCGATATCATATGCTATTTATCTTTCTCTGTCTGATTTACTTCACTCAGTGTGACAAATTCTTGTTTGAAAAACCCATCTTGAACCCTGAAAGCATCTTGCTCCTCCCTACGCAGAAAATGAACAGTTATCTTTGTTCCCCAAAGTGGATTTGGGTTTTGGAAAAAGCTCAGAGTCATCAGGAGGCAGTACTGTTAAGAAAAGCACTGACCAGACTAGAGGAGACCCTGGCACTGCCGATCAGGGGCCCCGTGAACCAGAGAAAAGGTTATCGTGTGGTCCCGGCAGGTCACTGATGGGGTCTGTGCAGAAGAGGCATCCTGCAGCTATTTCAGCAGTGGTTTCCCTAGAAAATCATTTCAAAGGCGGAGCCTCCATCTGCATGTGTGTTTTATCGGGCACATGTTGTAAGCGTCAGGCTCAGGATCTTCATTGTTAAATTGCCTTTTGCATAAACTGCAATTCTGTGACTGTCCCTCCACCCAAATAAATGTGTTATACAAGGCGTTCATTTACAAGAAATGTCTAAAAGCCTGCATTTGGTTCTAAAGGGAAGAACAATAAAGACCAATTCGCTACGATGTTTCTGGTGTCGTCTTGCTCATGGGAGATGCATCAGGAATTTCCCTACATGTTATTCCTGCCAGCTGGAGGCTCATGGAAGCCTTGCTCTCACCTGGAGACAGAATCATCTCTGTCACATGCAGCCAGCTACGGGCACACCATCTCTATCTGCTGCTTGATCACGGCAGCTGAAAAACGAAAGCCTCCTCTGTCCGAGGGCATGCCTTTAATACAAAAAGATACTCCTCTCTTTGATTCTATCTACTCTAGAAAGGCACCTCAAATTCCAAAAACTGAGCACCGTAAAAAAGAAAAAGCAGTGCCCATTTTAGGTTAGAAATAGCTATGTTCCTCTGCTCTTATAAGGGAGACCCGGAAGGAGCCTCAGAACATAGTGGACCTTGTTCCCAAACAGGCGCTGCCACTGATGACCTGTATTGTTTGAGGCAAGCCTCTTGGCCTGAGTCTCCTCACAGATACAGTTTGGGACGGGAGGGATGTTGCTGGGATTCCTCTCGTTGGCAAGATCCAACATAGTACAATGATAGCCCAGTCACTTAGACTGTAAATTATGTTCTATGGAAATAACAAGTTGCATCATTTGTTCATCTCTGGAACCTTTAATTTCCAAAACTATGGGCTCAGTGTAAAAAAAAAAAAAAAAAAAGAAGAGAAATGTAAATGGAAGCCACAAAGAAAATATGGGAATGAATGTCAACAGATTCATCCAACCCTTTGGCTTATGGATTCTCCCCTCGCAGCCCTGTGGGGCTCCCATGCTGCACTGGCGCCCACTCCTGCCCTCTGCTCTGTTCCTGGCCTGCCCTCGGGGCTACTCTATGGATTCTGATCTTCCCCTTGCCGGTCCTTCCAAATGGGATCGTGTGCCCTTTTTAATAGGCCTACTGTGTGAGCTTTTTGATTTTGTTTTCGTTTTCGTTTTTTTGCGGTACGCGGGCTTCTCACTGCTGTGGCCTCTCCCGTTGCGGAGCACAGGCTCCGGACGCGCAGGCTCAGCGGCCATGGCTCACGGGCCCAGCCGCTCCACGGCATGTGGGATCTTCCCGAACCGGGGCTCAAACCCGTGTCCCCTGCATCGGCAGGCGGACTCTCAACCACGGCACCACCAGGGAAGTCCTGTGTTTTTTTTTGTTTCTTTGCTCATCTTGCTTCTGCTTCTTCTAGGAACGGCCCCTCTTCACCACCCAGCCACCATAGACCTCAAACCTGGTCAAGTGGCTTCAATTCTAAAGTTTTCCTTGTCCCATTCTCAAACCTCTCCTCTATCCTGGTGGGATTTCTGTCATTTACTGAATCTTGTAAACTTGTGCATTCTGTTAACAGCTCTGCCAAAGAAGCACAGTTCCAGATATAGGAGTCAGAAGACCTACCCTTAAACTGAGCCCTAGTGGCTCCTGACGATGTGACTTTGGGCAAGTTACCTTGCTTCTTTGAACCTCACTTCCTGTCAGTAATGTGAGAACAGCAATATGTACCTTAATAGACACTGTAAGCTTTAAACGGAGCAACCTACATAAAGTCCCTGATATATAAAAGCTCTTAATATTCGTGGCTTCCTTTCCTCTCCACCGTTTTTGGCATTCGCCATTTAAAAATATATATATATGTATTTTTTTTTTTTAATTTTTGCATCATAATTCTTTGGGCCTTTCCCCTTTTTCTCCACTTCTAAACTGTAAGCTCCCTGAGGGCAGGAAAGATGCCCTATGCAACTTATTAACCCCACAGTACACTTACAGCTAGAAAGAGATTAATATTGTTGGGTAAATTAAATGGAACAAACATAATGCATATTGCCATTTCCAGAGAAGGACATTGAGATTAAAAGGGGACAGAAATCTGAAGTTCTCAGGCGAACCATCCTCCCCCGATGACAGTGGTGGATTGGTAAGTTAAAGAAAAAGGCCCATACTTCTTTCACCCACATGAAACACAAACATTCCACCCATTTTAATCAGGGCCTTAGCTCACACATTATATACATTTCTTTCATTCTTAGCCTCCCTCTAACGCAGTCACAATAGCCCACTATAAAACACCATTCCCATGGCTCACTCAGTCTTTCTTCTCCTCATACTGTACAAATACATAAAACCAAAAATGCCCACCCCTGCAGCATTTTACAGGGTGGCCTTTACTCCTTAGTGGCAAGGTTTCTTCACACACTCTCACCCAGTCTTTGACCCACATGCTTAGTCCTTTGGTGCAGAACTATGGGATCCTCCAACATCCAATGTCCCTCCTCTGTTCCTTCAGTGTCATATGTGTCTGCTTGAGAAGATTTACCCATACTCCCTTATAGAGAGGACCATGAACTGCAAGAAGCCCATCATTTTGTAGGTCTGGGGACTCTTACACCCTTGGCCCTGGGTCTGTGATCCAGCCAAGGTGGAGAAGGCAGTAATGCTAATAGCCATCAGCCATACTGGGGCTAATTTATCTTCATTTCTTTGAAACAGGTTTTTGAACACCTACTCCTTAGATAATGGATGGAAGAGAAAATGGTTTAGTTTAATGTCACCAGGGAAAGAGGGAGGAGAGAGGCAGATAATAGGACTCAAGAATGCTCTCCGCGGCTTTGATTTCGCTTGTGTTTATTGACACCTTTTAGGATGGACTACTCTTGCTATGACTTTAGGAACTTTTAAAAAAAATTTTAAGTTCTGATTAGATAAGTGCTACCAGAGTTATAAAAACAGCACAGAACCTGACGGCAGATGAAGTAGAGATTGACCATCCAGTTTGCCTTTTAAGAGCTCCTTGACCTTGGAGAAGTGACCTAATGTCTCTGACTCACAGCGTCCTATTCAATGGGTGTTTTAAGTGTGTGTTGCTGGGTTGTTATCAGGGTCTGTGCTAATGAACACAAAGTAGCTGGCAGGGCACTTGGTATAAGCTCTCAGGTAATGGTGGCAGCTCCGATCTTTTTTAAATCGATTGCTTTTGATCTGAATCTGACAGAGAAAAGATAAGCAGATACAAAAGGGCAGAAAGCTTTTCAATCTTTCTCTAAATTACCAGCCACTTCTTTGTGGACCGTCCAAAGGGTTCCCATGCTCTCCCAGGTACTGCAGAGGGCTGAAATCTGCAAACACAGTCCCCAGGCTCCCATTCCAGCTGGTTTTCCTTTGCCTTTTGCCAATGGGGGGCGCTGCTGACAGACTGGAAGGCAGAGGGGAGGTAGCCTGTTCTTTCTGGCTGCCAGCGGCATCTCTGGTGGTGGTAGAGGTGGCTGAAACCACAGCAGCCAGTGAGTGAACCCATGCGTTCCTCCCCCGCAGCGTGGTGCTGGGAAAGGCAGCCGGGGGCTCTTCAGCAGCCAGGGCAGCGAGGTGCTGCTGAGTTGGGCGTCTCAGCAGCTTGAGGAGCAACATTGGCTCCCGTGACATGTTTTGGCTCTGGTGGTTCCAGCAGTAGCCTCAGTGGCACAGTGACCTTGGGCTCTGGGTACCAGTTTCTACCTCCTCCACTTTTTTGCTCTTACAGCCCCAAGGATGGTAGCATCTTCCTAAAGTTATTAACTCTGGGTACACTTTCCCCTCCTTTTTATTAAAAAGACTTTTTTTTAGAGCAGTTTTAGGTTCACAGGAAAATTGAGCAGAAAGTAAAGAGATATTCCATATACCTGCTGACCCCACCAGGGACAGCTCTCCCCATCGTCAACAACCCTCAGCACAGAGGTACCTTTGTTTCAGTCGATAAATCTACCTTGACACACCATTAATGCTCAAAACCCATAGTTCACATGAGAGTTCGCTCCTGGTGTTGTACAGTCCATGAGTTTCACGACTGTATAATGACATGTGTCTGATATTACAGTATCCTACAGGATAGTTTCGCTGCCCTAAAAATCCCCTGTGCTCCACCTGTCATCCCTCCCTCACCCCAAACCCTGGCAACCACTTATCTTCTTATGTCTCCATCGTATTGCTTTTCCTCAATGTCGTGTCATTGGAATCATATGCCATGTTGTAGCCTTTTCAGATTGGCTTCTCTCACAAAGTAATATATATTTACGGTTCCTCTGTGTCTTTCGGTGCCTTGCGTAGCTCATTTCTTTTTAGAGCTGAATCATATTCCATTGTGGTCTGGGTGTACCACAGTTTGTTTATCCATTTACTGGCTGAAGGACATCTTTATCGCTTCCAAGTTTTAGCAATCATGAAGAAAGCTTCTATAAACATTCATATAAAGGTTTTGTGTGGACCTAATTTTTCAACTCCAAGTTTTCAATAACAAGAAGTGGGATTGCTGGATCTTAAGGTGAAAGTATATTTAGTTTTGTAAGAAGCTGACAAACTCTTCCAAAGTGGCTGTACCATTTTGCGTCCCCAGCGACAATGAGGGAGAGTTCCTATTCCTCAACATCCTCTTCAGTATTGTTATTATCAGTGTCCCAGATTTCGGCCATTCTAACAGGTGTGTGGTGGTACCTTGTTGTTTTAATTTGCATTTTCCTAATGACACATGACCTTGAGCATCTTTTCATATGCTTATTTTCCATCGGCATATCTTCCACAGTGAGGTATCTGTTCATATCTTTCACCACTTTTTTGTTTTGTTTCACTTTTATTTTTTTTAGTTTTTTTCCAGCTTTATTAAGATATAATTCACATAGAAGTGAATGTTGTAAGTTTAAAGTGTATATGTTGATTTGATACACTTATGTTTTCAAAATGATTACCACCAGGGTATTAGCCA
Source organism: Pseudorca crassidens (assembly GCF_039906515.1). Lineage (NCBI taxonomy): Eukaryota > Metazoa > Chordata > Mammalia > Artiodactyla > Delphinidae > Pseudorca > Pseudorca crassidens. The sequence goes on from NC_090309.1 coordinate 82,748,350, forward strand.
ATGCCTCCGTGATGTCACATCTTTACCATTTATTTTTGCGGTGAGAACATTTAAGATCTATTCTCCTAGCCACTTTCAAGTATATAATACAGTATTATTGACTATAATCACCAAGCTGTACATTAGATCCCCGGTTTACAGTCGTACCAATAGTGCACAACTGTTCCCTTTTCTCCACGTCCTTGCCAACACCAGTTATTTGTTGTCTTTTTGATGACAGTCGTTCTACCAGGTTGAGGTGATATCACAACATGGATTTCATTTGCATTTTCCTGATGGTTAATGATGTTGGGCACCGAGGGATCTGGGAGGGACTCAGGCATGTGGCATCAGGGACTCTGAAGCTGGTGAAATCTGCAGGGGTCTGCAGTGGCTGTGCTGGCCATTGGTCTCTTCAGTGGCAAAATCTGCTGGGTTTGTTGCAGAGGAGGTCGCTGTGAATCTTGATCACGCCCACTGCTTGGCTGCTTCTGGAAGTGGGACATTTGTGTGGTGCCCCAAAGGCTGGAGAAGCTGCTCCCTCATCCTACTCTTCCTTTCCTGGTGAGGGGAACTCTTTCTACTTGGGAGGTTCCCTCTTGTTGCTGAGAAGTTCCAGCTTGGGGGACGGGATGATGCAGGCAAAATGAAACTCTCTTCCTTCTCTTTTTGTGCGGTTATTCTTAGATCTTTTGTTTTACTGTGCTGCTGAAGAGCATTCGCTGGACTCCAGAACTCTCCCAGAGCTGTTTTTGTTCATGGACAGCTGTCTAATTGTTGATCTTTGTGGGAGGACAGAGGCTGGTGTTTCCTATATTGCCATATTGGTGACATAACTGTTGCCCACTTTTTAAAAGGTTTTTTGTTGTTCTTTTCTTACTGTTTAGTTTTTAAAGTTTTTTCGACAACCCTTCCAAATTTAGTTTCTTTTGCTCTTCTATTTCTTTTGTAACTAATTCTCCATATTAAATTCCCTCTTTTCATAGTAACTATAATACTGTTTATTTTTCTGACTAGACAATGACTGAGACCTTTACCACATGCCTCAATTTTTGTGATTGTTAAACAATTATTCCAAGGAACCCTGAAATATAAAGAGAGCTATAAAATACCTCCCAAGAGGACAAGTTCTATCCGCTATGGAATTTGAAACCATAATTTTTAAACAAATGAATGAAGAAAAAAATCATAAGACTTTTTTGGGGATTGCATGACTTTCATGAGTAATTAAGTTGCAATGATCATTAATAGCTTGGAATTCACTCATTTACTCATTTATTCATTTGAAATGGGATTAAAGCAGTTTTCCTCCTCCCCCAGTGAGTATGATAGTTCTATTTACATAAACAGGTCCCTTTTTCCCTTGTTCTAGTGATATTTAGAGATTGAACTGGTACATTATAAAATGTACTAGCCGAATAGAATTTTCTGAGCAAGTGGGCCACAGCTCTCCATGCTGCGTCATATTCACGAATAGAGGTCACTTGCCGTGAGACAGCAGAGTGCCAGGAAGCTCGGTGCCCTCCTACCCGCCTCCATGGAAGTCTACAAAACTACTCTCACACACAGGGCTCTGACCTGACCTGACCTGCTGTACCATAACTTTTCCTGTTTTTATCTACCTGCTTCAGCACAAGTTTCAGATATATCCCCTCTTAGCCTCCAGACTGGCTGTAAAACAAACATACACACAAATCAATGAAGAGATCACATTCAGATACAATGTGTTTCAGTCCACACTAACACTCGCTCAGACTTCAAGAGCGAGTTGCTGGCATCGTCAGGGTAAGAAAACCCTCTCAGTGGAGAGTCCTTACCTGATTTCCAATCCGTGCACGTTTTCTCAGGTCCCTGAGCGCTTTCAGTTAATGCATTTGCTTCTGTTGGCACTGAGATACTCAGGTGAAACAGGAGTGCCTTTTTGTTTGTTTGTTTGTTTTCACGAGAGAGACAGAATTGGCTTATTTCAGTCGCCAAGCAGTTTCAATTAAGCTGGGCTGCTTGCAGCAAAGACAGCCGCTGCTTCACCTGGCATCTTTATCTTGTGTCACCAAACAGCGTGCTTAATTATATTTTTCCATTGAAAATGTAACAGTTTGCTGGTGCTTTTCAATTATATGTCTAGAGTCTTCATGCCACGTCCCTTTGAAAGGCTACCACTCCTTTTTAACCTTATAACCGCCACCCCGCTTTCAGCTTCTATTCTGCTCTTAAGATATGACAGTAGCTTCCTGATGGCTCTCATGCCCCACTCTGGCTTCCCTTAAATCCTTCCTGTAAAGCCAGTCAGTTCTGACCACCTGAATGCTGCCATGGATATGGAAATGGATATGGAAATGGATATGGCTCTTATCACTCCCATATCAGTGTTCTCAGTGTGGAGTCCCATGGCACACTGGACGTTCGTGACTTGTTTTCTGCTTCTCCAACCTCATCTTCTACCACTTCCCTATGTCCACCCAAATTATTCAGAGAGCAAGTCCATTTCTCTTCCCTGGTTCCCACCTTTTCATCCCTTAAGATTATGCTTGAACTTTGTTTCTACTGCAAACCCATGACATCCCTCTTCCCCACAAATATACCAGTTCGTTCCTCTTTAGGCTTCTAACACTGTGTATATTCACCAGTTATAATGCTTGTCACATTGTGTCATAAACTTTTGCTTATGTACCTCTACCACTATTGATCTGTGAGTGTCTTGAGAGCAGAAAACATATATCTGATTCATTAATGCATCCCTAGTAACTGACAAAGCTTCAGGCATATAGTAGGAGAACTAGCTGGCTGAGTTTGCAAAGCCTTCAGTTTTTATACAAATTGTCTTGCACTTGTTAAAAGGCCAGATTCTAGACTCTTGCAGAAATATAAGTATGTGAGAGATACACTTTCTGCTACCAAGCAACATAGGATGTACAGAAAGGGTTAAGCTACATGCGCAAGTACCTTCATTAGAAGACAGCATGGGAGAAGCCAAGGCAGAAAGGGAAGCAGCTCCAAAGTAGACAGAAGTATTAGTCAATGAGGTCAAGGGCATTGTTTCAGTCCAGTAAAGTATAGTTATTCTTCCAGAAAGACAACATGTCTTGGTTTCCCTGCATCCCTCTGCAGGTGAGACAGTGATGAACTTTTCATTGAAAAATGATGGTGTAGTCATCACATAATTGATTATACCAGCTGCAGATCCCCAAGCTGAACATTGCTTTGAGCTGAAAGGTGCTAGAAAATGAAATTTCTTGAGAAATTCACTGGAGATTCTCCATGAAAATGAACATGTCCCATTTTCTTCAGGTAGCATACATTAGGTATCTTATTATCTCTCCTCAGTAATTGCAGCCTCTGGGCTTTTGGGGCTAAAATTACATAAAGGTAAAATGGAATCTTAGAATTGTATTACTGGGAGGAAATTAGAAAAGACTCTATGGATGTTTCATTGGCTTCATTTGAATGGAGAAAAGTCATTCAACTCAAATCTCGAACTGTACGCCTTAGTTTTCTATTGCTGCCATAACGAAGTACTCAAATTTAGTAGCTTAAGACAACACCCATCTATTAACTCACAGTTCCGTGAGAACTGTCAGAATTCTGGATACAGGATGGTTTCTCTTCTTCTCTGCTTAGAGTCTCACAAGGCCAAAATCACCTGTTGTCCATGCTGAGCTCCTTTTTGAAAGCTCTGGGGAAGAAAGTGCTTCTAAGCCCATTTGGGTTGTTTACTAAACTGGGTTATTGCAATTGTGGGACTGGCGTTCCCATTCTCTTATTCCTAGAGGTCACTTGTCTGTCTTCTCCTGCTTTCCATGTGGTCCACTTCCATCAACAGTGGATCAGGTCCATCTCATGCTTTAAATCTCTCCCAACTTCTTCTACTTCATCTCTTTGATTCCAGCATGAGAGAGCCGTCTGCTTTTAAGGTATCCTGTGATTTGGCTGGGTCCACCCAGATAATCCAGGATCATCTCCGTATCTTAAATTCAAAAACCTTAATCATATCTGCAAAGTCTCTTTTGCCATGGAATGTAACGTAGTCACAGGTTCCAAGGATTAGACTGTGGACACTTTGGGAGCCATTATTCTGGCTAAGACACTATATATGTGTAGTTTACCAAGACATAAATGTGTGAAGGTTAACCAGTCAATTTGTTTTTCTATTTATGTATGGAGATCAATCAGACAGGTGTTGAAATAAAACGATAACTACTTGAAGATCCCCCAAGCAGATAAAACCAGTTAAGCCATGTAAACAAAGTTTAGTCTAGTTTATTTCATGAACACAAGTAAAATTTAACTTAGGTTGTGTCTTGTACATACCTCTAATAGTCATAAAGGAAACATAAGTTGTCTTCCTAAAATGGCATAAATAATTTATTTTAGCAAATCCTCTGCTGTTTGGAAATCCCCATTGTCATAGTCGATCATGGTAAAAGTTAACTTCCTCATTCTCGCTCTATAAGCCATCCTAAAACAACATTCCTCTGAGCTTCATGTCACGTGTGGGTTTGAAGTCTCCTGGTTTTTGGAGACCTAGTTTCTCATTTGATAAAATATTTGTATCAAGCCAACCTCTCTGAATTTTCTTTTGATACAAGTCTGTGAATGAATGTTGTAGATTCAAGCACATAAAAGGTGTTTGATAAATACAGTTCTTAAAGATGTTGATGAGTTTGTTCAAATACCTCCACAGCTAGCCAATAAACCTAGTTGAACACATGTTCAGACATCAAGACAGACATAATGATTGCCTCTGTGCTCCCTATTCTTGCTGCTTCCCAAGGAATATTTTTGTAAAGTTTCCAGGTCAAAGGATGATTTCTACTTTCTCATGCCAAGAAAGAAGCAAAGGAAGCAACATCACAAGACAGGGATATTATTGTCTCTGCATCCTAGACCCTCAGTACTTCCTGCATCTTTGGATGATTCAGTCACTTCCAATCTCTATAAATATAAATCATGCCTGGGAATGCTACAGCCCATTGATTTTCACCTTGTCTTTCGTGGTGGCTACAAATTGTCCCCAATGACCCCAAATGCTTGAATAGTAAGGAATATCATTACAAAATCAGTTTAATGGTGGTAGGTAAAGAGTATCTCACAGCACGATACACAGTGCATAATAAAAAATGAAAGTTAAGTCAATTTCAAAGAGAATATATCAAACATCCAAACTGAGTTAGATTTCCACCTCTTCTCCTTTGACTCCTCATAAAATTATCTAACCACAAGACCCTTACCAGCAATTTTTTACTGTTTTAAAATATTTTGTATATATTTATTATGAGGTGTCTTTTCTTTACCCTTGATGATATGCATTATTAAGCACTCTGATTTCTAAATTCATTGCAGAACTCCTGGTGAGCACACATGATAGAGCAAGTAAAAAATGATGTGATAAATCATTGCCACTGACATTGCTGGAGATCCCTGTTAGAAGTTAAACTTTTCACAAAATGACTACAAAGCGCCTTCTCTGTGCCTAGCACCATGTAACAATGAGCAAGTGTGATGGACTCTATTATATCTTAACAATAATTGACTTTGTTACATGTTCCTTGGATTATTAAAAATGCAAGATTTTAAAGTCCTACAACTTGCTAAAGAGCCTCTATTTGCCTGTGCTTCTTTCTCTCCCTGAACCAAGAACAGAGTTGCCACCCACGTGGATGGTAGTGACTAGCTCACACTTATTTAGAGGCTGGGTGGGAGGAAGCATGGAAGGAAAGTGGGCCATCCCTCCTCTGCTTTCATATACAAAACCAAGCCAGTTTCAAGAGCCACTTATTTAAAATAAATGGGGAAAAAATTGAAGGTTTACCCCCCAGAGTTCAGAAAAATGGTATGAAATTATACATACACAGATTTGTTTTGTTTTACCAAAAAGAACACACAGTCATCACAAACCTCACATTTCTCTTCTCCCAAATGTGCCCGGCTCAGGAACTCGGTGAATCACACTGCATGAAAAACAAGCCTACTCCATTCACACAAACAAATTGTTTTTTTTCTACTTTATCACTTGTGTGAACAACAGAGGCAGAGGGGTTAGCTGATTGTTCAATTACCTTTAATTCACTCTAATTTTTTTAAACTGATTCCTTGATAGATTATTCTTAATGAGATTTTTGAAAAAGTGGGTTGGAAGGATGGATTAAAGCCCCAATCCTTAGCTATTCACTCCCGTTTTTGCCTCTGCCACCTGCTCATTCTTCCTTACTTGTAGCTTACCTAGTCATGACAAAACCTTCAGGAACGAGTTAGACTTTCTTCTGCCAAAAAAAAGATATTCCTTAAAATGACCTTCCCTCAGTTATTCTAAATACATTAATGTCCTGATTACTATGGCTGTGTAACAAATTATCTCAAAGAGCAATGGTCTCAAAAAAAGAAATCATTTTGCGATGGTCCTGAATTCTGTGGGTCAGGAGTTCAGACAGGGCGGAATTGGGAGGACTTATCTCTCTTCTACAAAATCTGGGTCTTTAGCTAGAAAGATTTGAATGGCTCAGCTGGGGGGAGACGTGACTCCATGACTGGAGAACGGTAGCAATCACCTGAGGGATCTCCATCCAGACGTCTGCAGGTTGAGGCTGGCAGTTGGCTGGAACTTCAGCATGGATCTCAGCTAGAACACTCCATGTGGTCTCCCTGCATTGTTTCTCCATAAGGATAAATTTGGGCTTCCTTTTGCATGACAGCTGGCTTCCAAGAGCAAATATCCCAAAAGAGCCATGTGGAAGCTGAACGGCATTTTGTGATCCAACCGCAGAAGTCACTGGGTGTCATTCCTCCATGGTCAGAAACCTGCCTTGATTCAAGAGTAGGAAACACAGACTCCACATCTCAAAGGGGAAAAGCGTCATCATTACACTGTGAGAAGGGCGTGCAGAATGATAAACATGGTGATGACCATTTTGAAGAGTTGAACCTGCCACATTTTTGCTTTGAAAAGGGAAGTTACATCCGTTGCCTCCCTAAAAAATCTTTTAGCCCACGTAATCTGATTTTCCTTTTCACCATTCTGTTTTAATGAAATTTAATTGACAGAAGAGTTTGAAGTCTTCTTTCAAAGTTCAAATGGATACCTGATGTTCTTGTCTCTGCTCTCCATCTTTCTGACATGTGACCCATGTGCTGTGTACTCACTTGTTGCCCCTATAGATCTACTCTCCCCTCCTCTCCATCATGTTCGGTAGTCCAGGAAGCTGGATTCTGTGGACCGCAGCCACCAGAACCCCTTACTCCTGGACTTCCTATTCAGTTTGGCCAAGGTAGGGAACCTCCTACCTTTAGGAGACTAGAAAGTAGAAAGAGAGGGGGAGAGCTGGGCACCCCTTCCTTCATCTCCCTCCCTGTTGCATTTTTCTCCCACAGACCATAACTCCGTTCATGCAGCTCTTTCCTATACCTGAATAATAGAGCAGTCACTGGACGTTCCTCTTAACTTAGTAGGTAAAGCCGTAATTTCAAGGACCTGGCCTATAGCTCTTGTCTACCTTTTTCCAGTCTACAGACACCACTACGTCTTTCGGTATAGCTCCCACTGAGATACTTGCATTTCCTCTTTAAACACTGTGCTATTCACACCTCCTTGCCTTGGGACATGCTGTAGACTCTGGCCACAGAGTCAAGGCAAAATCAACTAAAACTCACGCTTAAGAATGGGCTGATCAATACCTAGTCACTAGATACATGTGACAATTAAAAACTAAATTAATTAAAAACAATTAAGATTTCGTTCCTCATTTCCACTAGCCACATTTCAAGGACTCAATTGCCACAGGTGATTAGTGGCGACTCTCACAGACAGTATACTAGATTTCTATCAACACAGGACGTTCTATTGAACAGTGCTGTCTAGAATTCATTTAGGACAGTGATAAAATTGTAGGTGGGAACCTCTTACATGAAGCAGATATAAATGAAGCCCTTCTGGTTGTGCTGAGAGCTGGGGGGGACTTGGAGACTTTGCCATATGTCACCTGTTAGATACCCCTCTGAAAATTTAGAGCTCCTCAGAGAACAATGGAGAAAAGCAAGAGAGACCCACCCAGACATTGTAACTCAGAACTCAGCCACGCCCACATGTATGTAGATAAGACGTAATCAGAAAAAGAAGAATGACTCATATCAAATTAAGATATTGCTCATGTTTTACCCAACTTATCTCTGACATATCTGCTTGTATTCACTCCAAATACAGCAATATAGAAACATTATGTCAAAGTATTTGCCTTGAACAAAGATCACTTTTAAACTCAATCTCATTGACATTTAATTTGGAACTTCCGTTGCAAATTGTTAGTCCCAGAACAACATAAATGTTCCCTTTTCTTAAGTCCATTGGAGCTCTTGTTTTCCCTTTGTTCTTTTTTAGCCTCCATAAATCAATTGAGATTTGTTTTCAAAGACTTCTATCCCTTTCCCGTGACTGCAGGGGGTTGTGGACTACATTTTCCAGAGTATTCTCAGGCCTAGCCCCAACCCCTGCGATGAACCACATTCATGTCCCCAGCAGAAAAGCCATGCCTAGTTCCTATAAGGATGAATTGCTAAAACAGTCCTTACTCCTAAAGTGATGAGGTTATAAAGTTCCATCATGTACTTCTCTGTCAGGAAGGGCTGAGTGGAAGGTCTCTGTGGGCTTGGGAAGAAAGGAGTCACCACATACCAGAAAAGGGTCTGACCCTGTTCCTTATGACTGCCTTGGAGAAACATCTTCTTTATACTACTTTATACATCATAAAGTAACAAATTACAAGCACACTGGATAGTTACTTTTGACTAACCCTCTCACCTTATCCTTTTCTTCATCTCCCTTGCTTTGCTCCTTTGGCATCCAATGTATCTTCCATCCTTTTCTGGTATCAGCACCTTCTATCCTTAATCCTGATACAGCTGCCTTGCCTCCCTATGTAGACTTGCAGCTCACAGCCAGTGTCCTCGATAGGGCTCCAGGCATTCCAGACTGACATTTCAGAATCAGAGCTCCAGCTCTGGCTCTCCCCAGTAGTAGTCTGGGCTAGCCTAGCTTCCAACCCCAGACATCCTAGGAGGGCCGAAGATGGAAGGTTATAGAGGGTAGGGATGCATGATCCTAAGGACGATTATTGTCATATAAAAATCCCTAAAGACTCACTCTGTTTTTCAATATGCCCTAATATTCATTGAGCCATATTTTGTCAAGAGCTCTACATATGTTAACTTTACATCATGCAAGATAGATATCTTGAATTATATAAATGTGTAAACTGAGTCTCAGAAAAGCCCATGGACTTGTCCCAAGGTAACACAGCTAGCAAGGGGAAAAACCAGGATAACAACACACATTTAACTGCAAATCCCTTGTTTTCCCCAATCTATCATGAGCATCTTCATAAAGAAAGACATGCCTCTCAAGTGAGGTCCATGGATTAATCTTCATAATATCTTGCATGTGATCAGCCATTTTGGCAAACTTACTGAATGAAGGAGGTGATTTCCAGAACTAGGTCATCGCCTTTCTTTGAAGAATGCCTGTGTTGCTTCATCAGCCCCTTTAAAGTTTGACTTTGATGTGAGATGATCTCCAGGTTTTGACTTTCAGAAAACTGGCTTACAATGAGGATTATAGCACCTCGAGGTAGATGGCTGCAATGGGTATCAACCAGCGCTGGAAGAGGGACAGCTCAGGCTCTGGGCATGTGCTCCTCCTTTTTTGCTCTGACTCTTTGAAACCATAGACACCTGGAGCCTGGGCATGTTTGCTTTGGCAACTAGATACTCTTGTCAGGATGAGCTAAATAATGTCCTCCCCTTGATACTGGAAAAGACCTTGAAAGTCATCTAATTCAACCTCCTGCCTTTACAGAGGAGAGAGAAATTCAATGGCTTCCCAAGGTCACCACCACATTAGCAGCAGAGCTAGATCTGTGGGCCCCATCTGTGACTCTTAAGAGGAGGGTGTTCACTACTACTTCAGCCCACCTCCACACAAAGCATGAAAGGGCTCTTCTAAAGAGTGAAGTCTTTTCTGACAGTAACACTATGTCATGCAAAAGAGCATGTGCTGTTGAGTCAGACAGAAGCAACTGGAATCAAACACAATGGAATCCTGAAGATGTCACCGTTAGATGTGTGATCTGAAAGCTTGATCTCTTCATCTGTAACATCATGAAGTTAATGGAAGGACCGAGTGAGACAACATATTATATAGTGATGCTCAGTAAATAATAGCCCAACACCCCCCCCCCCCCCGCTGTCATTCCTAACAGGCTGTGAACAACAGAGCCGGACAGGTTCAGACCAATTTAAATACACTAATTTCAGAGCAGACAATGTATCTATGAATTTCCTTCTGAGAATCAATGTTAAACCATAAAATACTTGACTAGCTGCTAATATTTTCAAGTGGCAATGATAGAAATTAAACTACTAACTACCAGTTTTTGAGTATCTACTTGGTACCTAGTGTACTAGGTAGTGTATTATGCATTCTCTTCACCCCCAAAACAATCTTGTGAGGGAAGTGTGTTTATCTCTGTACTATCAAAGGAGAAACTGAAGCTCAGAAGATTAAGTAAATGGTTCAAGGATACACAATTTCCTCTGTTCCATTTGTGAAATATACACCCACCAACACTGATTCTTGTTAACATGGTTTCAGCCCAGGCACACTTAGAGATGTCCTTAGACCCAGAAAGACTTCAAGTTGAATTTTAATACACAGAGAGAATAAGAGGAGGGGTGGGAGAAAAGAGACTTAACTACTTTTCAGAAGTTGAGAAAAGAGTAGAAACTGCCGATGAATCTCTCTTAGGATTTTTTTTTTCCCTTTCTTATAGGAAACACAATTTGTCAGATAAGAAAAGGTAGAGAAGCATTTAGCTGTCTCCCTCCACCCAACCAAGTCAGGAATTGCTTCTAGAACTGCAAATTTGGCTTAAAAACCTGTGGGCTGACACAAAACTATTTAGACTCCAGGAGAAAGCTTTGTTACCTATTGTGCTGGTGTGAAAGTAAAATGACGAGAAGGTACTTGGGATTTATACTGACTCTTCAACATTCTGAACAAGTAAAAGGCATTGGAAGACTCAAGGAAAGCTCTGGTTTTGTTCCCTGATACTAAAAGCTGAGGCTCCAGAGTCTCCCTGGGAACCTGGAGGTGGCCATGCATGGCATTTGCACAAAGAACATTTTTGAAGAGTCTCGCACATGGCAGTGCTAGTTTATAACAGTTAAACCTGAGTTCAGCCTTATCTCTACCAATTAACCAGTGAAATGATCTGGTACATAACTCACTTATCAGAGCCTCAGTTTTCTCATCTGTTAAATGAAGGCTACAAGGCTTGCCCAGTGATATTGTTGTTGAAATTGGAAAGTGATATCCATAAGGCTCATCACAGGAACATAGTATGCAGTTGTTGTTGTATTATTATATTATCATTTTTCTCTTTCTTCCTTTTGCCTGAAATACCTTTACCACTAGATACCCTTTTAGGAAGTTTTCCACGATACCATTTGTTATGGACTTAATGTTTACTTCCCCTCAAAATTCATATGTTAAAGCGCCTACCCTCAATGTGACTATATTTGGAAACAAGTTTTTTAATGGAGGTAATGAAGGTTCAATGAGGTCATAAGGGTGGGGCCCTGATCCAACAGGATTAGTGTCCTTATAAGAAGAGACACCCAAGAGCTTGCTCACCCTCTTTCTAACACGTGAAGACACAGCAAGAAGGTGGCCAACTGCAAGCCAGGAAGAGGGTCCTCACTAGGAATCAAATCAGCCAGCACCTTGATCTTAGACTTCCAGCCTCCAGAACTGTAAGAGATAAATTTCTGCTATATAAGTCACTCAATCTACAACATTTTGTCCCGGCAGCCCTAGCAGACAGATATGCCATCCCCTATAACCTCAGCATAAATGTGTCCATAAAATGGCATTCCTCTGCTTCTGAACCCCACAGCATGTTTTACCTCTTTTTTATGATATTAACAGTTTCTCACCTATATTAACAGTTTCTAACCTATCTTAAAGGAATGTGGGTGCATGTCCTCTCTCCTAACAGAAGGTGAATTCATCTCAGGGTAACCAGTCTACAGCACAGAAATTAGCATCTCTAGCAAATGCTTAATAAGTGAATACTGAAGACATCAATTTGTTCACTAATATGTGTTGCTCCCAAAGGTTAATATTTGTTGGTTTTCCATAGGTAGCACTTCGTTTGTGCTAAACTCTCTAATTGTACTTAAAGTAACATGCCAAGTTTGTATTATTGATGCAAATGTCTGTCTCCATCCATAGGGATTAAGTGTAGTAACATATCTACTGTACCCTGAGAAGGGTCTGGAACGTTGTTTAGGTTAATACATGACTGTGGAAAGAGCATCATAATGATCTGGTATACTTGCCTGGGGACTGGAGAAATTTCATTTGCTGGACTTTCTAGATTGGTCAGGGAGGTACAAGGGCCTGGCAAAGAAGTGAACACTTTCTGGGAAACTAATCACAGCCAGAAAGTCAAATACTGAGACATTGGTTTTGGAAGCCTTTCCAGCAGAGGGAGTGAAGCCTATAAGGATTTCAAAAGCCACACAGGTGAGATGAGACTACCTGAATCTTCAGAAATATTTCCTGGATCCACAATAGCCTTAGCTCAAGTGATTTTTATTTTTTTGAATGAGGATTCGTTAAGAGGTAGAATTTTGGGCTCAGTTTGGGGCATGTAAAACCGAGAGAGTAGGTGAAATACCACAGGAGAAACAGCGGAAGGAAGTAGGGAGAAAGACCAAAATTCTCGGATTTATCTGCCGGAGTCTGGACTCATCCAAGTCATGAGACTGGGTGTTTGTTTGAGGCAAGTTTACCTGAACCCTGGAGAAGTAAGATGGTCCCAAACAACATCTGGGCTGTACATTCACAGAGCTTAGCAAAGAGGTCTGGTTTTCTGCTCTGAACCAGGCCCTCAGCTGAGTGCTGACAATTCAAAGCTAAGACACAATCCCCACCCTGACTGTGAAGATGCTTCACAGACAGATCAGGCACTTGGTGTTAGTGCATATCAACTCACATCCATCTAAATGGGAAATAACCATTTGCGTTTGTAACCACAGCATGGGAAAGAAAGTGGGTCAGAGATCTAGAGGAAGATCACAGAGCAGGAGGACAGTAATATCACAAAAACCTGCATGGGCGCTAAGAACAGTGTCACTAGGTCTATTTTAAAGATAATCAAACCAAGGCCCAGGGCGCGGAATTGACTTGCCCAAGTCAAGTAGAAATTGATGGTAGCAATATGGGAACCAGAAGCCACATCTTTGACTGTCACCCAGTAGGATCTGGGGGAGACAATGAAGAGACCGGGAATGCTGTACCAGTGTCACCACTAAGTTACTCCTTTGCCAATCCCGAGATTCTATGAAAACAAGAGGTAAAGGAAGTAAGTTTACAGACCTGCTGTTAGACGTCTGAGGGTGTCCATTCATCATCTGTGTTTTGAGTGACTCACGCACAACCATAGATATGCTCATGGACACATAAATTCTGTCCTATCACCATCCTGTTGTTAATGCAGCTGTTTCTTCCTCTTTCCTTTAACTTCCCCCCCCATACCTTCCACCTCATGTTATTCCTTCCATATTTGCCTCCATTTTCATATGTATTCATTCACTCAGTTCACGTAGCCATTAGATTTATATACATTTACTAGGCACCGATTGTGTACCGAGCATTATGCTAGATTCTGAGGATGTAGGAATGAATAAAAGAAGACACAAAGCAACAAGAAAAAAGCCCACAAAGATTCAACACCTCATACCACTTATATATTCTAATGGGAGGAGATCAACAATAAACACAGAAGTAGGTAAATAGTATGAGGAAAAATAAAGCAGAAGAGTAGGATAATAACTTGGGTAGGAGTGGGCAGGAGTGGAGATGCCTGGTGTGGAATCCTAAATAGGGTGGTCTGTGAATAGACATACACATGCATGGCACTGTTTTGCAAAAACGGGATAAGACTGTGCACACTTGATCTACTTCTTTCTTTTTCCAATCGGTAATACATTGTGGAAATCCCTGCCAAGTCCATTCATTTTGTTCTTATTTCTTTGAAGGACTGTATAAGGCTCTGAAGTGTGAGTGTATCAAATATCAGCCGTTCAGTATTGATGGATATCCTTGCATTATCTCACTTAATTCTTACAGATGTCCAGGGTGACGGATGAGAAACCAGTGGGACTTTAGTAGTCGATGTTTGCATTTTCTTACAACACACATCAGTGTTTTGTTTTGTTTTTTAATTTTTTAACATCTTTATTGGAGTATAATTGCATAACAATGGTGTGTTAGTTTCTGTTTTATAACAAAGTGAATCAGCTATACGTATACATATATCCCCATATCTCCTCCCTCTTGCGTCTCCCTCTCACCCTCTGTATCCCACCCCTCTAGGTGGTCACAAACCACTGAGCTGATCTCCCTGTTCTTTGCGGCTACTTCCCACTAGCTATCTATTTTACATTTGGTAGTGTATATATGTCCATGTCACTCTTTGAACATACCCATGCTGTGGACAAGGCACACAGTAGTGGAGAAAGGGGTCTCTTTGCTTTTTGCTTCCCTTAACGTGTTCCCACCCCCTTTCCACCCCATAAGCTTGAGGCTTGCTTTGTTCTTTGTTGAGTGGCTTTCTTGGATGGACTAGAAACGGTAAGACTCTAGAATCTAGTAAAACAAATAACAACATCAGAAAAGATCTTAGGAGATAGCTGGCCCAGTTCCCTCAATTGTTAAGTGGGCAAACCAGGAACCTGTAAATAAGAAAGGACTCCTTAAGGTAACGTGGGCAGTTTGTAACAAAACCTAAAGAATACATTCAAGTCTCTTGAATTCCAATCTACTGCTCTATCCCCTACACCCTCGATCCTCAAAGTGTGGTCTGCAGATCATCCACACTCGAATCAGCTGGGAGTTTGTAAGAAACTTAGAACCTCTGTCCTTACCCCAAAGCTACTGATCAGACAAGATCCCCAGGTGACATATATATAGACACTACAGTAGGAGAACTCTTCCCAGAGTAAAGAGGAAAGCAGGGGATATAGGCTTACCTGGGAGATGGACCAGGAATGTGTGTGTGTGTGTGTGTGTGTGCAGGTGTGGAGCACAGATGCACAGATGGAGTAATCTCAGCCTGGTATTATCTGAGAAGATGGAGGGATGCAATAACAATAACTAGCTTTGCCTATCCCCCTCCCCCTTTTAAGCAAAATCTCTAATACCAAGAGGCATAGCATCCCAGATAAATCTCTGGGATGGGGTTTAAATAGAGGCATGAGATCAGGCACACTTGTGCATGCTCTTAACCAAATCTCAGACCCATGAAAGAAAGAAAGAAAGCAGAAAACAAGCAAGCAAGAAAGAAACAAAGAAAGAGAAAGAAAGACAGAAAGAAAAAGAAAGCAAAGTCAGAAAGCAAAAGAAAGCAAAGAAAGAGGAAGGAAGGAGAAAGGAAGAAAGAAAAGGAAAAGAAAGAAAGACAAATGCATGAAAAAAGGAACAATTTACATTCTGGTTAATAAAACTGTACTTCATGCTTTTGCTCTTGGACTATTAGGATGGGCAAGGAGTCACGAGAACACATAGCGTGGGAGTTAGGAGATGGATATTTCCGAATAAATGTAGCATATTTCCTGAAGAAAATGAGTTCCTAGTTTCCTCAGAAGGGAGACACTCCACTGTTGGGGAGCGAAAGGGAGCACAGTTTTCTACTTTTTCAAATGGCCTGTCATTTCTCTCTCAACGGTAAACATTCCCAGGGAGATTTTTCATCCCAGAGATAAAAACCTATGTTCTTTCTACATGAAAAAATTCATTTGTTCTTCATGATCTGTGTCCTGCAGCAAAGTATTACTCCTAATAACATCTCCGTGAACCCTTACCTTGTGAGTTTTGTGTCACTAACAGTTATCTAGTCAAATCTAGTCTTAGGAACGTTATTTTTAGCAATCTTGCACTAAATTATAACTCTTGTATGTTTTAAGCATTCCTTTTGAGTTTCCGTATAAATGTAAGAGGAAAAACTGTGAGCAGAAAAGAAGAAAAAGCAAAATAAAACAGAAACAAAGCAGAAAGCAAGCAACAACATTTTAAAAATATATATACATATATTTTATTTGGATTTACTCTTTAATGTGCCAGCTATATTAGGTTTAACCCAAACAACGATTTCTCAAAGAAGATCTTATTCTGATTTTGGAGATGAAGAATTAAAGCTAGAAGAGGTCAATTAGCTTGTTGCACAAGAATAAGCCAGAACTAGAATAAAAAGCTGTCTCTCCACAAGGCTCGAGATGTCCCCACCACCCCACACTGCTGGTAAAAAGTGAAGTATTTTGGAAGCAGCCCATTTTCAAGCTGGTCCTGGCACCTGACTTTCAACAGCAGCCATGGAAAACAATAAAGGGCATGAAATCCCCTTGGGAGGGAGCAGATGATAAGGTCAGGGAACATGGGCGGTTTCCTGGATGGGCCCCTTGGGGTTCTGGGAAACCATGACCACAAGTCAGAGGGCCTGCCCGGCATTGTGTAACATCAGTTCAGAAAAAGAAAGCTCTCCTCTCCCCAGCAGGCCTCCAGCGGGCCTCTCATGACAAACCCCTCTGCTGGACCTCGTCTCTCGAGCTCAAGTTGCCTGGAAGAAATGAAGCTGGAGATTCGGGCTGGCTGGAGGAAGGGACGGCCAGCAAGTTTTGAACAAAGCCATCCTCTTTCCACTCTTTAGCATCAGTTTGAACTAGACAAAGCACTCACGTTGCCAGAGATGACTCGCTGGTTTGAGCTGGCCATTGGGGAAAGCCCTCTCAGACAGCAGCTGTAAATCACGCGGCAACCTCTCTCCATAAGTACCACAGCAGCCAAGGTGCAAAAAGTGATCTATCAGGCAGCTTCCAACACAACTTAATTGTTGGAGCAGGCGGAAGAGGCCCAAAGGCTTTAAAAGCTGAGCCAGGATTCCCCAAAGAAGAAAGAGGGAGACACTTCTTTGAAGAAGGGAGCCAACCGACTCCAGGAGCATCTGGGTCCTCCAGATGCCTGTGGGTCCTCCAGGGAGCTGGGGCTTTAGGCCAGCTTTCTGCCCTCCCTCCTGCTTCTGTGTTCAGAAATGGAAATCACAGAGAGGTCCAAGCGGGAGACAAGAAGTCTTCCTCCCTGTCTCCTCCCTGACCATCCCCCTCCCCACATGCTTCCTTAGACAGGAAACTTTAAATTGCTGGGATGGGCCACCTTAATTGCTACTCTTTTGATAACTTGGTTCACCCCTTGAAGTTTCTGTAAACATCTTGGAAGTAGTGTAGTATGGCAAAGAAGGGAAGGGTATGACTCAGGTCTCCTGCAGGGGAATGGCTTCTGAGGAATCAGAGAAGAGTGAGTTAATCCACGCCCCCTCCCCCTTAGCCCTCCTCTCCACAATCCCAAGAGAGTTCCTGGACCTATGTTCACAGGTGTCCGCCTAATTTCCCATACCGGCTCCACCTAGAAGACCGTTTGTTGCCTTCCCTCTTTCTAGCCACCAGGATGCACTAGCAGAGAGCTGTGAATGCAGCCCAACATTCTGCTTCTTCCTTCACATCATAATCCTGGAAAGGACCTAGAGAAGTTACTCGTTTTGTAATTAAGAATGCTGAGAGGGCTTCCCTGGTGGCGCAGTGGTTGAGAGTCCGCCTGCCGATGCAGGGGACACGGGTTCGTGCCCCGGTCTGGGAGGATCCCACATGCCGCCGAGCGGCTGTGCCCGTGAGCCATGGCCGCTGGGCCTGCGCGTCCGGAGCCTGTGCTCCGCAATGGGAGAGACCGCAATGGTGAGAGGCCCGCATACTGCAAAAAAAAAAAAAAAAAAAAAAGAATGCTGAGAGAACCCAGAAAGGTAGAAAGATTTGCCCAGGACGACTCAGTAAGGGAGTATCAGAGCAAAGAGCCCAGCACTGGCCTCCTGTTTGTGCTTGGCTATTCCAGAGAACCCTGGGCTTTCCCTTAACAGTCATCAGGTTTGAGATCTGGGACTTTTGGAGCCAGCCTTTCTCTGCAACATTACAGAAGTTGTTGATGTTTTTTTTTAATATCATTTTTAGCATCTCCATACGGAGTAAACAAGTGGAAAGAATTATTTGAAAACCAATCAAGCCAAAGGGGGTTGGGAAATACACATAACTTCATCTGGACACACCTATTTCTTTAAATTTCTGTCCTTTTGGTACAATTGCTTTATTTTATGGTGGTTTGGGAAATCAGGTCTCTGTCGTTTGCCAGAATCTCAGGTATTTGATTCAGGGGTGGGTGAGAGTTGGTTGGTGGCAGAAATGAGAACTGTTCTATTTCTCCTGTCATCAAAAACCAAACTATCTAACACCCTTCTCTAGGAGGGGACTGGGCTGGGACAAGGCAGGCCATCTCGGCAGCAAAATCACCAGCTTCGGGGCTCACAGTTCTTTCTTGACAGTGTGAGAGGCACAGAGCGAGGAGAGAGACATGGCCCATTGCCAAGTACAGGAATGGAATCCAAAGGGATCAATAGCAGTTGTAGATCAGATCACAGAATCAGGTGGAACAGAGTTTGGAATGAAAGCACACCAGGAACCAGAGAAGGGACTGTCTGTCTGTCTGTCTGTCCCAGGCACCACCAGATGCCTGCAGTTCCTTTCAAGGGCTCACAGGAAAGTCAGTCTGTAGTGGGCAGGGCTGTCTGATATGTCGGTGGCAGGGTAGGGGTGTGTGTGTGGATAAACTCAAGAAGGTAGCTTCTTAGTGAAGCAATGTGTTATGAGGCAAGAAATTTATTGCAAATAAGGCATGGCTAGCATTGTTTTAATATAGAAGAATGATTCCAGAGAATTTCTTAACTCCAAGATGTTTGGGCACAAGTTGTTCTGGGACTTCAGCTACAACTGGATTCTAAGGAAAGGGAATGAAGGATTAGAAAACCTAAATGGACTAGGATTGGGGGGCGGGTGAGAAAGCTGAGCTGGTCATGACAGTCAGCCCCAGAGGGGCTGCAGGAGAAGTACAGTCAACCAGAGATGTGGCTTAGAGAGATGTCATACTAGGTGGGCGGAGGGTAGGAACGTAGACCATGGCAAGGGCCTGGTGGGGCTAGAGGTCAAGAAAACCTAGAGTTTAAGTAGTGATTTAGGCTTTGGACTTTGCAGGTAGACAGGACTGGGTTTGAATTCTGCCCATATCGTTTATGAGTCTCGTGATCTCCAGCCAGTTGTTTAAACTAAGTCACAATTTTCTAATCTGGAAAAAAAAAAAGAAAAGATCATCGTTTCTATCTCAGAGGGTTGGTTTAAAGATTGGTCGTGGTGATGCTGGGGATGAAGATATTGGTGATAAAGTGATAGAAGAAGGAGGAGGTGGGGGAAGAGGGGGAAGGAGGATGGTGATGGTGATGGAAGTGGTAATGTGTGTCTTTGAAGCTACATGATACCAAGGTGCATCCTGGGTATGGAAACGGCACAGGGAAAATCAGGAGGTCTCACTTCAGGAGGTTCCACCCTCACCCCCACCCCCAGGGAAAGACTCCTAAAATCTTTTCTATTGTAGCTCGGAATTGGTTCAGGAACTCGATACAGTAAAGAATGATTCCAGCTGGGAGAATCTGGGGCAAAAGGTAGGGGCTGACAATGTCGATCACGTAGATATTTTACCAGTAAAATGGAAAAGCACAACCAGGTGGGATCAGCCATCACAGAATATTCAGGACATCTATGTCTTTAAGTTATAAGAACACGCTGACAACGCATAAGCCTTATTGCAAGTGTTCGATGCTAACCGTTTAGGGAGGATGCTGTCAAACCTGTTATACAAATTTCCTCTTTTAAAATATTGTGTCTCCGTTGTAAGCCTTTGTTTGATAGGTGTCATGGGAGGTAATGGAAGAATGCATGTCCTTTGAAAGGAAAATCCGAACTTTGAACAGAGTAGTTTTAGTTCCTTAACCGGAAACCTAGCATCCAGGTTAGTTATGCTGTGATGGTGTAAATCCAGCCTGCACTTCTTTAATGCCTTCACAGTTTTATTGAGGGCATACAGGAAAACGAGTTAAATTACCAAAATGAAATAAGATCTTGCTTTCCTCTGTACCTGGGAGAGTTTCTGGCACCCAGTGGAGAGAGAAGAGGGAAAACGGAAAAGAAGTAGGAAGCAGACAGACCCGAATTTCAACGTTGAGCTACCAGCTTATTAACTACATCACTGTAAGCCAGGTGATTAACCTCTCTGAACTTGATTTTCATTTTAAGAATAAGACAATAAAACTTTATTAAAATTTGTAGGATGTGACAATCTCCTTCAAATGCCTACCATTGAGCCTGGCAAATTATATATATTAAGCAAGTGGCTGATCACTCAATGTGAATTTTTTGAGTGAACTAAGTACATTTTCTAGATAATTAAAGCTGACCCCTTTGAGCTCCCCAGAAAGATGTTCATGAGAATTTTTAGTCAATGGCAACCAGTCTCTAAGTGCTATTATATATTTTTCTGTCTTATTAAATCTGTTGGGGCCTCTCCCGCCGCGGAGCACAGGCTCCGGACGCGCAGGCTCAGCGGCCATGGCTCACGAGCCCAGCCGCTCTGCGGCATGTGGGATCTTCCCGGACCGGGGCACGAACCCGCGTCCCCTAGCATCGGCAGGCGGACTCTCAACCACTGTGCCACCAGGGAAGCCCTCAATTTTTATATCCACACAAAAGTGTCTTACTTAACAGGAAGAGAGGAAGCACAATGATTTAGTGGGAAACTGGACCAGGAGTTGGGAGTGTGAGCTTGTAGCCCCAGGAGTTCTAATGGGCAGCCGTGTCACTAGGGGCTAGCGATTTTACCACCCTGGATTTCACTATTCTCAACTAAAAATTTTTTTAACTTAAAAATTTAAAAAAAACCCCAGAAACATCTATGAGTCCTTTCTCTTCTTCTTATATTCTGTTTTGTTTAAGTGAGCCATTTTTTTGGTCTCTGAAAGCATTTTACTGGCCACTCTGAGCAGCTGTGGACAGCACAGTCATAGGGATGTGATGTGGTCTTTGTGGAGAAAAAGGAGAGGTGCATAGCAGTTTGCTTGTTTGGTTATCAAAGAGGTCTACCAGCTTGTTGCACATTAAACGGCAGAGTCCTTTCCATTTAATCTGCAGTCTTCAAGATCCCTTCCATGCAAAACCACCAGAGAGACCTCTTATCAGCATCTTCTTTTATGGGAGATGAATCGAGGCACTTTCTTCAAACGCTAAATCTGTGTAAAGATTTGAACGGAAAGCAAGAAGGAAAGTTTAGATAAAAGCAAAACAAAAGGGTAAGAGGGACAAGGAAATTCAGAGAGAAAGACAAAGTGACAGAAAAATAGAGACAGAAGGGCAGAAAAGATAAAGACGAAAGAAGGAAGGAAGGGAGGGAGGGAAGGAGGAAGGAAGGGAGAAAGAGAGAAAGAAAGAAAGAAAAGAAAAAGAGATCCAGAGTACAAACTGAAAGAGACCTTGATTGTTTTCATATTAAGCATGTCTTTTTTCCCATAATCACAGTTACTTCACATCCTCCCAAAATTGGCATGTTTCTCTTGGGAAGATAAACCCTCTTTGGCAAGCTCACCACATGTGAGCCGGAGCAGGAAGCCCGAGTCATCATCGTATTATGCAATCCTGCTTCCGGCCAATAATTGCCTCTCTGACATGCTAGCCTCCCACATTCCTGAGATTCATCTAGAACAGCCAGAAGATTAGATTAGTGTGTATTTTCAGCTAACCACCATCACTCTTAGTTGGTGTGGCTCCTTCTGTCAGCTGAGGCACTCCTGTTTGTCACTGCCCTGTCAAGAGTTGTCCGTCCCTAGGGTGACATGTTCTTTCTATGGAAAGAAGGAGGGACAGAACTTCAGAGAAGAGCTGTTTTATCCAAGCCCCTGTTACCAAAAATAGGGAGGGAAAGAGGGAGGGAGGGAGGAGGGAGGGAGGGATGGAGGGTGGGGGACTCACGGTTTAACAGCCAAGAGAGGGGTGGATTACATGTCGTAATCTTCAACACTCAGTGTTCCCCTACTCCCAAAGACCCATCACTCTAACCAGAACCACATCTGCCATTCTGTTTCTACCACTGTGCTTTTATTCATGTGGTCCTCATGTCTGGAATATTCTTCATCCTCATCGTTAGCTCTTCAAAATCTCCTCATCTTTCAACATTTTGCTTCTTTCTTCTTTGGGGGAACATTTCTTGACTACTTCAGGCCACACAGCGGCTAATGTAAGGATTCCACTACTCTATGTATTTCATGGCCAAATCACCTCTGCCCAGGATGCTCTTCTGTGAACCCCACAGCTAGAATTCTTAGAAGAACGCTCTGTACTCTTCAGTCTTGTGAACAGTGGTCCTGGTTCACCTGTAGTTCATAGAATGGGGGCCTTTGATACTGTCAAGTTCTCCAGATGTTTGCCCATGAGAGAGAGATTTTTCTGCCGATATAATAAACCATGAACACCTGCACCAAGACAGTGTTGCAGGATGTGCCGTGATAAAGATGGAAGATTTTAAATGCTACCTGACTTTTAGACTTGGTTTCCGGCACTGTCCCTGCCTCGGCCCCAGCCTGAGGAAATAGTATTTCTGCCACAGCCCTGTGTATCTGTATGCCAGGGCCGCCGTAATAAAACACCACAAACTCGGTGGGGTAAAACAACACAAAGTCAGTTCTGGAGACTAGAAGTCTGAAATCATATTCTCTCTAGGGGGAGAATCTATAGGAAATGTCTATAGGGAAATCCTTCCTTGCCTCTTCCTAGATTATGGTGGTTTTCTGGAAATCTTTGGCATTCCTTGGCCTATGGATACATCACTCCAATTTTCCGTCTTCATGAGACGTTCCTTCTGTGTCTCTGTATCTTCACATGAATGTTTTCTGATAAGGACGCCAGTCCTTTATTCGATATTATTAGACTAGGAACACTTCCTACTTCAGCATGGTTTAATGTTAACAAACTACATATGCAACAACCCAATTTCCAAATAAAGTTACATTCTGAGGTACTGGGAGTTAAGACTTCAACATATCTTTTTAAGGGGACACAATTCAACCCGTAAGACACTGCAGTCATTGTACAGCAAAGGCAAGAAGGCCAGGAGGTGGGGAAATAGACATCAGAGCAAGGAGAGAGGGAGAGGGGGCGGGCGAAGTCAGTGGGACAAGAAATTACTGTGAATGGTTTTTAGGTCTCATTGTCATTGGCTTCCAGCTGAGTGGAGAGGCCTGGTTCAAAGGCACAGAGTGAGAGCACACAGGGTGAAGCGTCTTATAATAGGCAAGTGTCTGTTGAGGGCCCTCTTTGAGCGATACCCTCTGACCATGGCAAGCTGGCAGTATAAGCTGGATATGACCAACACCTGCCAGCCCCACAGAGAGGGTGAGGTGAGCACAGTGGAAGCAGAGCTGGTAATGGACTCTCTTGAGCCCCGAGGGTAAAGAGAATTAAAAAGATTGTCTCCTATGTACAATACATTTGGAAAATTGAATAGACTCAACTTCCCTTTAAAAATTTTTCATTACCCTGCTTATAGAGTCTTGCCTTACTGAGTCCTGCAATTTGCAAATGAACTATTGGTCCAACTCCGTCTATTGAAGGAATAATGAGTATTAAAGAGAACCTGGTCTCTGAAGTTGGCTTATGAATCAGGATGATTATGAATGACTCATGCCCTTTGCATCTTCAAAGGGCCTTCCCCTGCTGTGCCAACAGAGGACTTAATCCCCGAGCTTTCTCAAGTGGACCTTAGCGGGGAAGGGTTGCAGGGCTCCAGTGAGACCACCAAAGGAGGGGGCCTTGCGGACCACACGTGGAAGGGGCACGCAGTCCACAGCTTCAGCTTGCTGCTTGCAAAGTTTATTGGCACATCCTGATGAAGGGCGGCCTGACCACGATTCCCTAGCATCAAGAAGAGACCCAGTGGGAGGCCTTTAGAGTGTGTGCCTTTAACTGCCTTGCCTGAGGCCTAGAGGCTGTGCCAGGGTCTAGCAGCCCTTTGATCGCACTGATGTGTTCAAAGCACTCAAGGATGACAAGTTTCTTCTAAAATGAGGTATTCCATGGATACTGCACTGACTAAATATGTTGTTGACCATGAGCCATTGAGACCCTGAGAACAGCAATAAAAGAAAACATGACCCCAAAGGCTGTTTTCCTTCCTCTAATAAAGACAAGAGGTGGAGGAACGAGGAAAGGGGATCCCCAGAGGCAAAAGAGGAGACTGTGCTAAAAAGCAGCATAACTAGCAAATGCCACTAAAATCCTCATCAGTGGATGTTAGGGTAAAAGGATTGATTTTCTGCTACCATGGGCATAATTGGTAACAACATAGCAAGAGTTACTAGTTACTGAGCACCCAAGCTGAGTTAGTTTCTTACTAGATATTTTACAGTCATAACTCTGAATGGCTGATGACATCACCTTCAATTTTTACTTGCTTTAAACATGAGGATCCTGGGGCTTACACCAGTGACGTGACTTTCCCCAAGTCACACTCTATAAAGTACCAGAGCTGGGGTTTGGACCCACCAGGATATTACCCTCAAGCCTCGTGACATCATGGAAGGAGGAGGGCTTTGAGTTCTACTAGATATGGATTGGAATAGGGCTTCCTCACTGGAAACTGAATGACCCAACTTGCAGACAGGCAGCGTTACTGGGCCATTTCCAGCAGGGTGGCTTAGGAGGACCTTGTCCACCTACTTCCTCACCCCTTATGCCTCAGAGCCCCTGGGCAGCGCTGCCCTTTACACCTTTCACTGGGCTTTCCAGATCCCAGACACTGCCCTGCTGGGAATCAGCAACTGGGTTGCCCTGTCCAATTACGATTGCTGAATTTGGAGCTCAAATTTATATAATGATCTTCATTAATGGGCTTTGCATTCCCACAGCGTTTCCATCTTCAGAGTGCTCTGTGAACATTAACTAATTAATCTGGGCTACAAATTGTGCCAAGGCCCAGAGGGCTTCAACTGTTCAGTTCCTGGATGGTCTCTGTTGATGGTGGTGATTACAGAAAGCATTGAGTTCCCTTTCACTTGGTGCCTGGCGGTGGAGCGTGTCACCACAGCACCATCAGCTCCACTGCAGGCACTGCTGAGTTCAATTCTTCCGGGCTAGGCCTGCACTTGGGGCTACAAAGAAGAGGAAGCAGAGTCCTTATAGAAGCAAGTGACACGCTGAGTGTTAGCAAACATCATGCTTTACAATGAAAGACACAGCTTTACATGAATTTGTTCAAATGGATCACATTCAAACTTCCAATTCACAAATGGAGAAATAGGTTCAGAGGGATAAAGTGACCAATTTGAGGTGCATTTATGGTATGGGGTAGAGCCTAATCTCCTAAATCCCCAAGCAATACATTTTGCCAGGTAGAATAACTGAAATTATATATATAACCCACAACTTAATATACAAGTGAGGAATGAAAAGTAGAAAGAGAAATCTAAAGGCAAGAGATAAAATTTCCTTTCTGTCAGTGAGGAAGACCTCCTTGGAAATCAAATTTGTGTTGGGCCTTATTTACTGTTTTATTAGCAACTGTGCTCAGTTTTTATCAGGAATGGATGTTGGATTTTGTCAAATGCTTCTTCTATATCTACTAAGATATGAAAATTTTTTTATTCTGTTAATAAGGTGAGGGCTATGGACTGAATGTGTCCCCCAAATGTCATATGTTGAAATTCTAATTCTCAGGGTTATGGTGTTAGGAGGTGGGGCCTTCTAGAAGGCACAAGGGTGGAGCCCTCATGAATGGGATTAGTGCCCTTATGAAAGAGACCTCAGAGAGCTTGCTTCTTCTGTCTCTGCTCTCCACCATGAAGTACAACCAGGAAAGATGACAATGCATGTTGAAAATACATCATTGAGGATACAACGAGAAGATCTGCAAACAAGGGAGAGGGCTCTCAACAGACACTGGATCTGCTGGCACCTTGATCTTAGACATTCCAGAGCCCAGAACTGTGAGAAATAAATTTATATTGTTTAAACCATCCAGTCTGTGGTGTTTTTGTTATAGCAGACCAAACTGACTAAGATGGTGAGTTACACTGATTTTCAAATGTTGAAGCAACATGGCATTTCTGATATAGTTCAAATGTGCTGCATTTAATCAGCTAAAATTTTCTTAAGAATTCTGCGTCAGGGCTTCCCTGGTGGTGCAGTGGTTGAGAGTCTGCCTGCCGATGCAGGGGACACAGGTTCGTGTCCCGGTCTGGGAGGATCCCCTATGCCGCGGAATGGCTGCGCCCGTGAGCCATGGCCACTGAGCCTGCACATCCAGAGCCTGTTGCTCCACAATGGGAGAGGCCACAACAGTGAGAGGCCTGCGTACCGCACAAAAAAAAAAAAAAAAGAATTCTGCGTCAGTGTTTACGAGAGATGTTGGTCTGTCGTAGTCTTCCCTTGTAATGTCTTTACCTGGTTTTGGTATCTGAGTAAGGCTAGCCTCTTAGAATGAGTTGGAAATTATTCTCCTTTCTTCAATTTTCATGAATATTTTTTGATAGAATTACTATTAATTTTTTCCTAAAAGTTTGGTAGAAGTCTCCAGTGAAACTGTATGACACTGGAGGGAATTTTGTGGGGTTGTTTTTCCAGTATAAGTTAATTCTTCTAATGAATACAGGGCTATTCAAGTTATCTATTTCTTCTGGAATTCTTCTGGTAATTTGTATTTTTTCAGAAATTTGTCCATTTCATCTAATTTGTTGAATTTATTGGGATAAAGTTTTTCATAGTATTTATTTTTTTAGCCTTTTAATATATGTGGGATGGTAAGTTTCTGAAAGAAAAAATTAAAAAGGAACTTCTTGTTTGGGGCAGATACTCAACAATATATTGGAGACTGGTAATTTTTTATAAGTATCTCTCTCTTTCAATAAGCTCAACACTCCCCTAGGAAGAGGTTTTAAAAAAGTAATCAAATCTATAGGATCCATGTTGAATTAAAGTCAATGAAATTTCTAATACTTTTCATATGCTTTTTAAATTTTAGCACCTTTTTTATTTGTTTAATTACTAAGGCTGAATCTGTATTGGATTTAGAAACCAAATATTTATAGTAAAGTGTATAAAAGTGTAAAAAATATATCTTTAAACACAATTTTAAAATGTAGCAATCAGAAAAATTAAAAACAAACAAAAAGCTTATCCATACCCTAAACTCATGGTCCTAATAAAATGTCTTCCGAGAACCTAATTAACTGATACAGTCTGATGCAGCAGTCAGGAAATTATTAGTTTGAATAAGGAAAATGTGTATTGGCTGTTTGCTTGAATGAATTGTTCAATATTCGTACTTATTTCTTTTATCTCATCAGCAAAGCTCAGAGTTTTTGTATTTGCATAATATTTGCATTTCCATGTTTGTCAGTTTTGAGTAACCCAGTGTTTCTATCAAACTTGGTTGAGGAGTGGAGTACCTTTAATCTCTGTGACAGAATCCCTGTTTAGAAATGCTTGTTTTTGTTTAAAACAAGCACTGGAGTTAGAAAACAGAGTCAAGTTTGAAATCAATGCTTTGAAATACACTAGATTATCAATTATATTTTCCCCTCAACCACAAATTCAGCGGTGTGCTGAAACTGCTTTACACCATTTTGCCATTGTTAAATGTTCAGAATTTTTGCAAGACGGTTGTTAACCATAGTAATTTTTAAATGTTAAATTATATGAATTTACAATAAAATTATATTTAAAACAAAGGTTATGAATATGCAAAACTCATCACTTCCTAACTATTTTACTACATTTTACCCATTATCTATGCTCCTGAGGTTATTTACATCTATTATAACGGTATGCTGGAAATACCATATGATGGTGTACTGTAGAAAATCTTTTTGCAGCTCAACATTCAGTGATGTCACATTGGTAGATTGAAATCAGCTCTGGAATGTATATTTACATCATGGAATTTGACAATTACTGTAATACAAGTTTTGATTTATTGTTCTGTTGTTTATCTAGATTTAGGAAAATTACGGAGAAAAAGTTAATGCAGATTAAATTTAAATGAGCGTGATGCCTATAGCTGAAACATTGTGAATAAACGTTGTGTGTTATGAGTAAACATTCTTCCAGCATTTGAAAACAATTATCCAATTCAGCAAAGAAGTTGCTCACATCATTGACAAATGAGTGAAGTTCAGACATACTTCTTTGTTGTTTCACTTTGATTTACTTGTTAAGATAAATTAAAATATCAACTAACATTCATGCTGGAACTATACTTGGCTGTCAATTAAAACCACATTTTGTCTATGGATACAGGAGTTTGGCGAAAGTCAACAAAACACTCTGTAAGAAGCTATCACCTATACAGAATTTATAGTAAAAAGTATTGTATATTTCATTAGTAATCATAAATTATGTACTATATACTTTTTTTTTTTTTTTTTTGTGGTACGCGGGCCTCTCACTGCTGTGGCCTCTCCCATTGTGGAGCACAGGCTCCGGATGCGCAGGCTCAGCGGCCATGGCCCACGGGCCCAGCCGCTCTGTGGCATGTGGGATCTTTCCAGACCGGGGCACGAACCCGTGTCCCCTGCATCGGCAGACGGACTCTCAACCACTGCGCCACCAGGGAAGCCCCCAGTACTATATACTTTATAGCAACAAAATTAGATAATTCTTTTTAGAAAGCCAGGTGTTAAACATTTACAAGCATACCACTGTCCAAATTTCCAATCTTTATGGGCCAATCTATGTACATAAACCTTGCCTTTTCCATATGTTCTGGTGATTTGGAGGATCTGTGATCTTTCAGAGAACAGCAGATTGCAAGACAAAATCAGTTGAAGTTATTGTGGTCTTCTGGCTAGTATTTTCTGAACTAATGCAGTTACACTGAGTTATTATCTGAGAATAATTAACGAGACTGACCAGGCCAGGGTAATTCCAAGCAACTCTGAATCATGGGGTTCATTCATGCACAAAGTAATTATTGACCTTGTAATTATCACTATGCCCTGAACATATTTAGAGGAAAGTTCTGGATTTTTGCATTCTGTTTACAATCAGAGATTAGTCGTTGCTTCAAAGATAGTGACTAACATTCGTGAAGCATTGGAACCTTGGCAAGTTTTATAATTAAAGAATCGCAGTGGGCCTTCCCTGGTGGCGCAGTGGTTGAGAGTCTGCCTGCCGATGCAGGGGACACGGGTTCGTGCCCCAGTCTGGGAAGGTCCCACATGCCACGGAGCGGCTGGGCCCATGAGCCATGGCCGCTGAGCCTGCGTGTCCGGAGCCTGTGCTCTGCAGTGGGAGAGGCTGCAACAGTGAGAGGGCCGCGTACAGCAAAAACAAAACAAAACAAACAAAATAAAACAAAAGAATCGCAGTGATCCTTGATTTATACATATGTCATGACATTGTATTTGCTGCTGAGGAAGCAAAGTCTTTTTGTTTTTTTCATGTGAATGTGAAAAGGTGTGTGTTTCTATGGATTTCAGCTATCCCTGAAAAATGTAAACCTGTGCCCATACATGCAGAGTGAAGGAGGAGCTCTCAGTGAGTTCAGCAGGAAGCAAACAGGCTGTACCCCTCTGGGAGTCAGAGAATTCTTAAGACATCCAGAGAAAGGGAGAAAATAGAACCTGGGGTTTGTCTACAGTCATATATTTACTTGGGAAAGTACCTGTGCTCGTCACTGGGCTTACAACCAGTTCTGTAAGTAACCTTTAGCATCTTCCCTTAAAAAATATAACGGACGCTTTTTCTAGAGTCGAAATCTACATGCTAAAGTGGGAGTGGGTTTAGCAACGCAGGGTTTGGAGGTCTTTTGGTTTGGTTGGTGGTTGTTTGTTTATTAGTTTTCTCTTACATTTAGAACTCTGAGGACACAGATGTAGAGAACAAACGTAGGGACACCAAGGGGGGAAAGCCGCAGGGGGCTGGGGTTGGTGTGATGAACTGAGGGATTAGGATTGGCATGTACACACTAATATGTATAAAATGGATAACTAATAAGAACCTGCTGTATAAATAAATAAAATAAAATTCAAAAAATAAAAAAAATTTAAAAATTAAAAAAACACAAAAAACTCTGAGATCTAGTTTAACATTTCCAATGGTTAAGCTTCTTCTTATTACACATATAATTTGGGGAGTTATTTATCCTATTTAAGTTGTAGTCTTTTCAGTATGAAAACAGAAATGAAAAACTATTCCTCAAGGCTTTTGTCAAAATATCTTGCCCAGGGCTCATCACAAAACAGAATATTAAAACAATTCCCTGTCTCACTTTCTTCCTTCCTCTTTGCCTCCTAGCCTTCTTGTTCATCCCCCTTCCTTCCTTCCCTCCCAAGTTCTTTACTGTATAAATTATTATGATTGTAGTAATCACTACAGGCTTTTTCAGGTCAAGTTTCATTGTGTTCCCATAAGCAATACATGCCTGAATTATTAACTGACCACTGGGAAGAGAATCTCATAGCGGGACCCTGGCCAGCAGGGAAGCATCAGGGCAGAGAGGGAGGGTTGCCTCCCTCTGGAGGCACTGTCCTCCACTTGGAACACTGTCCTCCACTGAAATGAGGTGCTGGGAGGACCGCAAAGCCAAATCCAGCTACAAAGCCATGGAGTAAGGGCCACCAGCCAGGATAAACATGGCGTCCCAAAGAATTCAGCAAACAGAGCTGAGAACATCAAACATGCCTCACCTGTGCTCGGCCTGAAGAACAAACAGGACATGAATCAGACCTGCACCCTGTCCTCGAGGAGCTCACTATTTAGAGCAGACAGACGCATGAATGATTCGAACACACAAGGTGAAGAGCATTAACCCAGAGCTGGGAGTTTGGGCTGGGCAGGTGAAACAAAAATCTAGGAAAACAAATCGGCCTTCGGGTGTAGGGACTGTGAGTTAGGAGCAAGTGACCCTCAAAAATCCAGATGTGAGATCAGGCAAAAGATCATCTCATGGCCCCAGATCTGGCACATTTAATGAAAGGCTGTTGAACCAAGTAAGAGCAATCATAATAGTAGTAACAACAGTGATCATAGTCACGGCCAGTGTTCAAATAGGACCGGCCTTGCAGCAAGCCCTCTTCTAGGACAATTAGGCTCAGCGTCCCAATCCTCACAGCAAATTTACCACTTATCTGTGATTCCTACTTTGCATGGATGGAGAAATGAAGACTTAAAGAGGAAAGGTGAAATGTAGCATAGTTTACCCGACTCATTAGTGGCAAAACTGACAATCATCACCAAATTTGCCTGGCTTCAGAGCCACTTTTTTCTCTCTCTCTCTCTCTTAGGCAGTTCTGAAGTATTTCTACTCCTAAATTTATAGACACCAGGGGAGAGAGTAGGATATCTTAACATAGGAACAAAGAAAAAAATGAGGCACAGGGATGAAGCTGATGTTGAAATGTGTTTATTTTTCCAGGGTAAATGTGGAAGTTTCAGTGTTTAGAACTGGAGCACAAGTTTAGCAGATATTCCCAGCCAGGCTGACTCTGTCTGCAGTGCATGAAAGTTGGATTCATGAAGTCCCGCCCCCACTACCCCTGCTGGTCCCACCCCACCCCCAAGAGATTAGTATTGTCCAAATCATTTCTGCCCTGTTGAAGGAGAGATTTGGGGCAGTGAGGGATGCGGAGTCCTCCCCAAATGACCACACGACTCCCTGGGAAAAGCAGAGCAGGCTGTTAGTCTACAGGTCAATCCTTTATATCCAAGGGCCTTCTCAAAGGCATACTGGCTTGGCTTGAGAGTCTGAGAGCACACCGTGTACTTATTTTTAGGATTCTTTAATGTTTTCAGATGAGTGCAACTCTGAAATAGAAAGGCTGACCCATTTCAGTGACATTTTCCCAAGGATGTCACAACATTGTGATTGTCTCCCCTTCAGCCCAGAAGGAGTCCCAATGTCCCCAAATTAAAGGAAACTGCCCCTAGGGGAGACCAATGGAAAGGCAGAGGGGGGACTTGGTTTCATAATACATCATCCACACGGTCATATTTTCCACTTGACGAGCCTCCCTAGCTTTTAAAGTATCAAAATTCACTAAAAGCCAGTGTAGTTCTGTCCTTTGAATCTTCAAGTCCATCCATGCAATGCAGGAGAGAAATTGAGCACAGGATAATGGATACACAGGATGAAGCCCCAGAGAAGCCAGAAACACGCTAAGAGAAGACTTCACATAGCATTTGTATTTTGTTTTTAGCAAATGAGAGAGAGAACTCAGGGGTGTCATTTCCCCAAGCACGCTGAGCAGATAAGTGATCGAGCCATCCCTTCTCGGGGGCTGTGGAATGGCCAGGTATTGACAACATCTGAATGTCCAGACTTTCTTAATAAACAAACTTCGCAGTTTTAGTACTTTCTTTCCTTTTTTTCCTTGGCAATAGAAAAGTAGAGTGTAAATATGTGAGTAATCCCCTGCATCTCCAGGGAAGGTTTTAAGGATAAGACATATCTGCCCTAAATGCAAACAACAATGGCCAAAGAAGCCCAAAACTAGTCTTGAGTTTGCTAATGGTTCTGGTTCCACCTCTGTTCAAGGCTTCCGTGAGTTGTTCACCAGTGGGTACCATGCCCCTGACAAAAGGCCAGTGGATGTGTGGATGGATCCTTCTTCTCTGTTATGTACTCCCCAGACAAGGGACCTTTCCCAGGCTTCCTTGTCAGTGCGGGGCCACATTGATGAGGATTAATCCTGCTTATCCCGATGTTCTCACTGAGAGCACTCTCCTTCAAGACGCGTACACCACTCAGGAGTCCACCTGCCCCCCCAACCCCAAACTGTTTGAATTTCCCCCTCCCTCAGTAGGACTAGCTTCTTGACTGCTAGCCCTTGGAAAGGTGGAAGAAGAAACACAGGTTTGCCTCAAGCTTCCATAAATTTGTCCTGTGTGCCACCCAGTTCCTTATTCTGAGCCACCCTCAGGAGCCCCCCCCCCCCCCGCCAGACTCAGAGGTACAATAACTCAAGTAACCTTGCACAGCCTGGACTAGAAGATTTTCACATGCATGGGTACCTTTGACCAGAGTCATACATTCTCCACGGTAGATTATTCTTTTGGATTCCTTCAACTCATTAGCTTGGTCATGTTTCCAGACTCATCAGATGGATGTTTAATATCAAACTTGTGTGCAAGTCCTGACTCTCCTGATTTGTAAGCATGGTTTATTTGATCTACCAGGCCAGTTATACATGGTTGCTAATCCCTAGAACAATCTTGAGTGAGTGTTTACCTTCCCATTTTATAGCCAATTCACTGCCTTAGGGAGGATAAGGCATTTTCCCAAAGTGGCATCACGAAGTAGGGGTAGGGCTGAGATTGTGAAGTGGGTTTTGCCTTTACTTTTCCCAGTACACCCAGATATTGTGCCAGCACTGGAACACAGCTAGCCCGCTCTCTGTATTCTGATTTCATTTCCAGTGCCGTGACGGAATGAGAGCTGAGCTAGCCGACTGGAAACATCAGCCAGGGATCCCACTGGGAGCGTTGTGTTTTTCTCTCTAAAACAGGGCTCTGAGGGAGACAATTGATGTAGATGTGGTGAATGTTCCTAGGAAGTCATTTTCTGGCTCAACATAAATAAATAAAAGGAAATGGAGCTGTTAAAAAGTGTGATGTCAGGTTCTACTGTTGTTCATTGAACTTGCTTTTGCTCCCTCTTTCTGTATTTTTCACATCACACTGGCATTCACTGTCATATTGCTATCGTCAATGCTGGGTAACTAAAAATCACATGCGCCAGTGTAGGAACCAGAGAGAATCTGGTAATAACAAATTTGCGGTACTAGTGACTTGGGAGAAATAGTCAAAACTCCCCAAATGCAGAAGATGTTAACCACATCCTTAGAGGGATTTACTGATCTGACACTCTGTAAGTTTGGGGCACATCAGCCTCTCCCCACACTGAGAGAGCTCATGAAGGCACAAATGTTCATTGCTGTTGAAAGATCTCTAAAAGGGCTTCAGTATTAAGATAACCTTGGACTTGGGTCCGAGTCTTTAGATCATTCCCTTGCTCTGTGTGCTTGGACCGAGTGGTTGACCTCTCTGTGCCTCAGCTGTCTGGATTAAAGCATTTAGCAACTAGAGTGGGCTTTTGGAGTCATCTGATCCAAGTTTCTTATTTCTGATGAAAGGCAACTGAATTTCAGCAGAATGAGGGCTTCTGAAAGCTCCCACAGATGGCTGGCCAGCATGGTAGCCATACCGGAGGTCAGGCTTCTGCTCCCTTCCCCAACTTTTGCTATTACATCAGTGAGATACTTGGATCCTCAGGTTTCAGGAGTTGAGGGAAGCTGAAGAATAAGAAAACTTTTCTGTGCATCTCAAATTAACCCTCCAGCGAGAATCTTGGGAGACCTGGGAACCTTAATTTATCTGCTACCCTGGAAAGTGAAGCAGAAACTTGGGACAGGAATGACCGTGGGGAGGCAAACACCAAATCATGACTTAGAACAGATTCAAATAAACCTGAAAGACCATCTAAACTAGTAACCCCTTCTGGGTTTGATTCTCTTTCGAAATGGCCCCACTAAGAAGTCAGTAGCAGGTAGATGTTCCGAAGGTAGTAAGATCACGACCTTCACGATGCCCCACGCCATTGCTGCTCAGAGATTAACAATGCAAAGTGGCTCTTGTAATCTAGACTAAACTTGTCTTCACTTAGCATTCATTCATTGATCCTAATCATCTCTCTTGAATCACATAGGACATCTAATCCTTTTTCTAGAGACTCTCTTCCCCTGGTACTACTTGTAAGGAGAGGGCTGTGTGTGGCTGGTGTCATCAATATATAAACAGTCTATTAAGTGCTTTTAGTTGTCATTTTTCCATCACCTAAAGGAATAAATGTGGAAATTCCCTGGTGGTCCAGTGGTTAGGACTCTGCACTTCCACTTCAAGGGGCACGGGTTCGATCCCTGGTCGGGAAACTAAGATCCCACAAGCCAAAAAAATAAAAATAAAAACATAATAAAAGAGTAAATGTTCTTAGAATAATTCTCTATCATTCAACTATTCACAAGTAAATATCTCATCCCTCATTCCATTCTATCAGCTTTGAAGTTACCAAATATTATAAACAATTCCAAGGAGAGTCTCACAATGGTATGTGAGATAGAAGAAAAAGAGGATTAAAGCCCTAATAAGCAAGATTCCAACCACCCACCACTTCGCTCCATAAATCCTGGTTTGAAGGGATTTCTGGGTATTACCAACCTTAAAAAGATACCTTGCAACCAGCGTCCCAAGCATCTCCTCAACTTTGCATATTCAGTAGAGGGACTCAACAATGATTAAGCATTTTCTTTTAGATGTAACTTAATGAAGTCATGAAAGCAGATTTCTTCCTGAGCAAAAATTGGATCTAATAACACCATTCCATTTTCATCTACCCCCCCAACAAAAAAAGATGTTTTTATTTTATTTATTTATTTATTTTTTCGGTACGCGGGCCTCTCACTGTCGTGGCCTATCCCGTTGTGGAGCACAGGCTCCGGACGCGCAGGCTCAGTGGCCACGGCTCACAGGCCCAGCCGCTCCGCGGCATGTGGGATCTTCCCGGACCGGGGCACGAACCCGTGTCCCCTGCATCGGCAGGCGGACTCTCAACCACTGCACCACCAGGGAAGCCCAAAAAGATGTTTTTAAACCAGAAAAAAATGCTAAAGACAAAGAACCAGATTTTCTTAAACCTACAAAGTTTCTATTTTTCAGAAACCATGATTTTTCCCCAATTTTAAATGAATATAATTGTTAGTGCTTAACACACTATAAATTATTCAATTTGGTGCTAATAAAAATTTTAATAAAACAAAGATGTCTGAATAAAACTATCTTAAAATTAAAAGCACATTATCTTATTAGAGAAAAACAACCTTTTATTTGATTGTTTATTCTATTGTTATGCATCTTTAATTTCCTCTGAGTAATACTGAATAAACTAACCATTCCGAAACCATTTTCCTGGAACACCAACAATTGTATTCATTTTAGATTTAACCCCAAACTCACATTTCCAACTTCTTGCTTTGCTATGTGCTTTATCTGATTCCTTCTTTCTAAATTCTCTGAGGTACTGAGCTGCCCTCTGCTCATCCCTAACCTGCCTATTTCAGGAGACAGCATTCTTTCCTGAAGTACCTCAAAAGAAGATGCTGAAATCTCAGATATTCTCGATGGTTCATAACGTCTCTCTGGACATTTTTTCATTACCTAGAGGTCCTGGAGGGTATGGATAAGAATAACATCCTTCAAAGCTTTTCACTGTGCCCATCGCAGAATATATATTTAATAATTGTTATTTAACAGATTCATGCAACAGAGAGAGAAAGGCTTGTAACATTGTCCCACAGAATTGAGCATCTATCAGGTAGCAACCCTGCTCTTTGTGTTTGTTTTAAATATTTATTTATTTGGCTGTGCTGGGTCTTTTATTTATTTTGCTGAGCATGGTATCTTCGTTGCCGAGTGCAGGATCTTTAGTTGCAGCATGAGGGATCTAGTTCCCTGAACAGGGATCGAACCTGTGCCCCCTGCATCGGGAGCACAGAGTCTTAACCTTCCCTGGACCACCAGGGAAGTCCCCACCTCCGCTCTTTTCAAGGGGATATTTCACATCTATCACTTATGTTTCTTGAGAACCCATCCATGGAATAAAACTATTTCCATATCTTGCTGAAGATGTTCTTGTGTAGACCAACAAGAGCTCTGGTTAAATGTTAGATGTGACCTCAGTTATAGAAGTTCCGAGAATCACAACAAAAAAGAACTTCTTGCTAGATTAATTTTGACACCTTTATTTACCATGGGAATTTCAATGGGAATTTGATGTTTGGCTGTATTATCCATTGTTTCCAAAAATGGAATATATCCCAGAACTTCTTGATTCTAAAAACTCTTTTACAAAAGCAAGAAAGATTAAATTCCCCTCTGCTCGTAGGGTCTTTGATGAGATGTTTTATAGTTCAAGCTAATGACCCTTCCTGTATTTCTGCAGTAAAACAGTCACTGATTAAAAAAGGTAAGAATGATGTCTTTGATTTATAAATTAGTAACTGTCACTTAAGGAAGACATGGCCTGACAGATTTACACATATGGAAAATGTTCATTATCCCCAAAGTGACGGGACAAGACATCTTCTGGTGATCTGTGGATAATCAATTTCTAAAATAATACCACAAAGAATACATCATGATGAAATAATGCACCAAACCCATGAATGAAAACACATGTTACATATAATGTTTGTTCAAATGCACATGCAACATTTCCTACACTGGCCTCACAGACCTTCCAGAGCAAATGCTAAAGGGTTAATGTAAATAACAAGAGATTCTCTTGTTTCGGTTGGATAAATACAAATAAAATAAACCACATCATTTTCTGCATTGAAATTACTTAGGTCACAGTCTCTATTTTCATGTTACCAGTCACGTTGTGACTATTTCAAATTATGATCAGAGTATGTTAAGGGAAAAAAGCAACAACAACATAAAATCAACAAGACTAAATAGAAATTCTTGGATTATGTGGTAAGAAATACATATATATATACCTATGTGTGTGTGTGTTTCTCACATGTATGAGAAACCCAGCTTCAGCCTCTGCTCAGAATTTAATGTCAGTTATAGTTCATAAAGTGTGGGATATTCTGTAGCCTTAAAATCTCTAATCTCCAAAGTCCACTTTCCTGGGACAGAAATATCAGTTTGTACTTGTCGCCGTTTCCTATGTTCCTTGTGAAAGGAAGCTGTGAAAGCCAGCAAGTGGGGAATGTCATGGGAGTCTCGCCTGGGGTCTTATCAGGGGTGTCCAGGAAAGCAAATGTTGGGGAACGGGCCCCAGGCGATCTCCCAGAGGAAAAACACCTTGGCAACTCAACCTACCTGGAAAATGAGGGCATTGCAAAGGGGGTCTTTACGCTGTCTTAGGAAAACGTGCGTTTCTTCACAATCCATCCTCTGTCTGCTTCTCAATCTCATCTCCTGTCCTCCTCCCCATCCCATAATCTACACTGTGGCCACACGGAGTTACTCTCAGATCCCAAATTCCCTCATGTATATGCTGTTCTGTCAGCTGGGAATGCTCCCTCCACCCTCCACCCCTGAGTTAATTCCTACTTATCCTTCAGAGCTTAGTATAGGTATTGCCTCTTGTAGGAAGTTCTTCCTGACCCTTGAACAGAGTTCCATGACCCTTCTCTTTGCGTCTATGGCAAGAATTAGAGTAAAATTCTCTCAGGGATGAAAAGACTCCAAGCGAGTTCCTAGGTCCAGTTTTTATTGCCTGTCCACTTACTAGCTTGGTGAAGGACTAGTCTTTTCAGTTTAAGTGTACCAGGCAGTTCTGGGCTAAATCCCTGTTCTACTCCCAGAAAGTACTTTTTCTGAAAGAACAGAGTTGTATGCCTTCTCCCTATGTCAAGTGGATAGTAAAAACTAACCCACAGAAATGTAAGAGGCAGTAGCAAGGCTACCTGGCTGCTCACAGGATCACTGAAAATGCAGGTATAACCTCAGAACCTTCCTTCCACCAGAGCTGGATGATTGCTGTTGGTACCGGCTGTCCTAATGGAACTGTCCGTTGTGCCTGATTTATCTGTCCAGGCTATACCCAACCTCTTCTCCAAGATCTGTTTACATATTTGCAGCTTCCTGCCTGAAGTGACAAATCATCAAGAACAAAGATTACTGCCCTGTTACAATTCAGTTAAGTAAACAAATGTTTACTTAGTGCAGTTGACACAGAGGTGAGCAGGACTCTGCCGTATTGTGGCACCTTATTGCTTCCAAGTATGGTCCCTGGGCCAACACCACTGACATCACTTGGTAGAAATGCGGATTCTCGGGCCTCACCCCAGACCTGCTGGATCAGAATCTACAGGATCCTCAGATGATTCTTACGCACAATGAAGGGAAAGGTGTGTGAGTGGTCATCAAGTTCATGAACAGCTCTCTACGGGGCCAGAGCAGTCAGTGGCGGGTTATGGCAGTTCTTTCTGAACCTACTTCTTGCCTTGCCAATACTGGTCATAAATGCTTGCCCTGCTTTCTCCATACCTGTCTCATAGTTTATTCTGACTACTGGTGCTAAATGTTTCTATGGCTCCCTTGGCTTCTCCACTGATACCTGGCTGATCTGTAGCAGGTACGTAGGTGAGACATATTAGCAACTTAACGTTTTCACACTAATCAGCTTGTGAAAAGGTAATAAGGTGAGCACAGTGATGGCAGCCCAATCTTCAAAAGAGCTGATGGTACAATCAGTTTGTCGAGTGGATACACAGATGTTATTGTAATAGACTGGTTGGCAGATAGCGTTCTAGCTGGCACTAAAAACAAATAATAGGCTTCCTTTTCTAACTGCTCAGGAAACTGAGCTCTTGTGAGTTCCTCTGGGCTCTTCTGCTGCTCTCTGTCTCTCTCTGTCTCTCTTTTTCTCTATCCCCTTTCCTGATTCTCCCACCACCCCACCATCTGTAACCTGATCATCACCTTAGAACATATGGCACATTGGTCTACCTGACACTGGGACTTTAACCTCACAAAATGGCCCCATTTCTCTCGCTGGGTAGTTCAGCCAAGTCTACCATTGTGCAAGCAAACCCTCTTGCCTTCATTCCATGACCTCAATCTCAGAATCTTCAATTTAAAATGTGTTCCAAGTAAATAACAGTCTGTTTTCTTTAAAGCTCTTTCCAGTTTAGTGAGAAACCCTTTGAGTCTCAGTGTGACTCTTTCACTGAGGGAGGTGGCAAGCACCATTGATTTTGCTTTATGGAATGCTTGCTGTTGAAAGGAGGAACAATGGGATTAAGTAACTTGTTTGCTGTGGTCACTGCCAGAGTTTTTTGGCATCATCATGGATCAAACAGAAGAATGGAAATGATGTAAAGCCCGGACACACTCTTGAGGCGGTGACAAGTCCTCCAAGATAGCTGTGGCAGACAGACAAAGAAGTCCAGACGGCACCCAGGACAGCATCCTTCTTGTGGGCCGGTGGTTAGAAAACACATCCCACAGGAAGGGATTGGAAATAATAATACTTTAATGACTTATTATGAGTTTATATATAAACCTGACTGTGCTATGGCAAAAATAGGAGTCAGATAAACCAATTTTTTATGGAAAATGTAACTAAAACAGATGATTCCTTTCCTGGAGATTGAATTTCTTCCAATTAAGATGGTTATTTCCATGTTGGGGTGTGGGGAGTCTTTCTTTCTTTCTAGATTAATGAGTAAAGTAAAATATTATGAACAGGAAGGAGACTACCCTGGGAAAAATAATTGGAAGTAAACACAGTTAATGTAACCTGAAAGTCATGTCCAGAGTTTTCTTCCACAATTTCAACCCAGGATCTTTTGCACTTAACTTGCCCACCCCTGTGGTCATTTCCATCCTCTGGTGCTTTCCAAGAGTGGAATTTTGACCCTTCCACCTCCTCCTTTCTCTCTCAGGAATAATTTCCTCCTCGCAAGAAAACCATGCCAAAAGCCTTCATTATTTCCATGACACTGCTTCTTCATGTTCTATTGTAGTTTTTATTTCACCCTGGGGACTGCAACACCCAATTCCTGAACTGCTTTGTGCTTTTTAGTGCGTGAGTTAGCACATGTTCTTTTAGAAGAAGTTGAAGTTTTCCTTTTAAATCAACAAACTAACATTGGCTAGCTCCTAAAGCTTACGAGCTCCAGATGCATTTTACCTGGGGTCTGGTTATGCACAGGGATACTGGGCTTTACCCACTGGTCAAAGAAGAAGGCATCCAAGCAGAAATAGGGGAATGTTGATGTCATCATTCAGAATTTGGACTTTGATTTCAGACAGAACCTGATTCAAATCCTGGATTCAATTTCTAACTATAAGAATTCAGTAAACTACTTAATAGCTTTAAATCTCAGGACCATAGTCTGAATATGTAAATGAATAGAACCTACTTAAAAGGTTGTTGGAAAGATTACATGAGATAATTTTCCTACAAAATGATCATCATTGATTGGAACTTAGAAAATGTTCAATAA
The DNA here is from genome assembly GCF_039906515.1 of Pseudorca crassidens. NCBI lineage: Eukaryota > Metazoa > Chordata > Mammalia > Artiodactyla > Delphinidae > Pseudorca > Pseudorca crassidens. The sequence goes on from NC_090309.1 coordinate 82,789,365, forward strand.
ATGTGAGTGTTAACATCATAGGAAGATTGCTGGGTGATAGATGACATAGAGTACGATACTATGTACCAGTTTTTAAACCAAGTAGATTTGATTCTCATCTTTGTGGCCTTCGGTAAGTAGCTTAGAACCCCAGTTTTTTTTTAACATCTTTATTGGAGTATAATTGCTTTACAATGTTGTGTTAGTTTCTGCTTTATAACAAAGTGAATCAGCTATACATAAACATATATCCCCATATCTCCTCCCTCTTGCGTCTCCCTCTCACCCTCCCTATCCTACCCCTCTAGGTGGTCACAAAGCACTGAGATGATCTAGAACACCAGGTTTTTTTAACTTATAGAAAAAATATACAGTTGTCCCTCGGTATCCACAGAGGATAGGTTTCAGAACCGCCGGGGACAACAAAATCCATAAATGCTCATGTCCCTTATATAAAATGGAGTGGTATTTGCATATAACCTACACACATCCTCCTGTATACTTTAAATCATCTCTAGATTACTTATGATACCTAATACTATGTAAATGTTATGAAAATAGTGCACAGCAAGTTCAAGTTTTGCTTTTTTGGAACTTTCTGGAATTTTTTTAAAAGTATTTTTGACCCTTGGTTTGTTGAGTCTGCAGTTGCAGAACCCATGGATATGGAAGGCTGACTGTAGTAAGAACTGTGTCATTTTTTTGAGCTTGAGAGAAGCACCTATAGGCTTTACCACATATCAGGTGTTTAAATCATGATCTCATTATGTTTTGTGACATCTACTCATGAGTCACACAGTAGAGAATAGAGGAAAATCTCAAAAATATATCTAAAGTAAAAACATGAAGTTAATAATTATGGACCCTGGGCTGTATTAAAGTTTGGAGGAGAAAATAGTAAAGGTTGTAGAAGTACTCCATACAGAAATGCATACCATAGTTTCTTGCACTATGATTACATGGTGATCAAAATTTGACATCAGCCTTCCTCATGGCCAAAGACAAAAGAAAAGTATGATCAAGTACAGAATCTGAAATATCTGTAAGGCGAATATAGAGGAAAAAATACAGAAGAAAAATCGTTGTTTATTAGTGCACCTTTCTTCCTAACATGAAAGGTGACTGACTTAGTTCTTTCGTTTGTTTGTTTTATTTTGCTCTCCTTTTGAGTCTATGACTGGGTTAGTACCATGTTACGTGATACTGTTGGAATTCTGTTGGTCCCTTAAGGTGAAGGGTATCACAGAGTCTCCCCATCAGAAGTAAATTATCCTCAGAATGAAGAAGAGCTTCATTTTCCAGCTGGCGGGCAGCTGGTGTGCACGCTGGACTTTTTGATGAATGGGGTCATTACATTATCTGTCTCCTGATTCTAGACCACCCAGCACCTTCTGGCATTGTCTGGGGATGAGAATAATGGCCTCTTTGTTAGGCTAGCCAAAACAGTGTTTCTGCAATGTGACCCACTGAAGAACTGTTTCTGGGCTGAGCAATTTCCTCTCTGGGAGTGTTGCCTTTGTTGAGCATGGAAACTAGAAAATACTCTGTTCACCAAAGGCACTCAGTGAATGTTTAGATCCTACACCACCTACACCAGTTCCACCATCATCCTCCTCGTCCTTATCAACATCATCAACATCATTCACATTGATACCATCTATTGAGAACTTTCTATATACCAGATAAATTACATATATTATCTCAGTTAATTTGATCAAGTCTAAAAGGTCTAATTTGTATTTTATATATGAGAGAGCTGAGAACCGTAGGTTAAAAATAATCTAACCAAGAACACACAGCAAGAAAGTTGCAAAGTAGGAGCTTCTATTCCAATTCTAAAGTCTATGCTCTTCCTGGTAAACAATAATAATCCCATAGGATAATATTGTGGAAAGGAGCTCAGAAATCAGGAATCTCAATTCTGTTTAGTCATTTATTCTACACATATTTATTGTCTACCTACAATGGACCAAATACTAATCTGGGCAATGCAGTGAGTGAGACATAAAAAGTTCTGTCTTTTGGAACTTATATTCTTAAGGTGAAGACAGACTATAAACAATTTGTTTGGTATGAGGTCAGTTAACAAATTATGTTTTTTCATTTTGTCTCATAGTTCAGGGTTTCTGCACAGAGGTTCAGGCCAGTTTTTTGAAGTTATGGTAATAAATGTACTGGGAAATTTATTCCATGCTAATGCTACATTATAAAGATTATCAATGAAGTTGCTAACTTTAAATGATTCTTTAACAAATATATTCATGTGTCCTATTTTTTCCCCAAAATATAACTAAGATCTTTTTCCAGGGACATTTCACTAAACATTCTAGAACTGCAGAGACTGGAGAAAACAAGGCCATCACTTCTTCTTTGTTAGGTTCATCACCATTGAGATAGGATGTTTTTCAGTTAAGTTTAATGTATAAATCCATGGGAAAAAAATTAAAAGCTTTCGTTAAGTAGTTTAGAACCCTCCCATGCTGATTTTTGTGAGCAGTAGTAAACTGGCAATGATAATTTATCTATGTTTTTCAAAGGGTAGGATCCTTTGATTTGCTAAAAACAAGAAATGGCAATTCATGAGTTTCAGTTGCATTGCTGCAAAGAATGTGATATTTTTCTTTGGAATTTTGGCTTCTTGATATTTCCTGTCCTACTTTGTATGCCGTGTTTTTTGGTAGATGATAATTTGTAATTTAGACCTGCTTAATCTAATCATAGATTTTATTTTCTCCAATCAAGATTTCACTCTTGAAAAATGACTCTTTATAAATGTCTAAATAGGTTAATTGGACTAAAATATGTTCTTAGTATGAAATATATAGATACTATGATGTTTTTCCAACATTTAAGCTTTCACACATTTGCTGTTAAATTTGCACTGGCCTAATCTTTGGTTGTAGCTCAAAGACCTTTTTAAATTTTTGCCCAATTACTAGTTGGCAATCCCTATTTTCTTTCTGCCTAAAAGTTAATCATGATTCCTTCTCTATCATTATCAAAGAAACGGAGTATAGAAATTTCAAAGCACTTGTGAAGTAGCCTTTATGCAGAGTATTTCAGGATTTATAAGTTTTTTATTCTGATCTAAACTTTTATCATTGTCTGTTGCGTGTCTAATTCAACAATTTCACTTCATTCACACTTTCAGAGACTTTCCAAAACATTCAAACTCACAGCAACAAAATCTCTATTTTGCATTTGCTAATTTAAAAGAGGCTGAATTAAATTAAATAATTGATGGAGCAAGCATACCAATAAATTGGTATGAACAAGTCTGGGAACAAACACAATTAAATTGGTAAGCATTAATTTGACTGGTGAAGAGAAGAGTATTATCCTAGTAGAGTGTGCCAAGAGGAATAATCAATCCTGCAAATCAGTTAAGTGGAAGTAAAGAGAGTTTCTATTGTATTATTAACAATTGAAGTATTGGTAAATGATATACATTTTTTAAAAGCTATAATTTTTATTGATTTTCTGAAATATTAATAAGCTTTGTTGTCATTAATATGTTAAGTGGCCATTTGTCTTTTCTTATTTTATAAATTGTCTATTCAAATCTTTCATCCATTTTAATTGCAATGCTAATTTCCTTTTTTCTCATCACTTTATAAAAGCTTTTACACACAATGTCGTATATGTTGCAACTAATTTTTCAAACTTCTTTTATTTCAACCTCAATTATGGTGTTTTTGTTATTCAGAGGTTTGAAATTTTAATATACTCCAATCTATCACACTTGTTTTTATACTTTCTGGGTTTGAAGAGGAATTAGAAATGTCTTCCAAACCCTATATATAAAAAGATTCACCAATATTTTCTTCTAGCACATTTATAGTATGATTTTTTTAATGAACTTAACTAAATGTTGAATTTATTATGTTTATTAAAAGTGAGTCAAGGACAAAGGTCTATCACTCCTCCACCCCCTCCCCAAGGCTAATTAGTTGTGCCCCAAATATTTACAGTTTAGTTATTTATAGTATTGCCTTTATGGCACACTCAACTCCATCATACACATGCATACATTTCTGGATTTCCTATTCTATTTCATTGAGTAGTTCATGAGCTCCTGTGCCAACATGAAGGTCTGTTAATTATAATGGTATTGTATTGTATTAAGTTTAAATATTTGGTGAGGTAAGTCTTCCCTCATTATTCTTACTTTTCCAAAAAATGTGTTAAGCATTTTTATAAACCTATTCTTCCAGGGGAAGTAGAAAAATATTTCCCTATTTCATTCAAATTCTTATTTCCATGAAGTTGAATACATAGATTAGTTTAGAGATAACTAGTGGCTTTACGATGTTGAGATTTTCTATTCCACTATAATGTATTCAAATCTTAATTTACATCTGTCTGAGGAGTTTTATAATTTTGTTCATATAGGCTGTAAACACTTGTACTTAAGCTAATATCTCCTTATCTCATATTTTTAATGTTGTGACTTGGTAATTTTTTCATCATATTTACTGTGTAATTATTACTGTACATGAAAGTTACTAATTTGTAAATATTTTGAATCCAGCCAACTTATAATTACAAAAGCTTTATAAAACAGTCTCAGTTGAATTCTTAGATTTCTAAATTGACAATCTGCTGTCTGAAAATAATGATTCCTTTGTCTTCTATTTGCCAATATTTATAATTTTAATTTTGTCTAATCACTTAATTTGTACTTGCTTCAGTCTTGAAAATGGCAGATAAAGAAAGTATAGATAAATAAAACATAATCAAGGATAAAAGGCAGATATGAAGACAAGCCACTGGAGATCCAACATCTTGTTACCCAAGGTCTGAAATAGATCATGGAACAAACTGGAAACAAATATTCTAAACGTATTAAAAAAAAGTTTCCTGAAATAAATGAAGACCTGAATCCCACCCCCACCCACTCCCATCCTGTAGTCTGAGAATACTTCTCCATCTCATCAACTTTGAGGTTGACCATAGGACTTCCTTTAGCCAATGGAATATGGTTGCTATTGCAAGCCAAGGTCTAAAGAAGCATCACTAGTCTGATGCTTCTGACCTCCTTCATAGGAAAGACATGCTCCTGGTACCTAGACTCCTTTAGCCTGGACTCCAGAATGAAGACACCTGGATCACATGTCCCAGCCCAGGGCCAGGAGGTGAGCCTAAGCCGTCAGAGTACAGCTCTATGTACAGAGTACGTAGAGAAGCCACAGACCTTTGAGCTGATCAGAGAGTGAGAAATAAATGTTTTTATTTTTGTAAGATATTGCTGGATTTTACTGTATCATCACAGTAAAAACTAATATACAAGACATTACAGGGAAAAAAGAAAACAGACCAAGGCGTATTTGATGAAGTTAGCAAAATTTAAGTGTAAAAAAGCATACCAGAAATCAGTTTCTAGGCTTACTAAAAAAGGAAACTAAATTCTTCCAATTCAGCCATTGCCTCAGCAATATTAGAAACCAATGGAAAATTTGTTAAAAATCTACAGAGATTTGAAAGGGAGGTTGTATGACCCAAAATTTTTCTATAACCAGCAAAGTCATTGTGCATAAAGAGAAAAACAATGAAATGATTCTCCTGATAAAAGATCTTAAAACCAGAACATCTGTGATCTTGAAAAATGTGCTTGAAATCAGAATCAAAATAAAGATGTCATAAGTGAGGAATTTATGGTTTATGAAGAGAGGTAGTGAATATGGAATCAATTTAAACATGGTATCATATCAGAATAGATATTTTCAGAAGAAAAACTACTTAATATAAAATTATAGTTATTGAACTATTGTTGCTGTTCACATTTATTCCCTAGTTTAGGCTTAATTTACATAAAATTTTATTCTCTGTTCTCTTTCTCTGTTTCTTTTTTTCTCTCTCTCTTTCTTCCTTTCTTTCCCACCCCCTTCCTTCCTTTATTCCTTCTTTCCTTCCTCTCTCCCTCCCTCCTTTCTTTCCTTTTTTCTTTCTTCTTTTCATTTTAAGATTTCCAAAGAGAACAGTTAGGAAATACTTACTTAGTTCCCCAAATACACTGAATAACTGAAATAATATTTTCCTAGATTGTGTATGGGTATTCTTCACTATTGCCTTACATATAACAAGTAATTTTAATTTTTAAAGTGTCTTATTTCTCTTTAATTGAATAACTTGAAACCATTATCCAATCCCTGAGTTTCCATTTTGTCATCTAAATACATAGATAGACATTAGAAGATGAGGGGTTTCAGTGAGAATTAAAGGAGATACTCTATGTGAAAGTACCAAGAGTGGAGGAGTTGGATAACTGGCAGTTGAATCTGATCACCTACTCAAATCAGTACAGGACCCCTCCCAGACATGTAAAGGCACCCACTAAACATTTTCATGACTCACCAGACCATAATTTCCTAGAGACATGGGGCACTGTCTGTTTTATCTCTGCATGTTTGAGTCTAGAAGAGTGTCTAGCCCATAACCACCACCCAGGAGATCTGTGTTGAATGCAGGTAGAAAGGGATTTAGAGAATCCCCTCCACACTCCCTCAAAAGGAGAGTTTGCTCAGAAAATGTGTTTCTAGTCTACATCTGTTTCAAATTAGTCTCTCACCAAGGCTATTCATCTGTCTGATCAGTGAGGATACAAAAGGTCAAGTCTTACTTGCTATCATGAACTAGTCTGTCCAACAGTTCCTAGCATGATGGTCTTTCTGGAAAATATTTAGGAAGACTAGGGCTTTTGTTAGTGATCTCTGTAAACATGTTTGGAACATTTAATATGTGGCTGACACCATGCTAGACGTTTTCACGAAAATTATCTCACTTAATTTGTTCCAACTTTTAAGTTGGATATTATCAACCATATTTTGCAGATGAGAAATGAAGGTTTAAATATGTTAAGTGGTTTGCCCACAGACAATAAATGTCAGAGTACAGGGTTTGAACCCCTGTCTTTCTCACTCCACATCTAGTTCTCATTCCATTGTGTTCCAGCTGCCTAATAAAGGACAACTTAGGAAAACACAATCTTTGTTTCCTTTTCTTTCTTCTGCCCTTTCTCTCAGCATTGCTCATACAATGGAATGGAATTCTAAGGAGATAGAAATAAATTCTTTTCTTTTGGAATTCCTTGTCCTTTGGAGTCATTCCCAGTTCTCGTGTGAACCATGGTTCAACTTCTACATCCTCTCTTTCACCCTAGCATCCTCTCAGATCCCTTTTCCAAGAATCCTTTCCCACCCCATGTGATGAATCACCTGGTTTGCCTCAAGACAGAGAACAACAGACTCTAACCACCCTGTCATTGTCTAGGGTAAAACTCTCCAGCTATCCCTATATTTAGCCCTATGTATCTTGTTGGCATGAACACACCTAGGAAAGTAATGGACTTCTAAGTTTTTTCTTTAATACATAGAGTATCCAGCAGAAGTTTAAATAAAGTGGCTGTGCTTACTTTTATTCATTTAATCTTTCATTTATTCATTTACTAAGTGTTCACTCTGCACAAGGCATTCTACTAGACATAAAGAACTCAAAGATGAATGTTATATTCTCTGTACATAGGGACACCAGCAACATCTTGTAGGGGAAGGAAATAAGCATTACAAAGTATTGTGGTAAATTAAGAGATAGTGTATAATATTGTAAAGATTATAAGCTTTGAGGAATATTAACTTGCATTTGAAGCCCGGCTTTCACATTTACTTGGGTGTATGTGCTCAAGCAGGACTCTTAGTTTTTTTGTTTTGTTTTGTTTTGTTTTTCCTCTGTTTATATTTATTTATTTTAATTTATTTTCTATTGAAGTATAGTTGACTTACAATATTATATTAGTTTCAGGTGTACAACATAGTAATTCAATATTTTTACAGGTTATACTCCATATAAAGTTATTATAAAATATTGGCTATATTCCCTGTGCTGTACCTTGCATCTTTCTATCTGATTTATTTTATACCTAGTAGTTGGTACCCCTTAATCCCCTTCACCTATCTTGCTGCTCCCCCCTTTCCTTTCCCCACTGGTAACCACTAGTTTGTTCTCTGTATCTAGTCTGTTTCTGTTTTGTAATATTCATTCATTTGTCTCATTTTTTAGATTCCTCATATAAGTGAAAACATACTGTATTTGTCTTTCTCTGTCTGATATTTCACTAAGCATAATACCCTCCAGGTTTTATCCATGTTGTTGCAAATGGCAAAATTTCATATTTTTATGGATGAGTTATATTCCTTTCTATATATACACTGCATCTTCTTTACCCATTCATCTGTTGACGGACACTTAAGGCAGCTTTCATATCTTGGTAATCATAAATAATGTTGCTATCGGTGCACATGTATCTTTTTGAGTTACTGCTTTTATTTTCTTTGGATATATACACAGGAGTGAAACTGCTACATCATATGATAGCTTAATTTTTAATTTTTTGAGGAACTTCCATACTGTTTTCCATAGTGGCTACACCAATTTACACTCCTACAAACAGTGTACTAACATTCCCTTTTCTCTACATCCTTGTTATTTCTTGTCTTTTTCATGATAGTCATTCTGACAGGTGTGAGATGATATCTCACTGTGGTTTTGATTTGCATTTCCCCAAGGATTAGACGTTGAGCATCTTTTCATGTGCCTGTGGGCCATCAGTATGTCTTCTTTAAAAAAATGCTTATTCTGGTCCTCTGTACATTTTTTAGTTGAGTTGGTCTTCTTTAATACTGAGTTGTATGAGTTCTTTATATATTTTGGATATTAACCCTTTATCAGACATATCATTTACAAATATCTTCTCCCATTCAGTAGATTGCCTTTCATTTTGTTGATGGCTTTTTTCACTGTGTAAAAGCTTTTAAGTTTGATTAGGTCCCATTTGTTTATTTTTGCTGTTTCCCTTGCCTAATGAGACAGATCCTATATATATATATTATATATATATATATTATATATATATTGCTAAGACCTATGTCAAAAAGCATACTGCCTATGTTTTCTTCTAGGACTTTTATGGTTTCAGGTCTTACATTTAGGTCTGTAGTCCATTTTAAGTTTCTTTTTGAGTCCCAGTTTTCTTATCTGTAACATTGGGATAATAACATCTACCCATATAGTCATTATGAAGATTAAACAAAGGCACATAGCACATGGCCTGAAAAAAATAGTTTATGCCACATCCTGTGCTATGAGAGGAGATAGTAATATTTTGTCTCAAAATTAAGCCTAGGTGAAGAAATCAAAATAGAGAAAGGAATTTTTATGTGACTAAATTACACAAAAAATTGAACTAATGTTACTTAAACTTACATGTGTGATCCAGTAAGACCTGAATTAACTAAAATATTAATAATTAAGACATGTGTGCATGTGTGTGTGTGTGTGTTGGCAGGGAGAGTGGAGATTTGTAAGACCTTATTTGATTGTTCAGTTAATTGGCTCAACTACCACAAGTATGTTCTGCCGTCACAGTTAAAATTATTTTCAAGTTTTTAAAATTATTTTCTCAGACATCACAAGTGCTAAAATAGGAGCTGCATGAGAGAAATATGAATTCACACGATGAAAAACATCGTACAGATAAAGTCTAGCATATCTGGGTCACCTTTGGAGGTAACAACTTTCGTGACACTGAAAGAATTCAAATAATGTTGATCAATCACTTGGCAAAGCATGTCATGGAAAGAATTCAAGTGTCTGTGAAGTTTGAGTGAGAAGTGAGGCTTTACAAGTATTTCTTCATTCACTGGGAATTTGTGCATCTTAGCCTGAGCTCCCAGCTCCCTGTATAAGCAGGGTCCTGGGAAACCCATTTAATTCTGCTTTGCTTAGAAGGAGGGCTGGTGGTAACTGGGGGCCATATTTCTCTCCGCGAGCTCACACTCTCTCAAATTTCACATGGAAAAAAGATGAGTTAATTGTGCTGAATTTGGAAAATGTGCTCTAGTCCCAGTTTTATTTTGTTGTTGCTATTTTCATTTTCATATTTAAAAATAGTTACAGGATGGTTGCCTCTGACTTCCATTGTCCTCATCCTGCCTCCACAAATGTAATCGAGGCTTCTTGCTAGTCAACTCCAGTAAGAACTCTCCAGACTCACCCAGGAGGCTCCAAACAACCCCCCACCCTGCCCCTTACAGTAACTCAGGAATGTAGTCAATGAACACAGTGAGTACACAGTGGCCCTGACAAGGAAAGACTCAAAATGCATAATACATCCCACCTCCCCGGAGACCCCACTGGCACCCCTGCCCTCCCAAAGTGGGACTGTGCTTGATGAGGAAACTGTGTGCTATTGTAATAAACTCCTGGGCTTATTTAACTTTAAATTTACATTCCCTGGGTTTCAATCCTAGCATTCTACTTGCCTGACTGTGGACAAGTTAATTAACCTCTCAGGCTCAGTTTCTTAAACGTGAACCGATGGTGTTAATTAAACAAGTTTGTGCATGTTGATAACTCAGCCCAGTGCCTGGCACATAGATGCTCATAACAATAATGTTATTATTGCTGCCATAACAAATATAATGAAGTCCTTTCAGCTTCTCAGGCTAAGTCCATGGTCACTGCTAACATTCTCATCCTGCCCTGGCACTAATCTAAACCGATGGCTCCAAGCATCTTTCCCACCCTTTCCAAATTCTAATGTCTGGCTTCAGCTGCCATGCTTTCCCTTCCATAACTTTTCTGTCTTCCTTCTTATATTTATTGTCCAACATCACGGCTCCAATGTCCCAGTATGAGCACAAGACAGGCTTATGTTTCAGCTGGCCTTCAGTCATGCTGGATAATATCGCTCCTTTGTCCTACCCAGGGGTTTTAACTATTCCTGTGCCATGCAGTCTTGGCAGTACGGCAAAGCCTCTGAACACATTTTCAGAATATTTAAATGTGTAAAGAAAACAAAGATTTAAGAGAGACTCAGTTATATAGGAATATAGTTATTCATATTAAAATGAAGGCATGGTACAATAATATTTGTGCTTAACACATTATATTTTAAAAATCGAACAGAAATCTAGTAACTATCATAATTCCGAAGTAGTGATGGTTGTAAACATTTTGAGAAATCTACGACTTTAATGGGATATGAAAATAGCTGCGATATCTATTGATTTTATAGGTATTGCAAATAGGATTGTAGTATGTTGCCCACATTCATAATTAAAGGACATGCTAAATTTCAGTTGAAAAGCAGTAAAAATAAAGATATGAATTTTAGAATTTTATTCATTTTTTTTACAGCAGGTTCTTATTAGTTATCCATTTTATACATATTATTGTATGTAGGTCAATCACAATCTCCTAATTCATCCCACCACCAACCCCACCCACCACTTTCCCCCCTCAGTGTCCATACGCTTGTTCTCTACATCTGTGTCTCTATTTCTGCCCTGCAAACTGGTTCATCTGTACCATTTTTCTAGGTTCCACACATATGCGTTAATATACGATACTCGTTTTCCTTTTCCAACTTACTTCACTCTGTATGACAGTCTCCAGATCCATCCACATCTCTGCAAATGACCCAATTTCATTCCTTTTTATGGCTGAGTACTATTCAATTGCATATATGTGCCACATCTTCTTTATCCATTCGTCTGTTGATGGGCATTTAGGTTGCTTTCATGACCTGGCTATTGTAAATACTGCTGCAATGAACTTTGGGGTGCATGTATCTTTTTGAATTATGGTTTTCTCTGGGTATATGCCCAGTAGTGGGATTGCTAGGTCATATGGTAATTCTATTTTTAGTTTTTTAAGGAACCTCCATACTGTTCTCCATAATGGCTGTATCAATTTACATTCCCACCAACAGTGCAAGAGAGTTCCTTCCACACCCTCTCCAGCATTCGTTGTTTGTAGATTTTCTGATGATGCCCATTCTAACTGGTGTGAGGTGATACCTCATTGTAGTTTTGATTTGCATTTCTCTAATAATTAGTGATGTTGAGCAGCTTTTCATGTGCTTCGTGGCCATCTATGTTTCCTTTGGAGAAATGTCTATTTAGGTCTTCTGTCCAGTTTTTGACTGGGTAGTTTGTTTTCTTAACATTGAGCTGCATGAGCTGTTTATATATTTTGGAGATTAATCCTTTGTCCATTGATTCATTTGCAAATATTTTCTCCCATTCTGAGTGTTGTCTTTTCATCTTGTTTGTAGTTGCTTTTGATTTACAAAAGTTTTTAAGTTTCATTAGGTCCCATTTGTCTATTTTGGTTTCTATTTTCATTACTCTAGGAGGTGGATCAAAAAAGATGTTGCTGTCATATATGTCAGGAGTGTTCTTCCTATGTTTTCCTCTAAGAGTTTTATAGTGTCCAGTCTTACATTTAGGTCTTTAATCCATTTTGAGTTTATTTTTTGTATATGGTGTTAGGGAGTGTTCTAATTTCATTCTTTTACAAGTAGCTGTCCAGTTTTCCCAGCACCACTTATTGAAGAGACTGTCTTTTCTCCATTGTATATCCTTGCCTCCTTTGTCATAGATTAGTTGACCATAGGTGCATGAGTTTATCTCTGGGCTTTTTATCCTGTTCAATTGATCTATATTTCTGTTTCTGTTCTAGTACCATATTGTCTTGATTACTGTAGCTTTGTAGTATAGTCTGAAGTCAGGGAGTCTGATTCCTCCAGCTCCATTTTTCTCCCTCAGGACTTCTTTGCTATTTGGGGTCTTTTGTGTTTCCATATAAATTTTAAGATTTTTTGTTCTAGTTCTGTAAAAAATACCATTGGTAGTTTGATAGGGATAGTATTGAATCTCTAGATTGTTTTGGGTAGTATAGTCATTTTCACAATATTGATTCTTCCAATCCAAGAACATGGTATATCTCTCCATCTGTTTGTATCATCTTTAATTTCTTTCATCAGTGTCTTATAGTTTTCTGCATACAGGTCTTTTGTCTCCCTAGTTAGGTTTATTCCTAGGTATTTTATTCTTTGTTGCACTGATAAATGGGAGTGTTTCCTTAATTTCTCTTTCACATTTTTCATCATTATTGTATAGGAATGCAAGAGATTTCTATGCATTAATTTTGTATCCTGCAACTTTAGCAGATTCATTGATTAGCTCTAGTAGTTTTCTGGTGGCATCTTTAGGATTCTCTATGTATAGTATCATGGCATCTGCAAACAGTGACAATTTTACTTCTTTTCCAACTTGTATTCCTTTTATTTCTTTTTCTCCTCTGATTGCTGTGGCTAGAACATCCAAAACTATGCTGAATAATAGTGGTGAAAGTGGACATCCTTGTCTTGTTACTGATCATAGAGGAAATGCTTTCAGTTTTTCACCATTGAGAATGATGTTTGCTGTGGATTTGTCATATATGGCCTTTATTATGTTGAGGTAGGTTCCCTCTATGCCCACTTTCTGGAGAGTTTTTATCATAAGTGGGTGTTGAATTTTGTCAAAAGCTCTCTCTGCATCTATTGAGATGATCATATGGTTTTTATTCCTCAGTTTGTTAATATGGTGTATCACATTGATTGATTTGCGTATATTGAAGAATCCTTGCATTCCTGGGTTAAATCCCACTTGATCATGATGTATGATCCTTTTAATGTGTTGTTGACTTCTGTTTGCTAGTATTTTGTTGAGGATGTTTGCATCTATATTCATAGTGATATTGGTCTGTAATTTTTTTGTGCGTGTAGTATCTTTGTCTGGTTTTGGTGTCAGGGTGATGGTGGCCTTGTAGAATGAGTTTGGGAGTGTTCCTTCCCTGCAGTTTTTTGGAAGAGTTTGAGAAGAATGGGTGTTAGCCCTTCTCTAAATGTTTGATAGAATTTGCCTGTGAAGCCATCTAGTCCTGGACTTTTTGTTTGTTGGAAGATTTTTAATGACAGTTTCAATTTCATTTCTTGTGATTGGTCTGTTCATATTTCTTATTTCTTCCTGGTTCAGTCTTGGAAGGTTATACCTTTCTAAGAATTTGTCCATTTCTTCCAGGTTGTCCATTTTATTGGCATAAAGTTGTTTGTAGTAGTCTATAAGGATGTTTTGTATTTCTGCGGTGTCTGTTGTAACTGCTCCATTTTCATTTCTAATTTTATTGATTTGAGTCCTCTCCCTCTTTTTCTTGATGAGTCTGGCTAATGGTTTATCAATTTTGTTTATCTTCTCAAAGTATCAGTTTTTAGTTTTGTTGATCTTTGCTATTGTTGTCTTTGTTCCTATTTCATTTATTTCTGCTCTGATCTTTATGATATCTTTCTTTCTACTAACTTTAGGTTTTGTTTGTTCTTCTTTCTCTAGTTCCTTTAGGTGTCAGTTTAGATTGTTTATCTGAGATTTTTCTTGTTTCTTGAGGTAAGATTGTATTGCTATAAACTTCCCTCTTAGAACTGCTTTTGCTGCATCCCATAGATTTTGGATCGTCGTGTTTCCGTTGTCATTTGTCTCTAGGTATTTTTTGATTTCCTCTTTGATTTCTTTAGTGATCTCTTGGTTATTTAGTAATGTACTGTTTAGCCTCCATGTGTTTGTGTTTTTTATGTTTCTTTCCCTGTCATTGATTTCTAATCTCATAGCATTGTGGTCGGAAAAGATGCTTGATGTGATTTCAATTTTCTTAAATTTACTGAGGCTTGATTTTTGACCCAAGATGTGATCTATCCTGGAGAATGTTCCATGTGCACTTCAAAAGAAAGTGTAATATGCTATTTTTGGATGGAATGTCCTATAAATATCAATTAAATCTATCGGGTCTATTGTGTTATTTAAAACTTGTGTTTCCTTATTAATTTTCTGTTGGATGATCTCTCCATTGTTGTAAGTGAGGTGTTAAAAGTCCCCCACTATTATTGTGTTACTGTCTTATTTCCTCTTTTACAGCTGCTAGCAGATGCCTTATGTATTGGGGTGCTCCTATTTTGGGTGCATATATATTTAAAATTGTTATATTTTCTTCTTGGATTGATCCCTTGATCATTATGTCATGTCCTTCCTTGTCTCTTGTAACATTCTTTATTTTAAAGCCTATTTTATCTGATATGAGTATTGCTACTCCAGCTTTCTTTTGATTTCCATTTGCTTGGACTGTCTTTTTCCATCCCCTCACTTTCAGTTGGTATGTGTCCCTAGGTCTGAAGTGGGTCTCTTGTAGACAGCATATATATGGATCTTCTTTATGTATCCATTCAGCAAGCCTGTGTCTTTTGGTTGGAGTGTTTAATCCATTCACATTTATGATAATTATTGATATGTATGTTCCTATTACCATTTTCTTAATTGTTTGGGGTTTGTTTTTGTAGGTCCTTTTATTCTCTTGTGTTTCCCACTTAGAGAAGTTCCTTTAACATTTGTTGTGGAACTGGTTTGGTGGTGCTGAATTTTCTTAGCTTGTACTTGTCTGTAAAGCTTTTGATTTCTCTGTTGAACCTGAATGAGATCCTTGCTGCATAGAGTAATCTTGGTTGTAGGTTCTTCCCTTTCATCACTTTAAATACATCGTGCCACTCCCTTCTGAACTGTAGAGTTTCTGCTCAGAAATCAGCTGTTAACCTTATGGGAGTTCCTTGTATGTTATTTGTCATTTTTCCCTTGTTGCTTTCAGTAATTTTTCTTTGTCTTTAATTTTTGTCAATTTGATTACTATGTGTCTCAGCATGTTTCTCCTTGGGTTTATCCTGCCTGGGACTCTCTGCACTTCCTGGACTTGGGTGGCTATTTCCTTTCCCATGTTACGGAAGTTTTCAACTATAATTTCTTCAAATATTTTCTCGTGTCCTTTCTCTCTCTCTTCTCCTTCTGGGACCTCTATAACGTGAATGTTGTTGTGTTTAATGTTGTCCCCAAGGTCTCTTAGGCTGTCTTCATTTCTTTTCATTTTTTTTTTTATTCTGTTCTGCAGCAGTGAATTCCACCATACTGTCTTCTAGGTCACTTATCTGTTCTTCTGCCTCAGTTATTCTGCTATTTATTCCTTCTAGTGTATTTTTCATTTCAATTATTGTATTGTTCATCTCTGTTTGTTTGTTCTTTAATTCTTCTAGGTGTTTGTTCTTTAATTCTTCTGGCCTTTGTTAAACATTTCTTGCATCTTCTTGATCTTTGCCTTCATTCTTTTCCCGAGGTCTTAGATCATCTTCACTATCATTATTCTGAATTCTTTTTCTGGAAGTTTGCCTATCTCCACTTCATTAAATTGTTTTTCCAGGGTTTTATCGTGTTCTTTCATCTGGTACATAGCCCTCTGCCTTTTCATCTTGTCTATCTTTCTATGAATGTGTTTTTGCCCCACAGTCTACAGCATTGTAGTTCTTCTTGCTTCTGCTGTCTGCCCACTGGTGGATGAGGCTATTTAAGAGGCTTGTGCAAGTTTCCTGATGGGAGGGACTGGTGGTGGATAGAGCTGGGTGTTGCTCTGGTGGGCAGAGCTCAGTTAAACTTCACTCCTCTTGTCTGCTGTTGGGTGGGGCTGAGTTCCCTCCCTGTTAGTTGTTTGGCCTGAGGCCACACAACACTGGAGCCTACCCGGCTCTTTGATGGGGCTAATTGCGGACTCTGGGAGGGCTCACGCCAAGGAGTACTTCCCAGAACTTCTGCTGCCAGTGTCATTGTCCTCATGGTGAGCCACAGCCACCCCACGCCTCTGCAGGAGACCCTCCAACACCAGCAGGTAGGTCTGGTTCAGTCTCTTACAGGGTCACTGCTCCTTCCCCTGGGTTCTGATGTGCACACTACTTTGCGTGTGCCCTCCAAGAGTGAAGTCTCTGTTTCCCCCAATCCTGTCAGAGTCCTACAATCAAATCCCGCTAGCCTTCAAAGTCTGATTCTCTAGGAATTCCTCCTGCCATTGCCAGACCCCCAGGTTGGGAAGCCTGATGTGGGGCTTAGAATCTTCACTCCAGTGGATGGACTTCTGTGGTATAAGTGTTCTTCAGTTTGTGTGTCACCCACCCAGCAGTTATGGGATTTGATTTTATTGTGATTGCGCCCCTCCTACCATCTCATTGTGGCTACTCCTTTGTCTTTGGATGTGGGGTATCTTTCTGATGAGTTCCAGTGTCTTCCTGTCAATGATTGTTCAGCAGTTAGTTGTGATTCTGGTGCTCTTGCAAGAGGGAGTGAGCGCACGTCCTTCTGCTCCGCCATCTTGAACCAATCTCTCTATAGTTCTTATATCCTTAGGAATTAAGAAAAATAAAATGTTCTCTACAACGTTCACTTCTTTAGTAATCCTCAGAAGAAACATAAAATGTGACCTATACTTCCTTAGCCAAAACTAAATATAAAATCTGCCACCCTGAACTGAGTAGTCCTTATGCTAACTCTTGGAAAGGAATAAAAGATATGATTTTTGTCCATGATTACAAACTTTGAAATTCTATCCACAGACTACTTGGAGGGCTTGTATACCAAAAATTAGGAGTCCTTGGTCTATCCCAGCAATTTCCAGAGGCTCCTGCAGCCAGCATCTCTGGTAAGCTCCCTCTAGATGTCTGTGTGGGTACCAGATGGTCCTAGGTGCTTGGGAACCCTCTCTTTGGAGATCACTGTAGCATCTCTTCACTATAAGTGGAAATCTCCTTGCTTCAAGGCACGGATCAACTGAGCCTTCCTTGGGGAAACTTTCCCAGGCCACGGATCCCATGAATGTGTTTTCTCACTTCATGGATGTAAAGCCTCTGCCCAGAGTTTTGTTACTATCCCAGAAACTAGAGTCATTTGTGTTAGATGTTTACTGTTGTTCTACTCATTGCTCAAAAGTGTTTGCCTTGCCTTGCTACTACATTTTATCAACCTAAACAGCAGATATCAGTTATCATTATCACCTCAACAAAATCAGTTTTCATTTTAAAAAGCTTAGAAGAGATCTCATTTGCTTCTTGTAACAAGTCTCTGTGGGTAGATACAGCACAACCATAATCTTTATCTTACATATAAGGAAAACCCAGGTGGCTTTCGGAAGGAAGGAACTCATAAGTGGCCATATAGGGATGGAATCCCCTTTCTCCTGTCTGTCGTCACATCAGCATTCCCTCCAACATCACAGAGTTTGGCCATAACATCAGGTTAGTGAATGCCAGTGGCTGATTCTTTTAAGACTTCTCTTCCTCATAAACCTCATAAGCTGCAGTTGAAAAGATCACACTCTGTTTCTAAAAATGTTGCAAGGCTGACCCTGGGTGTCCAGTTAAGAATTGCCAAAAGTAAACAAGCAAAGCACGTAATCACTAACAAAGCATCTGGAGCCATTTCATACAACATCCTCATATTAAAGAGGAAGAAACAGAATCCAAGAAAAGGAAATGAGCATCACCAAGGGGCAAGAGAGGACCTAGGTCACCAGTGTCCCACTGAGATTTTAGGTTTATTTGTTCCAGTAACTAGCATCACCTTCACAAATGTAATTCATTTTGAAAGATATCATCAACAGGGATATTCATCAGTGTCTGCTATATACAAAGTACTTTCCTAGATAGTCTTGCAAATGAAAAAAAATATTAAACACAGTCTTGAATTTCCTCCATAACATACTTCTTGTATAAAAATATCCATATTATATATTTTAAATCTAAGACTTGATAAGGCTACATTCAAGTGTGTCTATATATCTGCATATGTAGAAAAGCATTTAGGCATACTTATTCATATGAATAATCAGAGGTAGCTACATTACACAAATATATACACACAATAACTCTGATATACAGCATTACACATTTATGTATACAGACACTTACATACATACTTGCATATGAATTAGCCTTTCTATACTTTATATAGAAAGTTAATCAGAACTATGTATGCATAGTGCAAGATTTTATGTAATATATGTCAGATATACACATAAGTATACGTTTACGAATATGGTCAGATGCATGTATATATACAGAGGTGTGCAAATATGCATGCATATACATCTACAAAGCAGAAGAACAAATACATGATTTAAATACACACTTATATGTTAAATACATAAAGTATATGCATGCATACATATACACTATACTTAGACAATAACATGTGTGCATAAATCTACATACAGATCTGCATGAAATATTTGAAAATTCAGTACTTGTTCATTTGGTTTCCTTCTTTGTATCCTTGACACCCTTCATTCCACCCTACTTCATCAACAAACCCTCCAAGATGGGACTATTTATTAAAATTCCTGCACACACCCTCATTCTTTAAACCTCACTCCCTGTTTGTGTGCTGGCCGTGTTCCAGAGTAGAAGGCCAATAACCAAGTGTTCAGATAGACCCAGGAATTGGGACAAACAGGATAAAGTTTGGGCTGGAAAGAATTCTAGAAACAGCTCATAAAAATGTCCCGCTGAGCTCTGGCAGAGCTTGTGGACCGGAGCTCACATGGCTTGAGGCTGTGTTTCCTCAAATGAGGTACCTCCATTCAGCCTACAGGGCTTTTCAGCCAACCCAACATGTGTGACTGTAAAAAAAAAAAAAAAGGCTTCTTTTACTCATGGTGTGAAGGAGCAGTTAAGAAAAATTTGAATTGCAAAAAGTTGCATGAAGAGTCATGAAATTAAAAATTGTTTCTTTATTAAAGTCATTTCCTCAAAGAATAAATAACACTCGAAGCACGTAGATGGTTTTTTTTATGTATCTGTTTATTTGACAAATAACTCCTCTCCACCTGTTGTGACTGTGCTGGACACTGGAAACAGAGAGATGAAAGCTGTCCCCAAGGAACTCACGGTGTGGCGAGGGCTTGGAGCGAGGAAAACGCAGCCCGGTGTCGGTGCTAAACCAGGTGGCACGCTTAGGAAGGGGCCCCCTCGAGAAGTGAAGCATGAGTAGGAGTTAGACGAGAAAGAAAGCAGGAAGGACACCCCAGACCAAAGGAACAGCATGTGCAGAAACACAGAGACAAGGAGAGTGAGGCAATATTGCAGGAAAACAAACCACTCAGGACTAGAGGAAGGAAGCCGGGGAGGAGAGTGGACTTGTTAGGAGACAGGATCAGAGAGAGGACAGGGCAGGATGGGGAGCGCTCCAGAGGACTAAACAGAGGACTTTGCGTGGATCCTAAACTCAATTAGGCGCCATTGCAATGTTTCTGTGAGCTTCCAGAGCTCAGTCAGTAATCCTAAGACACAGTGACCATAGCAAAGTGTACACGTCATTTTCTTCCATTCCTCATTCGGTATCAGCTAGAGTAAGAATAAATTTGGTGCAAATTTTATTATGCGTCTTTCAGCTGAAGTGTATGTATTACTTAAACCAAGGCAGGGGCAATATTAGGGTTGTAGCTTATTTACTAAAAATAGAAGCAACGTACAAAAATCCTCAAAATTCTACGTCAGTGGCACACTGGTATAGTGGAAAGATTGCAGCTTTTTGGTAAAATGATTGCATGAAGAGCCCAAGGGATGGTCTCTCGATATTCAAATAATACCTTCACAAGTATGATATTAGAGCTCCTCCTATCTACAGAGAGAATCTATTTTTCTATGCCTGAATAGTCTACCGGATTCAGCACAGTATTCAACACAAATACCAACACAGTGTGCTGCTTTGTGTCAGCCAGTAGGACGAGGTGATGGGGCAGTAAGATAATTCAATACCCAGGACAACATGCTCACGTTCTTTCCCCCGGACCCCTACCACACCCAGAAAACAAGCCCAGCCTGACTCCCTGAAGGCTGAGAGACCACATGGTAGAGGGCGTGGTCTCCCCAGTGGAGACCATGCAAAATAGGCCTGCCCCAGCTAACCCAGCCACTGACCCATGACCCAGGAATGAGCCCAGCCCCAGGCAGCAGAGCCTGGTCCAAATCAGCAGAACTTCCCACCTTACCCATAGACTAGGGAGCAAAAATAACTGCTGCTGGTTGTTGGTCACTGAGGTTTTGTGGTTGGTTGTCATGCATTGTCATTGTGGCACTAGATAATTAATGCAGGTCTGGAGTCCCAAAACCTGATCTAAGCCCTGGCAACTTCACTTGGGAGCTCCACTTGTGAGAAAGTCATTGCATCTTTCTGAGCCCCAGTGTTACTGTCTATAAAATGGGACTAACCATACCAAGAGCAGAATTTTGTGAGGATCTGAGTGACATGTAAGTGCTGGTATTTAATAAGCACTCAGTAACTGAAGCTTTAATTATTGTTTCCTCTGCGTCCATGGAAGTCCTCATCCAATGGTTCTGACGGCACAGACCTTTAACAGACATTCTCTCTATTGAGGCCGGCAAACCAGAGTTATGAGGTGAAAGTGGTTTGGGGGCTCTGAGCACCTCTTCTTTAAGCCCAACTCGTGAAACCACCAGCTAATTTCAAACAGGCTTCTGAGGACAACAGAAGGCTCCACACACAGAGTGACCACAGCGCTGGGAGGTCACACACAGAGTGACCACAGTGCTGGGAGCCCACTGCTCCGTCTAAGTGGTGAGATCTTTCTCTCCCAGGCTGGGCCTGCCCACCATGCTCCACGTCCAGAGCTCAGCAACGGGAGCAAGTGGAGAGTCCCCCACTCAGACCACCCAGAAGCCTTAGCCGATGCACTCGGCTGCCTAATTACAACATGAACTGATGGGAATGCGATGTTCCCGCAGCCTGCGCTTGCCGCTGCCCTGACTTTGGCTCTCTGGGTCACTCCATGGGGGAAGCAAAGCCTTTGATCTACAAAGCCCACATCCACTTTGATCCTGGTCACCTTCGGGGTCAATCTTTCAGCAGCTGGCCCTTCCCACCATGTCAGTCACCTGTGCCCTGAGACAGACGTTTAATATTTCCAGATGGAGAGAGACTGGGAGAGATGCTGGAAGCTTCTGTGTTGAAGCCAAAAATGCAATTCAGAAGAGATCTGAGATGCTCTCTGCACTTTGTTTTGTCCTTTAGATTCCTCTCAGTCATAGGAAAGGAAGGATGCAAAGGCTCTGATGTCCTACCAGGCACTGGGCATTGTTACACTCCTTATCATAACCAACTTGGAATCCAAGTTGAACTGCAACACTTGCTATCTAGGCAACTGCGGGGAAGTTTCTACACTTTTCAAATCTCAGTTTTCCCATCTAAGGAATAACAACAATCTCTTCAATAATGCTGTATGTAAAATGCCTGGCACTTAAACACTGCTGAACATCAGTCTCATACCAACTGCACAATTGAGATACCACCTGCCATCATTAGAGGGGGAAAACAGATACTCAAGGACCCAAGGTGAGTCAAGAGGTAGACATGAGAATTGAGCCCAAGTCTTCCAGGCTCCAAACACCCCATAGTCATTCTGCTGCACTGTCTACTGTGCGTTGAACACACTTATCCATGGGTTGCTTGGTTCTCCTAGACTCTTCCTCTCTTTGGCTCAGTTGGTGAGGCCAGTTGGTGAGTGTGACAAGGGCAAAAGATGAACTGCCCGAAGGAACATAGTAGCCATGTTATATAATGGTTATCCCCTGTGACGTTCACCCGTACACTGTTTTATGTGAGTTAATTTCCCAAATCATTCATTTATTTATTCTTTAGTTTTTAAAATGCAGCTTTTCCATTTTGGATGGCAATATTTCTAAAATGATTGATATACGACTATTCCTTCTTGAGAAAAATTACTGACTACAAGTTTAAACTTTTCTAGATGATGCAGTGTCATTATTATTACTATCTATCAGACTATTGCGACTATCAATTAGAAAACTGTATAATAAAATGATTCTGGCCACCCACTCTCTCCCCATTCACCCATCGGGCTCTCAGCTCTCGCCAGTGTTTGTCTCTTGTAGCCTTCCCCTGCTTCTATCTGCTAGTGCAGTGATTCTCAACATCAGTGTAACTATAATTATCTGGGAAGTTTGCTAGCCATACAGATATCAGGACCCCACCTGAGAGATGCTTTAGGTCTGGGATGAGGCTCAGAACCTCCCATTTTTAACAGGCTCCCCAAGGATATGCTGATGCAGGTGGTCTGAGAATCACACTGAAAAAAATTTTAGGCTGTGGGATGAAAAACAACTCAATCATTAATCTATTTTAACACATGTTTTTCCAGACTAGATACGAGGTTCAAGACATGGAGGTGAAATACGCTGACCTCTCTTCCCTGGAAGGTTCACAGTCTAGTGAGCTAACAACCCTTACAAAGGGTCATCAAGGCCGGGCCAAGGGAAGTAAGAAGTTTGCAATTGAAAGGGCTCTTAACCCATCAAAGGTGGCTTTGTGATGGCACGAACCACACAGCCCAGATTTGAGAAGGTGAATTCCTGTTCCTGGAGTAGGAAGGTTATTCTAGACAGAGGGAACAGAATGTGCAAAGCCAGGGGTAAAAAGGGAACCTGAAGACTGGAAGGAAATGCAAGTATCAGGATATCGAGGGCCTGTGAGATGAGATCAGGCTAGAACTGAACAAGAACTAGTCTTGCAATTGTGGGCTCCGAGAGGAAGGTGGGAGTGTATCCTGCAGGTGAGCAGAAACAAGGGATGGCTTTCTTCAGGACACTGGCAGGATTAAAGCTCAGTTTTAGGAAAACGAAGTGTCTCAGGGTCCTCAGCCTCCTTCACCTGGCTCTGTGTCCCTGAATTCTGAGTCCCTTACTGGCACAGAACCACGTACATAGAGCATTTTTTAAAAATCAATTATTTATGTATTTTTGGCTGATTTGTGTCTTCGTTGCTGCACGCAGGCTTTCTCTAGTTGTGGCGAGCAGGGGCTGCTCTTCGTTGCAGTGCATGGGCTTCTCATTGTGGTGGTTTCTCTTGTGGTGGAGCACGGGCTCTAGGCACGCAGTTTCAGTAGTTGCGTCATGTGCGCCCTAGAGTGCATAGAGCATTTCTGACCCAAGCAGAAGTATGGTCAGGCCCATGAACTTATGGATGTATAGTAGTCAATCAATCACATCAATGCTACCAAAATAGATCCCTTTTCTATTACAATTTGCCAGTCAGTCATTGTCTTAAATACGTGCTAGTGTGTGTATGTGTGTGCGTGACTGTGTGTGTATAAATATACTCGGAGTGTCTCCCGTGCTCTTGTTTTCTCCAGGAAATGTAGGACATTGACCCACATTACTCCTCGGAATGTCCTCCCAGGCCCAGTTCCCATTGTCCCACAGAGTCAAGGTCACCATGACTCACACGTCCATTTGGGTAAAATTATCTATAAATACTTCCTAGAACAGAGTTTGACACCAAATGCCAGCAAGTAGCAGACAGGGTCACATGACCAGCACTTGCCTGGCCACGCGACTGAAGCTTTTCACCCATGGATCCTGTCATCCCACGGCCTTTCAGCAGGCTTGCTTCCAGACAGGGGCTCCCCAAGGCCCAGCTGCTCCCAGTGCCTTCACTGCTGCTCTCTTCTGCCACTCCATCCCCTGAGCCTGAGTTTTCTGAGCCTTCCTAGAAAACTCAGAGGACGCCAAATTGCCTGGACACCAACAGCCCAGGTGCTTCAATGCCTGTCACTCTTCGGCCCTTTTCCCTCCAGCGACTTCCTCCTCCTCCTTCTCTTCCTGAGACCGTGAATACTAGTATTAAGTCATGAATGATCATCATTATTTATTGGGCAATGTCTTTGATGCAAGAGGAAAAGCACTCTGTGTGCTTCTCTTTTCCTCGCACCCACAATACTGCAGACACCAGATGTGTGCGTTTTTTCCCACATCAAGCAGCTCTCTGAGAGGGTATCCTACATTCAAGTCAAATCTGACTCTCATGGGACCTAGCGCAGACGCCAAAGGAGAAGGGTTCCATCCCACAAGACTGCCTCCCATTTCAGACACCAACCCCAAGTAGTAGGTCCTCAGGTTACCCTCAACTTCTGTCTGACTTGGCTACAAATTGGAGGTTCTTACACCCCCTGCTTGAATTTGATCATTTGTTAGAACAGCTCACAGAGCTCAGGGAAAAACTGACTTACATTTACTCGTTTATTATATAATAAAGGATACAGATGAACAGCTAGATAAAGAGGTCCGTAAGGCAAGGTCTGGAAGAATTCTGAGCACAGGGGCATCCGTTCTCGTAGAATTGGGGTCCACCACCCTCCCAGCTTATGGGTATAGTCACCAACCTGCACACTTTGGAAGCTCTCCAAACTCTGCACTATAGGGATTTTTGTAGAGGCCTCATTGCCTAGGTGTGATCAATTATTCACTCCATTTCCAGCCTCTCTCAATTCTCCAGAAAATGGGGGGGGGGGGGGGCGGGGTGAGGCTAAAAGTTCCAAGCTTCTAATCATGGCTTGGTCTTTCTGGTGTTCAGCCCCTTACCCAGGAGCCTCCTAAGAGTCACCTTTTGAGAACAAAAGACATTCCTATTAACCCAGGAAAGTCCAAGGCGTTTAGGAGCTTTGGGTCAGAGTCTCCTATCATTCAGGAAAACGCAAAGGTCTCGGGAGCTCTGTGTCAGGAACTGGAGCCAAGACTAAAATGTTAGCACAAAAGATTCTTCTAGCATCCTTACTTATAAGGGCTTTAGAACCTCTGTGTCAGGAACCTGGGGCAGAGACCAATACAAAGGTATTTCTTATTACTTCACTATGTGGGCGTCATTTCAATACATTATCATTTAATTTAAATCTCAAGGAACCCTGCAAGAAAGCATTATTATCCTCATTTTACAGAAGTGAAAACTGAGGCAGAAAGATTCAATTACTTGTTCAAAAATCACTCAGATAGCCTGTAGTATAGCTGGGATTCAAATGCGAGGTTGATCCCTGGCACCCATTGTACCAGTGTCCCATCCCATTCAGCCCTTTTGCCAGAAGAATATTTGCACTTTCACTTTCTGTACCCCACATATTGATCTTGGAGTTTCCAATCTTTGGACTCACAGCGCTAGATGTTATTCTATCTCTAGGATAACAACGACTACCCCAGTACTTCTCAGGGACCTATAGACACTTCAACAAATATACACACTTCTGAACCCAGAGACATGTGAACCCGTTTTAGTCCCACATGTACCATACACATCATTTGTGTAATGACAAAGACAAAAACATAGCAACAATGGAAAGGATGTAGAAATGTCAAGTTCGGTTTTTGAAGTTGAAATGTTTATTAATACCATTTGGGAACTGGCTGTTAAATATGACCATGGAGAAAGGAAAAATCCCTCTTGTCTTTCCGCCCTTCAAAGTCCCTCTGTATTGCAGCTGTGAAATTTCAAGGAGGGGGGCAGGGGTGAGAGTGCTGTACGGAAGACATTTCAAAGATGGAATCTAGTGCAGGAATGAGGCAGTGTGGTCCCAGCGGGTGATGCTGAGTTTTTCCTCCTAATTGAATCCTCCTGTTTGTCATGTTCAGCCTCCCAGCGTTGCTTCTGGACCCTCCACCAACCCACCAAGAATGCAAAAAAAACATCTATAGTTCTTGATAAAATACATATTGAGGGAGATTCTTCCAATGTTAAAGACACTCACATTTTATAATTAAAGACTCTAGAAGCAGCTTTCAAATGAGCAGGACCAGGCTTAGAAATGGCGGGGTTGTCCCTGGTGGTAATTTTAAGCCAGATATTCTACCCGTTCTCTGGTGGTGAATTACTGAACATCACTCCACTAATTCCAGGATTGCTCATGACACATTTCACATCATCTGAAGAACCCATAACTTATTAGAATGTCAGTTGGGCTTCCTTATGCTTCTTTTTAAAATACAAACTAGGAGACGGGAGGCTTTCATTCACCAACGCTTGAGCACAACTTTATTTCAGTCAGTGCGCTTCCACCCCACACCTGGCTCTGAGCAATCAGTTCAAACAATAGAGTTTAGTGAAGAAGGGCTGGGTGGAGGGAGGGAGGAAGGGGAGAGGAAAAGGAGCTAAGAGCTCAGAAAGAGAAAAGTTTCCAGAGAAGAAAGGGGACCCAGCAGTCTTAGAAGGTTAAGTGTTTCTGTGTCAGAAGGTAAACCCCCTAGTGTAGGAAAGGTAAGATGAGAGCCCAGGAGTGGAGGCCATGGGTGGAATTGATACGCCAGACTTTCTATTCTGGAGGCTAGGTACATACCAAGAGAAGTGGGCAGTATGGCCTAAAGGAGTCAAACCAGGGCAGACATGGAATTAAGGACACAGAGACATGAACAGTCCTCCTTTCAAATCTAAACTCTGAGCTCTTGATTTGGGGAACAAGAAAGCTAAATTTTAATACTTGCTGGATTTTATAATAGAAATGTGATATTGAGCAAAAAATAACCTTGTACCTCAGTATTCTCATCTGTAAAATTGGAATAATATGATCTGCTTTGAGGATTAGGTGGTTATTCTAAGGTCACAGTGCAAGATGGTGGCAAAGGTGGAATTAGAAGTGTGGTCTCCTCGTTCCTGGTTTGTTGTATATTCTGCGTGTGCGTGTGGTGTGTCTACATCTGTGTGCACAGTTGTGTGATACCACCTTCAGACAACTCTCCTGTAGGAAACAACAGCTTCACACAACAGGATGATGCATGAGTTTTGTTCTCTGAATCTCCATTCCGGCCTGCATACCTGCAGCACGTAAAGATGAACTTTCTTATCATGGAACACGCTTTTCTAATTCTTGAGGCTGTGGCCAGATGGTATGAACAGCTGAATCTCCTTAGAGAAATAGTTAAGAAAAGGCAAGAAATAGAAGAATACAAAAATAAATGTCTAACTTTCAGGAGAGGAAATCAAAATTATCCTCTCAGAAGAGAGTAAAAACTATGCATTAAGAAGACAAATTATTGCAGTTCAACTTGATGGGGAAAAGTATTCAGAGAAGGCATAAGGGACAATGCCTGAGGTACCAGGGGGAGTGACAAGCAAAACTGCAGGTGAAGGAAATGCACAAAAAGCTGACACTCTAGGGGGACTTCCCTGGTGGTCCAGTGGTTAGGACTCTGCACTTCCAATGCAGGGGCTGCGGGTTCAAACCCTGGTCAGGGAACTAAGATTCCACGTGCTGTGTGGCGTGGCCAGAAAAACAAAAAAAGCTGGCACTACAGATAATACTGGCTATTGAGGTACCTCAACCTCTTAGAGCAGGGGTCCCAAACCCCCGGGTCACAGGCTGGTGGCCTGTTAGGAACCAGGCTGCACAGCAGGAGGTGAGCAGTAGGCGAGCGAGTGAAGCTTCATCTGCCGCTCCCCACCGCTCCTCACCGTTCCCCATCGCTCCCCATCGCTCCCCACCGTTCCCCATCGCTCCCCATCGCTCCCCACCGTTCCCCATCGCTCCCCATCGCTCCCCACCATTCCCCATCGCTCCCCATCGCCCCCATCGCTCCCCATCGCTCCCCACCACTCCCCATTGCTCCCCATCGCCCCCATCTCTCCCCATCACTCCCCACTGCTCCCCATCGCTCCTCATTGCCCCCCATTGCTCCCCATCGCTCCCCACTGCTCCCCATCCCTCCCCATTGCCCCCATTGCTCCCCATCACTCCCCATTGCTCCCCACCATTCCCCATCGCTCCCCATCGCCCCCATCGCTCCCCATCGCTCCCCATCGCTCCCCATCGCTCCCCATCGCTCCCCATTACCCCGATCACTCCCCATCGCTCCCCATCACTCCCCACTGCTGGCGTTACCACCTGAACCATCCCCCCGCTCCCCGTCCATGGAAAAATTGTCTTCCAAGAAACTGGTCCCTGGTGCCAAAAAAAGTTAGGGACCACTGTTAGAGAATGAACAGACATCATGAGGCCTCCTTGGTTCCTCATTATCACTATTTCCTCCTGAATATATTTGCCACATAGAATCTTCTTTTGCTTTTTAAAATCAATGATTGGTTTCTAGCAATGCCTGTGCTTCGGTGTCCCTAATGGATTGGAAATATGAAGAAAGAAGTGAAATTAGATGCTTGAAGGGCATGAGAGCAAACATTGCCCAGCACCTGCTGAATGCCAGGTAACACACCAGGAAGCAACCAGAACATCTCAAATCCTTGTTCTACAAGTGGCACCTCCATTATACAGGTGGGAAGACTGAGGCTCTGAAAGGTTAAGCTGGTTGCTCAAGATGAAGGGACGAAGTGGAATTTACATCCGGGACTGTACGATGCCAGAGCTCAGGATTCATTTATTTCAAAACAAGATGATTGAATCATTTTTTAAAAATTGACAAAGATGATTCTGAAGGAAATTTGCTCCGGGCTCTGCTACCTTCCTTCTCAAAACTGTCTCTACTTCGCCATTCCTTTACTTTGTTTAGTCTCTTCGGGCTCCTTACAGCCACGGGAAGTCTGCCTGGAGGGCGCAGTCCCAGCATCCTCCTCCCACATTACCTCCATGGTTGCTGAGAAGTTCAAATGCACAGACAAGCCCTCAGGCAGCACAAGAGGCCAGCGATCCATCAGCCAAGCAGTGCTGTCCATCAGCCAAGCAGTGCTGTCCATCAGCCAAGCAGTGCTCTCCATCAGCCAAGCAGTGCTCTCCATCAGCCAAGCAGTGCTCTCCAACAGCCCATTCCTCGGCATAGCACTGGCACAGGAACAAGTGCTAATTACTCCACCTCCAGCATCCTTCAGAAACAGCAGGGACTGTGCTGAAAACCAGCCAGGGCAGCCTGATCTGCTCCGCAGCTACAGAAGTTCCTGCTCAGAGGAAGTCGTGGGGGGCAGGGGGCAGATCCCTGTGCACGGCGAGCAGCAAGACTGCAGCCTGGAAACGTGTCCTCAAGGAGCATGTCCATCTCTCTGGTCTCCTTTCCTCTCTCTCTTCTCTTCTTTCTTCTTTTTTCTGTTCTTTTTCTCTTTTCTCTTCCCCCTTTCTCCTCTTGGCATCTTTTACGTACAGCCTTCTTATATCCTTCTCTACAAGTTCTCTTTCTCCCTCCTTCCTCCCTCCTTCCCTCCCTCCCTCCCTCTCTTCATGCCTTCCTTCCTCCCTTCCTTCATCCTTTTCTACTTTTTTGCTTGCTTCCTTGCCTTCTGAGGCCCTACAACTAGAGTGTTCAGCACAGCACATTACATAGTTTTACAAAAAATAAAATAAGG
Organism: Pseudorca crassidens; assembly: GCF_039906515.1. Lineage (NCBI taxonomy): Eukaryota > Metazoa > Chordata > Mammalia > Artiodactyla > Delphinidae > Pseudorca > Pseudorca crassidens. The sequence goes on from NC_090309.1 coordinate 82,819,157, forward strand.
CCTAATTATGTATATCTTTTTTTAATATCCTGAAGATCTTGGTTTCTTAGAAGCCATGTCCTGCTCTCATAATTCTGGAAAAAATACAGGTCTCTCAAGCTCAGAATTAGGGGGAATCTCAGAGAACATCTAGTTCAATTCTCAGTGGATGCAGGAGTCACGTGGGCAACATACTCAACAGGCGTTCTCCAAATAGTGGTCAGGACCTCCGATCGGGTAGAGAAGAGTGGAGGAGGTGAGGGGCCAGGCAGCTCAGCACAGCGCCCAGGTCATCCTGGAAGAGTGGTGACTCTCCTGAAAGCAGCCATCTCTAAGATGGACACCCTTTGTTGAAAATGACTTGGGTCCCTAGGGAAAGCTGAGATATGAAAATCATCAAGGTCAAGTGAGCTGTGCACATTGAGCGGTCCTGGTTTTCTGTAGGGTGTCATGCATGGTACATGACCAAGATATTCCTGTGGAAGAGTGTCACTGAGGAGGCCCCTGCACAGCCCTCACCTTAGAGAATCAGAGAAAAGGAAAAGTGTGCATCAGTTAGTCCAGAACTAGGACTAGCACCCAAGTCCCTTGATGATAATTGCTATCTTAGACCATTGCACTCCGCTATCTCCCTACAAGAAAGCCAGCTGGTCTCGCTGGGAGATTTGGCCACAGACCTACCATAAAGACACATCTTGGCAACTCTCCTTCTCTGCCACCTCACACATCCTGTCTCCTCCTCTTCTCCATCTCTACCTGACCTCCACTCACTTACTTAGTCTCCCCTTATCCTAGCTCAGATCTACCAGTGACATACGGTAGCCTTCCTGGTCTAGTGGCCAGATCCTTGTCCTGGAGAAGAAGAAAGAATACCACGCTAGAACAAAAAGACAAGAGGCATTCCCTGTCAGCACCAGCACTGAGTTCCAGAGCAAACACTCCAGGACTCCAGCTGCCCTCGCATATGACATGGTGAGACCTTGGATACTGCTTTTGAGAACTCCCAGTGATATAGGAGGAGGCATTGGTCTATAAAGACTACATCTCTAGATGTATAGGCCTGGATGGGAGTTAGAGATCCTCTACCTCAACCCTTTATGAAATGGAAAACCAAAGCCCAGAGAGGGAAAATACTTGCCAAAAGTCACACATCATTTAATGATGAATCTGAACTAAAAACAAAACCCGCCTCCATTCTGGTCTCAGAGCACCCACCATCGTGGGAGACACATAAGTGTATTCAGTAAACACTGGTTTCCTTTATCCGTTTTCCCCCTCCCCCCTCCCTTGTTCCCTCCTTTCCTTCTTTCTCATCGGATTAAAGTAATTTATAAGCACTTAGTGCTTCTTTTCCTGGCATTTTTTCCAAATTTGGTTAGATTTATAGATCTATAATTTTCTCTTTTCATTTATGTCTAAAAATGCACTCAGAGGGGTTCTGAGATCCTTTCTCTGGCCCTTTTCTTCCCACCCCAGACAGGGTTGGGGGCGAACCTAAACAAACAACTTCCTAGAGTTTCTTCCAATCCTGACGGGCTCCCCAGGGCTCCCCAGTGCTCCCCGCCACAGGCCGGAGGAGCATGGTGACGGCAAGCGCACTCGCGGTCCTGCTCTGACTCCCGTGCTGCTGGCTGGCGTTGCCTGGACGTGCTCCTGAGAAAGCACAGGACGGGCAGAGAAAGAGCCGGGGAAGCTGGGGGTAGTAGGAAGAGCGGCCCCCCATCCTCCGTGTGTCTGAGTAGGGCTTTGTGAATACAAAATGTGCCGTTGGATTTGCCAGAGACAAGAGAGTAACATTTGCCTACAAATTCCAGAGCACTGAAGCCCTATAAAAGCTCAGTGCTGGGCCAAGGAGAGCAACTGTCTTCTTGTCTCCCTCTGGAGGTGACTTTCAGGGGCTCTTTTCCTCTGGGGATTTGGGGCGGGGGGCAGGAAGGAGATGGCAAGTGAGGGGTGTACGGTGTGCAGCACAGAGCCTTGAGGTCAGAGAGACCCGATTCCCACCCGACTCTGTCACCCGTCAGCTGAGTGACTCTAGTCAACTGGCTTTAGTGCCCCAGGTCCACTACTCACAGCCGGGTGACCTTGGGTAAGTTACTTAACCTTGGAGAATCTCCTCACATATGTAATGAGCATGATGACACCCACTTGGCAGAATTGTGATAAAGACTAGAAGTGATTAGCACAGAGTGTAGAGTTAATTGTAGCTGTCCTGATTATTGTCCTGATCACCATGGAGGAGAAAGGGAGGGCCGTTTCAAATACTCCTCCACTTACGTGGGAGTCCTCTCCATAGAATACTCCTGCATGCAGCTCAGCAATGGCAGGGTGAGCCCTTAGCTTCAGCATACTTGCTGTCTCCAGGTTGTGTGTCTGGAGGGAAGCGCCCAGAGCGCCCACCAGATGGGTGTTGTATAAGTAGCATCCTGGCCACAGGGTCGTTACTGCCCAAATCTCCTTACCAAGAACTAGGTGTGTCGGCACTTCTTGGTGCCCTCGCCTCTCCCTCTGGCTGGTGTGGCCCCTGATCACCCTTGGACATGTCCCGACCTGGGGGTCCAGGGACCCCATGAGTGGTGGGGAGCTCCCTGGCTGCTGCCTCCTCGGCCACCTATTCAGTCAAAAGAGAGCAGCGCCAGGGATCTGGCAACAACTGGAGCCCCATCCAAGCTTCCAGGCACGTCTCCATCTGGCAGAGCGTCTTCTGTCTGGGATGCGACCACCCACGCCATCACTTCCCATCCAACAGTCAGGCTCACGGTGATTCAGCTCCTGCTCCAGTTCTGCAGGATCCACTCTGCTCTGAGGGCTGGACGGCCTGTCTGATGAGTGAGCAGGAAATGTAGGCCGTGCTGCACCCCCACGCGAGGCTCTGGGAGAGCCTACACACATCCGAGATGGCAGGGAAACTTCTCTCCTGCCATTATTTTTAGCCTTATTAGCTTTGCATTATCTTTGAGAGACAAAGCACGGAGAGGCGCAGAAAGAGGGAGTCATCTTGCCTCCTTGTTCTGATTTTGTCACTGGCAACTGTGTGACCTCGCTTCCTTTTTACCTCTCTGAGACTCAGTTTCCTCACTGGTACAGTGAAACACAGATCTTCCTCAACTTATGATGGGGTTACTTCCTGTCCTGATAAGTCTATCATAAATTGAAACTATTGTAAGTCAAAAACACATTTCATACACCTGACCTAGCAAAGAATATCATAGCTTAGCCTAGCCTGCCTTAAGTGTGCTCAAGCACTTACATTTGCCACCAGTTGGGCAAAGGCCTCTAACACAAAGTCTATTTTATAATGCAGCGTTGAATATCTCCTGTACCTCATTGACTACTGTACTAAAAGTGAAAAACGGAATGGTTGTCTGGGTCCAGATGGTTGGAAGTGTATCGGTTGTTGACCCTCGTGATCGCGTGGGGACTGGGAGCTGAGGCTCACAGCGGCTGCCCAGCATCATGAGAGGGTGTCGTACCGCAAAGTGCTAGCCAGGGAAAGGTCAAAATTCAAAGGACAGTTTCTACTGAATGCGTATCACTTTTGCACCACGTAAACCTGAAAAATAATAAGTTGAACCATCGTTAGTCAGGGACTATCTCTAATACTGTGAGCCCATCTTACCATAGAGGGTTATAGCCAGCCTCAAAAGAGGCGATAATGGAGATGAAAGAGCACTGTCCACTGTAAACCAACATCTAATTATTGTAAACTTACTAACCCCCCAGTGAAAAGATACTTTCTATTTTACCCTACAACTGTTCCTTTTAGACTTCACCTGCTTATGTGTAAGAGGCAGGGGCTGGTACAAGGGCTTGGGAGGTTGGGAGAAGAGAGAAGGCTGAAGGTCTCAGAGTAAATGGGGAACACATTCTAAATTTTTGGAGCTTGTTAGACTAAATCCCTTCTTTCTCATCTTTCCTGCTTCCTACTCTCCCAGGAGTTTTCTTTGAGGAGACTCTGAGAGCGGCTCCTTTGCCAGACACTGATGCCAGAGATACAATTAGGTGAAACCTCCAGGGATCCAAGAGAGTATAAGCGGAGACAGCAGCAAAAAAAGAAATTAGAATATGGTGTGTGGAGCTGTAACAGAGCAAGTGTCAGATTCAAGGAACCCACGAAGGGAGTGAGCTAATCAGAGTTAAATGAGGGATCTCCTGGCAGCCTTCTGAGAGAGGTAATCTCACCTTTATTCTACAGATGGGGAAACTGATACTCAGGAAGGCTGAATGCCCTGCCTTAGGTCAAAACTCAATAAGTGGTGTAGCCTGGGTTCAACCCAGTTGTGTTTGGTTCCAAAGATCATTTTGTTTTCGTTACACCATTTTGAGCAACTTTGGCTGCATTGGAAAAGGATGATGCCATTAAAAATTTTGTTTTTCTTGTATCAAGATTCTTGGAGTAAGGAGGTAATGATCTTCAAAGCCCTCTAATTCACCATCAAAGGCCTTTTATTCTAGGACCTCCTCCCCAGACTAAACATTTCTCTTCTGACATGAAGGCTCTGTTACAGAGATGGGTTTCCCGATGCTAACCCCTTCTTTCCTCTTCATATGTTCTAACGACTCCATCAGGTCAGTATTGCCAGGACGCAAGGCAAATTCTTAAGCCCCTTTTAGAATCTATCACTCTCTTTCCACTCTACCCTCCCCAACTTACTCCCAAGTTCGCCCAAGCAAACTTGATCTCTTCTCTTATTCACTGAGGTACCAGTAGCTACGGGTGCAGGGAGCAAAAAGAACACAGCCTTTGGAGTCTCAGGATCTGGGCTCAGCTCCCAGCTCTGCCGTGAATAGTCTGTGAACTTCAGCAAGGTCACTGAGGCCGTTGAGCCTCTGTTTCTTTGTCTCTAAAATGAGAACATTGACATTGACCCTACAGCCTTGATGGAAGCTTAAGTGATGTGATTTATTCCTGAGAGCCTAGGGAAGGGAAATGCATTTGACTGTTCTCAACATGGAGGGCAATCTGCAGATAGGCTTCTGATACAGAATTAGCTCCTTTTTTTTATTGATTCCCCCCAACTTTATTGAGACATAATTGCCATGTAACACAGTATAAGTTTAAGGTGTCCAACGAGATGATTTGATATACGTATATATTGCAAAGTGATTATACCACAATAAGGTGAGTTAACACATCCGTCACTCACACAGGTACCATTTATGTGTGTGTAGTGAAAAATTTTAAGTCTTTGCAACTTTGAAGTACGCAATACAGCATCGTTAACTATAATCCCCGCACTGTACGTTACATCCATACGAACTTCCAGTTATAAGCTCTTTTACTTTAAAAAAAAAAGACCATTCAAATGCCTTCTCTTCGGAAATGATCATCTTTCAGGCAGATGCTCATCGTGCCTTAAACTCTGAAAGTGTAAATCGCTTCAATCTCAGACCGTCCGCTTGCGATCAATGTATCATTTTTCTCTTCCTCCTCCTTTTTCCTGTACAATGTGTTTCTCTCTTCTAATGAAGTTTCCCTCCTGATATTAGCTGTTCAGAGCCCAAGAATACAACACTTGGAATGAGATTCTGTGAATACGTGCTGGGAAATGTGGGCCCAATGTCAAGAATGAGCGCCTCCAGCTCAGTCTAGACTGTAGACCGAGGCTCCAAGGGGAAGCGGTGGTAGAGATGCTGCCTGAGTCATTAAGCACTTGGGCCGGGACCCAGGCTTGGAGCAAGCAGCTCGTGTTGTCGACAGTGCTCTCCAGCTGGCAGAGCCCGCCGTGGGATGACTTTACCAAGGCCAGCTTCTGTCTCCCGTTTCCTTGAATTTTTCACTTGTGTGACATTGCAGGGAGCTGTGTTTTTTCTCTGTGTAGCTCCCCTGGAAGATTTAGACAAAAGAGGGGGGAGCCATTCCTTGCCAGATTCTTCACCTCACCTGCCTAGTCTTTCAGTTCTAAGTTTACAGGGAAATTTAGCAAAGAGGGAGCACACACCTCCACCCTCCTGCAAGAAGTGTGATACCTGCGGAGTTCACTGAACCCATCCTGGTTCCATTGTGTGTCTTGGGGAGAAAGTCTGTATAATTTCTTTTCAACATGAGGGTAGTAGGTCAGGAAGACAGGTTTAATTATGGTGTCTGCCACCTTAGCCTAGAGACCAGACTTCCCTGAGGAAATACATAATGTTGCATTTAATTGAATCCAAGATGCCATTAGGTAAGCCCTTCTAAGAAAGAAAAAAAAATACTGCCAATTAGACTGACACACTATTGACAATGAAATACATTCTGCAATCAGAGATGTTAAAGTGTTAAAAAGGAAAAAAAGTGTCTTAGAAAAAATGAATTGTAGCACCTATCTCAAAGGGTTCCTGGGAAGATTCATTAAGATCGTGCATCTGAAAGTGTTTTGAAAACTGTCAGGTACCATAGATACACTGTTATATTTATCAGAGGCAGCCCGCTGCCATGGAGAAAGCCTGGGCTTTGAGGTCAGCCAGCCTGATTCAAATTCCGGTGATACCACTTGCTGGCTGTGCAACCTCTGACAATTTCTCTTACCTTTGTGGGTCTCAGTTTTCTTCTCCATAGAAATGGAAATAGTGATTCCGGCTCCGCTTCTCCTAACAGTGTGACATCACAAGTGTAGTATACAGGACATGTTTATACTGAAAATTTTTATTTATCTGAAATTCAAATTTAACTGGGTACCCTGTACTTTTATTTGCTAAATCTGGCAACCCTAGGGAAACTACAGGGACCAACATATGTAAGGTGTAAGGCTCTCTGGATCAGAGGAATAAGACACGGGAATTTTCAAAGGCTCATATTAAAGGTGAATGAATGGTGATCTGAGGCTAGGGACTCTCACAAGGTTCTCATGGGGGGCTAGAAACAGCATCGGGAGGGTGGGTCTGAGAGACTGTGTGTGTGATGGGTGGCAGGGTGTCTGGGATACAGCAGAGGCAAATAGACACTGTCTCTGAAGGCTTGGGTGGAAAGAGCATACAGATGGTGCTCAGATGGTATCTTATGGAAAGCCAGGAACAAGTCACCAAATAAATGTCTTTTTAAAAAAAGAAAAGAAATGAAGTTGACTGAGTAATAGCCGCAGGAAGAGAACCCAAGAGCTGCATTGAGTAAGAACACGTTCCAATGTTTTTCAATAAATGAAGGGAAAGCTGTAAATTATTCATTTGTTATTTTTGTAAGATTTTCAAATCTATGATTTTTTTTTTCCTGTCTTGTCTCCAGTTTTTGCATCCACAAAAATGTTTCTCCTCCTTCGTAAGTAACTTCTTTTTGCAAATGGAGTCTCAAACCACACCAAAATTGCAAATGTAAGGTTTGTTTCTCCCCTCTCGGGTCCCACTGGAGAGAATCCCAGGTCAGCTCTGGGCTTAATACTACTCCCTTGTTACGAGGAGAAGGCAGAGTTTGTGTGGTGTTTGGTTTGTTTTGACTTTAGAAGTTGCTAAATTCAGGTCTTTGATATTTGACCATGTTTCTGAGCTATGGAAATAGACTTGGAGTTCAGTCAGTAAGAAATGAATGGCATTTGTGTTTCCTCAGAACACACGCAGACCTGTGAATTAGGTAGACTGGGGTTATGACTCCTGGTTTACCAGCCGGGAGACTGAGTCCCAGGGCTGCAAAGCAGTAGCCCAGGCTCTTGCACTGGGTTGATGAGAGCTGAATGCGGGCCCTGGTCCCCTCCTTCTCCACTAGCTGTCTTGTCACTTCAGTTAAACCATAGGGGTCTCCATTGCCTCATCTAGGAAACACAATGAGTATTGATTATGTGCAGGAGTATTTGTGAGAATCATGTGAAATAATACGTATGAAAGTATATTGTAAACTGCAAAACGGTATATCAGTATTAGCAATTCTTATATATTTAGTTTATTGGCAGAACTGGAAGAATCTCAGTCTCAGTCTTCTTAGATGGAATCTTCCATTTCTATTTTCATTCCTACACACCCTCCTCTAGGTAGAAGAACTAATTTTCCAATGTTAATTCTCTCTCTTATAATAGGAATCTCCAGCCCTTTCTCTGGAGGCAGGAAAAGCTAACCTTGACTTTGGGATGCCCTCTTACAAGGCAGGGTCAGTGGAACAATTCTCTGGTAACTGACAGAGGCTAGTGTATGTCATAAAGAGAAGCAACAGAGATAAAGAGCTTCAAGGAAACTTTGAATTTTTCATTGTTTTCTGTATATTGTGGAGGAGGGTTGCTCACAAAGTGAAAACTATTTTTTGTTTGTTTTTTGTCTGAGAAAGTCTTTATTTCTCCTTCACTTTTTTTTTTAATCACTGTTATTTTCTTTTAATTGGGGTATAGTTGTTTGACAGTGTTGTGTTAGTTTCTACTGTACAGCAAAGTGGAGTTCCCTGTGCTATACAAAATGTTCTTATTAGTTACCTATTTTATACATACTAGTGTATATATTGTCAATCCCAATCTCCCCGTTCATCCTACCCCTCCCCCCCGCTTTCCCCCCTTGGTGTCCATACGTTTGCTCTCTACATCTGCAGCTCTATCAGAAAACTATTAAGAGCAAGAAATATTCAAAATCTTTCTCAGCAAAATATAAGTGTTGTTCAGAAACACAAGAGTGTTTTGGCAATATGAGAGTTTTCTGCCAATTAACAGGACCAGTTTCCAAAAGCTACATGTGGAAAACAATATTGTCACTTAATAATCAAACAGGCATAGTTTTCTAGAATCTGTATTATTAAAAATATGATCTAGATATGGACATTTAGAGCCAGAAGAAATCTTAGTAATCACATAAACCTATTCTTGTATTTTGCATATTTTGAAAATGAAGTCTAAATAAGAAGGGATTTTCACAGAACCACACAGCAAGTAAGGACAGAGCCAGAAACAGAATCTAGATCTCCTGGCTCTCAGGATCATTAATCTTTATGTGCACCAAGCTCTTTTTGCCTTTTTGTAGACTTTGCATGCATTCTCCTACCTGGAAAATAGATTTCTCTTTATTTTCATCGCTCGTCCATATAACAATAATGCAGTATTAATGCACCCGGCATTACCACTGTCGACGTCAAAATGTTCTAGAAGTGTGACTCCTTTGCAGTGCCTTTCTCAAGGAAACTGTGCTAATTTCCAATGATTCTCATGGTTCCCATCTTCTTATTGAGACAGAAAGGAAATAATTCCCTCTGAAGTGATGACTATAGCTCTAAATGGATCATTTGGTCCTGAGCGGGGCCATTCTTCCTCAACACTCTCCAGCTCTCTTAGTAGCATGGTGCTCTCATTTGAATGACATCTTCAAAAGATGCTGGCTGTATGTATTTTTCACAAAAGGCTTAAAAAGGAACCATCCAGGATTGTAGAGACTGGGTAGAAGGCTTATTTGCTGGCTTGAAAAAAAATTTTAAATTAAAAAAAAAGTACATGAATATCTTATAGACAAAGGTGTCTGTGACAAACTAAACTCAGATCTCAGTGGCAGGAAAAAGTTTGTTAGCCCCTGGCAACTAGATTCTAATATTAGACAATGAGAATTATGAACCCACTCTTCCTTTTTTTTTGGAAGGAAACTGGACACTCAAAGCTAAGATTTCTTCTTAACGTGTATGTCTAGGGAATCTGGAAGTAGTGTTACGATCACCCCCTTTCACCTTTTACCTTGAGCTCAAGAGTTTGAGTTTCATCTTTCTTGTACATACTTTAATTTCAGTTGCCTAGAATCATCTTTGCAATTAGTCAATATTAAAGAAAATACAACAAGTAGAATAAAGCAATAGGTTATCAAAGAATATATCTGTATCAACTTAAGGAAGGAAGGATAAAATAGACTATGCTACCTTAGCATTGGTCTTCCCACCTGCACCTTCTCAACCATTCTTTCTATAAATTAATCATCATTCTCTTTGATGGTGGTGGAACTGTCAATCATAGTTCCCAACCCTCTCCTCCAGGGTTGGCACCTGAGCATGTGTTGAGCAGCAAGAGTATCCTTATGCCCTTGGCTCCACAGATTTGTTGGACCCAAACAGGACCAATAATATTCTTCCTTGAGATGACTATGTGGATATAAAGAGAGGAAATGTTTCCTTCTGCTGGAAGGTTACAGATCGGGGGCTTCCAACAGCCATATCATCTGCTATTTGGAGGTAACTTATGACTAATAAAGTCAAGCAGAGATAAGCTAAGTGGAAAGATAAGGAAAGAAAGGAAGAGAGAGCAAAATCTGATGTTCTTATTCAAGTTCTTAGATCTGAACTGATCTGAAGCCAAACAAGAGGGGGCGGGGCTACCCCTTCCAATGTTTAAGCTTCCCAACCTGGCTGAACCTCAAATTTGATGTATCCAAGGATTTCCAGTACATTCCATTGTTTCTGTTCTCGAGATACTCTGAGTTGAGTTTTTGCACTGGCAGCTGAAGATTTTCTGAATAAGAGAAGGAGGCAGCATGAATCAGCTTAGTGGAGGAATCCTGTCTTCAAGTAAAATCTTACACGAAGTCCCAGTGTAGAAAGAGACAGAATGGCATCTCTACAGTTGACGCGGGGATGGAGAGAGGAGGAGAGGTGTGGCCCCCAGCGTGATCCTCTGTGCAGCCGCAGTTAAACCTTGAGCCATCTCTGTGGCACCTGAGTGCTCCAAGTAACCAATTTTTAAAACTACCTGTGTAGTACAGACTCCAGAACTCGCTAGATTATAAAGTCAGTGACGACGGGGATGGGATCTGTATTACTCTCTTCCACATCTCCGCGTTTAGCACAATGAATGGGGAGTAAGTACACAAGTATTTTCCATGTAGGATATTTTTTATGTAGAATGAATGATGTAATTTTTTTTCTATTTGTGTCTCCTTAACTAACTGCTATAATCCTCTTCTCTTTTTTTAACAGAAGAAAAAAACAAGTTTTAATTTCATATTTATGGAGGTCTCATAGATATGAGACCTAAGAAGCGACCAAAGCAGGCAGCTTTCATACCTTTTAGACAAAGAAACAAGGCATTTATGACAATTGAGAATCTAAGCAGTTTGTTGTAGAGACTTCTTGACCCTGAATTCCCTACCTCTGGCCATGAGGATGTTTCTCTACTTCTTAATGCAGGGAGGGTACCTTTCACATGGGAGATTTATATAATCCCCTTCCTAAATATGACTTTCTTCCAGAGCTGCTGAGAGGTTTAATTGGAACACAATAGGTAGAGTATTTAACATGATTCTTCTTCCACCGATTCCCTCCAAAACTCTTTAGAAGTCTGTTGCATTGAGTAGAATACAGGCCAGACTTGGAATCAGGAGCCCCGTAGTTTAGGCCCATTACGATGTGATTTCACGCAATCCCTTCTCCCATTGGGGCCTTCATTTCCCCATCAGTCAATTGAGAGGGCTGAGCTAGCTGAGCCCTCAACTCTCTTCCAAGTCTCCCATTCCACGGCTGAGTGTAGAGGAGGATATTGATGACTCACTTAGCAGAATAAACAAGCTCTCACGATGTGCAGTCTGCTAAAGTAATGAGCAATGTGCGGAACTCTTTCTAAACAGAAAAAAATTTTCACACCAGACAGAGTCCAAAACCTCTGAGGGTTAAATGAGGGGAACTATAATACTAAGCAGATGAATCCTCTAAAATAATATTGCAACACCTCCTGGCATTCCCACCCCTGTTTCCATAGGATGGCTACTGAGTGATTTAGCTGCCATGCCTCAGGACACCTGAGGTCACCTCCAGCCCTGACCCTGCCCCACCCAGACCAGCACACCCTTTGCACTGAGCTGCAGAGAGGAACACATGGGCTCCCTTCCAAAGGTGTCCCAGGGAGCCCATGGGTGGACTCGTTCACTGCCAGTTGGTTATCATATTTCCTTTCTCTCTCCTCTAAGCAAATGTTGATCCCCGAGGTTCTTGGCTTCACAGGAAGCAAATTAAGAAAGACTGAAAGTGGCCGTCTGATAATAAGAAGGCATTATTGCATCTTCCACATGTACTATCCCTGTGACTATCACGGTAGACGTATGAAGTAGGTAATATCATCCCCAAATAACAGATGAAGAAACTGAAACACAGGAAAGTTAAGAAACTTGCCTAATATTACTCTGCTTCAAAGAGGTGGAACCAGAATTTCTTTCTCCATTTCTGTGTTTCAACCCCTACTATGTCTATAGGCCTATGAAGCTATGTTTTCCTCTAGTAAATGCGAGAAAATAAGCTTTTTTAAAAACAGGATGAAATTGTTTTCTCCAACTGGTACAGTATTGACAGTGTAAACTGAGTATTGGTGAAGGCAGGTCATTTATTGGGTGAGACCTGGGATCCAGAAGGAAAAAGGCCCAAGTGCCTGAAGTTCTGTTTAACTCTCTGAGCAGATGGCCTGGGATGGGATTGCTGTAAACACTCCTGCATTGATTCAGCCTAATCTGGGCTGTCCTCCTGGGCTCTTCAACAACATGAGCATCGCAAAACTAGAAGCGGAGGCCCGGCTTTCAGCAAAGCCAGTGGCAAGAGTCATTCATAACCCCCTCTGGCAGAAATTTTAATCCTAGGACATCAGTCAAAGCTAGCATCTAGAGGCTTCTTGCCCCAGTCTTCCTAGATGGCCTCAGTCCCCACGGAACTCTCTCCTTTTATTATATCTGTAGGTTGTGCCACCATTTCAATGTCCAGCACACACTCCTTGGGACTTTCAGGGAATGGAAACATAACTAGGCAAAGTCTGTATCTATGTCTGTGACAAAATTGATCAAGAAAACATTGCTTACGTCACTGTATGCTCTCTCTAACATGTGCGAAAAAATGCTTTCAGAGTTTGATGGCAGGAAAAGTGTGTTTTTGTTAATTAATACATTTTATTTACTCAGACATGTTGCATTTCATAACCAATTGTGCTTAGCTTTGGACAGTAGCAGTCAGAAATATATCAGAGTATATTTCTATATATGTCTATATACAGTATATATATATATGCATATATATATATATATATTTTTTTGGCTGTGTTGGGCCTCCGTTGCTGTGCGCGGGCTTTCTCTAGTTGAGGTGAGCAGGGGCTGCTCTTCATTGTGGTGCGCAGGCTTCTCATTGTGTTGGCTTCTCTTGTTGTGGAGCACGGGCTCTAGGCACACGGGCTTCAGTAGTTGTGGCATGTGGGCTCAGTAGTTGTGGCTCATGGGCTCTAGAGCGCAGGCTCAGTAGTTGTGGCTCGCAAGCTTAGATGCTCATGGCATGTGGGATCTTCCCGGACCAGGGCTCAAACCCATGTCCCCTGCATTGGCAGGTGGATTCTTAACCACTGCGCCACCAGGGAAGTCCCAATATATGCATATATTATAGTGTATACTGATGGGCCTTCTGATGACGCTACCTTTTTTGCCTCACATATTCCTACTCCTCCTTCAGGACTCAGACTGGCCATATTTTTCCTCAGTGAGTCCTTCTTTACCCCCCCCCCCCGAGGCTGGATTAAGTGGCCTTACAACTCCTCAAGTTTACCTCTATCCCAGAGGTGCTCACGGGGCATTGCAAGGGCCCAGTCTTGTCAGCTACCCCATTATGCCCTGAGCCCCAGCGTTGGAATTTGAGCCATGATTTTCTCCTTTATCATTCATCACACTGCCTTTTAATTGCCCAGGGCCACTGAAAACTTTATGGGAGTCAATGGTAGGGGTCATTGAGTCCAGTGGTCTGCCCTCGTGATCTGGTCAGTGAAGTCTCCCCCGGGGAATGTCAGAATCACATTTGGACTGGATGATATACGTGTGGCTTAAAAAAAAAGCACATTTAATAACATAGCAAATTTATATTTAGAAAATGAGAGATGTGCATTCTAAAAAATATACTTACAACAGAAAATAAAGTTTGACAAAATCAGCTTCCTCATCATGAGAATAAGATGAAGATAAACACTTGGGGAAAATATCGGAAAATCCAGCTCCATGGATGGGGTGCAGAAATTGCCAAACTTACCCCAAAAAGCATGGACCATCCTTTCAAAGGTTTATCTACCAGGAGCAGCCTCATATGTACATTGAACTTCCCGAGGCCATTTCTCTAAGCATCTTCATAGATTTCATACTGAAACTGGTGAACATTGTCAAAATAATAGAAAAGTATTGAACTCACATTGAGATGGCTTCTAATTTACTCTTCAGAATACCATCCCTGGCAAAATGATACCAAGCTGCATCACCTTTTTGAAGATCCAGCAGTCTGTTAAACCTCTTATTCATTCTTTCTGCAAATATTCGTTGATGGCCAGTCACTTCCCAGATTCTATATGAAGGTTCAAGAATACCTGTAATAAAGAAGTGTTTAATAATATTGTGTAATATTTAATAGCATGTAACAATATGTAATAAAAGCAGTACCTGCTCAGGAGACCTGTATTCTAGATTTCAGTCCCTTAAATGGCATAAAGAGTTTAAACATTCAATCAGATAGTGTCTGTAGGACTTTGCCCACCACCCCAGCTGCCAGCTGGATTCAATATATTAAAAAACTACGAAGCTTCTTATGCAATAAAGAAAATGGTTGGTAATTTGTAGAAAGGATGCTTTCTCGAGCTCACCAGTTGTTTCTTCCTGTCCTCCTCCCTTACTATCCTCCTTGCCTTGATATAATCATCTTGGCTGTGAGATTCACACCAGACTCCTGTGCTCTGAATCACCATGTGAGACACGTCTCTCTGGTTTGGCCCTGAGGACATCTCTGGGCCATCTTCATTCATTCAACACACATTTGATGAATATTGACTCTGTGCTTGGACCCATGTGGGCCACTGGGAATATAGAGACACATTAGACAGAACCCTGCCCTCAAGGAGACCACAGTCCAGAAGTGGAGCAGGGCCCATGGGAAGGGTGGTTGCTCAAGCACACGCAGCTTTCTGGAAGAGGTGACCCCAGAGCTGTGTCTTGAAGGATGATGTTGTGAGAACAGCTATGATGTTTCTATCCCTCCCTGGCCTTCAGTGTCCTTCCTCACCCATAGAAGTGCGGAACCAAACTAGATGATTCTTGTTTCTTTGCCAACCAAGTAGCAATATGTAAAGATAGAACGCTGGAAGGTATGTAAAAGACTTCAGATGAGGGTTCATTTTTACAATTAATAAGGAGCTTATATTTTAAACATGCCTTTAAGGCATTACATTTTCAGAGCCAGTGGGATTCCCAGTTCTCTGATCATTAAGAAGAAATAAATTCTGACTTCAGAGTGAAGCACACATCCTCCCTGTAACATCCCACCCATAGGAAGGAGAAACAATGGGTTACCTCTTTAGGCCAGGTTTCCTCCTCTGGGAAGGAAGTGGAGATCTATGGGGCCTGGCAGGTTCTGAAGCTCCAGATCCCCTTCCACCCTGGCTTTGGAGGCAGAGGCTTGGGGCTCTAGAGGAATCTAGAAAGGTGGCCTGGGAGGATTTTCTGGGGTGGCTGGGGGTGCCTTGAAAGGGTGCCAGAGGAGATCCACCCACCTCATGAGTATCGCGGATACTCATCTTCTCACCCCCCGCACTACTGCTCCCGTGGTGCCCTGGGAAGCAGAGGCGGGAGATGAAGAGCTTTGCTCTATGAGGCCAGCTTTGGGACACTGATTAACATCCTTGCCCAGGAAGGACAGTGGCATTGCACTGCAGTTCAAAGGGACAACGGAAAGTTGAGGACAGTTGACAAACCATTTAAAACTGAGTGTGAAGACCAGAGGGCCTCTTTGGTAGCTTACAAAGAAGGTCTTATTTGGTTTCGTGGGAGAACAGAAAATGCTCAAACTCAGGGTGTAATCCTTAGTGTAGAGCTTCAAAGGCAATTGAACATGCAGCCAAGACAGCTCTGTTATACCAAGGTCAAGGCCCTGCTTGGGAAAATCTGGATCCCTGTTATATCTTAGTGGATTCCCCCAAAGATTTTGGCTTGCCAGAATCCTGATGTCTCACAGTCTGAGAGCAAGCTCTCCTATTAAAAGCCAGCACCCCTCCTCTGTGGGAGACACTGCACAACAAGAGTCCCCTTTCAGATACCATGTCAATAATTTGTGTTCAGTAGCTGCAGGACCCAGCTACACAACCCATATAAGTATGTACTATAATGATTTCCTAGACATTTCAAGGACCTTTGGTCACATGGTAGGATTCACAGAGAAATCCAGAAACCCAAAGTGTCATCATGGCTCCACATAGCATCCGGTAAGGGAGAAAGGGTACTACATTCCAAGGTAGCTCCAATAATCAGCCAGCAGGTATTGGTGGGAATGCGTGTTTGCAGTCCTGGATTTTAAAGATTCTTGGTCAAGGGGATTAGAACCTAAAAGTACATCGGGAGACCATATTGACCTGGGGACACTCTCCTTGGGTATAAGGTTTACTATCTGTTGTTGGCAGAATAGTGACCCCCAAGCCCAAGATGTCCAAGTCCTGACCCCTAGAATTTGTCAATATGTCAGTTTACATGGCAAAAGGGAATTAAGGCTGCAGATGGAATTAGAATGGTTAATCAGGCGACCTTGAAATATGGTGATTATCGTGGATTATCCAAGTGGGTTCAGTGTAATTACGGAGGTTCTTAAAAGTAGAAGGGGGAGGCAAGAAAGGGTCAGAAAAAGGGCTGTGATGTTGGAAGCAGAGAAACCATGTGATGCTGGCCGAGGGGAGCTTCTAGCTGAGGAGAGCAGTTGGGCTCTAAATGCTGGAAAAGGCAAGGAAATGGATTCTCCCCAGACTCCAGAGAAGAAAGGAGCACTGCTGGCACCTTGGTTTTAATCTAGTGAGACCTGTGTTTGACATCTTACCCACAGAACTATGAGATAATTTTCTCTAGGTATATGCCCAGTAGTGAGATTGCTAGGTCATATGGTAATTCTATTTTTAGTTTTTTAAGGAACCTCCATACTGTTCTCCATAGTGGTTGTATCATTTTGCATTCCCACCAACAGTGCAGGAGGGTTCCCTTTTCTCCACACCCTCTCGAGCATTTGTTGTTTGTAGATTTTCTGATGATGCCCATTCTAACTGGTGTGAGGTGATACCTCGTAGTTTTGATTTGCATTTCTCTAATAGTTAGTGATGTTGAGCAGCTTTTCATGTGCTTCTTGGCCATCTGTATGTCTTCTTTGGAGAAATGTCTATATAGGTCTTCTGCCCATTTGTTGATTGGACTTTTTGTTTTTTTAATATTGAGCTGCATGCACTGTTTATATATTTTGGAGATTAATCCTTTGTCCATTGATTCATTTGCAAATATTTTCTCCCGTTCTGAGGGTTGTCTTTTCGTCTTGTTAATGGTTTCTTTAGCTGTGCAAAAGCTTTTAAGTTTCATTAGGTCTCAATTGTTTATTTTTGTTTTTATTTCCAGTACTCTAGGAGGTGGGTCAAAAAAGATCTTGCTGTGAAAAATGTCAAAAAGTGTTCTTCCTATGTTTTCCTCTAAGAGTTTTATAGTGTCTGGTCTTATAGTTAGGTCTTTAATCCATTTTGAATTTATTTTTGTGTATGGTGTTAGGGAGTATTCTAATTTCATTCTTTTACATGTGGTTGTCCAGTTTTCCCAGCACTTATTGAAGAGACTGCCTTTTCTCCATTGTGTAGCCTTGCCTCCTTTGTCATAGATTAGTTGACCATAGGCGTGTGGGTTTACCTCTGGGCTTTCTATCCTGTTCCATTGATCCATATTTCTGTTTTTGTGCCAGTACCATATTGGCTTGATTACTATAGCTTTGTAGTATAGTCTGAAGTCAGGGAGTCTGATTCTTCCAGTTCCATTTTTTTCTCTCAAGACTGCATTGGCTATTTGGGGTCTTTTGTGTCTCCATACAAATTTTAAGATTTTTTTGTTCTAGTTCTGTAAAAAATACCATTGGTAATTTGATAGTGATGGTATTGAATCTGTAGATTGTTTTGGGTAGTATAGTCATTTTCACAATATTGATTCTTCCAATCCAAGAATACAGTATATCTCTCTATCTGTTTGTATCATCTTTCAATTCTTTCATCAGTGTCTTATAGTTTTTGCATACAGATCTTTTGTCTCCCTAGTTAGGTTTATTCCTAGGTATCTTATTCCTTTTGTTGCAAAGATAAATGGGAGTGTTTCCTTAATTTCTCTTTCACATTTTTCGCCATTATTGTATAGGAATGCGAGATTTCTGTGCATTAATTTTGTATCCTGCAACTTTACCAGATTCATTGATTAGCTCTAGTAGTTTTCTGGTGGCATCTTTAGGATTCTCTATGTATAGTATCATGGCATCTGCAAACAGTTTTACTTCTTCTTTTCCAATTTGTATTCCTTTTATTTATTTTTCTTCTCTGATTGCCATGGCTAGGACTTCCAAAACTACGCTGAATAATAGTGGCGAAAGTGGACATCCTTGTCTTGTTACTGATCATAGAGGAAATGCTTTCAGTTTTTCACCATTGAGAATGATGTTTGCTGTGGGTTTGTCATATATGGCCTTTATTATGTTGAGGTAGGTTCCCTTTATGTCCACTTTCTGGAAAGTTTTTATCATAAATCGGTGTTGAATTTTGTCAAAAGCTCTTTCTGCATCTATTGAGATTATCATATGGTTTTTATTCCTCAGTTTGTTAATATGGTGTATCACATTGATTGATTTGCGTATATTGAAGAATCCTTGCATTCCTGGGATAAATCCCACTTGATCATGGTGTATGATCCTTTTAATGTGTTGTTGAAGTCTGTTTGCTAGTATTTTGTTGAGGATTTTTGCATCTATATTCATGAGTGATATTGGTCTGTAATTTTTTTGTGTGTGTAGCATCTTTGTCTGGTTTTGGTGTCAGGGTGATGGTGGCCTTGTAGAATGAGTGTGGGAGTGTTCCTTCCTCTGCAGGTTTTTGGCAGAGTTTGAGAAGGATGGGTGTTATCCCTTCTCTAAATGTTTGGTAGAATTCACCTGTGAAGCTGTTTTGGTCCTGGACTTCTGTTTACTGGAAGATTTTTAATGAGAGTTTCAATTTCATTTCTTGTGATTGGTCTGTTCATATTTTTTATTTCTTCCTGGTTCAGTCTTGGAAGGTTATATCTTTCTAAGAATTTGTCCATTTCTTCCAGGTTGTCCATTTTATTGGCATACAATTGCTTGTAGTAGTCTCTTAGGATGCTTTGTACTTCTGCAGTGTCTGTTGTAACTTCTCCATTTTCATTTCTAATATTATTGATTTGAGTCCTCTCCCCCTTTTTCTTGATGAGTCTGCCTAAAGGTTTATCAATTTTGTTTATCTTCTCAAAGAACCAGCTTTTAGTTTTATTGATCTTTGTTATTGTTTTCTTTGTTTCTATTTCATTTATTTCTGCTCTGACCTTTATGATTTCTTTCCTTCTACTAACTTTGGGTTTTGTTTGTTCTTCTTTCTCTAGTTCCTTTAGGTGTCAGTTAGATTGTTTATCTGAGATTTTTCTTGTTTCTTGAGGTATGATTGTATTGCTATAAACTTCCATCTTCGAACTGCTTTTGCTGCATCCCATAGGTTTTGGATCATCGTGTTTCTGTTGTCATTTGTCTCTAGGTATTTTTTGATTTCCTCTTTGATTTCTTCAGTGATCTCTTGGTTGTTTAGTAACGTATTGTTTAGCCTCCATGTGTTTGTGTTTTTTATGTTTCGTTCCCTGTAATTGATTTCTAATCTCATAGCACTGTGGTCGGAAAAGATGCTTGATGTGATTTCAATTTTCTTAAGTTTACTGTGGCTTGATTTGTGACCCAAGATGTTATCTATCCTTGAGAATGTTCTGTGTGCCCTTGAGAAGAAAGTGTAATCTGCTGTTTTCAGATGGAATGTACTATAAACATCAGTTAAATCTATTTGGTCTATTTGTGTCATTTAAAGCTTGTGTTTCCTTATTAATTATCTGTCTGGATGATCTGTCCATTGGTGCAAGTGAGGTGTTAAAGTCCCCCACTATTATTGTATTACTGTCGGTTTCCTCTTTTATAGCTGTTAGCATTTGCCTTATGTATTGAGGTGTTCCTATGTTGGGTGCATATATATTTAAAATTGTTATATCTTCTTCTTGGATTGATCCCTTGATCATTGTGTCGTGTCCTTCCTTGTCTCTTGTAACATTCTTTGTTTTAAAGCCTATTTTATTTCATGGGAGTATTACTACTCCAGCTTTCTTTTGATTTCCATTTGCTTGGAATATCTTTTTCCATCCCCTCACTTTCAGTTGGTATGTGTCCCTAGGTCTGAAGTGGGTCTCTTGTAGACAGCATATATATGGGTCTTCTTTATGTATCCATTCAGCGAGCCTGTGTCCTTTGGTTGGAGTGTTTAATCCATTCACATTTATGATAATTATTGATATGTATGTTCCTATTACCATTTTCTTAATTGTTTGGGGTTTGTTTTTGTAGGTCCTTTTCTTCTCTTGTGTTTCCCACTTAGAGAAGTTCCTTTAACATTTGTTGTAGAACTGGTTTTGTGGTGCTGAATTCTCTTAGCTTGTACTTGTCTGTAAAGGTTTTGATTTCTCTGTAGAATCTGAATGAGATCCTTGCTGCATAGAGTAATCTTGGTTGTAGGTTCCTCCCTTTCATCCTTTAAATATATCATGCCATTCCCTTCTGGCTTGTAGAATTTCTGCTGAGATATCAGCTGTTAACCTTATGGGAGTTCCCTTGTATGTTATTTGTCATTTTTCCCTTGTTGCTTTCAATAATTTTCCTTTGTCTTTTATTTTTGTCACTTTGATTACTATGTGTCTCGGCGTGTTTCTCCTTGGGTTTATCCTGCTTGGGACTCTCTGCACCTCCTGCACTTGGGTGGCTATTTCATTCCCCACGTTAGAGAAGTTTTTGACTATAATCTGTTCAAATATTTTCTCGTGTCCTTTCTCTCTCTCTTCTCCTTCTGCGACCCCTATAATGTGAATGTTGGTGCATTTAATGTTGTCCCAGAGGTCTCTTAGGCTGTCTTCATTTCTTTTCATTATTTTTTCTTTATTCTGTTCTGTAGCAGTGAATTCCACCATTCTGTCTTCCAGGTCACTTATCCGTTCTTCTGCCTCAGTTATTCTGCTATTGACTCCTTCTAGTGTATTTTTCATTTCAGTTATTGTATTGTTCATCTCTGTTTGTTTGTTCTTTAATTCTTCTAGGTGTTTGTTCATTAATTCTTCTGGTCTTTGTTAAACGTTTCTTGCATCTTCTGGATATTTGCCTCCATTCTTTTTCTGAGGCCCAGGATCATCTTCACTCTCATTATTCTGAATTCTTTTTCTGGAAGGTTGCCTATGTCCACTTTATTTAATTGTTTTTCTGGGGTTTTATCTTGTTCCTTCATCTGGTACATAACCTTCTACCTTTTCATTTTGTTTATCTTTCTGTGAATGAGGTTTTCGTTCCACAGGCTGCAGAACTGTAGTTCTTTTTGCTTCTGCTGTCTGCCCTCTCACATTGGGTCTTGACTTATGGGTTAAGAGCCAGCATAGTGAGGAAGCCCAAATGAGTCTTTTTTTTTTTTTTTTGTGGTACACGGGCCTGTCACTGTTGTGGCCTCTCCCATTGCAGAGCACAGGCTCCGGACTCGCAGGCTCAGTGGCCATGGCTCACGGGCCCTGCTGCTCCGCGGCATGTGGGATCTTCCCGGACCGGGGCACAAACCCGTGTCCCCTGCATCAGCAGGCAGACTCTCAACCACTGCGCCACCAGGGAAGCCCTCAAATGAGTCTTCTGAAACTGGTTACCCACCTACCCCATGCAAGTCTGGAAAGTAAATAACAAAAACATCCTCAGGCAGATGGTGGTAATTAGTGCTACCCAAAAGAGTCTAAAGAATGAAGGAGTGATGGTTTGTTCCTCTCACATTTCCATAATATGGAAGTTTACTTCTTACAGGACCAGAGGGACACTGGAGAACGTCTATGGACCACCACAAGCTCAACCAATCATTAGCCTCTGTCAAAGATGCTTTACCAGATGTGGTATCACTGTGAGAGCGATTCAAATGGCCTCAGGTACATACTATGTGGCCATTGCTTTGATAAATGCATTCTTTTTTATCCAAATCATGGACTGACATGAAACGGACAACAAAAAGTATTCACAGTTGGCCCAGAGCCATATTAATGCTACTGCTCTCTTTCACAACATAGCCTGAAGACAGCTGGACCATCTGGACACCCCCACAGAGCATCACATTCACCCATTGCCTGGATAACAATATGCTGATCAGGAAGGCTAGCCTATTAAGATGACTGTAATTGTAAAGAGCGGGAGATAAACCTTATGAAGATTCAGGGCGCTGCCACATCACCAAAGTTCTCAAAGGTCCAATGGTCAGGAACATCATCTTCAAAGTAAAATATCAGTGGCTGCATCATTCATACAGTACTTAGGAAAAGAAAGCACAATGTCTACTAGGTCTCTATGTAGAGGTAAGGTGTTGACAATTCATCACAGGATGAGTGAAGAAAGGCTATGATTATGTCTTGGAGGATCTTGGAGATAGATATATATATATAGATATCTATATATATATATATATATATATATATATATATATTCTTTCTCAGATTCTTTTCCATTACAGGGTATTACAAGATATTGAATATAGTTCCCTCTGCTATGCAGTAGGTCCTTGTTGTTTGTCTATTTTATGCATAGTAGTGTGTATCTGTTAATCCAACCTCTTACTTTATCCCTTCCCACCCCCTCCAAAGTTTCTCTTTGAGGAAGGAAAGATATTCCTTCCCAAGGCTTCTGTCCACATCCAGTTGAATTGTGATTAAGTTCAGGAAAAGGTGAAAACTTCATTTAGCCTCAGTGGTACTCTCAACTCCTCTCTAGTCCCTTACCTCTGGGAGCTGCAAGAAAACGTTCTCGAATGGGTGGAACAGGGGAGAGGGGACATTGGTCACAGCTCCCAAATTTTAATATTCAGGTCTCTGAGCTGAAAGGCATCAGGGTTTCCTCTGACAGCATTGGGTGGCTTTGGAGATTGTGAAACCACGGTTCAAACAGAAGATTTGACATTAGCTGGATGACATCCTTCAATTAATATCTTAGAGGCTCACTTTACTCATTTGTAAAACTTCTTGCCTACCTTGAAAGGCTTCTCGATAGACTGAATAGGAGGTGTGGGTTCCTATTTCCTCCCTCCCCTCATCTCTCATTTCAGAGTTTGGTTTCCTGTAGTATACACACACCCAGGGACTCAAATGCACAGAAATAACACAGACACAACAGGGATTGTCCATGGGCTCAGCAAGGGACTTCATCCCAAAGTTGAGTTACCTGGCCTTTATCTGTTGTTACAACACTGCACAATTATCTGACTTGTATAAATGGGATCATCTAAAGGCACAGATAATGAATACGAAAACTTTGGCTTAGACATTTGATATGTTGATATATATATAATCCATACTTATTTCTGATGATAATCTGATACCCATTAAATATTGTTCACTGGGTTAGTCGCAGAGGAGAACGGACTGAGTCAGGGAAAAAGGCCACTGGGAAGGACCTAAGATCAAAGTGAGAGGAGATGGGTGAATAACAAATCCCCTGAGGTCTGTAAGGCACAGCCCACCGACAGAGCTCGTGCACACCTTCGTCCTCCAGGTCAGGATCCATTACTTAGTCTTGGGGTGGCCTCTGCTAATGCCCTTGACTTCTCTGGACCTTGGTTGCTTTATCAAAGCTGCTTTGTCAACTCTTAATCAGGAGTTAGACTTGATCAATCATTTTCAAGCATACCTAGCGGCCGAACCTTCGTCTTCCTCCTTCTATGTCTACATTTGAACTACACACGTGTAAGAGTGGAGCTGCTTCGGCTGTGGCGGGGGACAGGCCTCGGTGGCACTCTCCTTGACGGCACTTGATAAGTTCTCAACTCCAGGGCCATTGCCCAGTTGTAAGAGCTCTGCCCTATTATGCCCTCAGCTGCTGTTACCAACACTCACCACGTCAGCCCGGCTCACGACTAAGCCTTTGACACGCCCTACCTCATCTCAGTTCATCCTCACAACACCCTTGGTCCTAATAAAAATGTGATGATTTGCCTGGTCACGGCTAATATGAGTGTGAGGATTCAGAGCACGAGTCCTCTACCTTCCCAGCCCCCGCCTTCACTCACAGTGGCCCAGGCCCCTGGCCCTGCCCCAGGACTGGATTAAGGAGCAATGGGGTGAAGTACCTATCCCCAAAGGCATGATTGAATCAAAGATTTCTTCTGGCTAAGCCTTGAGACGTTAAGAAAAAGGGAGCTTGCTGGTTCTGGTTCCCCACCAAGGTGCAAGCTTTCATATAGAAGCTGGAAGTGTGTGTCAGCAACTCCCTCCCTGCAGTAACCACACATGGGAAGGTTTGACAGAACACAATTCAAACAGGCACTCATTAGGCAGCAGGCCCACTTCTGCTTAATCACAGGCAGTGAAAGAGCAAAGGAATTGGATCAGCCTATCTGTGCCCTAGCAGAAGTCACTACTGGCGGGCTTCCGTCCTTGCAAAGGCTGTTTTCTAATGATGCACCCCTTAGAAGGGTTGGAAGGAAATTTAGCGGTACATAGAGCCCCCAGCACAGATTAAACATCAACGAACAGTTGTTTACTGAATGCCCCCCATGAGCCAGGCATGGGGTCAGGTGCTGCTGGGGATACAGAGGTGATGTCTCTGGATGATAAGCATTCTGTGAATTTAGAAGATGGGTGCAGTTGATTAGAAATCCTCCGCTTCAGCCATGTCCTCCCAAATGCCACAAACCCACTGCTTTGCAAGGACTTTGATGAGCACCGTCCACGGCTTGGCACTGAGGGACATTTACTTGGGCAAGTCTTAGATTCTTTTCTCTCACAGTCCCCTCAGCTTAGAGGACTGCTGTTTCTCTTCCTTTATTACCCAAAGCCTTTTCTTTCTGGACTGATTCAGCGGCCACCCCTTCCAAGATACCACCTGACCGATTTAGACGGGTGGGGCACTCATCTATGGGCTGCCATGAACCTGTGTTTACCCACCACTGTCTTTGTCTGTTTCCATGTCTGTTTCCCCAACCTGCATTGAAATGACAGAGGAGGCACGTACTGAACGTTTCAGGATTGAATTGACCCTCTCTGGGCTGGAGGTACGTCTCTTAAATGAGGTGTACGGTAGATAGGACTGCTGACAGAGCCCACCTAGCTCTGATACTCCCTGGATCTCTGACTGAGAGAAGGGATGCTGGGCGGACATTTGTTTCTGGGAGCTGGGTGGTCTCCACCTTGGAGATTTCCTGTCAGGTTTGCAGCAGATGCTTTCTCTGGGGAATCATGTGGGATACTGCACTGAGTCCCAGGTAAGCCTTGCTACTCCAGAGCTATCATTACACTCGCCCTGAGAAACTCTGGGCTTTAAAATCTTAGAAAGAGTAACCAGCTTGGGATTCAATGGCCATGGGTTCATTCTTCACTCACCTAAAGGTGGTTTCACATCAGGCAAGTTATACAACTTTCTGGGCTGATTTCCTAATCTGTAATAGGAACATAATTTACACCTCTGAAAGTGTGAATTCAGTGAGATATTACATCTAATTTGGCCAGCATATGCCCAAACACGACAGAAAGGTAGTTTTGCTTTGTATAAATAATAATAGTGGTTCCCTCATAAAAAAGTGGCAACCTAAGAGAATAGATGAGTTCCTGGCTGTTGTGAGGTGGTCTCAAACCATAGCGGAAAATCATCATTTGCCAGACCCCAGGGGTTTAGTTAAATACGCACAAGTTTATTGATTGAAGAGATTAGGACAAAAACATGAAACCAAATACAGGACAAAGCACCAGAGGCCATAGATTCCCACCATGCATGTCACCAATCTTTCCTCCTACAGGGGACTTAAAAAATAAGGGAGAGGGAAGAAAAATAGGTCCTTCTTGACTCAGCCCCATCTTCAGAATGTAAAAAACCCTCTCTCCTTTTCATCTTCCATTACCAAAATAGAATCAAGAGCAAATCCATGGCCTCCTTGTCTCCCAACAATGAACGGATAAGCCGCCCTCCTGGGAACGTGAGGCCGGGATCCTGCTAAGTAGGAATAAAGCATCCAAGGTCTGAACATACATGCCACGTACTATAATGAAGCACAGATTCAAGTAACATTTACATACTAGAGTCCACGTGTCACCTACCCAAAAACATGACCATTTCACAAAACGTATACAGGCAGTAAAATCCAAATAACTGAGGTACTGGAAACACAAATATTGATGCCAAAAGAGTTCTGTATCATACAGCAATAGAAAAGCCATAAAAAAAAAATTTTGCCACTCGAAATCAAATAAAGCTAGCTAGAAAAGCCAAATAAAAGGTTATTTCAGGGACAGAAATACTCAGAGAAAAAAATATATATAAATGTTAACTACAGCATGTAACATGTTACCCAAGTTAACCCGTAATTGAAGTACTGGCTTAATACATCACAATGTGACATTTTCCTTAATAAATAGAAGAGTTCTTGAAAATACAAAGGTGCGTATGGGGATAGAGAGCTTGTTTTATTTATATCATCCCAGCTTTCAGCTTATTTTCCTTCCCGCTTGTCTCAACTGAGGTTTTTTTGTCCTAACCAGAGGGGCTTCCAAGCCAAAAAAGATCATACTCCGTAAAGAAAACTCAATAGCTGCCCTGTATTTTATACGTGTGGGACAACCTGCTTCGTTTCACGAGTTGCCAATAAAACAAAGACAAAATATTTCGTTGAGATCAGAGTGTTACAAAAGCTTCAGACTCCGAGAGCATCCAGGATCTCACACTAACACTATCGTCTCAGGAAAGAGGCATGCGTGTAACGCAGCCCTCATCGTTCACCAAAAAAAAAAAAAAAGGAGTTGAATTTCTCTTTTCCTTTCGTCTTCCTTTCTTTTTTCTTTCTTTAAACTATGATAGCCGTAATGCATCTGGAAGTTTGACTTCTAATAGCTTCCTGCCATAAACCAATGGACACAAAACAGAATAGTGGGTTAAAGGAGAGATTTTTTTTTCCCACTTCAGGGAGCCAAAGTATTAACATGTCATTTCCTGATCAGGATAGTCAATGTTTATTTAGAAGAAATGAGTTGAAGAACGCAATTAAATGACACAAAATGGATTTTTATTTTCTTTTAGTTTTAGCACCCAGGTTTCATGTCAGTCTGTGTGCACCGAATTTTTTTTAAACGAACCCCGTGAATTATCAGATAGGTGGTTGGCTTGTTTAAAAATGAAAAAAAAAAAAAACAAAAAAAAAACCCTTGGCCAATGGTACCTTCCCTGAATCATGACAAGAAGTTAAATGCTAACAGTGCGATGCCAAGATGTATGTTTGAGGCAGAGAGTTTTGATTCTATCAGGATCTGCAATTATTTTGGAACAAAATGGAAAGTGGGGTAGGCGGAAGCAGCCTAACTGACAGGGGTAGTCTCCGGGGGGGCTCCATTAGGCAAGAGAAGCTCCAGGGGGCTCCCGCCCATCCGACAGGACCCCGGAGGCCGCCCCCATCCCGCATCTCTGGTCCCCATGCTACATGTTCAGTCAGCTCCTTGACGGTTTTCCTTCTTTGAACCAAGAAGCCTGTGAGTGTCAGTGTCTTTCTCGCTACCAAACCAGGCGATACGTGTTCCCTGGAAGAAGTCCTCTCCACTGCCCTCTCTTGCTCCTGGTACCTGCTAAGTCACTGTGGGGCGTGAGCTCAGTTAAAGAAAGGGTCCAAGTTCTCTTCCATGTTGACATCCGGCACCAGCTGATCAGACACTTCCTTAGCACCATATCCTGAATTCCAGACACTAAAATCTGTAGAAAACCAAGGATGGTCCAGAATTTCCTGCGAGGTCAGCCGCTCTGAGGGCTCCCGCCGCAGGATGCTTCGGATGAGGCACTTGGCCTTGGGCGACAGAGTCTCTGGAATGTTGAACTGGCCACGCCGGATCTTGCTGAAGAGGGAACTGGGCTCAATGTCATGGAAAGGGTACCGCCCAACCAACATGGTGTAGAGCATCACCCCCAGGCTCCACACATCAGCTGCTTTGCCCGAGTAGCTGCCATTGGTGTTCAAGATCTCTGGGCTGACGTACGCTGGGCAGCCGTGCTTGTCGGAGAGGGAGTCGTCATCTCCCCGCAGAATGTAGGCATCTTCCAGGCTTTCCAGCTTGACCCGAGTCCTGCAAGAAAGGAAGGAAAACGTGAGCTCATAAGGGTGCTCTGAGACCCACGAATCCCATCATTACATCTCATGTTTCCGATGACCATTCATTCACTGGCCCAGCCAAACGTTACCTACTGAGCACCTTCTACGTGCCAGACCCTATTCCAGGGCTGGGGACCCAGGAGGCAAAGACTCTGCATGAAACTTATGATCTACCGGGGGACTGCAACCTTCAGCAAGTAAACAAACCAAAAACAGCACTATTATCGCCCCATCTTAGTGACGAGGAAGAAAAAGATTAAGTCATACTCTCAAAGTCACACCTGGGTCATGATGGGGAGACACAAGATTTGAACTCAGATCCAACCAGCTGGGAAGCTCACAGAAGCTCTGTCCACAGCTTCTGGCAAACTTGTGGCGAACACGATGCAACATAGGAGCAGGACTTTTCACTCAACGGCATTTTGGCTTCACAACAGCCCTTTACTCGGACGTAAAGGATTTTATTACCCCATTTTACAGAAAAGAACATGGAAGCTCAGAGAGTCTGAGTAACTTGCCCAGAGCCTTCTAGTTGGGAAATAAGAGAAAACTTGACCTCACATATTCCTAAGTCAACCTGAATGCTCCTTCCACTGCACCAAGCTGCCTCTCTTAGGACACAGGCAGAGCCAGGGAACATTCAATCAGGAGTGCATCCCATTACCTAGTCCTTCCAAAGCCAACATCCTCATCTTCTTTCCAAGATTTCCTGTTGAAGTTGCCTCCTGTCCTGCCCATCACACTCCTAGGATCTGGTCCTTGACTTGGTACATATGTGACTCAGGTTAACTAGATAGTCCACTTGCGCCAGCACATATGTGATTCTGTCTCACATGGGTACATGGGTGCGTGTGTGAATCTTTCCCCCACCAGTTAAGGACCACTGAGCTCGCTGATGGATGCAGGACTCTCCTGGGTACGATGGGGAAGAACGGAGGTGGAGAAAGCCTGCATTAAACTCTGAGTCCCTGGAACCGACCTCTCACCTTTATGCAGAAGGACTTAATATCATCACCAAGTACAAAATAAGTATGTGTTCAGTGCCCCCAAGCTCCTAGCCTAGCATCCCTTCCTTAGCCCAGGGGCCTCCCAAGAATTCCTGTGTCCCTGCCCTGCTGTTCTCTGAGTGGAAAGTTAGGCATTATTAACCTTTCAGTGCTTAAAACTGACACCCTCCTCTCACTCTCCTGGCCAGAACACCTCCACTGCCAAGTCCCTGTAAACTCAGTTAATCCCATTCCCTCACACTGATGATGGTCTGCCACGAAGGGGACATGGGACGGGGAAAAGGGGCTAGAGTTAGGGGTTGGGACCGCATGGATAGTGCCAACGAGGTCCTACAAGGTCAGTATCATTCCTATCAGTTGGTTCCTTCAACTCAAAAGGGCCCATCAAAGCATCTACCCTGCTGCCCTGAGGTGTCAGGAGGCTCAGATGAGCCGAGAATAGGAAACTGCTCGGAGAAAGCACAATATGGCTTTATTCCCAAATCAGAGCCCGTGACTCAGGTCCATCCACTGCTACTTCTCTTTCTTTCTCCAACTGCAGGTCTTAGCCTTTCCAGGCAGTCACCACAGCTCCCCTAAGAGCCACTGAAGGCAGGCGAGGCTCAAGTTATTCCAAGGAGAACTGCTCGGAGCTCTCTAGAGCAAAAGGTCTGATGAAACCCTGGGCTGACTCTAAGATCCTATATTTGGATTACAGGAGTTTCCAAGACCAAAGGGTGACTACTTCCCGGTCCTAATTTCCATCAATGAGCAAGAAATAGTTGTGGTCACTGGAAAAGGTGCTGGGCTAGGAGGTAGGAGAGCAGATTCCAGGCCATACTACGTCTCTTATCTGCTGTGTGGCTGTGGGTGAGTCATTAAACCTCTCTGTTCTCAGCCTTAAAGCAGAGTACCGAACAAGGCAGTCTTCTTTTTTTTTTTAATTTTATTTTTTTTATTGTGGTACAATATACATAAGATACAATTTACCATTTTAACCATTTTTAAGTGTACGGTTCAGTAGCATTAAGTACATGCACACAGTTGTGCAACCATCTGGACAAGACAGTCTTAAAGTCTCTGCCAGTTTTAACATTCTGGGCTTCTGTCATATATAGCAACACATCTTCTTTATCTGCTCACCCATATTCTATTATAATCTGGAGTGCACATGCCCTTCTCCTCCCCCTTTAGTGATGATCTGTAAAAATAGGAAGGGTCTAGATGTGCTAATCTGGAATTGAGCGGATTAGAAACAAATCTCTTCTTCCTTTTCCTTTTTCTAATCTAAGGTGGCAGGTGGAGCTGACTCACACCAGCCTCACCAGATGTTCAGAAATTGGAGGTGAGTCAGTGAAACCCACAGGGCAGAGGGGAAGGGCCGCAAACCACAGGCCGCAGTGGGTTCTCTCTGCAGCTTCCCCGCCCCCCCTCACCAGCAGCAGCTCCTGCCCAGCTTTGGGACCAGCCAGGCTCCCTCACCTCCAGGTTCACCGTGTTGGCAGCAGAGCAGCTATGGGAAGAATTATTGCAGGGCAAATAACAATAATAAGCCGTCGCATCTGTGTGACGAGGGGCTATCGTCCGGTGGAATGAGACTTGGAACCAGAAGGTTCGTGTTTGGAGCCAGGTGTGTCCGCCGAAACCCTCCGCCGCTGTCTCAGCTCGTCCAAGCGGGGACGACCATCTTCACCCACATGCCCCCCACCCCCTTCCAGACCCTGCACCGGTCCTCACATACGCCGACCAAGCCCAGTCCTTCCTGGGGCCTCTGCACACGGTCCTCCCCACCCCACCCAGGCTCCTGCCCGGAATGCTCTTCTTCCAGATAGATGTACCCACCGCTCAGTGTTTTCAGGTCTCTGGTCAAATAAATGCACTTGATTAAAGAGACCTTGCCTGACCCTTCTATACAAAGTAGCGCCCCATCCCAGAATCCCGCATCCCGTCATCACCGCCGGGAATACTACGCACTTACACGTCCACGGTTCTGCATTGATACTCTGTATTATGATGCCAGTGGTCGCTTCAGGGTCCTCACCTCATTCCCCACCTCCAGGGGCTCCCGGGCAGGTGGCTAAGGTCACTTTGAACGTGGAGAAAACCACCTGTGTTCCCTGCGGTATCTCCGGCCCCTAGACTAGTAGCCGGCACACAGTAGACACTCAATCCCTCGATTGAAGAGTAAAAGGGACAGTCACGCTGCTGAGCCCCGGGAGCGCCCGGGAGCTCACCTTGAAAGGAACAACGGCCCCTGCTCCGGGTTAAGGAGTTACACCTTCCCAGGACTAAGTGGAGGCCAGGTGACGGCTCTACGGGGGGCGGGCTTTGTAAATTACAACACCTCAGGTGCCTGGCAGGGTGAGGGCAGGAGGGAGATGTGGCGTCCAGGACCTTTCAGGGGACGGGCTTCCCCACCTAAAGCTCTTCGCTGTAAGCCGATTCTAAAGCCCTTTTTACATCCTTATCTCCTTCCGGGTCACACCCCTAGATTCCGACTTTCTCCTTCACCCCGTTAACCCCACCCCCTCCCTCCCATGGGCAGCAGGGACCCCACTTTCATCCTCACCGCTCTTCCGGAACCCCCCTCCAGATCATGGACAAGGGCCTTCGAAAACGGTTAGGGTCTCCCTCTTGTCAATTAACCCCCTCCCCGAGATCACCTCTCTCCTCCCCAAACTCAAGACGAGGACTCAGGAGCTATGCAAATACCTAAGGATTCTGAGGGCGGTAAAAAAATTAATTAATCAAAAAGCACTCCATGCGCCGCTGACCTACACTGCCCCTAAGCTGATCCGTCGGCCCCTGCCTCCTCCTCCCTTCAGAGGCCGAGCCTCCGGCTGGGAGCATCCGGATCTGTGGTCACACGGCGTTCGGCGTTCGGTGCGGCCGGTAGCGACACAGCCACACAGAAGCCAGGCCAGTTCCAAGTCTTGAGGTCAGAGGCCCGGGTTCAAATGCTGCCTCTGACAATTAATAAGTGCCAGATATCAAACACCGTCTCTGCATTTAAGCATGAGGAGGTATCTGCATATATTTTCTTTTTTAAGATGTATAAAATCAACTTCCAAGGCAAGAATTATTATTCCTTTACGGGGACACCGAGTCTAATAGAGAGGACAGGTCAGCTCATTTGTGGGGAAGACTAGTTAGCGGCTGAGCGCTCGCCTTTCTCCGGGCGGGGAACGGATGCCAGACCCGCGCCGCCGCAGCTCCGGGCGGAGGAACGCAACTCAGGCTGGCCGGGCTGCAAAGCCGCCCCCTCACGAGGCACAGCACGCATGCGCCCCAGGGTCAGGGAGCCGGCTTCTTCTGCGCAGGCGTGCAGACGTCCCCCCGGGGTGGGCTGAGAGAAGCCTAGAAAAGGACGGGGAGGAAATGCGGCGCCCCAGGCATGCTTCTGACCTTGCCTCTCTGGGAACATCCTGAACTTGTTTACATCACTCCCAGGCAAGGGTCGAGGCAAAAAGCCTGGATTACGTCTTTAAACAAGGACCTTCCGGGGTGCCCATAGGTCGCGGGCCCGAGCCCGGCTGGAGTTCCAGTTCCGGTCCCCACAGATGTGCCACACAACTGCAGGGCCCTTCAGAAGGTCTCTGGGGCTCAGCTTACCCCCGGGGATGGTGGGGGGGGGCTCGCCCTCTCCTCTCAGGAGTGTTGCAGGGAGTGCCCGGCGGAGCGCCCGCGCCCGCCAGAGTGGGAGGAAATGAATGAACAGTCTTCCAGCTTCTGAGGGCTCCTGATCAGTCTGGGGATTAGGAATTTCCAGGCAGAGAAATCGATTTTCATAAAAATCAACGGGAGCATCAGATGGCCCTAGTCATTCAAATAAACTAGTCACGGGAGACACAGACAGGACGAGTCACACCCATCATCTCGGTTTTTGTGAAGATTAAATGAAACAATGCAAGTACAGCATCTATCAAGGAGCGTAGCATAGTAAGTCGGCAGAAAGTGGTGGAAACTAACTAACCTTCTTATTACGATAAGGAACCTACCTTCAGCCCCAAAGCCTAGAGGGGAAGACAGATGTACGAGCCTCAGGAAGATTGAAATGGACATGAATTCTGTGCCCCGGTACCTTCCTGGGCCATTTGCACTTGTTTTTGTTTTTTTTTTTTTTTTTTTCCCCTTGCTTAGAATGTTCTTCCCCCAAATATGTGCCCAGCTCACTCCTGCTCACATTATTCAGTACTGACTAAGGTAATCAGGATGGGCTGCATGGAGGTGATGAGACCAGAGATGGTACGTGAAGAATAGAGACTCCTGGAAGTGACAAGGGAGGATGGTGGAGATTTGTGTGGCCAAAGAGCTGTGAATGACAGTGGTTATCTCCTGCAGCTTCTTGGAGGGGACAGCCCTGAGCCCTGAGCCATGGCAGGGTTGGTTTGGCCTGCAAGCTGCGTCCCTGCGTGCATTCTGCAACCTGTCCCTGGCACAGGCGGGGAACAGCCTGCTCTGCTTTCAACCTCTGAATGAACAAGGCTTACACGGGGGCCGCCTGTGTCCCAGGTGCAGGCCCAGCCCAGCGCCAGGCCTCCTGTTCTCGGATCCCGAGCCAGGTGCGGAAGCCAGAACCAGCAGGATGCAGTTCCACTCCCCACCCGCACAGAGCATGCGCACCCGCCTTGAAAGCCCCGACCTGACGTCCTGCCCACTCTCAGCAGAGGCTTGAGTGGCTCCCTGTGGGGCACGAAATCGACCTCAGCCTCAGTTTCCCTTCTGTAAAATGAGAACCAATGGTACATGGCCTGAAAAGAGCTCTTCTAGCCTCAGATTTCCCGATTTTACCTTTCCTTTAACTCTGAAGCTATAGGGACTGCAACCCTTCCTCTATACCATCCTGATATTGATATAATAATTGTAGTAACAACAACAGGAAACCACGAATTAAACATCTATAAAATGCTGGGATTTTTTTCAGTCTACATTATCTTATTTCTCATGACAAAACTGAAAGGCAAATATTATATGTGCCACTTCCTAAAAAATAAGGAAAGTGAGGCACAGAGAATGAAATGTTTTAGGTCATACATAGAGTAGCTGAAAAAACGGAGCTCTAATCCACGTCAGGAGGATTCTAGTGCCAGTGTCCTCTCCAAAAGACACGCTGGCACCAACATCACAGATTTCCTTGGTGTCCAAGACAGAGAAACTTCTTAAGGGAGACCCTGGGTTTATGGAGACAAATATGGCCCCGGGTTTATTCAGCACCAGAGCACCTACAAAACCATCACATACATGATCTAAGTGCTATAGTTTATGAGGGGGATGGTGGTAGCTGGACCTGCCCGTTTACTAGATGAAGAAACTGGGGTACAGAAAGCAGATGTGACTTGTCCAAGGCCACCTGGAAAGTGAGTGACAGAGCCTGGATTTCCATGTTCAGTGCTTCTATCCAAAATAGAAAAAAGGTATACACGCAAGCAAATCATCCTTTGTTTTTAAACCTCAAAACCCACCCTGGGCTCTCAGCAGGAAGAGATCAGGACAGGGTCAGCCAGGGAGGGGCCAGGCTGGGAGTTCAGCCAGACCAAGTGGGCTTGGCCTGGGCAGGAAGTCCGGAAGTCACTGAAGGCCGTTCCGTGGGGTGGGTCCAAGCAGGCAAAGGGTCGAGGGAGAAAGGTCAGCCGCAGTCCGCCACAGCCGCTACTGCAAAGCCACCCTTGGCTGCCGGTCCAGTTGTCAAGCAAGGGTCCCAGCTGGGGCTACTGCTGGGGGGACTCAAGGAAGACCTCTGAGCACCATGGGCTGCATTTTGCTAGCCTGGCAGCCACCACTGGGACTCCCCAGGTCGCTAAACTGCCCAATAAATCACTACTCCCTTGAGCCTCTGTTTCTTGTGTGTATAGATCTTTCCAGCAGTCACCTCTGAGAGCCACCGATGCGCCAGCTCCCGGAGATTCAGTGAACAGACCTAGCACTTAGATCAAGCTGCTCACAAATTAGCAAGAGAGCAGCAGGTAAGCCAGTAAGGGAACCACTCGGGGGTGGGGGTGGGGGGGAGAAGTCTAAGGGGAGGGGGACCTAGGGAGGGCTGGTAAGTTCTAGAAGGCAGTATATCCTCTGACTGCCCTACGACACCACCCCACAATCTGGGACGTGGTGGTTCCCGCACCGCTTTGATTCAGAGAAATCTGCAGCTTGGAAAGATGAAGTCACTTGCTGGGAAACAGCACAGTTGGGAGGAGAAACCCAAGCGGACTCAAGCACCCAGGTGTTTCCACGGCACCGGCCGCCCAGCCAGGATGTAAAAGCCTGTGTAGCTCGCGTGCAGATGCACGTTCGCGTCCGACTCATCAGGGCCGTGGTGGGATTGGGGAAGCCATACCCCGCCCCCGCCCCCCATGCAGCCTGCCTGCCGTCGTCATAGGAACAGCCAGGACGTCCAAGGGAGGAGACGCAGCTCAGACTCCTCATGATACTCCATCCAGCGCTCGCTCCCCTGCATTGAGACCTGGGTCCCCGAGGCTCCCCCGACCCCAGATCAGTCGACTGAGCCTCTCAGGAAAGCTTCCCAGGCAATCATCCCTGCTCCACGCTGGACAGCGCTGCCCCAAGGGGCCACCAGCCCAGTTTCTTCCAAGAGGCAGGCACATCCTGAGGTGCTGTTCGGATGATTTGGGGCCCAGAACATTCCTATCCATGCCCCACTGGTGGGGTGAGGGCAGGGCTCAGGCCAGTCCCTTCAGCCCCGCCACCCCCAGCAGCGCTGTGAGTGGCTGGTCCACACACTGGGCCGGACGGGGATGCTTCCCTGGGCAGGGTCCTAAACTGGGGCTTCCCCAGGTGGCCTGAGCAGAGATGGAACAAGTTCAGGGAGTCAGAAAACCGGGTTCTGCTCTTGGTCGTGTCACTAACACGTTATAGGACTTTGGGGAAGGACCTTCCCCTCCTGATTTCTTTAGCTGCAAAGATAAAAGGGCTGGATTTAAATCCCCCTCTCCCCCCCCCCCCCGCCCCACTGCCTGAGTCCTGGTTCAGCATCCTGAAGGGGATACCCATCCAGTCCATCCTCCACACACGCTTCTGGAATCACAACGTGACCCCGCCCAGCCCTGACTAGAAAACAACTTCAATGGCTCCTCCTGAATTTCAGATCAAGTTCAAGGTCCCAGGCATGAAGCCAAGGCCCTAGACCTCTTCAGCCTCATCTCTGCCCCCACCCCGCCCCAGAGTACCCTTCCCCAGCAGTCCCTCCCCACCTACTCCTGGCACTTTCGGGACCCCTCCCCTTCCCTCCTCCATCACTCGGAACAGCCCTGTGAAGAAGCCCATCTCCTCCCTGACATAATCCTTCTCTACACCCCACTCCATTGTTGGAATATCCTCTTCCTGCTCGCAGACAGCTCTCTAACGCACACCCTTCCTCTCTGACATGGTGTTAAAAATAACCATTGCACTGTGTCTTCCATTAGGGGAGGACTCTGGTATTGAGTCTTGTATCCCCGATACCTAGCACAGCAAGTAGCGCATAACAGGTGCTTCATAAACGTTTGCAAGATAGTGTGATTCTCGTGTCTGTGAGATGCCCCCAGCTCTAACCTGCTGTCTAGAGCTCAGGGCATCTTGGCATGACTGCTCAAGAACTGCAATGTCTAGAATCCAAAGAAATTTCCAATAGACTGGATTCTGTGCATGGTTTAGAGAAATTCCCACGAGGGCTGGATAAAGGACGTTTAAAATGCGTTTCCATCCACTGTCTTCCTCCAGCAGTATATTTAGGGGATTTTTTCTTATAATATTTATGCCTCCAGGGTATATGGGGCTATTCATCCCCCCATTGAGTCAAATGTCATACATTCACCGGCACTTATAATGCTAAGTCCTGTGCTAGGCATGAGGGTCCAAATAATAAATGGACCACAGCTTATAGTTCTGCAGAGGAAACCAAACCCACTCCGCAAAGTGGAACAACAGGACGTATTAGGACTGCCCGTGGGATTAGTTAACTGGTGGCCGAGTCTATGTCTGCCAAGACTGCTCAGAGAAGACCGAGTCCTGAGCTTTACTTCGACTCCAGCCGGCCAGGTCCTCGTGCTGTTCACTTGTCGCCTAATTGCATACGAAAATTCCTTCTACGGGTTGAGCACAAGGGTGTATTTTACGTGGCATCTATTTCTGCAGCTAACGTGGCATTTGAGGACCTAACCTTGGGAGCCAGGTCTCCTGGGTCCAACCCCCAGTTCTGTGCTGACTGGCTGTATGACCCTGAGCCTCAATTTCCTCATCTGTAAAATGGTGATAACCATAGCAGAACTCACTTATTGGGTTTAAATGGCTTCACTTAAATATAGTAATTAATTCAGATGAAATTCATTTAAGTGTTGTAGTTAGAACAGGGCCTGGTACATGGTGGACCCTAGATATTATTTCACTAACATGTAAGTCCCGTGAGAGCGGGCCTTCTGTCTCATTCGGCATTGCAGTATCTCCAGCACCTAGAATAGTGCCAGGCACATACCACGTGCTCCATAAATATCTGTTGAACAAATAAATGAATCTACAGGTTGCTAGGGTATGAGGCTCACAGCCATAGAGGATGACGGACAGCAGTCACGACAGGTATCTTTTTTCTTTTTTAATTTAGTGCTGTTTTTATTAATCTCAAGTATTAGCTTAAACTTCAGTGTAACAGATTTGGGATTGAATTCTTGACAGGTACCTTTTTAAGTCCCTGCAGTGCACCAGGCTCTGTGCTGGATACCCTAAGTTTATCATCTCCAACCCATGTCAGAGAAGGCAGGCCAAGGTCAAATGGTCAAGGGCAGGAATCAAAAATCTCACTGCTGTGCCCTCTGCTCCATTTGCCTGAGGGGTCCCAGTCGAGCCCATGAGCTAATTTATTAAGCCCCAATAGTAAACAGCCCAGCCAGAAATCCTACTGGGATTTCCACTATTTAGTGTATTTCTAAGCACAGAACCTTGAGGAAGCCCTCCCCTCTAACTGTGACCTGAAGCCCTTCTTAAATAAAATGACACCCACCGCAGACATGGATAATGGTATCTTAGATAAATGTCACTTTTGCATAAATCATTAAATCAAAATGGGAATGATTTGTTACTTGATGTGGAGCTCTGTAAACAGTTCTCTTGAAAAACGGTGTCTACGTGGGAGATCCTAAGTTTTAGTCATTCTGGGCTCCCATCTGGGCCATGACCGAGACGACCATTAGATCAATACATTCCCTGCCCCCCTCACTCTGTCATTAGAATCCAATCTGAGCGGCTCCTACTCAGTAAAAGGCATTTTCAGTCATTCAGTGCCCACCACGTGCGCATGAGACAGCCTCTGACCCCGAGGAGCTCCCAGGCCAGCAGGAGATGAGGACAGTCTGGAGATGCCCACAGACAATAACAGCAGAGCGGGAGACACGCTATGACGGAGGCAAGTGTGGGTGCTACCGGAGGGTGTCACCGACACATCCTGAGAAGAAGGATCTGGGGAGAGGAGCTTTCCCTAAGGATGGGCCCCGTGTACATCAAAGTGGTCAACATGAAGAAGAGAATTCCAGGAGTTCTGGCTCCTTCAAAGCAAAAAGGCAAGGTGTTTCCCTAAAATCCAGTGAGCCTACAACTTAACGTAAATCACTATTAATGACAGAAAGCAGAGTCTGGTCTCCAGGGATCCAGTGCCTGCCCTCTGTACTTTGTTAGATACTGAGCCCCAAGAGAGGTGAGAAAAACCTGGAAGATCTAAAGGGAGGACTCCTATAGATACTAACACCTGGGAAAGAGAGCACTGACCTCGGTCGGTGTGGGAGGGAAGAGGCCTTCACCCCGCAGGGAGGTGCAGGTCCTCTGGCGCCTGGGCAGAGGGCTTTTGTTCTACCGAAAACCCCAGGCCGCTGGGTTCCTCCGAAGAGTCCCCTGTGGCAGACGCAGCACTGATCGGCTTCCACAAAGCAGAGGAAATGAGACCCGTGACGTCAAGAGATAATGATCTCCAAACCAAAGAAGAAACATGTACAGAAGCCGTCTTCTCCTTCACAAGGGGTATTTCTGGGCAAAGAAATGTCAACACTGAACTGTGGTTGGGGGCAGGGAGCTGGGGTGAGGGGTGGCAAGGGAGAGGAGAAATCCAGCTGGCAAACAGGGACTGCTGTAGGCACAAGCCCTGCCCCTGGCGCTTTCTTCAGGTGGCCCCGCTGCAGCCCCAGGATACACCAGCTTAAAGGGCTCTTTACGTCCTGAGTCAGCAGACTGGCCCCGTGTCACCCAGAGGGCCAGACAGCACGTGCAGAAGAGGCCAAGGACAGCAGCGGGATCTCGTGCTGACGGCCAGCTGCGCACCCAGCATCAGGTTCACTGCCGTTAATTCACTTAATTTCAGGAGCAAAGTCCTCTCGTTATGACGAGGCAACGGG
This sequence comes from Pseudorca crassidens, assembly GCF_039906515.1. NCBI lineage: Eukaryota > Metazoa > Chordata > Mammalia > Artiodactyla > Delphinidae > Pseudorca > Pseudorca crassidens. The sequence continues at coordinate 82,858,568 of NC_090309.1, forward strand.
GCAGAAGAGGTGAAGTAACTTGTCAAAGTTAAGTTGATGAGTAAGTGCAAGAGGAGAGATTGGAATCCAGACAGCAACTCACTTTCCACGGGCATAACTGGCCTTGTCCCTTAGAGGCTGGGATTGAACCATGGGCCTCAAGAAGCAGACTGACCAAGCAGACCCCTCTAATCCCAGAGCAGGGCGAGAGGGGCTGGAGGACGCAGGCACACCCTCTGGGAATTTGAGCACTGCTCTTCCTCAGGTTCAGGGCCCCAACCAACAGGGGGCCCCTCCTATGCACACAGACCATCTCAGATTTTACGACAGGAACTGGGGATGCAAAGGGTGTGTCCAGGGCGAGTTCAACCAAGATAGGGGTTTAACTTCCTCAAAACACAAACAAAATGACTGAGGCTCTGCCCTGCAGAAGCATCTCGGCAGGGAGGAGAGGCAGCAGCACAGGGGCAGAAGCACAGTGGCCGGTCCAGGCCTGTTGGGGCAGGATCCCTCACTCCCTGCCTGTGTTTCTGTCCACCTTGCCTTCGGTACATCGCGTCAACCTTCTAGCCCTTCTGAGCATCAGGTTCCACACCACATGTACTTGACCTGTCAGGCGCCCTCATAATACGGATCCAGTGATTATAATTAAAGAAAAGAAAGAGGAGGAAGTGGCTTAAATCTGAACCCTTCCATCACAAGGGCTCCACCTTCATGGAAATGGTTACTGCATTCTCCATTCTCTGGGAACTGCTCCCCCGTAACGGTACCATTTTATCAATGACTCTAGGAGCAGCTGTTGATTAGTAAGTGCCTGCCCTGCCCTGTGAGTCACAGAATCATCTCACTGAACTCTCACAACCACCCTACAGAGATGCAATTATTATTTCTGCTTTGAGGAAAGAAAGTGCAGCACAGAAGCATGAAATGACTTAATCAGGTAGCTAATAAGTGGTAGAGCCAGAATTTGAATCTAGCTCAAATAAAACAATAAATAAAATAAAAATAAACAAATAAAACAGGAGCAGAAGAATCTGAGGTGCTGCTGATTCAACACAGAAGCAGAAGGCACCCTAGCATCAGGGTTAATAGAACATTGGGTGTCATTTGTATATGATGTCTGCAAAGCCACTTGTGGGAAACTGGACTTGCGGTGATGACAGTGCCATTAAGAATGTTCCCATGGATGGCCATGGACTCAAGAGTTACAGATGGTCCAGAATGGAAAATCTGTGCATAAGAAGTCAGCCCGGAGGCAGGTCTCTTTCTGAACCACGTGGGGCACAGTCAATATCACTACGTAATGCTTTCACCTTCTATCACTTTCAAGATCATCAAGGAACAAGAAGCACATCCTTGAGAGAAGACAGATGCAAAAGAGGGGCTTCCCTGGTGGCGCAGTGGTTAAGAATCCGCCTGCCAATGCAGGGGACATGGGTTCGAGCCCTGGTCCAGGAAGATCCCACATGCCGTGGAGCAACTAAGCCTGTGCGCCACAACTACTGAGCCTGAGCCTGAGCTCTAGAGCCCTCGAGCCACAACTACTGAGCCTGCAAGCCACAACTACTGAGCCCGCGTGCCACACTGCTGAAGCCTGTGTGCCTAGAGCCTGTGCTCTGCACCAAGAGAAGCCACAGCAATGAGAAGCCCGCGCACCGCAACGAAGAGTAGCCCCCGCTCACCGCAACTAGAGAAAGCCCGCATGCAGCAACGAAGACCCAACGCAGCCAAAAATAAATTAATTAATTAAAAAAAATAGAGTGCAAAAGAAGTGTCTGGTGATTTGAAGTTTAATAAAGCAGTGCTTCCTAAGTCTCTTCTATGACCCGCCCCCCCATCATAGGACCAATGCATTAAGGATCAGAGAACAGACACAGACGCCGTCGCCTAACTTTTCAAAAGCTTTCAAATTCAACCCATTGTTTCTAACGCTTCGTTGCTGTCAAGAGAGGAAGAAGCTTTAGTCCTATTGAAATACCTATGGATTAGGTCCTATTGATTAGGACCAAAAGTGAAGGCTGCCAGCAGCATGGCCCCCAAGTCCTGTTCTTCTCAGGAAATACAAGCAAGGTTGCCACACAGCCACCGTGCAGACCAACAAAGAGACTCTACCATGAAACTCGGTGGCCCCTGGGAACTAGAATATGCTGAGTGACAAAACCTGTCTCACAGTCCCAAGTCGAGAGGTTAAAAACCAAACAAGATGAAAGAAGGCCACTAAGCATTATTCATCTTTTACGAAAAGTTGATGTTTGGGTGAAAATTAAAAAGGTCCTGTCAGCTACTGATGAAAACATTTAGAATGTCCTTGAAAAGGAAACAGCAACCTTCTCGGAGCTGCCCGGACAGAGATACACGTCATGTTCAGCACAGCAAGTTCGTTGGTACCTCAGCATGGTTCGGGGCAGAAAAAGAGCTCTGGAAGGAAATGATAGGATTTCTAGGCTAGCTCCATCATCGGACTGGTTGTGAGACCTTGAGCAAGGTCACCTAGCTCCTGTGTGGCCCAGGTGCCTCGCCTGTGGCATGGGGAGTTCTCCTTCCCCCCGATGGTCCTTCGGGAGGCCGGGCTGCTCGGGCTCAGGTGCTCAGACATGCTGCAAACAGATGAAGACCAGCTTCCTGCCTGTCACTTAGGTTGTCTTTTTCAGAAGGAAAATGCTCTTTGGAGTTAAAAAGGATTGAGCTTTGACACGCCTGCTCCAGTGGTGTCCTGGTTTCACATTCACATGAGATGCCTCTTTCTAGTTCTTTCTAGAAAGGGTCTGCTCTTCTGCATAAGTCAAACATAACTCCAGACTGAGCATCAGAGCCCCACAGTTCTCGTGTTGGAAGCGTCTTACGCGTGGGTATTTCTTCTCCAGCCCCTGCGACATCAAAGACTCTGGCTTTGCCACAGTGCACTGATCAGCAGTCTTACACGTCTTCCTGTAAAGGACAAGCAGGCCTGGGGGAGAATCCCTGCACCAGCAAATGTGAGATCGGACTCAGCCCTTATCTGCTTCCGGACGGCTGTGGGCTCTGGGGTGAGCACCCTCACCTCTGGGGCTCTGCTTCTTGGTGGCAAAACAAAAGGGCTGAAGCATGGAACCTCTAGCGTCTGCTTCTGCTCCCATGTCCTGTGACCTGGGAACATCCAGCCTCCTGACTCACTTCACAAATCTGTGTCTACCACGGCTGTGCTAAGCCTGGATGGGTCACCCACCCCATGTCCTTGCTGATGCCTGAAATTCCTCTCTAAAGAGACAAAATCAAAGATGATGTTTAAAAATGCAGATCCCCACGAGAGAGAGCATTGATTGTCCTGACTCCTGGTGGCAGCCAAATGAATTTCTTGAGAGCTGACTTAACAGAGGTAATATGTCCTTATTTCTGCTCTTTCATGTCTGTAACTTTGAGACTTCGCCATGCTACACTTCGGAGCCCTCATCTACCCAATGGACATGCTAATACTCAGCTCTCCAATTTGCAGAGAGAATTAAGTGTGTTAAATGATAACCTTATGGTAGGAGCTTATAGAGGTCACCAAATATTACCTCTTATTTTTGTAGTTAGAGTTATTAGATCTTCAAGGATGGTGAAACACTGAAGGACAAAGAGGATACCTCTCTGTCAGTATTCTGCTGGGGTCAGACGTATATATCTTTCCATATGAGAATATTCAAAGCAGCACATGCCTGAGTGTTGGAACTCGGGAAGACCTCAGAGCCAGTAGAACTGAGCCAGGACACTAAAAGGATAAGGAACTTGAGGCCAAGGGGAAGGGACCAATATAAGGTCACAGAGTGGAGTAAAGGCAAAAACAGGATAAGAACCTGGGTCTCCAGGCTCCAAGGGCAGACACACCTGAGCTGAAAGAAAAGTAACCATCGCCCCACACTCTAGATTTTCAAATAGCGCCCCCGACCTTCTTTAGTTTGTTAATAAAGGTAAATGCCATCCACTGTCAGAGACCGGGATATTGGCCACCACGGATTCCTATGATACTCCTTTATGGGTAAAAATATGGAACAATAATCAACTTCTGTGGGTCCAGGAAATCCAGGGGCTCTCTGCACTTTGTATACTCAGCTGGATTATAAAAGTTCATGAAATTATTCCATTTGGGTTAAGTAACCACAGGCCCTTTGACCTGTGCTAATCCCCAAATGCTTCCCAGACATTTACTGCCCGATTAGCTCAAACCATGAAGATGGAAAAACCAAAGCACACACCACGTGGCCTCTCTCATTTGGATGCCATGAGACTTCTACAAGCAATCGTCTAAATACACCACAGGCCACTGGGATCGATGGCCAACTAAATGGAAGATGGAAAGGTCTGATAGTAAATCTATTCCAGACGGATAAAAGGTAGCCCCGAAATGTTCACTGAGTGAATGAATGAATGATGTGCACTAGCCTTGTATTCAGATGGTCCTTAATAGCTTTGTGACAATGGAACCTTCACTTCACTAAACACTCTGCTAACGGGAGCTGAGGATGCCCAAGGCAGTCCGGAGAATTCCATGACATCATGTATGCAGAGCCCCTGGAACAATCCTTGGAATAGTCAGCAATGGACATAAATCAGCTGCTTCCACTCCTCTAAAAAAGCACATTATTAAAAAGAAAAAAAGGAACTTGAAAGAGTTTTTACAATCAAAGTCAGCTGGAGGAGAAAGCAGGTCCCCAGTGGGATCTGCTAAATAGAATGTAATGAGTTAATGGAAGAACCATGAATGAAGCCCAGATGCCTAGCATCCTGTCCGGTCGACTCCTAAAATAACCGAGACTTTCACATTGCCAGGCATGTGCACAGGCAGGTTCCTCACCTGCAACATCGGTCCTTCCCACATTGCCTACAACACGTTCATCTTTCAAGTCTTGGCTCCAAAATCACCTCTCCTATAAAAACTTTCTTGACTCTCCAATTCCTAGTCAGAACTGACATCCCAGCCCTCAGTTCCCATCTGACCCAGTACATAAGTGTATGTAGGGTCTGTAACATTTCCTTTATAGGTCATTGACTAGCTAATGAAACTTGATAGTCACGGTACTGAGACTTGTAATTCATACTGAGGAACAGACTTAGGAAATATCTGTTGAATGAGTGACGAATGAATGACAAACAACTGATCCCAGGCGTGGAGCTTTCCGAAGGCGAGCTTTTCAAAATCTTGCCTTATTCACACTGAAAATGCCACACAGGCTGGCAGCCACCTTCAGAGTTCAAGACACCAAGACAAAAATAACTACTGGGTCACGGAATAATCTGGCACTTGTGAGCATCTGATAACATCTCTTAGAGGAGCGGCTATTTGCTTTCTAAGGGCACTTCAAACACTGCGACACCCACCTCCCTTTGTCTTTCCACGCTCCCTCCTCCTCTCCTGGACGGCAGGCAGCAAAACACAACAGCAAAACACAACGTCCACTCCAAACTCTCTAAGCAGCCTGCTATAGTACACGGGCCTGGACAGGAACGAGACTCACCTTTCTTCGTCCTTAAAGATAAATTTCCGCAGCTTGAGGTCCCGCAGCACCAGCCCGCCATCGTGGCAGTGGGCCACCGCTGAGGCGATCTGGTAGAACAGCCTGGCCGCTTCCTCCTCCTTCAGCTTCTTGCAGGTGCGAACGAAGGAATGCATGTCCCCATAGCTGCGCTCAAAGAACACATAAGCTTTCGTCTCCCCCAGGATGATTTCGGTGATTTGGTTGATGTTGCTGTGGGCAGACAGGCAAAAGCAGGGGGCCAGGGACTCCTGGTAGCAGCTGATATCAAACACCTAGGGCAGGATGAACAAGACCAAGAGTCAGAGTACAACCAAATCCTGTACAACCGAGTCACAGAATGTGGATGCCTCCCAGAAACGTGGGCCAAACTTGGACCCAGACCACACTGGCCTTGCCTCCTACCAGCTGTGTGGCATTGAATAGCTCGCTTGACCTCTCTGAGCCTCTGAGTCCTCGTGTGCAAAAGGGCAAGTGATTGACTCACCGTGTCAGGAGGATTATAGGAGAAAACGAAGGTCAGAATGCTCAGCCAGATGTAATACAATACACAAGTTGCGTATCACAAGTTGTGTATGGTATTACACAAACTGTATATACAATGACACAAAACGAATCACAAATAAGTTTATGATTTTTTTCTCTCTATCCTAATCCCCTGTGTTTATAGAAAAATTAAGGCAAAATCTGAAAGTGACCCATCCCAAGCTGCACAGATAACACCTTATTTACCTTAAAAAAAAAAAGTACACCAACACTACACAGCTACAGCAACTGTAGACAACATGTTTTGTGCTGCATAATTGGGTTGTATAGCAGTATACAACATAACAGCAATTAATAGGTTAAATGCGTAAACTGAAGGTTACCTAATTCAATACCTTCATTTCGCAGATGTGGAAACTGAGGCTCAGATAACAAGTCAAATCAAGCCCCCAGTGGCAGAGCCAGGAAAGGACACAGTCCTTCTTATTAAGAAAGCAGACACGCTCCTTTCTCTCTTCCCTCCACAGATATCTAGCTCAATGAATCAGTTATGCAATGATTTTCTATGAATCAGAATAAGCCTGTGAAATGCCACCTCATTGTGGGGTTATTTAGAAAGAAAATCCATCCTCAGTACCTTTTGGAGACAGATCTAAGAGGAATTAACACTACCGAGATTTTTCTGAGGTTACAAGAAAACGCCTTCATTCATTTCAAGAGCTCCACTAAATCAGGGATACAAATCTCTGGGTTTGGAATGTGGCTTTCCTACCCGCCTGGGAATGTGAGTATGATGAGTCTATCTGGTGCAGCAGAAGTGAGGTGCAGGCTCGATGGTTCCTTGCTGGGAAGCATGGGAGGCCAGGATTGCTCTTACAATACACTGAATGTTATCGGTTCACCATCGCTTAGCTTCTTAAATTTCTTTTTCATTAGTTAGAACATACTCTCCTTGATCATCACTTTGCAGTGTGTGTGGGAAACGCTGGCCTAGAATAATCAAATCTGAGAATCTAATCCTGGCTTGGCCACCAATAACCCGCACGAGGGGATAAGGCCCTCAGAATCACTGGGCCTCCCTCCTCTTCAGAAACTGAAGACATTGATTTAGAACATGGTTGACCTTTTTTGGGTCCAGATCCCACCTGAGAATCTGATAAAAGCTCTGTCCCCTCTTAGCTGACAATGACCACTCAAAAGCATGTATAATACTGGATTTGTCTTAAGGGGATTCACGGGCTTTCCAAAACCCAGCCAGGGACACAGGCTGCTCCTTAAGAATCCATGAGTTAAGTCTCTCTTAGCTGCAAAAAACAAACCCCAAAAATCTGTGAGTCAAACCGGCCTCCTAAGAACCTCGGGAGGGCTGGTGCGAACCCCGGCGAGGAAGCAAAGTAACGTTGTGAATGAACCATAATAAGGCATCTCAGGAAAGTGGCACAGCTGCTGCCACTATAACCTAGAATTTAAGAATGAATACTTCAGTGTCCCCAGAGACCACAAATCACACCCTGATACTGTCAAATGATGACCTGCGAGCGGTGACCTCAGAGGTCCGTTCAATTAGGAATCTGAAATGCTTGAGTCAACTTTAACACCCAGACTGCAGGCAGCAGAAACCCAGGAAAGCCTCAAAAATCTCCCAGAGAGCAATAAAGGCTTTGCAGTGGCTAATGTAAACACTGTGTTATATAAGGAGGATGCTGGGATCTGAAGAGCCAGGCTTCAGGCTGTGTCGCCAGTACTCGTGGAGTTATGATTATTTATAACGTACTTCCTGCTTCGAGCTGCATTTTTAAAAAATAAAAGGAGTTTTTTTTTTTTGCTCAGTACCTTTAGTCTATTATCCTGTCCTGCTGCTGAAAAACTGGAGGGACATTAAAATTAAAAAAAAAAAATCAAACAATTCATGGCAGCTTCAAAATTCAGCCATACCCTTTGTAGAAGAGACTAAATTAAATTCCAAGATGGTGGACAGAGTATGAAAAATAAAGCAAGTACTTATGTTTTCCCAAATGGGTAGGAACCGAACTTTTATTAGTAGCTATAACAGGCATTTATGGGCTTGGATTGGTATTTAAACCATCACCTTCAAGTGTAAAATCAAGCCATAAGCCTGGTTGCCAGCTTCTTTTAAATGTTTAATTTGGAGCCTTCGTTATATAATGTGACAGTTCAGATAAGGCAGAGATTAGGCCATCATTCACAGCCTTTGCAAAAAAAAAAAAGTGCCCATTTTGTCAAGATAGTAATTATGTCAGTCTGCACAGTAGCTACAAGCATTTCCATGAAAACAGTAAGCTAAGAACCCCCTAAAGTCCCCTTCCTTCATCTGCCTAGCTTAAAGTAGGCACAGGGAGACAATAAACAGGCATGATTATTTTGGTTAAATGACCCTCCAGTCTCTCCCAAATTATGTCCTACAGAATTCTACAGAGTTCTCTGTAAGTGGCATTTTACATTGGATCTGTTTTTGCAAAGACTTTTTCTCTTGGGTCAACACAGAGCTAGGAGACACGAACTCTATATTCTAAGATGTCAAAAGGAACTGGAATTCAGTGTGTAGATTTCACTGAGCCTTGCAGTAAGTCCACGGTGCCTACGTGAGGGTAGTTCATAGAAGCAGCCTTATAAAACCACTTGGAGCTTCCTAGGTTATGTACAACTGTGCTTGCATAAGAAGTCACCCACATCACCTCTGGTAAAAAGGCAGGCAAACAGAAGCTGCTGTGTCTTAAAGGGATGACCTCTGTCAAGCAGAACAATGATACTGCACTTAAATCCACTTGCAGCCGCATGGTAATTGGTGAGGGGCTGATTCAATCTTTGCAAGAACTGAACCAGCCGATTAAGTACAGTTTCAGGCCAGAGAGCAAGTCTACGAATGACACTATAAGGTCAGCCCAAAGTGAAATATGTCTTGAAAAATCTGAAGGGAGAAAGAAACAGCAGGAGCCAGAGTCACCTCTGCCTTTAAACAAAGAAATAGCGGGCAAGATGCTTCTGCAGAATTTGGCGGCAGAGTCCCTTGACTTAAACGCGTCTCCAGCCTTTGAAAAATATTAAAATGCTCTACCGAAGTTTAGCAAAAGGAGTGAAAACACTCACTGCTGGGTGATTGTGCATATTTCATATGAGAGTGGCAGCTCTGTGGAATTCATTCATTTCAAAGGATGACTACCCCATTGTACAACGTTGTAGGTCTTCTGAGAATTCAATCCAGCTCTGAATAGCCTACTGAATTTTGGTTAACTGGGAATAGCTGCTCTGAGTCTCAATAGCTTAGAGAAGGTGCAAAATACCAAATGCTCAGTACAAGCAGAGAGAAATATTTAAAGAGTCTCTGATTTTCCCCAGCGGTCTGAACTGAGCAATTGCAAAACAGACTGGAGACCCTTCACAAAACCCATGTTTCACAATGAAATACTCCAGTCCCCTATGAAAGAAAGCAAGTCCACAAAGCAGCCTGTGGTTGATGGTAAAAGTGTGATGCATTATTTGCAGCACAGCTGTGCCGAGTGCCCATTTCAAAGACATCAGGGGTCCCCACTCCTTACTACCTCCTTACCTCCCTCCCCCCAAAAAACAACAGTGAGCAAATCTAAAATTAAGCAACAGTGAATTCTTGATCTATGTCCAATTCCTGGGTAGCCTGCTCTACCGTCTTCATTTTTTGTTTGTTTTTTTTGCAACTAGTCTCCTGCTCATCCCCTTGTCTGGAGCCCTGTGGGCGCACACAAAGACACACTCAACACAGACGCCAACCAGTTCAGGGTCAAAGACGAAAAGGAAAGGAAAGTGCCCATCTCTGCATTAGCACTGTGAATCCCCGAGGCTCCAAATGCTGGCCTCTAAACCATACAGGCAACGGTGTGTGCTGAGGGGTGGAGTAGCAGGGTCGAGGGGGCTCCGGCTCGGAGAGCTGGAGACGAGAAGGAACGGAGACAAGAGGAAAAGACCCAAAGGATTCACAATTTCCTGCACCCAAAGGTGCGCTGGCGGCTTTGATTTCCACCCCCAACCCTCCTTTCAAGGCTCCTGGCAGAAGCAAGCTCTTTGTGAACTCCTTCCCCGCGCTGGGCCCCTGGGCTCAGCCAGAGGGGACACCTTTGTGTGTCTCTTTGAAGGGGCACCTACGGAACAAAGGTTCAACACCTGCACGCTGCTGAGAACAATGGCTGCGAAAGGAACCAAGTCATCAGCGCCTTAAAATTAGCGGGGGATTCCCTCCTCGGTGTTGGAAAGGGGAGGGGGCTGGACCCAGGGAGCAATCCCCGGGCAGCGGGACCCGGCGTCGCGCGGAGGAGCTCCACGAGCCCTTGGGAGCACGCGTGGCCGTGGCCCCCGCGCAGTTCCGCCGCCCTCCCCGCCGCGGGCTCTCCCCAAAACGCCCCCGCCGCAGCCCGCCGCATTGCCCGCAACGCTCTAAAAACTTCGCAACTAGTCGAACAGGAACAAATAAATACATAACCCCATTTAACGAGACCACGGGTAATTATCCCGCGAATCTCCCTCCCCCCCCCCGGACTGCAGGGCTCGGCAACCTTCCGCCCCCTCCGGCCCCCTCCAAAAGGCCGAGGGGATCTTCTTAAAAGACAAAAAAAAAGCAAAAGCAAACCCCGGGCTCTTTACCTTGCACACCAGCTCCTCTCCACTGTGCAGATGCACGGCACGAAAAACGTGGTCTCCCTCCAGAGGTTCCAACAATAAGTATTTCCCGATGCAAGAAACGCAATGCGACAAGTTCGGAGTCTCAGGCGGGCTCGGGGAGCCAAGGTTCGGGCTGAAACTCTGGCTGGGTTCGGCGGACCTTATAGACGACAACTCTTCGAAATCCTGGGTTTTGTTCCGCGATCTCCCATATCTTGCTATTGTGATGGGGGTAGACCTGTGTATGTTCATGAGTGTGGGGATCGCACTCGACAAACAAAAAAACCCGCTGGAGAGACGAGTCGCTGGCGAGTGCGTCTGCAGGCGCCTCGGTGCCACGGATTTTAAAAGGGAACGAGAGGGGAGGGGACGGGAAGGGGGCTACGTGGAGAAAGAGTTAGAAGCCCCCAAATGGGCGCCGCCGGGCACCTTGTCTGCTCCGAGCCCGGCTCCCGGGGGTCCTCGGTCGGCAGCAACTCGGGTCCTTTTGTTACCCCAAAGCCGCCAGCGATTTGCAGAATCTTCGCACTTTTAGTTTCTCTCTCTCTTTCTCTTCTTCCAGCGTGGATCTAGACGAGTAACCAGGTTGCTAAGGTGGGGAGCTGCAGCGCCGGGTCTCCCGAAGCGATCCCCACGCAGGCTTCCGAACCGCAGACGGGGCGGAGGAGCCCGGCTGTAGTTTGTGCAATCTTCGGGGAGCGCACGGCCGCTGCTTGGTCTCAGCGCGTTAGAAACCAAACAAAAAGAAAAAGGAAATAAGCACGGGTACCGGCTCGCGCCGCACCGCAGACAGAATCCGCGCTGCACCCCCTTTTTTGGTGGAAAGGGTGGGGGGCGTGGAAGGGGGGGTGCCGGAGAGGGTAGTTACCTACGTTTTAACTGTAGATGGCGTCTGAGGCTTTTCCAAGACCGCAAGAGCTCTCCAGAATTTAAACAAACAGACAAAAAAATAGGAAGGGAGCATTTAACTTAGAGCGGTCAGCGCTGCCAACAAAAGATTGCAAAAGCTGGGCACAGAGTTGTGGTCCGGGCACAGGTACCACGGCAAAGCCCAGGGCTTGGCCCGCCGGGCAGAGGTCAGCACCGGCTCATGCTGTCGCCGCTCCCTCGCGCTCCAGATCGTCCTCCGAATAAAGCGAGAAGTGCGGGCAGGGACAAGGGTAGATCAATGGTCTCCGAGCTTCCGGGGGTCCTCCCGGCCCTGGAAGGGGATGCACCCCCAGCCCAGTCAACCCGCGCTGTTCCTTTCTCGTTCGGTAACTGGATCTCGCCTTGGAATAATTTGCAACCACTCCGTCTCCCCTTACCCTCAACCCAAATTGCCTGGCGGGGTTTGTTTTGGAGAAAATTGACGGCTTTTCTTCTTCTTTTATTTTGTTCTTCCCCCAACCGGAGGTAAGAGGAATGTGTACTTAAAATTGAAGGGGACGGCCGACGGTGCCCGAGGCCAATCCCCGAGCTCAGCACGCCCGCATCTCTCTGCGAGGCGGTATTAATAGTTACTTACGTGGCCGGGGATCTCGGAGCGAGCGGGGCCGTGTGTGCGCGTGTGTGCGCGCGCGCGCCTCGCTCGCGCTCAGTCTCCCCATTCAATGTCACCGACACATTTCTACGGCGCCTCCGCCCCCCCCAGCGGCACCGGCGACTGGCTCAGCCCAGAGCAGGCCCCGCCCCTTCCCCGCCCGGGCCGCCCTCATTGAGCCGGGTGCCCATCAATCAGCCTCGCCTCTGCCAGTCCCGGGGCGGCTTCCCGCGCCCGCGGCCGGCTGCCACTGCCATTGCAGCTCCCGGCCCCGGGCGCGGGCGCTTGCCTCCCAGTTGGATGACTCGGCCCGGGCGAGGTAAACAAAGTGCATTATCCAACCGCGGCCCGGGGCTGGGGAGGTAGAGCACCGGACCGGGGAGGGAGGGTCCCGGCGCCTCCACAGGCTGACTGCGCGCGCGGCTGGGCAGGAGTCGCCCGGTCACAAGTACCCAAGCAGCTCCAGCTGTGGCTAGTGGACTTTCTAACCCGTGCGTCTTCCCCAGAAAGCCAGGCATCCTCCGAGCATCAGGACACCGCTGCTCACGTGTAGCTTTTCTCCGTGGAGAATGTGCTTGCATCAGTGGTGCCGCACGGAGTTTCAAAAATTAGTTTCGTTATCTTTTTCCAACACTCTTCTCCCCATTTAAAAAGAAATCGATTGCTTACTTTTAGTTGGTGTCACCCTCCAAACCCCGCCCCCCACCAAGGCTTTGAGTATTTTCTGCAGAAGACCAGCTTGAAGACACCTTTTAACTCATACCAAAGGTAATCACTAATTCTTCCTCTCCCAAGACAGTGCCCAGAGGGCCTTGGCCCAGTGAAACAATGCCCTCAATGCCCTACGCACACCTCCTGCGAGGCTCCAGGCCGCTAGCCAGAGTGGCGCCCCCTACCCCGACGCACACGTGGACCAAAAAGGCGTTCAACACTGAGAATCAGGTGAGGGCTGCCTTTTCACTCCAGTTATTCTCAACTTCTGCAGGAGGTGCCAGTCCTCTGACTTAGGCAGACACACGTCAGGAAAGGGGCTTGAACTCAGGCAGAGACTGGGACCTCCAGGCCTTAACCTAACGTGTCCTGGTAAATCAAGCAATCTGGTCGGGGGAACAAACTTAAATATATATATAAATAAATAAAAGCCAAGGGGCTGGGAAAGGGGCGTTTACAAGACTCTTGGAGCTTTTCCATGCATGTATGCATATTTTCTAGTGGGGGAGGAAAAGGGGACTATATCATGTATTGCCCACAGTAGGACACTTTTGAGCAAAAAAGGGAGCTCTGTATAATTATGCCCCCTGGAGCATATTTATAATTTATAATTATGCACAAACAAGTTACTCTGGTGATAAGCAGTTCCTGGGAGGTTGGCCAGAGAGGACATAGACTGTACGACAGGCCACCACAGGACCTCAGGGTTTGAAAAGGTCACGGAGTGGTCCCATGCCTCCTGGCAGGTCTCCCCAACCTACTCCTCACAAACCAGGACCCAGTCCCTGACCCTAGGGGGACTCATCTGTTCCCCCAGGCCATCACCATGAGTGGTGAGCAGTATCCTTTCACCCAGTCTGGTCCCATGAAGACACCTGGGCTGGTCCCTGTCTCAGGAACAGACCTCTGTTTCTCTGCTGAGGGGTCAGAAAGAAAGGCGCCAGCCTCCTCTGTTCGGTGGCCACCAGCAGCGCTTTATAACTAGGGGTTTAGGAGACCCTGTTCCAGCCCTGTCTGGGCCTCTGATTTTTGAATGAAAATTGAGTCAAGACATTTTTGTTTTTCCTCCCTGGGTCCCCTTTTTTCAACTGTAAAATGAGAAGCCTAACACCCACCCTGCTCAGCTCATGTGATTGCTGTAGAATGATGTTTTTCAGTTCCAGGAAATCTATGAAGGTTTACCATAAGCTGGGCCTGCACTGGGTGTTAAGAATCCAAGTATGAGTAAGATTTGGTCTCTGACGCCCAGGAGCTCCTAGTCCGGCTTCAGACAGACATATGGAAATACATCATTTCATTGTGTAACAATGTGACAATTAGATATCAAGGCATCCAAGAAGTGTAGAGGAAGGAACCACTTTTCCCGGGCTTCAGGGAATTTTCCAGACAATGTGATTTTTTTCACCTTGAATTAATCCAGAGCAAGTATTTATTGAAACCTACTGTGCACCAGACGCTGAGAAAAGAGATACAAGGATTTAAAAATTGTACTTTCCTGTGCTCATGGATCTTGAAAAGGTTCTATGAGTCATGCAATAACATAAATAAGAGATTGTCACTGGCATTTCAGGCAGAGAGAAAGAATGTGCCGAAGCAAAGGAGTGGGATGTTCTGAAATTTCTAGTAACTCCCCATGGCTCTGGTATTGGCAGCTTGGTGGCAGTGGCCAGGCATGTGGCGGGCAAAGTGAGTTGGGATTAGAATGGGGAGGGGCTGATAGAACAGCCAGAATAGAAGAGATGCAGAGTCCAGGCTACCATTAAATGGGGCGAGTAGCATGGTTGACTGGGGTTCTAGAAGGATCACGCTGGAGGTCACATGGAGTAAATATCAGTGCACTTGCAAGGAAAGAGAAAGCACTGTCACCTGGGGAGACAGAAAATAACTGATAGTGATGGGTAACCGATGCTGTAAACGATTGTTAGTATTGATACATTCATTACTTCTGATGAAATTATACAGTGGCCACAGTCCTGCCCGTTCTTGAAGGCCAAATTCATGACCTTTGGAAACGACTGTAGTGCAGGATAAATTACATAATTTATAGCAAGTGCCTTAAACCTTTTTACCTGGATTGATAGTAATTCTTCTCAGATTGGAAAAAAAAAAAACATGTAGTAGGAAGATCTGTGTGGGACTCTTCATTCATCCACTTTTTAGCTATATGACCTTAGATGAATTTAGATGAATTAATTATAATTAATTAATTAGATGAATTAATTATAATTAATTAATTAGATGAATTAATTATAAAATAGAACTATGATCTGAATTTTACCTAACGTGAAAATTATGGAAGATGTATATAAGGCAACTAGCACAAGGTCTTGCATGTAACATAACATAATGTACGTAACATAAATAAATATTATTATTATTGAACTATGTCCACAGAAAGCAATCCAACTTTTAATAATAATAGACAAAATGCTTAAAATATTGATAAAGTGTATAGGAGTTGTTAAATATACAGTTGTAGGTGTGGTTAAATACAATTATGTGGCTATGATAAAAGGTGATGTGCCAATTAAAATAAGGATCATATAATTACAGGGAAATATCAAGCAGTCCACTCTGTAGACCAGTCAGATCCAGTTGCCGTAGGTCACTCATCTGTTCTGCATGCTTTCCAGACATTCTCTGTCTTGAAATGTACTTAACCGCTCCTTAATTCACTTCATCACTCATTAGTTCATTTATTTAGCAAACGTACAGTAGTTTCCTGCTAAGTATGAAGCCCTAAGTACTGTGTTCGTTGATCAAATGGTTTCTGAGAACAACTCCTAAGACTACTACGTCACTTGAAGGCTGACGTATACCACGGGTGATGACATTCATGTTTCTTAAACAACTCTCACAGCAGGCCGTACCTAGGCTCAAAAATCTGTGACAAACTTCCCCGACGAACTGTAGAGAATGCTACCATGTGCTGACGTGCAGGCTGTGGACTGAACATTCCATTCGTTACACTGGAAGTCCAGAACATTCCATTCCCCACTGAAGTCTTTGTGAATGGCACCCCTGGGGTTGTGCAAAACACAATCTTCTTGACCATACCTGGAAACTTGGGTATAGACACGGGGCTGGCGCTCAAGAACTTCCCAACAACTTCATCTCCCACTCCTCTTGGCTACATGCCCACTGGCCACTCGCACCATTTTGTGGACTCCAGTTTCCCACCTCTATGCCTATGACTTGAGTCATACCCTACTTGATGGTTGGTGCCTCTGTGTTTCCCTGGAATTACTCCTTTCCAAGGTGTTCCCTCTACGTTGCTCTGATCATGTTCCCTAGTTCTCTTATTTGGCTGTATGGCTGCCTCAGGTTTTAAATGGTATGTTCAGGATCAGGGAGGCGTGGGTGTGCTTGGTCAATAACGAGGAGGTTGGTGGTGTTAATGCATGAGTTGCAATCTAGATATTCCTGATGATAGAATCTACAGATCTCTTAGTATCAGAATCAGTAAAAGTCGCCAAGAAGATAAGTGCCCCTAATTATTCCTCCATGTTAACTCTAGGAAGAGTTTCTGTCATTCCTTTGTGTAAGGAGGAAGGGAGAGATCCAGGGAAGAGGGTGCACGGCCTCCCTGCTGCAGCTGTCAGAGATGCATTTGGCCAAGTTCACTATGACCCTGGGGTTTGGATACAGTCATGATGGAGAGATAATTTCCAGTGGTGATGAGGCCTGTGGCATGCTCCCAAGCTTCATGACATAAATTGCCCCATTACTGTGAGAGTCTTCTCTATTACTAACTTTAATAATAATTATACTTTAATTATGCCTTTTGAGTGCTAGACTAGCCACCTTCTCTCTGGTTCTTATACAACCCATCAGAATAGATATTATTACCCCCACTTTACAGATGAAGAAAGCAGGACCCAGAGAAACTCTTTAACTTTTTCCATGGTTGCCCGTTACTCAGTGGCTATGCTGGTCACGTGTGTGTGTGTGTGTGTGTGTGTGTGTGTGTGTGTGTATGTGTGTGTGTGCTGGGGAAGAAAGGGGCAGGGGAATGAATAAGGTTTACTACATCACGTTGCCTGTCGTCATGCTTTTTTAGATGTCTAAACCTTTGGCTTAAATGGCCCACTTATAATCCTTCCATAATAGGGATTTCTTTTCTCAATTTTTTCCAAACAGCTTGTGTTTGAAAAATAGCTGCTTATGTCCAAGGTGAATCCTAGCCGTACCTATTAAAAGGTGACTTTGTGATGGTTTGTTTTACCATGGCTAGGTAAGGGGTCTGTTTTTCTCTTTGGATAAATGGTCCACGAGGAAAAGTCCAGTGTATAAATACAGAAGGAATTGCCATTTTGGAACCGTTTTTTTCCCCAGGCCCTAGGAGAAATTTTTGTTGTTGTTGTTGCTTTTAAATTAGAGGATGCCGGGAAACCCAGCATATGGGAATTTTCTGGATATCGCAAATTGTCTACCATCCTGTTATGTATTGCTGAGCAGCTAATAAACAAAAGTGAAAACAGCCAGCTAGTCCAGGAAGTGTTGCAAATTTACATTTATCTAGAGTGTTAGGTTACTGTAAAAAGAGATTCAGTCTGAAGGGTGTTCTGGAAAATCTAGTTACGTGTTTCCATACCTGGCACACAGACAGACCTCGAGGGAGATGCGCGCCCACCTCTGTTTCACGAGCTTTGGGGCTCTGAGTGGCACTTCAATCCCCTGCCCATCGTGGAGTGGCGGTAACGATAATTTCCTTACCAAGGGAAGAGGCTGAATCAAATGATCATTTACGTCCCTCTTCAGCTTTTAAAAGCCAACCTTCAGTTCGGGAAAAACAAGCTGGTCACCAGTAGACCAGTGTCTGAACAAGGACACATTGAGTTGATCTGGGCCCCAACTTGGCCAATTAGCAACATGGCCTTGGATGGCCCTGACTGCTCAGATTAAGGTCTATTAAGAATTAATACGTGCCACAGCCTCGACAGTTTACAAAGCACTCTTATGAATTTTGTGCCATTTAATCTTCACGACAGCTCCGTAAAGGAGGTTCATTACTGGCCTTGGTAGGAGAAACTGTGTCTGAAGGAATTTAAGTCACTAGCTTGTGAGCACAAACCCAGCACTTCTGAGAGCAAATCCTGCGTTCATTTTACGGCACAGCTCTCCTTCCTGCCACTGCCTTCTCCCTCTGCCTTGTCCTTGCCTCCTCTTTCTCCTCTCTCTCTTCTCTTTCCTTCTGTGTCAAAATTTTGTTTTAAATTTAAAACAATTTTGAGGTCCTACACTGGGGCTCCTTGCATAGAATATCATTTGATGGTTTCATTGGATAGTTGCAAACCAGGAAAGCGTATCTAAACAAAAAGGCAATATCTATAGAATAGTGGTTTCCACCTTGTGAGCCCTGGATCCCCAGGTGGGCTTAGAGTAGAGCGTGTGCAGCACGGAGACTCAGCGCTATAGCGGGCAATCTACTCAGTAGACCATAGAAGGAATGAATGGTATGTCTCACCCATATCTGTGCGATTCACATCCAAATATGCGTGAGTACTTTGGGGGTTAAGAAAATATAAAACTGTAAGCAAAGAACTAATTTCATAGTATTGTTCCCCATTTAGGCAATTAAAAAATATATCTAGGTATAATTGCTATCCCTTGGGACAACATGAAATTTTATATTATTCAATTTGTGTCCCAGAACTCAGAAAGGTTGAGGCTTGTCCTTCCCTGGATGGACAGCTCCTAGCAATGAAGCCAGCACTTTAGAAAATGTGTCCTGTATGTGTGGACCTGGGGGATGGTGTATGATCCTGGGGGTGTAAGCTGGAGGAAGGTTGAAGAAATAGTGTCCTTTGTTCTAAATATGGGGTGTGCCTCAAGCCTCAGGCTTCATTATCTTCATTTGCCCTATAAGAGAGCTTGCTAACAACTCTGACTTTTAAGGTATTTTGCTACAGGGAAGTAATTCTCTTTCTAAATCACACAGTTGCTCAGTGACCACAGCGCTTGACCCCTGACAGACTCTGCAACGCATCTAGAAAAGAGTTAGATACAGAAGTCAACCAATTGTCATTCAAGAGATCAGGAAGCTGTTACTGAGCACTTGTTCTGAAGTTCGGTAGCTCTCTGACCTTATGTCAATTACAGAATATCCCTGAACCTTAGTTTCTGCTTCTTTAAAATGGCACCATCATAGCACAGACCTTGCAGGGTGTCATGAGGACTGTGGACAGGTGGGTGCAGCTCTGTTTAGGGCCTGGAAGTAGTGTGGGTTAGCCCTGACTACAGGGCTCCTGTACAAAGTACAGTCAGCCCTCCTTAACTGCGGGTTCCACATCCATGGATTCAGTCAACTGCGGATCAAAAATGTTTGAGAAAAATAATTCCAGAAAGTTCCAATAAGCAAAACTTGAATTTGCCTGCATCCGCAACTATTTCCATAGCATTTACGTTGTGTTAGGTATTATAAGTAATCAAGAGACGATTTAGAGTATACAGGAAGATGTGCATAGGTTATATGCAAATTTTAAAAATTTATATAAGGGACACGAGCATCTGTGGATTTTGGTTTCTGAGGGGGAGTGGGGGAGGGGTCCTGGAACCAATCTCCTATGGATACTGAGGACAACTGGGAGACAAGGTCACTGTCAGACCATGGGGGAATATGACTGCTGAGTTAAAATACTAGGACTTCAAGCCACTGACCAGATGTTCCCTGTCCTCCAGATGAAAGATCCTTATTAGCCAGAAATCACATGGTGTAGTAGAAAGAGGCACTAGACCAAGAGCTGAGTTAGTTAAATTTTCTTCGTCTTTTATATGCTTGTATTAGTTATCTGTTGCTGCATAACAAATTGCCCCCCAAAGCTTCAGCTTCCAAGGTCACTCATTTAGGTATTGGCAGGTTTCAAGTCCTTGAACGTTGTTGGACTGAGGGTCTCATTTCCTCCCTGGCTGTTGGCTGGAAACCACCCTCAGTTGTGAGTCACATGAGCCTCTCCAAATGTCAGCTGACAGCATGGTATCTTGCTTGATTAGAGCAAATACCCCAGAAGAGCCAGAGAGAAGTCAAAGTCTTTTATAGCCTAATCCCAGAAGTGACATCCTACATCATTTTGCCATAGTCTGCTTGTCAGAAGCAAGCCACCAAGGCCATTGCACACACAACAGGAGAGGATCACACAAGGTGTGAATACCAGGGGCCATGAGGAGCCTTTTCGGAAGTTGCCTGCCTCGGCATTCTCTCGGGTGGTATGTCAGAATCTTGGGGTGAAGATGATTATGTTTAACAGGAAGGGGTGGAAGCTAACAGCTGCCGGCCTACACTGAGGGAATTTGTACACTTCTGATATTCTTCAAGAATTCTTCCCTCTGGCATGGTGGCTCTGTGGCTGGGCAATGGGCTATCTCAGCCTCTCTACCCCCTGCCATCTTTTTTTTTTTTTTTTTTTTTTTTTGCGGTACACGGGCCTCTCACTGCTGTGGCCTCTTCCGTTGCAGAGCACGGAAGG
This sequence comes from Pseudorca crassidens, assembly GCF_039906515.1. NCBI lineage: Eukaryota > Metazoa > Chordata > Mammalia > Artiodactyla > Delphinidae > Pseudorca > Pseudorca crassidens. The sequence goes on from NC_090309.1 coordinate 82,878,874, forward strand.
CTCCGGACGCACAGGCTCAGTGGCCATGGCTCACGGGCCCAGCCGCTCCGCGGCATGTGGGATCTTCCCGGACCGGGGCTCAAACCCGCGTCCCCTGCATCGGCAGGCGGACTCTCAACCGCTGCGCCACCAGGGAAGCCCAACCCCCTGCCATCTTGATCTACCTTGAGATGCCCAAGCATTTCCCTGGAATCTAGGAATGGGCAGAGAATGCCCCAATCTAGAGACTTGGAGGCCCTGGAGACCTAGCGCCATGTTTTCATTTCCCTCTGTACCCACAGTGCTAGGACGGTGATGGATTCATGGTGGTTGTTATCACTGTTTTCTGGGTAAATCAATTTCTTAGAAGCCTGGTGTTGTAGAATGAGCCTGGATGTGGGAGTGCAGCAGAGAGACCTGGGATTGACCCACATCTGCCTGGGCCTCTGCCCTTCCGTGCCCACCCAGGACCCTCAGTCTGTGCTTGAATGAAAAGGGGCTGCATCTTTTCATCCAGTCTTCAAATGCTTCTTGGAGGTTTCTAAATGATTACTTTTTAAGTCCACATTTCACAACTGAAACGATTCCATTGTGTTCTGAAAATCTCCTTAATTGAATGTTCTCTTTGTCAACCCAATAAACTGCTAGTTTTGCAATAAGATTCCCCTGGCACATTTCCTGGGAGATTTAGTGTGAGAAATTCACTCACACAACTAGAAATATAGTAATAAATGCCTGTCAGCTCAGTTCTGTGGACGGATCACTTTCTGTGTGTCAAGCCCCATGCTAGGTTCTGGACAGAGCACAGTGGACCGTATGGGAACTCACCGTATCATGAAAGACGCCTCTCGTGCACTACCCTATTTCCTCATCTGAGATTTTTTTCTTTTTTTTTCCCTTTTCCTATCACATTTTTTCTTGAGCCATAACTCCCCAAGATTGTCTTACACACGTGAAGTGACCAAAGTCGAGGGATAAATGTGCCAGGTTAAAGATGACCACAGAGTTTTGACACTCCTCCCATTAAGAGGTGGGGTCCCATGCCCTGACCTTGAATATAAACTCGTGTGAGATTGTTTGGACCAATAAAAAATGGTGGATATGATGCATGGCCAGTTCTAGGTCTTGCCTTCGAGAAGACTGGAAGCTTCTTCCTTAGTCTCTTGGAGGCCTGAGACTCCAAATAAATCCAATCAACTACCCTCCCGGAGAAACCTCACAGAAAGGCCCAAAAGATGACATGGAGAGGGAGAGGGGCCCAGGGGAGCCAAGCCTTCTGGCCAAACCTTGACAAAGCTCCAGGCAGGAGAATGAAAGCCATCTCGATCCTCCCAGACCAGACCAGCCCCCAACAGAACACCACCGAGTTGCCAGCTGCCCAAATACCTGCTGCCCAAAATCACTGTATAATACCATGGTGGTTGTTTTCCACCATTAAGTATCAGGTCAGTTTTTCACTCAGTAATAGAAAACTGGAACAAGGTAGTATAGTCATCCTTCTGGGTCTGCTAGGCAGTTCCTCTATGAAGTCTTACCCAGAGGAACAAAAAGAATTCCTATTGTAAGATGATACTTAATAAACACAGGTTGAATGACTCCCAAGCCCTCCTTCTTCTGATGCGTCTGGTTTAGAGAATATCCTCTTTCCTGATGGGCATGGCATCATTGGGCAATGACTATATACTGAATTCTGATTAATCTGCTATAATTATATGACGTGAACATGGCTGTCTCAATAGATCGGGAGCTCCCCGAGGGAAAGGGCCACATCTTCTCCCTTCTCCTCTGTTCTGTACTTGTCACAGTGCTGGGTACATATGCATGCTGAGAAAATGCGATTCCATTCAGAAAACAATGGATTAGGCTGCTTCCTGTCTCCTAATTCTCAGAAGGTCAGCACTTTAGAGCAAACAATTTCCCATGAAGATGGGCCCAAGAGTTGCCATGGATATGGGGAGAGTATTATCATACCTTGAGGACTCCCCCAGAAATCCCTTTCTTGATTTTCAAAAACCACCAATGCTCTAATAATTATAAAAAATATTTCTTAATAACTATAAATGTGGCCTTATTCCCACCACTCTGTGCAATGCATCATATTCTCCAGTAATTGCGATTCAGGCTCTTGACTGTCTGGAATACCTTTCTCACTTCCATAAATTTTGACAAGATCCACATTGAGCACCAGCTTTTTCAGGAATTCTCAGGTTGAGCTAAGAGTCTCCACTGTGCAAAGCTCTATCTTAGCCAAGCCATATTTCACTGAAATGATCCCTGCATATTCCTATTTTCAACTGGTTAGTTCATTGAAAGTATAGATTGCACCTTACCTGTGGTTGTACATATAAGACATTCTTTTTGCTGCTCTTTCTGATTACATGTTTTTATTGGAGTATAGTTGATTTACAATGTTGTGTTAGTTTCAGGTGTACAGCAAAGTGATTCAGTTATATATATATATATATATATATATATACACACACACACACACACACATATATATACATATATATATTCTTTTTCTTATTCTTTTCCCTTATAGGTTATGACAAAATATTGAATATAGTTCTCTGTGCTATACAGTAGGTCCCTGTTGGTTATCTATTTTAGCACATAGAAGGCTTCAACAGTGCCTGCACATTATAAGTGACTGACGTAGGCCTTGCCTACTGTCTACCAGTTTATCAAAGGTGTTCATTATTATCCTTGTATGATTGTGGCTAAGAAAGGAAAGTGACTTCCTTAAGATCACCTAACCACAGGGACCCACCACAGAGGCTTGCTAAGATTCCTCCCCACATCCTGAGACTATAGGACTTCTCCCTGGTGGGAGGGCGACAGCTCCAGCCCTATCCTCCCCATGGATACACATCTTTTGTTTTCTGCGTCTGGGAAATGCCCCAGGATTCCCTGCTGTGTTACTCAGGGAGACTGTTGCTCAATCCAGCAGCTGTTCTGGAGGAAAAGAAAAAGCAGAGGTTCTGAATGTATCATGCATACAATGCAATATTGAATAGAAGATCGCTAATAAGCAAGAATGCCTTGACCGCGCAGGCTCCTTCCAGTGAGGTCTAGCTCTTCATTTCCAGTGGGCTTCGCAGGAAGTACTACTGTAAAAAAATAATACATATATATTACTAATACGGTGGCTATATAAAACAATATTTGGCCAAGATAGTTAAGATGTGATTCAGTCTTTGTTCATCAAGTTGCTAAATATTATTCAGAGAGTGGAGTCACCATATGGTATAACTGAGTTTCCTTGGGAGACTGGGTGAAATATCGTGTTGGATATAGAATGTGGAAATGTGCGTGTCTCCTGTGGTTTGAGTCTGGATCGAGCTGCAGACAGCTAATTCCATTAAGTCCTCATGCAAAGACTCCAATGCACACAGCAAATGGAAAAAGCATAGCCCGGCACGGATCACTCTAGGAGGTCAATTTCTCTTCCCAAACTGATGAAGAGTGGGCAAGCCACGCAGCTAGACCCAGATGCAATCTTGAAAGAAAAATGTGTGTGGGCAAGTGCAGTACCAGCTGGAAAAGTCTAAGTGGCTGAAACCTATGACTCAGAAATCTTAAATTGCCTTGAAATTAATGAAGCTCTGTGGGGATGACTCAGTTCATTCATGTCCTTAGCTTGCAGGCTTAAACGCTGGCAGAAGCGGACATTGTCCAAAGCTTGGAAGATCAGACCCCACAAAGGAAACATGTCTCAGGCTGGGAGGTGGTCTGGGGTGCGTGTCCCAGGAGCAGGGGCTGGAGAGGCAGGCGAGCTGGTATTTCTTCTTCCCGTGGATGAAGCAACCTCATTCAAGTGCCGTGCTCTCTGGACCTGATTTCTGTCCCTGTAAAACGAAAAGGAGAGATCTGATGATTTTTTCCAATGTTGTCAACTTCGATATTCTGATTAGCTAGAGTCCCAGTTAAGAAACAGCATTTGCCCCAGATGGTTCAAATGAGGAGATTTTAACACAGGGACTTTTTATAGATGTCTGTGCCAGGTTAAGAGAACAAATAAGAGAGAGTAAGGCACCCAGAGACCAGTAAAGGCAACAAGCCATTGTCACTCCCACGGCCAAAAGAATGAAAGGAAAACAGTGTTATTGAAGCCCAGTGAGAGTTGGAACTCTGGAGAAACCCACCCAGGACTCTGGAGGAGAGCACCCAGTGGGAGCCAGAGTCCCCGGGGGGACATAGTCCCTCCCACACACACCATGATGACACAAAGAGGGAGCAGAAAAGAAATAAACTGCATCTTATCCCCTCCCCCCTCCAGTTTCCCACTGGTGCCTCTCATTGGCAAACCCAACTGGATGTCATGAAGCAAGGGAAGCCAGGTGAAGCAGGCCACAGGGACTGGAACAGTGTGGAGAAGGCTAGAGAATGCATCTAGAGTGGGCGAGAACACAAAAGCCGGCACGTAATCTACGACTTTATGCATGTGATTATGCGCCTACATTAGGGAAAAGGGCAGAACACATCTTTTTTTTTTTTCTGGAGAGATTGAAGAATAATTCTCAAGGAACAGAGTTCCTGAGGGCAGGGACCAGGTTTTGCTGATTTCTTTAACCCATCAGGATCTATCACAATGCCTGGCACCGAGGAGATAATCAGGAAATATTTGGTGAATTAAAGGCTGACCGCAAATCCACGTTTATAAGCATCTACAGGTGTCCAAGGCATGATGGTCTGTTAATATCTGTTGAGTGAATAATGAATGTGTGGGTTCAAAACAAATTACATAATCTTTCGGATAATAGGTTCTGCAGAGCTCAGGCAAACCCTTGGTATTTTTGTTCTTGTAGTTGTTTCCTTTTTTTTTTTCCGGCCACGCTGTGTGGCTTGTGCGATCTTAGTTCCCCGACCAGGATTGAACTCTGGCCCTCAGAAGTGAAAGCAAAGAGTCCGAACCACTGGCATTCCCGTAGCTGTTTCGAATGTGATTGATGGTTCTCATGGCACAAGCTGTATAAACGTCCTGGACTAGGAAAATGGACCCTACGTTGTGAGACCCAATGATATATTAAATGAATAAGCAAGAGGGGCTTCAAAGAGACATCTCCTGCTTTCCTCAGTGCTGAGATTCCCAGCAGGAGAATCTACAAAAGTAGAATGTTTATCATATTTCAATACACGTGGCATCACCTCCTGACATGTACATGTTCTAACAGAGGGATGCTCTTTAACGAGCCATGGATGGACACCCAGCTCTACCATTACTCAGCTCTCTGAGTTGAGACAAAAACTTGACCCAGCGAACCTCAGTTCCGGTTTAACGCTGCCTCTTAGGATCAGTGTAAAAACTGAATGAGAGGATGGGTGTCAAGTTCCTGGTAGAAAGCCGGGCATGGAATCGATGTTCCCTTGCTCTCAGCTCCATCTTTCTAGTGGAGGCATTGATTTTCTTAGAGTTGACATAAGGTGTAAGACCAGCAATGAGAAGAGATGTTTTCTGCATTGCTATCTAAATCATCTTTAACAGAAAGTCACTTCTTTTATTATGGGGACAGTCCTATGCATAAGAGAAGCATAAGACATATTACAAGTTACAGAACACATCTAAATGACGATCCCTTACTGTTCGTATTTAGGAACTGGTGTTCACATGTGTCATCTTAGGATATAGAGGGTCATCCCAGGTACGTGTTGGCAGGTCTTCTCTTTAGTATTCACCTAGCTCGTGTGTTGATACTGCTCTCCCGCACTTCTATGATGGTCAAATCCAATTCCTTTTAAAGAGCCTGAAATGGAAGATGCTTTTTCTCTTAAGCCTTCTTTGTATCTAAGCAGGGTCATGTGATAAAATCATGACAAATGGAACGAAGGGCGTTTTTTGTTAGAATATTTCTTTTGGTCCTCAGTTCCTGAAACTGAGTAATACATGTGAAATGGATGTCTTTTGTGTGGTGTAACCAGCCTCTTTCAATTACACCTGAGTTTATGATCATGAGGTGACTTTTGGAAAGTCCCTAAGGATGGGGGCTGGTTGCCAAGGGAACCAACCTTGATTAGAGGATTGGAAATTCCAGCCTCACCCCCTAACCTCCAGGGAGGGGAGAGGGGCTGGAGATTGATTTCAATCACCAATGGCCAGTGATTGCATCAGTCATGTCTATGTAATGAAGCCACCATAAAACCCCAAAAGGACGGTTTCAGAGAGCTTCCAGGTTGAACCAGGAGGCACCCGTGTACCTGGAAATTGAAGTACCCTGAACTTTACGAGGACAGAAGCTCATGTGCTCAGGACCTTTTTGGACCCCACCCTACGTATCTCTTCACCTGGCTGTTTATTTGTTTATTAGTATCCTTTAGTATCATTTGTAATAAAATGGTAATCTAGTAAGTAGACTGGTTTCCTGAGTTCTGTGAGTCACTAACAAATTAATCAAACCCTAAGAGGGGGTGGTGGGAGCCTCTAGTTTATAGACTATTGGTCAGAAGCACAGGTAACAACCTGGACTTGCAATTGGCGTCTGAAGTGTGTGTGTGTGTGTGTGTGTGTGTGTGTGTGTGTGAGGGGTGTAGTCTTGTGGGATGGAGCCCTTAACCTGTGGGGTCTGACACTATCTCCAGTATCTCCAGGTAGAAAGTGTCAGAATTAAGTTAAATAATATGACATCCAGGTGTCACAGAATTGTTTGATGTGTGGGTTTTCCAAACCACACATTGGAAGTGAGTAGTGTTGTAGTGGAGTAGTGTGAGAGTGAAGGAAACATACACCTGGAATGTTGTTTTTATACAAGAGAACTGGAGAGACATTGCCCAGAGGCCTGTGAAATTGAGCTGTGAAATAACCAAATTCCTGTCTTAAGCATTTGCATCCTTAGAGATTCTCTTACAAGCATTTGTACAAAACACTGTTTATGCCTTGTTTTGTCATGTACTCTCTTACATGCAGCCGAAAGCATTCGAACAGAGTAGCTCTCTTTAGATTTGTTCTGGGAAAATAACTGAGTCCCTGTGTTCCCATCTCTTTTCTCCAGTGGCTAATTAAAAGCCTAGAGGTCAGAATCACGTTACACATTTTTGATTCTTCCATCCCCTTACTTATTGATCCATTCAATCAATCATTCATTATTTATTCAGTCAATTCAGTATGTACTTATTCAATCTGTACCTATTCTTTATTCCAGTGGTTGACTTCTGTTGGCCTTAGGAACCTTGCTCCAGCATCATGACCTTGAGAAAATCTTCCTGGGATCCCTACATTCAGGTAAGTGCTCTTCCTTTGTGCATTCTAGCAGTCAGTCATTATATCCTTTTTGGCATCTGTCATATTATATTGAAATAATTTGTTTGCATGTCTGTCCAACTAGAATATACATTTTCTAATAAATGCAGGGACTAGTCAATAGTCTTCCTTCCTTCCTTCTTTCCGTCTTTCCTTCTTCCCTCTCTCTCTCCCTCCCTTTCTTCCTTCCTTCCTTTTTTTCTTTCTTTTTTCCTTTTCTCCTCCTACTTCTCTTCCATCTCCTCTTTCTCCCTTTCCTCTTTTGTTCCTCTTCTATATGCTCAAGGTACGGCACAGTAAAGTTCTTGGGCATCAATGAATATTTCAAAACTCTTTATAGACAAGAATTAAACTGGGTACCTTGGGAAATACAGAAGCATAACATACTTGGTAATTAAGGGCAGAGATTGTGCTAATTGACTGCAACCCTAGTGTATGACCCAGAGAATGTGCTCAGTCAATGTTTGGTGAGTATAAGAATTAGACTCAAAGAGGATCAATTTTATTGAAATGACAAAACTGACAAAAGAATCATTTTGGATATGAGTCAGTGCTGCCTTGTGTAGCATTAGGTAATAGTGATGTTTCATAAATATGTATTAAATAAATAACGTATACCTTTAATGAGTCCAGAATTTAAAATTTAAAATGTTGCATGTTGTGAAATATGACACTGTTCTGATGGCTAACGTCTCTGTCTCATTTGGGGCATAGTTTATTCTTTCTCTGGTGATTTGAATTACTAGCTTCATCATATGCTGAGTACTCATAGATAAAATAGGTTGTTTTCTGTAATCTTTATTTTATTACCTTGCACCTTACAACAGTGTCTCACTGTTTTATTCACTGTGTGTGAATGTGTGATGTGAGTGTCCCACTTTTGTCTGCCTTTTATTCCCAATGTTCTTCAATAATTCTTAGATATTTAAGGAACCAGATAAACTTTGGCTTCAAATGTTAAGCTCCATAAACATCTCAAAATGATTCCTTAAGGCTGAGATAGTATTAAATTTAGAGACTGTGAGATGCAATATGGCAGAGTGGATAAAAGCAGTTTTGGAATAAATTGCCCAGAACGAGAAGAATGGCTTCACAACTCTCTAACCTGCAGCCTTTGACAAGTCAGGGCGTCAGTTTCTTCATCGGTAAAATGAGAATAATAATACTATCTATACTTAGGTTCGTCAACTAGACAAAATAAGAAAATGCCTATTAAATATTTAGTCCAGTGTCTGGCACATAGAAAGTATTAACAGAGGTTAATTAGATATTTAATTTCCCAGCATTGTTCTAAAACTTCGCGTACCCCTATCCACAGCTGATGATGAAGGATAACACTCTACCCCAAGGGAACCAGCTCATGGGAAGGGTTGAGTCATCCAGATTTTCTGTGTTTTTATGAGGCCCTGAAACTACTTACCCAATGATGGTGGAGCTGTAGCTATGCAGTTGTGTCTGGGAAGCTAGGGGCTGCCTGCAGTGGCAGGTCCTGGAGGAAATCAATTGAGCCAAACAGGAGATGAAGAAAAGCAGAAATAAGAAATCCAAGGTGACCTTGGTGGGGAGAGAAGACAGCCTTAGCTTCCATCTCAGTTCCTATGAAGTCTGGCAGGATGGTGTTACTTGTACATCTAGGTTGGACAGGTGATCCTTACAGTAAATTTTCTTTTTAATTGACCAAGTTTGCACAATTTCACGTTCCTTTCAACTTCAACAGCCTTGGGCAGAGAGGGAATCTAATGGTTACGCTGTTTTTCCTATTAGATTGTATTCGGGATCAAATGAAGCCATGTAAATCTTGAAAAAGGAGAATTGGCTCTTTTTCAGGTTTTCTATTTGATGTATAAATCTAGGGAGAATTGTAACATTGGTCTATCCTCCTCACAGGCGACTTTGTAAATCCAATGAAATGACATATAGAGAAGTGTCATCTAAAATGAAAAGGATCACAGCCATGTGAGAATGGTGACTGCACTGCTCACATGTGTCAAAGTTGTATCTGGAAAGTCATGTCCTGAGAATTGCATGAATGATTGCTATTGGATATTGGGTCTTCAAATTGCCTTCATTTTAGCTTCAAGTCCTTGGGAGTATCTATGACCTTTGGAGCATGTGTGTTTTATACTAAGAAATAGATCCTAGCATGCAAAGACCCATACATGGCAACTCATGCATTGTCACGTTAAATTGACCTCAGCATTCTCGTCTGAGTTATTTTCAAAAGGTATTAACCCTGAAGCATTAAGGGTTAAACCTCCAATAAAGATAGAAATGACTAATAGGAGGATGCAGCGGAGAAGCACACTCTTGCACCACACATGATTCATGGTTTATAGAAAACACTTTGTAACAGGTTTGTTTGCTGTGAGCCATCAGATCCACTTTGAACGATGAAAAAACCTTGGTCTTTGTGCCAGAAACTTACCATAACTTTCTCTAAAACTCTTGGTGACCACGTCGCTCTGACTTTCTACGGCTGCATTCTGTAATGCAGCAAAGACCCTGAAACCACGTTTCCTCTAGACCAATGTAATGTAATTAAGAACAGGCATGACACATGAGTTGTCACTTGAGCTATGATTTTAACGCTTTCCACTTAGCTGGTAGCTAGCACATAGGTAATGATATGGCCTTAAAGTAAGTTTTTTAAAAACATTTTTTGGCTTGTGACCACAAAAGAGTATCTTGTTTTTAACTCACATTGTTGACATTTCTCACTACTTAATAGAGATTCTTTTAAGTAAATGTGAATCGCGATGTTTAAAGACGTTTAAAAGAATGCAAGCAGTACCTCATGAGAACATCAAAACCAAACCGCCATTAAAAAGATTTACACAGAACTTTCTTAACCCAAATCCTGGACTTTGAAGAGTTGCAGATTAAGGGCAAATTTCAGTATGGGGGAGCTGGGGTGAGATAAAAAGTCCAAAAAAAAAAAAAAATGAGAGAGAGAGAGAGAGAGAGAGAGAGAAATTAGAAGCTGCTAGGAGCAGACCTCTGCTTCCTTGTCCAGGAGCATCTGTCATTTGGCGTTACTGGGCCCAGGATGACTGGACACCCAAACTCTGTTCTGTTTATTTCTGTGCAATTCAAATGGGCATTTGGAAGCACTCTTCAATTGCTATTGCTTAGAATGAAAAACAACATTGCACTGGAAGGGAACTTAAAATAGGAGTTACTTTCAAGTTTACTGTTCAACCCAGGGTGTATTTTGAGGCCCAAATCATTGAAATTTGATATTCTTTAAAAATTTATTTATTGGCTGACAAATTAATTTTATAACAGTGATGGTCTATAATGTAGTTCTATTCAAAACTATTTTCAAAAATAAAATTCTTTTTAAACTAAAAATAACACACCCCTGAAAACCAATATTTGTCCATGTACGTTAAAGCGAACGTCAAAACATCTTAATATGGATTTTCTGAAACAAAACATAGTCTAAGCTGAATAAAAAGCTTTAGAGTATATTCCTACATTTAAATGGTTTTTAAGCTATTTATGTCTCCAAAATTATGTCAATATTTTCCTGAATTTTGTCAATAGTCTTAGTGCTTTAATTTTAATGAATTGTCTCCAATCCAGCTCCAAGTTTCATTTTAAAATCGAAAAAATTTGAAATTTGACACTTTGAACTGACTCATTTATCTAGACCCTGTTTTTAATCGTGAAAACACACTCTATGGTTGCCGAAGTATTTGGTAGGACCAGACACATTCTGTATTTGAAGGATATCCTTAAACATTTCCTTCATACTCAAGAGTATAAGTATTTCACTCCAAATATTGTCCCAGGCCCTATTCTTGCCTCATTCGAGTACCTTTCTTCCTCCGATGTATAGTTAGACAAGACTCTTCCAATAAGTTATTTCTCTTCACAATTATTTAGAATATTCTGTCAAACGTATTAAGGAATTTCAGAACTCAAACCTGTATATCATCTACACCTTCATCCTTGTTCATTTCTACTCTTGCTTTTCTTGGAATAAAGTTTAATGTCTTCTTATTGGTAATATTTGTTTTTTTATTTGTTTTTGTTTTTTGACAACAGTCACTTAGATTTATTGAGCCTGGCAGTTTCCATCAATGACCTTGTTCAATCCTCAAAGCAGCTCTGTGAGGGCGGCAGTACTGATATCACCCCCATTTTACACATGTGTAAACTGAGGCCGTGACCTCTCCTGTCTTACTCCTGGATCCGCGGGCACTTCTCGCCTCTGTACTTGTATTCCTTTCATCAAGCAGGGACAATAAATGGCACCTACGTCCTCCGGGGGCCTGTAGTGACATTATCAGACATGACTGCTGTCACCATCACAGCTCTTTAAACTAACAGAGCCTAAGCTTTGTTTTATTAATTGGAATTTGTTAAAAGCTTCAAAAGCTGCAGGAGTTATTTTGTTTATTTTGGGTGTGTGTGTGTCCCATTTGGTTTTGAACAGAATATAACCAAAATTTAGAGGCCTGTTTACAAAAAGTGTAATGGCATTGCAGAGTACTTAGGCTCACTTACAGAGTAGTTCTGCAAAAATCAAACATTTGCAAAAACTGATTAAAGAAAGGGAATAAAGACTGTCGACACACGTATGCTGATTTTTTTTTTTAATATTTAACATTTGTTAACGGTTTTGTAGTTTAGTTACTTGGGATGTTTATTTGCATGTGTGTATTTATGTTTATCTTTTGACGACTACAGCTTTTATTTTGATTGGTAGATTACTGCAGCTCGTCTGAATGGCTTCTGTTTTTAAATTATTGAGGTATAATTTCCATACAATGTTATATTCGTTTCAGGGGTAAATGGCATTGTTAATTATGCTTGCCTCACAACCAATTCCAGTTCTGTTCCACAGGTTTCTAAATTTTATTTTTAGATGACATTGTGAAAACAAATTTTTTTAATCTTTAATGTGGAACTTTTTCTTTTTTAATTTATACAGCAGGTTCTTATTAGTTATCCATTTTATACACATCGGTGTATATATGTCAATCTCCCAATTCATCCCACCACCACCCCTACCCCCCCGCTGCTTTCCCCGCTTGGTGTCCATACGTTTGTTCTCTGCATCTGTGTCTCTATTTCTGCCCTGCAAACCGGTTCATCTGTACCATTTAATGTGGAACTTTTAAACTGAATTTGCAGTAACATTTAAATAGCTCTACTTTGATTTCATGAATTTAAAGAAGATCCATTATTGAAATAATTTGACTTTCCATGTGAAGTATCTTTTCTATGTAAAATAGGAATCATTTAACTCTTTGTGAACTTCTTTCAATAGAGCTAACGTGTTAAAAATCATAGTTTCACATTTGGTGTGTGAGCGAGAAAACTCAGAATCCAGCAAGAGCCAACTTAATTTGAACTGCGATTTGATCTAAATTCAAAGTCATGCTCCGTAAAATAATTACAAACACACCTTCTGCCACTTTGTGTGTTAAATCAAGGTTGTCAGGCCACTGTCTTCTTAAAATAATTTTGAAATGGATACTGATCCTTCTTCAGTACAATTGGTCTTTTCGTTTTTGTGTGGTTAGTGATATCACAACAGCCTCCATGGTGGAAGATAAATGTTTACTAGCATTTTGTGACATGTCATAATTAACTTTCTTCAGAAACAGAGATTTCTACTTTATATTTCATTAACCATGCACACGCACTATTTTGAGTTCTCTGATGCCAATATTACTTTCAAATAAAATCATTAAAAATAGTTGTAAGTTTAAATTAAATAATAAATGATACCTTCTTCTCTTTAAACTCTGTAAAGCAGGACTCTCAGACTGTTTCCTGTACATACTTCATATATATCTAACCTATATTTTACTAGTTTCCTCTATAGCCTTCTGAGTTGGCCTAGGAGCAGGCTTCACCGTGGCCCTGGCACAGCTGTGTGGTCCACCAGGTGATGGGCGGCAGCTTCAGGTCTTTCTCTCACTGCCACTCAAGGATGGAAGGAGTTAGCTGTCCTCAGCTCCTAGTGTCTGAGCGCACTTTGTCTTATTTGCAAGTCCTCTTCATGTTGTCGTTGAAAGAGAGGTTAGTTACATTCTGTCTGTAAAGGGTCAAGAGAAGAGAGGCGTGGTGTTTTTTCTGCCGTCCTTCAGATTTAATCATATGTTACCATGGGTCTCTTTTGAGTACATTCAATGCCAGTAGATGGATCATGGCTGAGGCTTCAAGGGCAAAGTGAAGGTCTACCAAACCCATCTGAGCTCTTTTCAGTTCAATGAATAAATATAATACTGTGTTTAAAAGGAGGAAAGAGTGAAGAAAGAGAGAAGGAAGAAAGGAAGAAAAAGAAAAATCTAGAAAATGTTAAACAGATGAGACACTGAAAAACAGGTGTAAACCAAGCCACTTCTGGGTAAACTAAGATATAAGATCATCCTATGAAGAGAGACAATAAGTTAGTTAATGTCACAAAATTACTGTCTAACAAACCAACCTCAAACTCAGTAGCCTACGACAACACCCTTTGTTCTCATGGCTCTGTGGGTCCGCCGAGGATGTGATTTCTTCTGGGCGTCCACACACTTCTAAGTGGCAACTGGGATCAGCTCACTGTGGCTTCTCTGATCTTTGTTTCTCCTGCCCTCACCCGGGACAGGCCAGCCAGCCTGAGTGAGTTTTGCTCAAGTCAGAGGGAGGCAAGACCAACTGCTTCTCAAGCCTTTAGTCACGTCAATTAATATCTCATTGGCCAAAGCAAGCCACATGGCCAATGTCAGGTCAAGGGATGGGGAGGTGGTGTGTTCTTGAAAGAAGGAAAAAAAACGTAATATGTTTGAATAGTAACCTAATCTCCCACCTAGAGACTCTCCAGGGAACCTCAATTAAGTGTTTTCATTTTGTGAGCATTTCTTATGCACCATCGTTTTTGTGATATACTTTACAATATACATGATCTATTTCTCATTCAATCATCAAAATTATATAAGGTGGATATATTATTATTTCTAATTTAAAAATAAGAGAACTGAAATTTCAGGGACTTAACCTTTAGCTCATGGATGACAGGGACAGAATTCCTCAGGTCTGAGTGACCTCACAACCTTCTTTCTTAACTTCTTTGCTAAAATGCTCTACCTAATTACTTGGCACAAAGAAATTCTTTTCCTGATGGTTGCTAGAGGTCCCACTAGCAGCTTGGAACACATTCTCTTGGAATCATTCTCATCTGAGCGGAATATTATTATTGATATAATTTTGAGCAGCTGTCATTTCATCCCGCTAAAAAATCACAGCATGAATCTGAAATATTAGGAAGACTTTGGGGCTAAAGAAAATAAGATGTCTGCAAATAAAGGTGTCATATGCACAGGATTCAAGTGGCATCTGTGTGTGCTCATTACAGCCTGTCACTCTCTATCTGCTCAATTTGTTCACCAGGTAACTCAGACAACTCATGGGGTTGGAACTGTGTTGTGCCGATGGTGTTCTGTTTGCTTCCAGCTTAGGCTGAACAAAGTGGTTTATTCTTTTATTTTGTATCATTCAAGGAGACAGTATTTCTCCTCTCAGCCAACTGAATAAATACCTTCCCAAGATAAATTTTCTTTCCGTTGAGAGTAGCTTGTTTATTATAATCTGCGTCAAGTCTCCCCACCTCATGCCTCTGAGATCAATGGGGTTAGCTAAGAAGTGGGCTCAGGGAAGGGAATTTGGACAGGAGTGGTAGTGAAATCGATGGCTGATGGACAGAGGTGGCCCTGAAGGAAGAGGAGGACAATTCAAGACAACCTAGAATCTGCATATTATAAACTACAGAGTTCGGAGCTTGCTGGGATGCTTTGGAGTCACTCCAAACTTTTCTTCTTTATGGTTGAGGAAATGAAAGGTGGTGTGAGTTAGCAATGAGTCCAAGTAAGTTAACAGCAAAGGCAAAACGTAACCACAACTCCTAGCCCTATGTAATGGTTAATTTCATGTGACCCTACTTGATTAGATCTTGGTGCCAGTTGTTTGATCAAGAACTAGTCTAGATGTTGCTATGAAGGTACTTTGAAGATGTGATTAACATCTGCAATCAGTGGACTTTAAGTAAGAAAATCCCCCTTGATAATGTGGGTGGGCCTCATCTAATCAGGTGAAGAACTTAGGAGCAAACACTGAGGTTTCTTGGAGGAGTAGAAATCCTGCCTCAAGACCGCAGCATAGAAACCCTGCCTGAGTTTGCAGCCTGCTGGCCTGTGCTACAAACTTCAGACTTGCTAACCCCACAATTGCATGAACCAATTCCTTAAAATAAATCCTTGTCTATCTATATATCTGTGTATCTATCTATCTATAGACACAAACACACATACATCCTATTTGTTCTCTTTCTCTCAAGAATCCTGACCGTTACAGAGTTTGGTATCAAGAGTGCGGTGCTCTGTAACAAATACCTAAAAATGTGGAAGTAGCTTTGGAATAGATAATGGGTTGAAGCTAGAAGACTTTTGAGATTCATGCTAGAAAAATCCTGGGTTGCCTTAGAAACTATTTGTAGAAATAAGGATGTTAAAGGTGATTCTGGTGAGGACTCAGAGGTACGTACATAGAGAATGCCATATGGTAACAGAGGCAGAGATGGCAGTGATGCTGCTATATGCCAAGGAATTCCTAGGACTACTAGAAGCTGGAAGAAACAAAGAAAGGTCCTCCTTGAGAGGCTTTGGAAAGAGCATGGCCTGCCTTACTTGAACTTCTAGCCCCTAGAACCGTGAAAGAATAAACTTCTGTTGTTTTGAGCCCTTCAGGTTGGAATTCTGCCATGATTCTGGAACAGTGCTAGTCTCTAGGGCTACAAAGAATAAGACATGGTCCTGCCTCTCAAAAGAATGTATTTTACACTAATCATTGTATTTATAAGTAGTATAAGTAATATGGCTGTGGGTTGGTTTAGCACCACTGTAGAATGATGGGAGATGGGGACAACACATTAGATATCAGCCTGCTGCCTTTGGATATCAGATACTACCATCTGTCTCTAATCTTATAAATGGGGGGGGGGGGTTCTAATAACACGTGCAATGAATTGGAAGTGCCAGGTCTGTGTGGACTGAGAAGGGTAGGGAAGTTTCCTGGAGGAGTTTTTGCCTTAATCTGGTCTTGAAAGATAGATGGGATTTAGATAGAGAATAGGCATGAACGCGTTCTAGAAGAGCGAACTGTACAGGCAAAGACACAGATAAGCCACTATTAAGCTTCTACTGTGCACTGGAAACTGTAGGTTTTGTCTCGCTTACCTCGCAAGCATCCCAGCAATGTGGCTATTATTTTCCCCACGTCAACGTGAGGACGCTGACATTTAAAGACTGGCCTAAACTGGCATGGCGGGGAAGAGGTGGCGCTTCTCTGGCTCAGAGCTTGTGAAATCCCCATGGCATGGTGAGGAAGCCAGTGTGGCGGAACCCAAGGTTCTTGTTGACAATGATTGAAAAAACTGTCTCTTTTCCTTACATTTGCACCATTTACTTCTTTGGTAGGTTAAGTTAACACGGGGGATTATCTGAAGATAGTGAGAAAAAATTGAATCAAATTCTAGGCTACCTGTACCACATTTTAACAGCCTGGTGACTCTGTCTGGAATGTATATAGCTATCACTGTGGCAAACAGGACATTTAGCCATCCATGTTGATCCATTACGCTGGCACTGGTGGGATCCTACTGGGCCCAGTCTGCTGTGTGGCTTTTCTCTGTAATGGAATCACTGATTCTCTAGCGCGGAGTTGAGTTGTGTGTCCCAGCTTTCTGTTGTTTTTTTGAAATAATTTTGTCCTTTGTTAATCACTATTATATGGAACGGAAAGAGCTTTCCAATCAGTGATTCACTCAAGACCTCCCTTTGTGATTTGAAGCTGATGGAGTGAGGGCAACAGTTTGGATCTTGTAATCCCAATATCTTGATGGCCGTTACGTCACCTTCTACTGCTCCACCACGTGGGGAAAGAACATCATACCGAGAGCCTGGAAACTGGCAAAGGTGTAGCTGACACTTCTTCATCTCAGCTAGATGCCATGCGTTACGCTGAAGGCTTCACGGGTAAGGTCTTTTTTTGTCATCAGGACAACCCTCTGAAGTAAGTACAACAATCTGCATTTCAGGGAGAGGAAACTATGTCTTAGGTCAGGGCTGTCTAAATCCAAAAGCCATTCTCTCAACCACTTTGCTGTACCGTCCTTTGGTTATTAGTAGGTGCTCAATAAACAAATGGATTATTGAATAAAGGACGTTATCTTTGACACACAGTCACTCCTGACTTTTGGGTGAGTTTTTTCCCATCTTTAGTTTTTATATTCCCATGTTTAAAATGCAAATCTTAGATTAGGAAACCTCTAAATTCCCTTCCACTGCTGCCTATCTGTGATTCCAGGATACATTTAAGTGTCTGGTTATCTGATTCATTTCAAGGTCCCCCAACGAATTCTTATCTCAGGGACCTCCTAGAGAACATAGAGAATGAGCATGTTATGGCTAATCTCTATTTTACTGAGTTTAATCATTTCGTTTAATTGATTTGCTCATTTTTTAACCCTCCTTCCTAAGGATTTGAGAATTTCAAAATTAGAGAGAAGCAAAAAAGAACAGAGTAAGGCAAACCAAGTAAAATGAGACCAGGGTAAAATCAGTACGTAATCCAGACACACGAAGGCTTAACTCCTTTGTGAAGGGGGTGGATTCCATCTCTGGCTGTGAGCTTCTTAGTGATCAGTTTTTCTAAGAGACAAAAGAGGGACTCAGTGGGAGCCGCCCAATTTCATAGACAAGGTTGCCACTCAGCTTTGACTGGAGCCAGGCAGCGGGGCTGGACTGGATGCCACCTCTTGGGCTGACGACCACTTCAGAGACAGACCCATCTCCCTGCTGGACTGAGGCCTCATTAGGCTGTGATAAACTAGAAAAGACAAGACCAGGGCTCAGTGGAGCTTGGGCGACCCCTTACCATGGTTTCAGCACATGAAGCCACAAGGCAGAGCCTGGTGGACATGGGTGCCCTTGGGTCTGTTGGAGGACAGGAGGGAGGCAAGGCTGGAGAGGGCAGAGGGTGGGATGGCGGCTGCTGAAGCTTGGAAGGCTGAACTGGAATCGAGTTGTTGATCCATTGCAAGGTGATGAAGAACTGGACCCAGAAGGGGGTTGTGAGGAAGAAAGCAGAATCCGAGCAAGAGTGAAGCAGGCTGGGGATGTCCTGGAACAATTCCAGAGGAAGAATGTGGTTGACAGGAGTGTCTTAATGCCGTCACCGCATGGGCTTGAAGGGAGGGGGCCATACGGGGTATATTTCAGGAGCTGGAGCAGGTGGGCAATGGACAGGTCTGGGGCTGGGCCCACTGTCTATCGGTCCAAGAGTATCTCTGGGGCCCCGGGCAAGGAGACCCTGCCCAGGAGCTGCCTCAAAGCCAGTTCTCCTTCTATGTGACCCTAATTCCCTGTCCCTCACCTCCTCCATGTGGCTTCACTAGAGGTCTTGGCGAGGGGCTTGACACTCAAGATGGACATTGAAACTCCCTGAGTGCTCTGGGGTTGAACGCACTGGAAAGAAACAGCCTTTTGTGATCAGGATGTGACTAATCTGGGAGAGGAGCCTGTGCTCACAGATGGAAACACCTGTCCTCTGCATGACCAGAGGCACATCTGCTAATCGTGCTCATCTTTCTTTGTAAATGGCAGAATTCAGGATTTTTGCTTGGAGTAGGGAGTAGCGGGGGTCATGTTGTCAATCACACAGAAGCGAGATGAAGCCTGGCCCTCTCTGCCCCAGCGTGTGTGAACTTACCCTCCGTTGCCCAAGTTCAAAACCCAACACCCTCCACTAACAGCCGTATTTCCATTGCAGACTTTGGAGAAGAGTAACTCATTGAACACTGAGTCAGGGCTGGCAGGAACCCTCGCTGGAAGGGCCACTAGATCCGCATGCACTTTCTCACGCTTTTATTCATACCATTTGCCATTTGAAACACTTTGTAAACTGTAAAGCACTCATAAGTATCAATGAATGCAATTTACTCATTCATTCAGCAAATATTTGCAGGGCATCTAATGTGTACCAGATGCTGGGCTAAGTGCTGGCCCTGCAGACGTGAATAAGACAGGCAGTGTCCTCAGCGCCACAGAGAGCTGTGGAGGGTGGGTGAGAGAATGTAAAGACATTGTCACAAGCAGGGTCTGTCAAAGCAAACCAGGAGTGCTAACGGAAGCCCTGAGACCCCAGGCCCCTGCGGGTGTCAGGTGGGGATGGAGAGTTTTAAG
Organism: Pseudorca crassidens; assembly: GCF_039906515.1. Classification (NCBI taxonomy): domain Eukaryota; kingdom Metazoa; phylum Chordata; class Mammalia; order Artiodactyla; family Delphinidae; genus Pseudorca; species Pseudorca crassidens. The sequence continues at coordinate 82,898,323 of NC_090309.1, forward strand.
GCGGGGAGGGTTCAGGGAAGGAGATTCGTGAACTAAGTGTTGAAAAAGTGGTCCAAGTTGGACCACGGGGCAGGACACAGTCCAGGAAGAAGGAACAAACAGGAGCAAAAGCCCTGAGGCAGGAGAAAGCCTGCTGTAGGAGAAAGAGCTCTCCCGCTACGTCAGCACATGCAGAACAGGAAGGAGGAAAAGGGTTAGCTTGTTTGCTGGTGAGGATGGCAAAGGCCATGATGGGGCACAGAACGAGTCTGAGCTTTTAAAAATAGGTGATGGAAAGATACTCAGTTGTTTTCAACAGGGAGAGGTTTTGTTTGTTTGTTTGACTCTTGATTGCTTTAGTAGCACTGTTTTTGTTATTTCAGAAAAGATACTCGGTCCACACCAGAGGGTTTTCATTCTGGAGAGGTATAAGAATGAACTGTGGAATTGTTTTAAATGCACTCGGCTGGGTACCACTGGAGCTGTGGTGGGTCTGACCCCAGCGTGTGGAGCTAAGTGATTTCTGATCTGCACAAGGAGTCCCCTGGAGCGGCACCGAATGTGGGTGAGAGGGACAGGAGACAGGCGGTGAGCAGTGAGGCCGTGTCCCTGATGGTTCAGGTGCACACAACAGATGAATGGGTACCATGGGCTCTGGAGCATTGCAGTTGTGTATTTATCTGTTACCTAGGACTCAGTTCACTCGTCTCCCACCCACTGGAGCCCCCACTGGATGGCATGCAGTGGATACCAGGTAAGGCCGCCGTGGACCCTCTCCGAGGGCCTGTGGTCTAAGGCAGCATCTTCACCCTGCTGCATAAGAAAATCATCTGGAGAGCTTTTTAAAAAATGTAATTTTGTGAGCCCCACCCTAGATCATTTAAATGAGAATCTCTCCTGGGAAGGATGTAGTCCTAACTGAAGCGCAAGGTAGGAGATGAGAACGTGCCAAAGGTTACTAGGAAAAGGAGGTGACGTGTCCTGAGCGTGCAGAGGAGAGGCCTCGGGAGGGTGGGCTGGAGGAGGTGCATGTGAGGGGTGTGGATAGAGACTGTGGCAACCAACACCTTTCCCGGGGACAGAAACGAGCCCTTTCATTCCAGAAAGACACTGCACAGGACTGCAACATCGTCCTGGCTCTGCCTCCCCCGCTGTGCTATCGTTCCAGACAGCGGTCTAACCTCTCTGTTCTCAGTTTCGGCACCGGTAAACTACCACAGGCTGGGTGCTTGAACAATGGAAATTCATCACCTCATGGTTCTAGAGGCGGGAAGTCCAAGATCAAGGTGTCAGCAGGGTTGGTTCCTTCTGAGGCCCTGAGGGAGAATCTGTTCCGTGCTCCCTCCTGGCTTCTGGTGGTTTGCTCTGGCCTCTTTGGCATCATTGGCTTAAGAAGCGTCACCCCAGTCTCCTCCTTCATCTTTACACGGAGTTCTCCTTGTGTCCATGACTGTGTCCAAATTTCCCCTCTTTATAAGGACTCTACTTATACTGGGTTAGGGCCCACTTTAGTGACCTCATGTAATTTGATTACCTCTGTAAAGGCCCTCCAAATAAGGTCACATTCTGGGTTTAGGCCTTCAACATATGACTGGGGCTTGGGGGGGGGTAGATATAATTTGACCTATAACAACTTGGAATAGAAATTTTATTTTTATTATTATTTCTACCCCTTTTTGAACATTAGGTGCCAGACTCTATGTAACATTATCTTATTAATCCTCCCCAAGCACTGCGCAATAGATGGTACAGACCTTATTTTAGAAATGAAGAGGCTGAGCTGCAATGAAGTTTAATAGCTGGCCTGGGGTCGCAGGAAGCACATGGCCTCGGTCACCAACAGGGAGCGAATGGTGGAGCCTTTCCTAGCCCAGACCTGGCTGCATGTTACCTATTACGTTTCCATTAAGGACGGGGCAAGCCTGACCGACCTCAGAAAGCCCTTTCAGGTTTCTGAGACCTGTCTTTTTCAGTTGGGAAGAGGAAAGGCCTGTTTGGCTTTGCCGTTCTCGAGAAAATGCAAGTCTGCAGGGCTCACGGGAAAGGTATGCGTGTATTGAATTTGTAACAGGATACTGGAGTCCTGGCTGTCTTTCTTTATTCATCGGGTTTCAGAGCTGGAGGTACAGTACAGGGAGGAGGACAGGCGGTTGTGTAATTCTCTCAGGAAGAAAGCCGAAACGAAAAAGAAGAATGCAAGCAGCGTCGGCACACAGGCAATTTTACAGAAAAGAGATGAATGTTCCACTGTGTCCTGAAATGGTCATGGAGCACCGTGCTGGAGGAACTGCTGCCTTTTGCAGTTTTGCCAGAGGCATGATCTAGACGTCGTAAAGGATCACCCGCTCTGCTCAGCTCAGTTCAGCTGTGTTCGAGGAATAGGAACTGAGCAGCTGTTGAGGCTGCATGCTTACATCCAGAGACAGTTCATGCTCTGCAGCAGTTTGGAGTCTGCAGGTAGCTGCAGACCCACAAAGAGATCACCTTGGAATTATGTGCAGAAGAAAGCTGGGGGGCGGCCTGAGCCAGCCTGGGGCAGGGTGTGTGTGTGTGTGTGTGTGTGTGTGTGTGTGTGTGTGTGTGTGTGTGTGTGTGTGTGTGTGTGTGTGTGTGTGTGTGTGTGTGTGTGTGTGTGTGTGTGTAAAATCAAGGAGGGCTTCCTGGAGGAGGCAATGGATGCATCTTAGAAAAGAGCACATACGGAGTAATGGGGTAAAGTGAGGAAGGCAACAGCACAAGCAAAAGCACAGAGGCACAGGACAGCACACATGGGGACCAGCAGGCAGGGGTGTTTTAATTCAGGATAAATGTGCCTCTTTTGGGGAGATGACTGCTGCCAAGCTTCTCTTCAAGGGTTAAGACAGCACATCTGAGCCTCTTCCATTTGAATCTCACGGGGCCTGGAATCGAGTACAACCTCCAACGTTACAATTCTGTTTTGGCACAACTGGCTTAGAGATGCCAAATATATACTCAGTGGAATCCGAATCTGAAAAATCAAAGTCCTTTAAGGAAAGGATTAATTATTAAGAGCATATCTATTCAAGCTTAGCACTTAGGAACCAGACACAGATTGGGTCTGAATAGAGCCGTGAAGAGATTCTGGATGTAATATTTAGATTCTTGTGCCATGACATCTTGCAAAGTGTTAGCTGACCCAGGTAATAAAAAGAGAAGTTCATATACCCCCTGCTAGCTATTAAAATTCTTCCACTACCTTCTCCTGAGATCACCCAAAGATTAGCCAAATATTAGGGAACATATCCTGCGGCTGCAAAGTTTTATGTACTGTGTCTTCCTGCTGGTAAAATGACGCTTAGTTTGTAAAAGTAGCAAGGGGCAGAAATGCAGAAAAAGGATCTGTTGTTAGTGTAAATACTCCCTCTACTGTATTATGCTAACGGAGGTATCAGATAAAACCACCACATCACAGAGATACATTTTTCCTTGGAACAGAAGACTGTTTTCTTTGTAATGTTAACCCTAATGTGGTTTTGAGAAGAATATTAAATATTGATGAATCTTTTAGAAAAGTTGTGGATGATAATGTGTCTTAATTCATTATAAAAACTTTTTAAAGACACTGATGATTATTCTTTCAAAATTACCTTTCTGACTGTAAACATTTTGACTTCTATTCAAAGGGAATTTTTCCTATTACATTATCAATATGCGGTGGAATTCATCCTTAAGGCAGGTACTTCCAAATCTGAATCCGGTCTTGCACTGTTTTTAAGGTGGCACATTTGGGATTGCATGACTGCCTGTCGTTTGAAAGTATGCCTGGGTGTCATTCAAGAGAAACAGAAGTTACTTTCAGTACTTAAAACAGGAGGAATTTAATCCAGGGAATTAGCTACAATGGAGAAGGAAGATTGGAGAAGCCGAATAAATAACAAATAAACAAAGCAACCCAGAGATTAGCACAAGAAGGAAAGCCAGTACCATCCCAAACTGGATAGCAGCGGGATGAGGCCATGCTGCCCAAGGCCAGAGGCCAGGTCTCCAGCAGGGCTGGAAAGGCTGCAGTGAAGGAAGAAAGGGTAAACACCCCAGCTCTTCCCTTCCTCTAGCATTCCCATTTCTCATCCAAGACACTCTTTGGCCATCTGGAGCCCAAAGCCAGCTGAGAAAGGAGCCTGGAACTGCAGCTTCGGCCCTAGCACAATGCAGGCTCTAGCAGAGGCAAGGCCAGGGATCTGCACAGCTTGTCAGCTTTTCACCACCTTTAGTTATTGGCGAGAGAGAAGGGGCAACGACGTATGAGCCCCTCTTTGATTAAGACAGGTGAAAGGAAAAAGGGGAGGAGGGAGGAAAATGTTTCAAGTAGAGAAACAAGCTGGAATCAGAGCCCTGATCTTCCTTTCCATCTTTTCCTCTACCCTCCGGAGTCTGCCTGGTGTGTTTTCCCATTTCTATTTTTTATTTTCTTCTGACTTTTCAGATCTTACTCCATACCTTTAAAAAATGACCCCCAAGACCTAATGGGTTCCTCCCCGAGAGGTGTATTTGCTGGCGGCATCCAGGGAAATCTCTGCAGGAAGAGCACATGCTTCAGGCACAGAAGGATGGATGCCCTTCTTCCCTCTAGTCATCTGTCTTTTGGCACACGTGGCCCCTCCCTTCTCATCTGCTGCCAGCCTGTATCTCCTGAGAGCAAGGACTCCTCCATGTCTTATGGTCTGCTGTATACAGTAGGTGCCCAATAATGAGAGCTAGGATTTGAAACTTGGCTCAGCCATGAACTAAATGTGTGACATTGGGGAAGGTCTAAATTTCTCTGAATTCTATTTTCTCATCTGAAAAATAGAATGAGGGGTTCTTAATATCTACTCTTCATAGTTTTATATGGATGACTTACAATCTACAAGCATTTTCCTGGAACACTGTAGCTTTGGTTCTTGATCATTTTTAGTGCATCATTCTTGCCTGGGTCACTGCAATAACCTCCTAATGGTCTCCCCACATCTACTCTTATCTCCCATGGTTTATTCTTAACATAGCAGCCAGGGTGATCCTTTTGAAATGTATTCTGCACATCACACCTCAGTTTCAAGCCCTCCCATTGGCTCCAGTACCCTCTTCCCTTGATTTTTACATGGTTCACCTCTTATCCCCTTCAAGCTGTGCTCAACGTCACCTTGTTACTGAGGCCTCTTCTGACTCTTCTACTTAAAATTGAGCCTCACCTTCTATACCTTGTCAGCATCCTGGCATTTCTGGTCCTCCTTCATCTTTTCAACTTTCCCTTTTGCCCGTAGCACTCAGCATCTTCCCACATACTCACTCATTCTCTCGTGGTTAGGTCTGATTCCCTTACATACATTTCAGCTGGGAGAGACCAGGGTTCTGGTTCTGCCCTTACCACATGGGTGGCAGAGCCAATCCCTCCGCCCCACTGCCAGGATTTCAGTGACCTCATTATTTCCACGAGCAGGGGTCCAGATGAGTTCTAACTTGTTCTCAGAATTTAAATTCCATCCTGTTAGCCCGTGCACATGTTTTCAGAAGCCGTTCTCTGCGAGTGGAGCGCACCCATATTTCCCCTCACTTATCTGTCCCCATGTCAGGCTGGAGGCAGCAGGTTAATTACATGAGAGGCTATCTCACAAATGAGTGAAAGCAAAATGAAGAGGCTTCCACGAGCGTCTCTGGAGGGACAGGGTCTCAGAGGGCATCTGGCCTCTCACCCCTTCGCTCAGGGCTCTTGCCTTTCTGCAGTTCCTATGGTGGCTGCTTCAGGATGGTGTGCGGGGAGGGGTACAGGATGCTGAGAGGACCAGGGTCCAAGTTAACTCTGCATCTCTCTACAGAATAATGTCTGAGCTCCTCAGCCTCAGGTGCAAGTCTGTCCATCCATTTATCTGTCCACTCGATGACCTGTTTATTCCTTTCTCCAGCCTATTGTCCTTGAGGTATTAGATGCCTTTATAAGTTCCTCTCAAATCATTAGGGTTTTTTAAATTATTATTTCATTTTTTCCCTCCTTGAGCCCTTGCTCATGCTATTTGCTTAGCCCTCGATGTCTTTGCCTATCAGAATCTTCATCACCCTCTTAAGTGCCTCTGGCAGAGACTGGCAGCACCGACTAAAAACAAGGGGGCCCCCCTCCATTCCCCAGCTGCCCTTGCACTTGGTGAGTTGTGTGACTAATTCTGGCCAAAGGACAGTGGATGAGAATGACATGCGACCGTTGCAGACAGAGGTGTCTTCTCGACATGCTCTGCTCTCCCTCTGCCAGCCAGCTGAGGCCAGAAGATGGCAGAGTCTCAAGATGGACACAGCCCAGCCCCCAGAGAGGGCCCCTGGAGGACAGCCACTCTGAGAAGCGCTGCTGAAAAGGGTTGCATGACTCCACGGTGAGTGAGAAATAACTTCGACCGTGGAAGCCACTGTCAATTTTGTGACTATTTGTAAGCAGGTCAGTCATTCAACAAATACATATTGATCTTGATCGATATGATGATGAACTACATATAATAATGAACAGAACATACCTAGAACTTGCTCACAGGAAGCTTGTAGCTACGTGTGGGGAACAGACTTTACTCGTGTATCACTGGATATATCCAAAGCATAGGAAGTTCTGGGAAGAGTTGGGCAGAGGAAAATGAGAGCCTAGCGTGTATACATTGGGCATGGGGACACCAGTGAGATGGAATCCATCTTGAAGATCTGGAAAGAGTCCCCAAGTCAGTAAAATCTTAGCTAAGATCTGAAGGACGAGGGCACTGGAGGGAGGGCTTTCAGGAGGAGGGTGTTCAAGGTGTTCAGGCTGAGCTGGAGGAAGGTCAGTGGGTTATCTGAACACACAGTTAGTTTAACCCATGGTAGGGATTAATACATGTTTGTTAAATGAATGACCCATCATTAACTGATAATAGGAAAGATTGAAGGAAGTAGAAGCAAGAAGAGGAAGGAAAATTGGGGCATGAAAGGTACCTCTCCAGAAAGAAAAGCACCTGCATCTGTAAAGAAAGAGGTATATGAAGTGTTGCCCTATTAAGAAATCTTCCTCAACCTCAAACCTGTTGCAATTAGAGGGAGGAATGGGAAGGGCTTTCTCAATCTGTCCTTTGTAATGTGAAGCTTTGTAAGGGGTTTATTCTGTATTGTGTTTAGAAGATTCCTCTAAGCCTGGCTTTCTCTCCAGAGGCACCAGGAAGCCATACAGGATCCATCAGACAGAGGAGAGGAAATTCTGCTTTTCATTCTACAGAACGGAAAACAAAAACTGATGAGTGGGTCTTTATGGCAAATGTGGACAGAGTGTTTGGGAGAAGATGCAGAAATCCATTTGTAGTCTCCTGCACGAACACAATAGAGTAACCCTGTGTGCTCTTCACCGGTTGATGAACAGAAAATTTATATCTTATAATCTAAACCGTCAGAGTTTCCTTTATGTAATGACAATAGACTATACACAGCTACCTTTGTGGAACCTAAAAACATCATTGCTCAGGGCCAGATGTAATGCGCAATAAATAATTTAGCAGCAAAGCTCCCCTCCTTCTATTTACGGTAAGTTAGAATTCATCTCCGTGGCCCATGTGAAACAGCACTTAGCGGATGGCAAAATCCAAATATATCTCCAGTGTAACCTGATTCGCACTGAAAGAGCTCCAAGAATTCCAAAGATACTGCAGAGCTTGGAATTCCTTGTGCCCTCCAAGTCAACATATGTCCTTTTCTCCCCTCCTGGTTGCTTTTGCTCCAAATAACTCAATGCCTGATGTGTAGGTCTATTTGTTTCAGCCTTGGAATGCGTTTTTCACCTCCTAAAATGCTTTGCATAGAAACTGTGACACCGCAGGCCCTGGGTGCATGTTCATGTTTTTGCGTCTAAAGAGTTTTTCGCTGTAATATGCACAGCAATCATGTGATGGCCAGGGAGATTCTTTGACGGACGTGGAAACCAAGGCTCAGAGAGCCTGGGGCTTCCCCAAAGTGGTCAAGGGGTGCTTTCTTTCATTCAAAATATTTTAACGAGCACCTTTTACTGGCAAGGTGTCATAGTTACAACGGACACTGGGTTCCAGTGTTGAAAAAGACAGAGGTGGTCCCTAACCTCATCCAAATTATATTCTAGTGGAGAAGACAGACATTTACTATTTATGCAAATGATGCCTGCTTTGGGGCTGTGGCAGTGCCCCTGGAGATGCTTGGGATGGCAGTGAGCATGGGTACCTGCTCTGTCCTGGAGGCCTGGGAACGCTTCTCTGAGGAAGCAGCATGAGCAGTTAGATTTAACCGTTTCATAGAGAGAAGGGGAGAACGTTTCCAATAGAGGGACAGACAGGCAGAAAGGCCCTGAGGCAGAACTTGTTTTAACACAGGAAGAAGATCTTCAACAGGCGGCAGAGGTCTTTAATTTCACACCTTTGAAGCCAACTAACCAGGCTCCCTTGCTGTTAAAATGAAGAGACCTTGTAACATTTGTCCTGGCTGCCATCTGAGAAGACCACCTCTACCTCCCAGAAGAAGATTGTAACCTCAGCTTAGCATGGAGGCTGCTTTGGGACACGAGGGACAAGTGAAAACAACTCATGGCCAGAATGTATGAATTAATGGTCAATGAGAACAACGTTTGTTTCCTGGAATGAGATGGAGGCAATCATGTAAGAATTATAATATAATAGTGTCCTAACCTTGAATGGGATGAAAACATACTGTTGTAATGCTACCCAGTGAGTAACAGTAGCTTATGTTTTTGCGGGCCTCTCACTGCTGTGGCCTCTCCCGTTGCAGAGCACAGGCTCCGGATGCGCAGGCTCAGCGGCCACGGCTCACGGGCCCGGCCGCTCCGCGGCATGTGGGATCTTCCCGGACCGGGGCACGAACCCGCGTCCCCTGCATCGGCAGGCGGACTCTCAACCACTGCGCCACCAGGGAAGCCCAGTAGCTCATGTTTTGATAGCACTTTCATATATAATGATTGTCAGCCTCTCAACAACCGTGTGAATGTGTACGATCCTATCCTCCTCATCTTACAGCTGAGGTTACTGGAGTTTAGAAGATGAAGTTACTTGCTTATGTGACTCAGTTACTAAGAGGCAGAACTTGAACCCAAGCCCTTTGCCCTGCCTGTTGCATTTCCTCTGCTCTACCATGACCCCTGGATTCTCCACACTGCAGCTCTGTAACCTCGAGTGAATTCCTTAACCTCTCTGGCCTCAGTGTTCTGATGTGTTAAAGGGGGAAAATAATAATACTGACTCACAGGGTTAATGCGACGATTAAGTGAGTTAATATATGTCGTATGCTTGAGACAGAGCCTAGCGCATAGTAAAAGCTGTACAAGTGTTAGCTATATTATTGATTCTCTTTGTTATTATTACTAGTTTAATATTTTAATTTTATATTAATAGCATTTGACCATTCCATCAGTTTATTCTGAAACTAATAATGCGTAGATAAGATCATCAAAAAGGATATTCTTTATTCTTTTTTGATAAATGGAATCTATTAAAATCAGTTTAATGGACCTTGACCTTCAAAGGAGTCATCAGACTTAGGCTAAAGTGATCACTCCCTTTTCTAACAAACCTGTCAGTCACAGCACAAGTAGTGAATGACTGAGATTCATTCATTCATTTTCAATAGAACATGCACTGAGCACCTATGGTATGTCAGACACTGTTCTAAAGCAAAGTAAGAAAAATCCTTGCCTCTGAAAGGCTTACAGCCTAGTAAAAAGAAAGAAACAAAACAAAGACTCAATACATACTATTCCAAGATGATAGGGCTTTAGAGAAAAGCACAGCAGGAAAGGGAATGGGGGGGCAGGGTGAGGGGGGTTTAAATTCAGTGGTCAGTGGCCACCCCACTAAGAAGGTGACATTTGTGCCAGGACCTGTAGGGGGTAAGGGAGCCACCCCTGGGGCTCCCTAGGTTAATAGCATCCTATAGGCAGACTGTTTCCTATGTGTCCTCTAGTTGCTTCATATTGATTTTTTTGTGAGGAAAGAACCTTACCTTTGCAATTGATTAATTCAGTAATCACTTTCATTCATTTATTAAGCATTTTATGATTATCTGCTTTGTTCGAAGCCCTGTCCCGGGTGCCACGGCTCCAGATGAACAATGCCTCATCCTGGCAATTACTGTGTAATTCACAGTGTAACCGGGGAGGCTGAAAGTCCATCCACAATAACTATGCTGTGTGATAAGGGCTGCAGCTCAGGGAGCACAGGGAGGTATTCCTCCACACCAAAGGTGAGAGAGAGGAGGTCAGGGTCTCAGGGCAGGTGACAGTCAAACGAGCTTTCAGAAAGGAAGGGGACTTTATTAGGAAGACCAAAGAGGGCGTTCCAGGCAGAGGACTGTGCCCAGTCAGTGACGAGCACAGTGGTGTCCTCTGGTGGCTGGAGCAAAGGACGGGCGGAGGGTGTGGTAGGAGAAAGTCTGGCAGGTTTGTGAGCACAGGAGGCTCACACACTGGGATGGGGGACGTGACCTTTTTTCCTGGACCTGGTAGGGGTCAAGGAAGGATTTGGAGCAAGGGTGGGGCATTATCGTACTGGTCTGTTAGAATGACTCTCTCCACGGCTGTGTGTGGGAACGATTGGCTTTCTAACGGTACCCGATCATAGTTCTGGAGATGGACTAGCCAGAAACATGACGGATTATGAAGCCTTCCAGGCAGATGGACTTAAGAGCTGCTGCTGGATTCTAGATGTTGTAAGAAGGGCGACTCGACAGAACTTGATGATGACGTGGCTCAGAGCAGGAGGGAGGAGGCCAGGAAGGGTCCTGGGCTTCTGACATGGGTGACCCACAGGACGATGACGTCACTGACCGAGATAGGGACTCTGAAAGATTGTGGGTTCCAATTCAGACATGCTGCCTTTGAAGAGCTCCAAGGACATCACTGCAACGAGCAGCACCTACCACGTGCCCTGCCTGTGCCCATCAGATGCAGGCAGCCTGGCAGGTCCTGATCCAGGGTTCCATGCCTGACAAAGGCCCATCGTCTTCCCGCCACGTGGGGACTGAGGTGGCTTGTCTTCTGTGTTCAGGAGATGCGCTCACAGTAGCAGTTTGGAGAGCATTAGCCACACACCATACACTGTTTGGAGAGCTTGACAGTAACTTTCACACTGTGATCCTTAACTGCCCTCCAGATGGTTGGTACCATTTTATGTTATTTATATTCTTTCCTTTTTTTGTTATTTCCATTTTGTAGAGGAGGAAACCAAAGCTCAGAGCAGTGAATCAACCTGCCCAAAGTCACCCAACTACTTACTAGTCGAGTCAGGACTTGAATCCAGAACAAGTAACAGGACCTGCATTCTTAGTTAACACCCTTCCCACTTAAGGCTTTGTCATTGCTTTGTGTTTTGTTTTGTTTTGTTTGTTTTTTTCAATAGCTTCACTTAAAAGAAGGGGTAGGGTGGAAACTTCAACTAAGTAAAAATAAACTCTTTTTGAGAAAATATTGACTATAGAAAGAGAGCCTTATAGGTATAACTGAATCACTTTGCTATACACCTGAAACTAACAAGACATTGTAAGTCAACTATACTTTAATTAAAAAAAAAAGAAAGCTTGAAGAAACATGGGTCTTACATAAAGTGGATTCAGTAACAAGCTTATTGGTACAAGAAGCCATGCTTTCACTCTCTTTGAGGTTCCCCCCAAAATACATATATTAATCAACCATCATTTATTGAGTATCAGTCTGCACTGGGGGTGTGCTGGGAATGGAACAGTAAATAAGATAAACGCTACCTACGCCCTCAAAGAGCTTACCAAAAAGGAAACCAAAAACGAGGCTACTGTATTGGCCCCAAGGTGAGTCTCTTTCTACCAAAGTTTAGAAACTGAAACCTCAAAAACAACTTGTCTTGACTGTGCTCGGTAACCTAAAGCCCCAATGCCCTTCTCTGTTTGAAGGTCACCCTCAGAATCACATGAGCCTCTTGCCGGAGGGCAGAGTTGGGAGAAAAGGAGACTGGAGTGGAAAAGACAATATTCAAATTGGTGGCCAGCACTTTTACTAACTTTTTAATAGTCACAAGCAAGGGCATTGTCTCAGAGCAAGGCTGTAGGATTATTGTCACTTCCATTCCATAGACGAAGACAGTGAGGCTCTCAGATATAAAGCAGCTTGTTGCTTGGTAGCAAAACTGGGATTCAAATGCAGGTATCCACCTGTAAGTTCCTTACCCTGTGTGGGTACCTGGCTTCCCTTCTGTTTCAAAAATCTTACTGAGATTGCCTTTTTCTGAAATGCTTCTAGCCACCTTTGTGGTGGAGGGACACTGGTGAAAAACTTTTGAAAAGTTTGATAGGAAAACTTATCTTTATGTGTCACCGTCTTACGGCACCAGCTCCGGCAGCCAGTACAGAAAAGAAAGGCTGCTGTGGACCAGCTGTCTTCTCCACTGTTTCAGAGAATATCGTCTCCTTGGGCTTTATAGTTTCTTTTACTTTCTGGAGAAGACCTGTTGCCTTGCTTTCTGGCAGATATTCTCCTGAAGAGGGGTGTCCCACTCCAGGAAGCTCATGGTTCAGTGTAGAAGCAGAGTGCAAGGCGAGGTATGGCATGAGCCCTCCTGGATTGTCACAGCACGAGCCTGGCTTCCCCTGGAGACGCCACTACCAGGACTGTGAACCTCTGGCCAAAACCACTGTGATGTGCCCCCTACAGCTGGGTCTAGGGATCCTCCTGGGCCTGGCACCCCTCCCCCCCGCAGCCAAGGGCGTCAAGAAGATGGCTTGTCCCTGCGTCTCCCTCGACAGAGGGCCACCGCATGGGGCAACCCACCAGGCACTGATTTCCCTGCTTCCAGACTGACAGCAAGTTCACTTCACCCAGACTTGTGTTCCTGCGGACAAAGGGAAACACGAGCTGTCATTTTTCCTTTAAAAATTGTAGGATTCCTTTTTGTCTTCTTCTAGCTAGTGTTCATGGATATATATGTATGTATCTATATGCCGATATACATATATATGAATATATACTGAGATGGAAGAGCTGGGAAAGCTGCAAAATTATGTTACACTCCAACACATTAGCCAGGAAAATCCCTAGGGAAGCAGGAAGAGGGTTGTGAGGGATGATGCTTCATTCAGGGAGAGCCTGGCTAGAGCAGATGAAATTCATCATTCTGTTCTTTGGCTCACAATTTCATACCCAAATACATACCAAAAAAAAAGAAAAAAAGTTCTTCTGGTGGTTATGTTCCAGACAACAGGGTGATCTCCCCCTTCCTCCTTCCCGCATGGCCACTGAATTAACCTAGCAGTGGAGCATTATTCCCAATTGGCCAGAATTCTCCATGCACCCTCCGTGTGCCTGGCAAAGTGGGAATTGCTGTGAGCTAGTTAAGAAATGTACGGTCTCCAGAAACAGGATTACAGCTGGTTAGAATTGTGCAATGTGCTCCTACAGAGTCATTTAACTCTAAGACCCTGGAGGTCAGGACTCACATTGCATTGGCGTTCATACTCTTGACACTTAGGGAGGAGGCTAGACCTTAATAAACACTCAAGGATTATTCTTGGAATAAATATATAGTGAATGAAAACTGAGCATGTTAATATTATGTTTAATACCATTTTTCTTCTAGAAATATTATCTTTAATACCAGTTTCTTCTAGAACATTAAAATGCTAAAATGTGTGGTCTGATTAGAGTATAGGGCATTTTAACATAAGACACATAATAGTCTTTTTTTTTTTTTTGCGGTACGCGGGGCTCTCACTGCTGTGGCCTCTCCCGTTGTGGAGCACAGGCTCCGGACGCGCAGGCTCAGCGGCCATGGCTCATGGGCCCAGCCGCTCCGCGGCATGTGGCATCTTCCCGGACCGGGGCGCGAACCTGCGTCCCCCGCATCGGCAGGCGGACTCTCAACCACTGCGCCACCAGGGAAGCCCCATAATAGTCTTCTGATTAGAATCTTTGTTGAGTGGTTCTCAGGGAATGGGATGTTTGAGTTGAATTCTGAAAGGTTATGCAATCTGTTCTCCTGGTACCCTGCTCCAGTTCAGGTGGATTTATGTGTGTTTGCCTGCCCCACTGAACTGTCATCTCCTGGGAGGGCAGGAATCAAATATGATATAACTTCTTTGTTTCCAATAGCACCTTCCAGAGGCAACACTAGGAGTCAGCACGTTGTATTAGAAAGAGCTGCCATTTGAATCCCACTCTTACTAATACTTACTTGTTCTTTGAGCAATTTCTTAAAAACAGTTGGAGCCTTGGTTTTCTCATCTAAAATAAGAGATCATTGCTATCTCTTATTGAGATAAGAGATATCTCTTATCTATCTTATCTCTTATCTGTCTCTTATCTTACCTTCTAGAGGTTGTTACGAGAATTAACTATTGTTAGGGATGTAAAGTGTCTAGTATAGAGACTAAAATTATTGTCATGTGGTTAATGACAATATCTCCTCTCCTCATCTTCCTTGGTAAAGAAGAGATGTTGAGTGAGTCAAAACCAAAGCCAAAGGGGACAAAGGGCGGTGACAGTACTGAGTATTTATGGTGGCAGGGCCGCAGTCCCTAGGAAAATCCACAGAAGAGAAGAGAAAAGTGTCAAGCATTGACTCATAGACAGGAAAGGACAGGCTAAGGATCAGGACTCTATCCAGGTCCTGCAGGAGTAGATATGGCAAGACCAATGTAGGAGATGGGATCCTTTTCTAGAGAAATCCTGATTCCCAAAGCAGGTGGTGCTTTCACGCTATTCCCCAGTTGGAACACCAGCCCTTACTTACAAGTCGATCAAACCTCACCTTTCCTGGCCTTGCTCAAGTTTAATAACGCCTTCCAAGAGCCAGCTCTTCCCAGGGGGACCTAGTATTCCTTTGGCCTTACTGATAACTTTGTTTCCTTTACCCATTTAGTATTGAACATCAGGACCAACCCAGATCCCACCGTAGACCCACAAGGTCAAGAGTGCTGAGGATGGGGTAGGACAGAGTAGAACGGAGATTTTTAGAGGGCCTATGCATTGTAAAGGCTATCACGACCTCATCTGAAATGAAAAGAAAACCCAAAAACAAAGCTGTAAGATAAAAATGAATTCAACTAGGTTGAATGGATGAATGTTTTATAAAAACCGTCAAAAATCAATTTCTTTATAGAAAAATTTCCTTGTGTGCAATTAGCCTGGCTAGTGTTTGGTCTGCCAGCTGGGACAGTTAATACCAACGCACAGCTAGGACTGAGGTCCCACTGAGAAAGCTTTGGCTATCCATGGAGCCTTTTCCAGAGCAACTGGGGCTAAAGCCCAAGGAGTAAAAGCCTATCAGACATCAAATCTGAAGGAGAGAAGGGAGCGGGGCTGGCCTCAAGACAAACCAGTCTAACCTGGAAGAAAGCAAAGGGAGAACATAGAGTTGCAAATTTCTACTGGCCAAAGACCTAAGGGAGCAAGGTTACACCTTCCAGTTGAGGAAAGAGTAATTGTAGCATGTCAGTTGGATGTCCAAGTAATTTATCATTCAACCCGGGACAATTCTGAGAGGAAAAGGGGTCAGTATTAGCAATTATGCTGAGAAAAAGCATAGGCAGAAGCTAGGAAGTATGTCTGCCTACCTAAACGGATAGCATTAGATCTGAAGGTCATATTATGGGCTCCTTGGAATAAGATAAGGAAAATAAAAACGCATCTTCGTATTTGGACATACTGATTTACTTGGTACATACATGCTTGATGTAGCATTGTAAAAATTCAGCAAGTAAAATTCACTTCTTTGGCTTAGAATTCAAGGTCTTCTGCCCTCAGGCTTAGCTTATCTCTTCCCACACTCTGGCCCAAGGAAAACTAAACTTTTAGCACCTCCCTCCAAACTCTGCTTTTTCTCACTTTAAAATTCTATCCATCCCTCAAGATCCAAGTCAGGGTTAATAGCCTGCAGGCCTGGTCCCACTTCATGTAGATGGCTTTTAGAACTTTCGATCTTACTTTATTATAAATTAGGTTTATATTTTATTTGCCCCCTGACAATTTTTTTGCTCATAGTCGCCTTTTTTAAGGTAGTTTGTAAATTAAAATTATATACCGGGGCAGGATGTGGAGTTAGCTTTGGACTAGTGTAGATTTATACTTCTGTTATGCTGCACGGTTCCCTTTCTGCAGGGTCCTCAAAACCCAACCCTGAAACAGGGCAGGACCCTGTGGTGCTCCGGGGCATGGAAGCCTTTCAAACAATTGCTAATCAGGGAAGAGAGGGGATGCAGAGACGAGGGAGAAGTAGCCCAGAAATAATATTGCAGCCTTGAGGCAGGGTCCTGGTTCCGCCTCAAAGGATACGCAGAACAGTATGTTTGAGCCCTTTACAGAACTAAAACCTCCAACAAATAGAAGATGTTAGCATTCCTCATTCCAGAGCGCCCACCTGAGGCCAGAATAAAGGAGCCAGAGAAGCTCCCTACCTGAGACCACAGTAAAGGAATGCAGGCCCTGTACACAACCTAATCCTTTTCAGCAACCCTGCCCTTGAACCATTGCTATAAAATTCCTAACCAAACCTCCGGGGATGGGACACACAGTTTTGAGGGGCATGGGTCCACTGTGTCCCCCTTCGCCTGGCAAGGCAATAAAGCTATTCTTTTCTACTTCACCCAAAACTCTGTCTCTGAGATTCAATTCAGCGCCGGTGCAAAGAGGCCGAGCTTCCAGCATCAACCCCAGTGTCTCCTCCCTACCGCATACATCTTACTTCCTTTACCACCAATGGCACATATTTATTGATCTGCCTTATCCATTGCTGGGAGATCCTCAAAGGTGGGGATGATCTCGGGAAGCCTTGGCCTGCAGCGGCTTGAAGCAGGATTTCGGTTCCGGCCAGAGAAGGAGGTCGGGCAGTGCCAGTGAGAGCACTGAATCCTAGCCACTAGACCATCAGGGACCAGGGGCCAGTGACAAGGCCCTGGCCCATCAGCTGTGTAGAAATGAATTTCCACATAGAGGTGGAAAGTAGTAAAGCAAGTAAAGATTTATTAGGAGGAAAAATCTTACAGTACGTGTGGATAGAAACACGGGTGGGCTCAGAGAGAGAGTCGTGCCCCCGTGGTAGTTTGAATCACTTTTATGGGGCATGTGTTCCAGGTTTCCTTTGACCGATCACCTTGCTTTGCCTGGTTCTGAGTCCGTATTTGGTATATCTCAGGGTACTCCCATGTGTGCGTTGCACATCTCTTAGCCAGGATGGATTCTAGCGAAGAGGCCTATGGGTAGTTGACGTCACTTACTGTGGGGTGGCGCCCCCTCCCTTTTTGACCTCCAAGGAGCCTTTCTGCGCATGTGTTGTCAGGGAGGTCTCCTTGACTTTGAGAATGAGGACTATGTGGTCTTTTATCTCTGATCTGGGAAGGGCCCAGCCTCCTCCATCATCCTGCTTTTATGAAGTTTCCGCTATTATGGAGTTTCTGTCCACAGTGCAGAAACTGTTCATCCTGGGGCCCATCTATCTCCTGCCTCAAGGAGACTAGATCTGCTTAAACTTTGCAAACTCCACCTCCCACACTGCACAGGAAGGGGCCCCCATCCAGTAAATCTGCCCGTGAATTCAGTTCGTGATATCATTTACGTTCCAATTTACCCACTGATAATGATGAAAGGAGCAACCATGTTCTCAATTTCTTCTTCTCTCAGAAAACTAACTGTAAGGTTTTTGTGTGTAAGGGAGGGGAAGGAAAGGAGTTGGAAGGACAGTAGCTTCTTTGCTAAATTTGGAAATAAATTCCCAGACACTCTGTAGATGAATGATTTTTGGTAATAATGAAACTTCTCCACTTTTAAGTTGAATAATATATAGTTACTGACAAAGAGAGGTTAAAAATGTTAATTAAATCCACATCTAGATAGTCAATCAGATAGCTATTATGTAAGCTTAATTATTTAACTTTTTTTAGTTATCTCCTGCTGACTCATGTTCTCCAAGAGCTGCCTTTCGAATCACAAACTATTCTTGCCTGTCAAACTTTTCAATGCCTAGAGACATTTCTATTTCGTCTGCCCTCTCTTGTCAGACTCTTTGTGGTTTCCTCTGTCTTCCAATTAAGCGTTAACACTGATTCTTAGATAATTCATTCAAATCCACAGGAACTCAGTCGTCTAGGAAGGAATTTTAATGACAAAGGAATTCAATGCTCATTTTCTTCCTTTCATCTCTGAACATTAGGATTTACCAGGTTTTCTTTGAAACTATATGTGACTTCACTCAGCGCTGGAGAGTTGGTGCCTGACCACATGGCTAGAAGGAAAGACAGAGATGATTTCATGGAAGTTAAAAATTCAGAGAAATATAGATTTTGAAGCAATTTTAGAGCTTCCTTTGTGCAGCCATGTCTTTTATGGGTAGAAGCCTGAGACTCCCTAGAAGAAAAGGTTGCTGGCGAGGCTCATGCAGGAGTCCTAATTCCCAGTCAGATGACCTTTCCTCTACCATCTGCTGCTTTGGGTCTACCACTTTGGAGGCCAATGTCCACTCCAAAAAGTCAAGTTCAGGCATGGTGAGGCTGTGATATTGAACATCTTGTTTTGAGATCTTCTCTGCATTTTCCCTTCTTCCTCTTTCATTTCATCCCCTCTCTGGAGTAGTATTCTGTCTAGGGCATAGACTTTAAATTAAAGCTCAGAAGAAAACACTTCAAATGAAACCAAAAGAGCAGCAGTGTTGAGACCTTGCTTTATCTCCAGCTCTCCTGGAGCTGACCACTGAAAACTTTTCTTAAAGATAGTTTACTCTCAAGCAGCCAGCTAGCAAAATTTATTTAGAAAGGAGATACTTTCATTTAAATAGCTCGAAACCGAGTTGGCCTGGGAGAAGTGAAGAGTATCACTCATCCACATGTTACTGGCTGTTGGCCGAGATTCCTCAAGTAGGAATTATTTAGAGAAATCCAAGTGATAATGGACATGACTCTGGCTGTGAATTGAGAATTTTTACTGGGGGCATTTTTGACTAAGAGCAGAAAAACTGCTTAGATAAAACCAAATATAAAACTACTTCAACTTACTACTAATTTTTTCAATAATTCACATTTGTTTTATAAAGATAGATCCTGGTTTAACAATTTTTAAGATCATTGAAAGAATAAGAGATACTTTTTTTGATTCTCTATTTCATCTGGGCACTCTGTTAGTGCTTCATATGAACATGAATCCTTGTATAACCTTTCAGGTAAATGTTTTCTTTCACACTTTATAGATGAAGATTTTGAGGTCTAGTAAGTCACTGTTCCAAAGTGAAGAACCTTGCTAAGTATCTTGCTAAGCTGGGACTCAAACTCAGATCTGAGCTTTCTCCAAAGTTATCTGATGTCAGTGTTCTTTCCACTGAACAGATTTCCTCTCTTAGAGTTCATCTGAAGAAAAATCCCATGCAGCTCTGAAATTTCAGTGCAGATGCTTCTTCCTCGAGAGAGCCTCAGATGCATATCTGGACCACTTACGTGCTACTCTACATACTCATTCACAAATCATTCATTTATTCACTATCCACAGAGTGTTTGCATGTCCCAGGCACTGTGCTAGGTCCCAGAGATTAATCAGAAATTATTTCTGTCTTTAAGGAGCTCAGTGCCTTAAGCTAGATTAGATCAAGTTTCATTCATTCATTCATTCATTTGCTTACTGCCTATGGATGTCCTATTGTTTCAGCACCATTTATTTATTGAAAACCTATCCCTCCTTCATTAACTTGCTTTCAGACCTTTGTCAAAAAATCAGTCGATTCTATTTGTGTGAGTCTATTTCTGGGTTCTCTGTTCTGTTTCATTGATCTATGTCACTAATACTGTACCGCTTTGATTATTGTAGCTCTATAGTAAGCCTGACAATTGAAAAGAGTGTTTCCTGCACTTTATTGGTCTTGTTCAAGATTGCTTTAACTATTCCAGGGCTTATGCCTTTACATGTAAATTTTAGAGTAAGTTTATCTATGTCTACAAAAACCTTGCTGGAATTTTTATAGGAATTGTATTAAACTTATAGATCAATTTTTGGAAAATCGGCATTTTTATTAAGTTGACTGTTCCAACATTTATTTGGGTCTTCTTTGATTTCTTTAATCACCAATTTGATTTTCAGCATACAGATCCTGTATTGTTTTAAGTACATACTTAAATATTCTACTTCCTTTGGACGAATTGTAAATGATATAGTATTTACAATCCGTTTACCACATTTTCATGGTTAGTATATATAATTTTCTTTTATTGTTGATCTTGTATTCTGTGACCTTGCTGAAATCACTTATTAGTTCTAGAATTTTTTTGATTTTTAGATTCCTTGGGATTTTCTACATAGAAAACCATGTCATCTGCAAATATAGAGTTTTAATTTTTCGTTTCCAATTTGTGTGCCTTTTATTTCTTCTTCTTGACTTATTGCTGTGGCTAGACCTTCCAGTACCCTCTTAAGCTGAATGTACCCTTAAGCACCTGATAACACCAAATGCTGGTGAAGATATAGAGAAACTGGATAAGTCATACATTGCTAGGGGGAATGTAATATGGTGTAACTGCTCTGAAAAACATTTTGGTGGTTCCTTAAAAAATTAAACATGCAACTATCATAGGATCCAGCAATTGTTCACTAGGCATTTCTCTCAGAGAAATGAAAATTTAAGTTCACACAAAACTTGTGAAGGTTCATAGCAGCTTCATTTTTAATAGCTAAAAATGGAAAATAACTCAGATGTCCTTCAATAGGTGAATGATTATACAAACTGTGGTACATGCATGCCAAAGTATACTAGTCAGCAATAAAAAGAACTACTGATAAATACAACAACTTGGATGAATCTGTAGTGAATTGTGTAGAGTAAAAAAGAAAAAAAAGCCAATTCCAAAGGTTATGTACTGTAGGATTCCATTCATACAAGATTCTTGAAATGACATTTTAGAATTAGAGAACAGATTAGTGGGCCGGGGATCAAGGAGGAGATGGGTGGAATGTGGGTGTGACTATAAAGGGGCAATAGGAGGGATTCTCGTGGTGATGGAAATGTTCTATATCAGTGTTAATATCCTGGTATTGTAATACCATTTCAAAATTGTAAATCTCTGGAGGTACGGTGGTAAAAGTATTGATACATGAGATCTCGCTGAATCATTTCTTATAACTGCATGTGAATTTACTATTATCTCAAATGAAAAGTTTAATTTAGAATGCCCAGTGTATGAATGTGATACAAAATGTGCAATACAAATATTAATAGTAGTTTTTACTATTATCACTATTTCTAGTATGATTGACATTAAAGAGAGGAGTTACGGAGAGATTAAACATTAAGTAAAGAATGAGAAGGAATTAAAAATAATGATCCCATTGCCAAGCGTTGGAATGACATTTTTGGTATGTGGTTGGAGATGGAGAAAGGCTGGCTAGAAAGGTCTTCTGGAGTCTGCTGTGCTCTCCCGAGGATGCCCTCCCTGGACATTCCCTTTTCATGAGGAGAGAGGCTGGTGAAAGGTGAGCTAAAGGTGCTCATCATTAATTAAGCCACATGAGGGGTGCTAACGAAGCTTCCTCAGACATTTTCTCCCTGAAGTAGCAAAGGCAGGTGTGAATTCACAGAGGTGCACATGCATTCAATGGGAGAATCAACTAGGTAGTGTCCAATCGTATGATGGAGGCCAAGAAGTGTGGGCTTTTGGAGATGATGAGGAAACACTGGAGCTGTTCTGCAGGGAGGGATCCAAGGAAGCTACATTTCACACTGGCTCTGCTGGGGAGAAGGGAGAAGAGGTGCACGGGAGCAGGTCTACAGGCTGGGTCATGGGCCAGAGGTTGTGCTGAAGCCAGGGAAAAGATGAAAGGAGTGAGATGCAATGCAGGGGCAGGAGGTCCCTGCTGCAGAAGAACGAGGCTGATTTTTTATAGGTGTTTGTAAATGAACAAAGTAGGGAGTTCTTCTACTGCAAGCTGAAGAGATTGTCTGGGGTTTCTTACAATGAGGGAGGGAGGATTCAAGAGGAGTCAGTAAAAAGGAAGATATTGGAAGATGGGTACTTAATGACTGTGTGGGATCCAGGGTTAAGAGGCCAGATTTCTTTCAGACAAAAAGAGTGCCGTCTCTTACTTTGAGATATAGAAGATGGATAAACAAGGAAAGATAATCCAGAGAAAGTTTGAGGCTTGGAGAAGTAGGCATCAAATGGGATTGAGAGTCCAGAACAATGTTCTACTTCGTGAATTCTTCTAATGGCAGAATCAGCTTCTTCAAAAGTTCTCCAGAATATTCCAGTCTGAAATACTCCATTCAGAGGAAGGAAAAAAAAAAAAAATCACAAGAGAAATGGCTCCCAATGGACTAAGATAATTCTTTTTTCATTTTTTATAAATTAGTTTATGGTCCGTGACATTAAGAAAATCAGTGCCATTTCTCATGTTTACATAGCATTTGCTTAGCTGAATAATTCTCTTCCAGGGTGTGAATTTCTTCATGATGGATTTGACAGGAGACATCATTAATTCAGAAAAGCCTCTCTCTTTACATGTCTGATCTCCTCCAACTTATAAACTCATACAATACTGAAGCCAGAATTCTAGTTTCACCGCCTCCTTTAAGAGATGAAGAAAATGTAGATCAAGCTAGAAGGGTTACCAAAGAAATCAGTGAGGCTAGAAACTGAATTTCTTTTTTACTGTTTTGATTCTCTTTTATGAGTCTTTGAATCAGTAAAATGACTCCAATTTAATACAGCCCTACCCGATCAGGGTTGCTGACTCCCTTCAGTAAGTCCAGGGATTTCTGGGGTCTGGATAATAAAAAAAAATTGAACTAATGGGATCAGAGTTGGTGGACCTCAAGATCCAAAGGAAGAGAAATGGACAGTATGGCTAAACCAGAAAAGCCATTGGGGGAGTGAGGTGGAAAATGAGATGAGGTCAGGAGTGAGGAAGATAGAAGACGGCAGAATGGAGTAAACAGACAGGTATGCAGACTTCACATGGCTCATGTGTACTGACATCCTCTTTTCTTTTTATTTATTTAAAAATTTATTTATTTATTTTTGGCTGTGTTGCGTTTTTGTTGCTGCGTGCAGGCTTTCTCTAGCTGCGCGTGCGGTCTTCTCATTGCGGTGGCTTCTCTTGTTGCAGAGCTCGGGCTCTAGGTGCGTGGGCTTCAGTAGTTGCAGCATGCAGGCTCGGTAGTTGTGGCTCATGAGCTTAGTAGCTCCGCAGCATGTGGGATCTTCCCCAACCAGGCCTCAGATCCATGTCCCCTGCATTGGCAGGTGGATTCTTAACCACTGCACCACCAAGGAAGCCTTGGCATCCTCTTTTCTTTTCTTTATTTTTTTTAAATCAACACGGTAGGGACTTCCCTGGTGACACAGTGGTTAAGAATCCACCTGACAATGCAGGGGACGTGGGTTCAATCCCTGATCTGGGAAGATCCCACCTGCTGCAGAGCAACTAAGCTCATGCGCCACAACTACTGAGCCCGCGTGCCACAACTACTGAAGCCCACACGCCTAGAGCCCGTGCTCTGCAACCAGAGAAGCCACCTCAATAAGAAGCCTGTGCGCTACAACAAAGAGTAGCCCCCACTCACTGCAACTAGAGAAAGCCTGTGCACAGCACCGAATACCCAACTCAGCCAAAAAAGAAAAAAATCAACATGGTAGACCATGCAGGCATGAACCTACGTAGTATGTGCCTGCAATTTGCCAAGCTTGTTAAAGATGGAAGGAAATAGAAAGCATTGAATACTTGACTCTCTAGTCCCAATGCCCTGTTATTGGCTTCATTTTGGCATATTTGAGTCAATCTTGAGCACTCTGGACAAATGGGACTGGACTGAACTCTGCCACAAATTCACTCGGTGACCTTAGGTGTTACCTTTCTCCTCTCTTGGCAGAGGAAATGAAGGTATTAAACTGGTCCCTGGGGACCTATTCACTCCTGGAATGCTGTCATTGTTTCTGGACAAGATGGTCAGGCTAAGCATAACTGGTAAATTCCGTGAACCCCATTTTCTCTTTCACCCCAGCCCCCAGATATTTCAGCTCCCTATGGGGTGAGTTCCAGATGCCACGAAAGGATCACCTCTTCTCCCACTCTGATGTTCCTCTGAGAGATACAGCAGCCAGAATTCCTTCCCTAGCTGTTACCAGGATACATTTTATTCCCCATGCTCTTAAAATTCTCAGTGCTAGCATCCTGAGCTGGGATGAGAAGCTGGCATGGCAAACATCATGCAGAAGGAGTGGCTTGTGTCTGCTCTTTGCCTCTGTCTGATTTTCACAAGATGCCCTTGTCTTGGCATCATGCTATAGTGAGTGACCTCTGAGGTCTCACCATGAAGGGAACAATTGCATAACTGGAGCAGCTATGCTGAAGGAAACAAAAACATAAGGAGATGAGCCTGCAACCTGTAACAGAGAGGAAGTAGTGAGCACAACAGAGAGATTCCACACGTTGCACTGTGGACCCAGCATCACAGCACGGCACAAGTATATTTTGAGGAAACCTTCCAGCTTATGCAAATACAGTCTTCTGTCATACCCCATTGTCTTCTTCCGCGAATACAGGTACAGTGATTTTGAGTTTCTGCCACACATCTTTAATTTATATTATAAAATTTAATAATTTTACGTTGTCCAGGTACTTGTACAAGATCTATTTCATGCCATTTAACATAACTGAAGAAAACTTAAAAAAAAGAGATTTGGTTCATCTAGAAATGAATTCTGGCCTGGCACTATTGACAGGGAGATTCTGGTCAAGTGGCTTTCTCTCTCTGGACTTCAACTCCCAAATAAATGAATTGATTTTATCTTTCATTTGTTCATTAAAATTCTATGAGTGTCACCCATGTCCCAAGTGCTGGGAAAATAAAATAAAGCTATCGCCTTCAAAGACAAATCTTCACTTATTAAATGATAGATATTGACTGCAAGGTTGTGAGTCTCTTCTCTAAAGTCAGGCAATCAAACCATGGATGGGGTTATAATGTTGTTTTAGGTCCATGGGTCATCAGCAGGCCCTGAATACTGTGGAAAGAAGAGAAGCTTTGTCTCATAGATGGCCTGGGCTCCATCCTGCCTCTGACCTCTGCCAGCAGTGTGACCTGTGGCTATGTGTGTATGACAGCACTTCGTTAGCTACAAAGCGATGACAAATGTCAGGGATGATCTATACAGGAAGAACTTGCTTATAGTAGAGGACAAACTGATATTTCGAAAACTAATCTCTCCTTGATTGCTCAGGTTCAAGATTGACCAAGATTTTGTATCTAGTTAAATTTTTTGTTGAATGGTATTTTTAAAGTTTTATTTGGACTTTTTATGATCCAGTGACTTTTGGCAAGGTATCCACAGAAACGAGCTACAACTTGGTGCAAAATTTGGGCTCCAGGTATATGCAAGAAATGTTCCTAAAGGTAGTTCTTGGGAATCTTGTTGGAAGAGCATCTAGAAATAATGGATTCTAGCCGCAACATTTTCTGGTGAAGAAAATGGAGTCCAGAAGAAAGCTAATGATTTTCTCTGGATCACATAGGAATTTGACCCATCTGGCAACTCCCAGATCTTCTGGTTCCCAGTTCAGTGTCTGTTTGATTATTCTACATTCCCTTATTACATAGCTTTTTCTTTTATTTGTTACTCTGGACTAGAACTAGAGATGGACAATCCCAATGCTCTTCCAAATAGCTCCCTATGTATGTTTGAATCTACTAATTCTTTTTTCAGATTTATTTAATTTATTTTTATTTTTGGCTGCTTTGGGTCTTCGTTGCTGCACGAGAGCTTTCTCTAGTTGCGGCGAGTGGGGGCTACTCTTCGTTGCAGTGCACGGGTTTCTCATTGCGGTGGCTTCTCTTGTTGTGGAGCACAGGCTCTAGGCATGCGGGCTTCAGTAGTTGTGGCACGAGGGCTCAGCAGTTGTGGCTCACAGGCTCTAGAGCACAGGCTCAGTAGTTGTGGCACACGGGCTTAGTTGCTCTGCGGCATGTGGGATCTTCCTGGACCAGGGCCTGAACCCACGTTCCCTGCATTGGCAGGCGGATTCTTAACCACTGTGCCACCAGGGAAGCCCTGTATCTATTGATTCTAATGCCGAGTTAGGATATCATCTTTGTTACTGGATTTATTCGAGAGATTGGATTACGTTGGATGGGAGTTGGTGAGATAGATGTTCATTATAACCCTTCTAACATTCCTGAATGATAAGAACTTATTCCAAATCCAACAGACATCATGGATGACTTGATCACTGAGTAGGAGAAGCAAACAAACAAACATTTGTGTGTCCTCATGGGAGGGAGACCTAAATTTGCATCATAGCTTCACTATGCCTGTCTGAACTTAGGTTAGTTACTTGCCTTTTCTGAGATTTCTTGCTTAAAAATGCCCACAGAGCAAGGATGGTTTATTAATTTTCTTAATCTGCTATAATAAATCATCACCAATTTGGTGGCTTAACACAAACAAACAAACAAAAACTTATTCAAAAGTCTGAACTTCAGTGGGGACAGTCTCCCTCTGGGAACTCTAGGTGGAGAAGCTATTTCCTGTATCTTTCAGCTTCTGATGGCTTTCCTGGCATTCCTGGGCTTGTGGCCACACCACTCCAATCTGCACCTCCATCTTCACATCACCTTTTCCTCTGTGTGTGTGTTGTAAGGACATTTTCATTGGCTTTAAGATGCACCAGATAATCCAGGACGATTTCCTCATCTCAAGATCCTTAACTAAATTACTTCTGCAAAGACTCTTTCTCCAAATAAGGTAGCATTCCTAGGTTCTGGGATTTACATGTGAGCATATATTTTTAGGGACTGACCATTTAACCTACTACAGAAAGTGTGAAGATTAAATGCATAAGCCTAGCGTCTGGCACACAGAGATAGGGCTCCACTAATGTTGGTGGTCTCCTAGCCCAGCATTTAGCGAAAATTTAGTTGCCTATTTTTCTTTAAAAGTGGAAAGTGATTTTCTGCCTAGATAATTTGGTTAATGCAGCTGCCACTTAGGGAGCAACCGCTACGAAGCTGGAAGTTTTCAGGCATTGCCTGACTTAATCCTTACAACTGCAAGACTAGAAACTTAGGCTCAGCGAGGCTCAATCTTTTGCATGAGCTCAGTCTGTGCATGGCAGAGCCTGGAGTCCATCCCAGGCTGGCCTGCCCACTGCCTGTGGTGTACCAGTCTGTCTCTTCCACTAGGAAAGTAATTGGCGGAACAGACCCAGTGCTCAGTGAATTCGGGCTCCTCAAAAAGTATTCCTCTTTGAAGGCAACAAATGAGAGTCCACAACCTGCCTTTGCATTCCGATTTCTAGGCCATTTCATTCTAGATGGGGAAAGGCCTCTGAAAGTATTCTGCACTTTTTCCTCCTGTGCATCTTCTATTCTGAGTCATCTGTGTGTGCAGTATGATTAGACTATTCATCAAATTCTTAATAAAAACGTTTTCTGAAAGGGTGCCCACCGTGAATTATGGAATACTTACTTTCACTTGCCTCATCTCATTTGAAAAGGTGGTGCGCCATGATTAAATATCTCTGCCATGAGCATTTGGGCTTTTCAGAAGAGCAGTATATTGAGATTTACTGAAGTGTTTGGAGAAAGTTCTGATAAAACAGTAGACCGTGGAATCTGCAGCTCAGTGAATCGAGCTGACGGAAAACAACATTCAGAGGTCTGTGGGTTCCGAGGCCGGGGATGATTTTCACATCTGATGAGTCTTCTCTGTGTTGGTATGCCTCATTCTCATTCTATCTGTGGGGCCTCATGAATGTCAGGGAGGTAATTGAAGACAGGAGGATAAGGCTGCTTTAGACTAAAAGTCCATCTTCCTGGAGTCCTCTTGGTCTGAATTAGGGACAGACAGCCCAGAGTGAGGCAGGAACAGGTTGCTTAGGTCTGCATTGGTCAATTAAATTTTGGATGAGTGCGTGTGAACCTGAGCACTGTACTCTGTAGGGGCACGATGAATGGATTATTCAGAGAAAAGATACCAGGATTGGGTGGTAACTGGAAACCAAGTTATAGGAGATGCTGTTGAAGAGAATGATGGTGGATCTCCAATACCCAAGTTCAGGAATCTGAAAGAGTAGACAATCTGCTAAATGCCAGGGGGTAAATGAGAACCAAAATATGCGAAAGATGCAAGAAGACCTACAAAGGGTAAGCAACAGCATCCAGCCGGGTACCCACCAGCTGGACCCAATAAATATTTGTTCAGTGAATAAATGAATGAACATAAATGGAAGAGGCTTTGGTGTGGAAAGATTGGATTTCTGAGTCAAATAAACTGAGATTTGATCTGCCATCGCTTAGCTGTGTGTACTTGGTTGAGTCATGTCTGAGTTGATTTCTATTCTTTAAAATGAGGACAATGGAACTTACTTCCCAACACTGTTACGCAGCTTAAGATTAGACGAGATCAAAGACTTTTTGAGCCCTGGTTAGTCTCAGCAGGAGCACAATTAGTGGAGCTAAAGAAAGAGGAAAATTAGATCAAAACAAGAGCAGATGTGGCCAGTGTAAGAGCTGTGTCGTCAGGGACATTTCATGGGGGAAAATGGCTGAGACGGGCCACCAGTGGCACCACTGAGTAACCCATGTGTGTGATGATGACTCTATGCCATTCAGAAAGTGTGATAGTAAAAAAAAAGTAAGACATGTGGAATTCATCAGGGGAGTGTTCTTTAAAAGCTGGGTTTAAAAAAATGTTTAATGTGTTTCATTTATTCTTTTATTCATGCTTTCACCCTAAACAAGATAGAAATAGTTTTTAGGAACTTTTCTTAAGTGTAACGGCTCCTTCCTAAAATGAGGAATAATACCTTAATTCTTCAATTGTGTGATTCGCGTTCACTGTGTTTTTATGAGGCCAAGCACTACTCCGTTTGTTCTTTCTGGATTTCTTTTGTTTGTTTGTTTTGTCTTCGGCTGCACCACGTGGCATGCGGGATCTTAGTTCCCCAACCAGGGATCGAACCCTCAACCCCTGCAGTGGAAGCACAGAGTCTTAACCACTGGACTGCCAGGGAAGTCCCAAACACTTCTCCATTTGAATAAGCAGTTTCTGTTTCCTGAGTACGAAATTAGAGGAATGCAATGTTAATTCTCAATTAACATTAACTATAAAACCATATCATTTTTTTTTTCTCCCATCAACGGCATGGTCAGGTTTAATAGGGCAGCCAGGATTCTTGATGACTCTACCTCCCAGACTCAACCCTTCTTCCTGCTTAGACCCCATGCCCCAGAGGTTTTGGCAGCTTCCTGATTCTTGATGACTCTGGAAAGCTTTTTCCTGACTCTGCCAAGCTTACTTCCTTCTTTTTTGTTGTGTTTACTGAATCATCTGCTCACTTCTATTACAGCACAAATAAAATAATAGTAAAATCTCTTTTTTTTTTTACATCTTTATTGGAGTATAATTGCTTTACGATGGTGTGTTAGTTTCTGCTTTATAACAAAGTGAATCAGTTATACATATACATATGTTCCCATATCTCTTCCCTCTTGTGTCTCCCTCCCTCCCACCCTCCCTATCCCACCCCTCTAGGTGGTCACAAAGCACCGAGCTGATCTCCCTGTGCTATGCAGCAGCTTCCCACTAACTATCTATTTTACGTTTGGTAGTGTATATATGTCCATGCCACTCTCTCACTTTGTCTCAGCTTACCCTTCCCCCTCCCCATATCCTCAACTCCATTCTCTAGTAGGTCTGTGTCTCTATTCCCGTCTTACCCCTAGGTTCTTCATGAAATTTTTTTTTCTTAGATTCCATATATATGTGTTAGCATACGGTATTTGTCTTTCTCTTTCTGACTTACTTCACTCTGTATGACAGACTCTAGGTCCATCCACCTCACTACAAATAACTCAATTTCGTTTCTTTTTATGGTTGAGTAATATTCCATTGTATATATGTGCCACATCTTCTTTATCCATTCACCCGATGATGGACACTTAGGTTGCTTCCATCTCCTGGCTATTGTAAATAGAGCTGCAATAAACATTTTGGTACATGACTCTTTTTGAATTATGGTTTTCTCAGGGTATATGCCCAGTAGTGGGATTGCTGAGTCATATGGTAGTTCTATTTGTAGTTTTTTAAGGAACCTCCGTACTGTTCTCCATAGTGGCTGTACCAATTCACATTCCCACCAGCAGTGCAAGAGTGTTCCCTTTTCTCCACACCCTCTCCAGCATTTATTGTTTCTAGATTTTTTGATGATGGCCGTTCTGACCAGTGTGAGATGATATCTCATTGTAGTTTTGATTTGCATTTCTCTAATGATTAATGATGTTGAGCATTCTTTCATGTGTTTGTTGGCAATCTGTATATCTTCTTTGGAGAAATGTCTATTTAGGTCTTCTGCCCATTTTTGGATTGGTTGTTTGTTTTTTTTGTTATTGAGCTGCATGAGCAGCTTGTAAATTTTGGAGATTAATCCTTTGTCAGTTGCTTCATTTGCAAATATTTTCTCCCATTCTGAGGGTTATCTTTTGGTCTTGTTTATGGTTTCCTTTCAAACTACCACTGGCATTTTTCACAGAACTAGAACAAAAAAATTCACAATTTGTATGGAAACACAAAAGACCCCGAATAGCCAAAGCAATTTTGAGAATGAAAAACAGAGCTGGAGGAATCAGGCTCCCACCTTCAGACTATAGTACAAAGCTACAGTAATCAAGGCAGTATGGTACTGGCACAAAAACAGAAATATAGATCAATGGAACAGGATAGAAAGCCCAGAGATAAACTGACGCACATATGGTCACCTTATCTTTGATAAAGGAGGCAGGAAGGTACAGTGGAGAAAGGACAGCCTCTTCAATAAGTGGTGCTGGGAAAACTGGACAGGTACATGTAAAAGTATGAGATTAGAACACTCCCTAACAGCATACACAAAAATAAGCTCAAAATGGATTAAAGACCTAAATGTAAGGCCAGAAACTATCAAACTCTTAGAGGAAAACAGGCAGAACACTCTATGACATAAATCACAGCAAGATCCTTTTTGACCCACCTCCTAGAGAAATGGAAATAAAAACAAAAATAAACAAATGGGACCTAATGAAACTTAAAAGTAAAATCTCTTTTACTAGTGCCTAGAATATAGCAGACACTACATCACAGGTTCTGCCTATATCGACTCATGAAATCCTTTCAACAACCTTGAGAGAAGATATTATTTGCATTTTACAGATCTAAAGCTTCCAGGGCTTAGGAAGCTTGCTAATATTAATCACTCAGTTAATGAAAGGCAGACCCTGAACTTGAATGGAGGTTTTCCTGGATCCAAAGTTGTTTTCCTCAACTTTAACATGATATTGTGTCTCTTTCCACTAGGCTGTGAACATTTTTCAGGGCAGATATGGACTGTAATTTACTTCTGTGTCTTCATTGCCTTCAAGGGAGCTATACTAGATGCTCAGGAAATGTCTTTAGTATCATGAAAGGTGCTTCTGAAATAGATGGCTCCTAGGAAGGAACTGAACACAAATCACACACACACAGAAACAAACACATACACAGACACACACACAGAGACAGAGACACACCCAGATACACACACAGAGAACTACACACAGAAACAGAAACACACACACAGTGACATAAACACATACAAACACACACACACACACACAGACACACACACACACACACACAGACACACACGCAGCCCATTAAGGAAACTTTTTTTTATAGCCTAACATAATGAATAGAGAAAGTCCCTGATGATCGTACAGAAGGTCCCTGATGACTCAGTGACCTGGATTCTGACCTGCCTAGCACCTGCGAGAGGGTCAAGTTGCAGCACTGTTGAAGCTGCCCAGTCAGCCCACTGCGTCTCCGAGGCCTGAGTTTTCATACAATCAGTGACTGGGAGTTTTCCCTTGCGCGTTGGTGAGCTTCCGACGAGATGGAAATAGGTCTGTTTGTGTTTAAGGTTGCCCAACTCATAGCCATTTCCAGCACCAGTGAGCAAAAGCAGGGAACATAGGAACGAGGTGCAGGACAAAGGGGAAGGGAGAGGAATGCTGTGTTCAAAGCTCAGCCTAGGTCAGAGTTACACTGCAGCTCAGATTGAAAAGTTCTTTTACTGCAATGCAGTTTGCTATGTTTTCTCTCAACAAACTCCATCTAACAATTTATTAGCTTTTGCCTCAGTCTGTGCCACCATTTTCCCCTTCTTCATGAAGCTAAGAAAGTAAAACATGAAATTGCTGTTGGTTGAAGTATCCATTTCCCAGGGCTGCTGTAATAAATGACCACAAGCTAGGTGGTTCATAACACCCCACGTGTATTCACTCAAGAAGTCGGCAGGACCTGAGGCAATCTGTTTGCTCAAGGGCACAGTTTGTTCCTGTTGCAGGTGGCCCAGGCGTTCCTTGTCTTGTGGTCATATCGCTTCCATCTCTGCCTTCAAGGTCACGTTACCCCCTCCTGATCTCCTATCTTTCAGGATATATGTAGTTGCATTTAGGGCCCATGCATACAATCCAGGGTAAGGTGCAATGACTCTTTCTCCAAATAAGGTAACATTCATAAGCCAGGGGTTCAGGACACAGACATATAATTCCGGGGGCCACCGTTAAGTCAACTTCAGTTCATACAGTGTCACCTGAATTACCTGGGAACGTGTTCAAAAGACGCATCTCTAGACTCAGGTTTAGAAGACATGGGGTCAGGAACCTGAACTTAGTATGAGCTCCCTGAATGAATCTCATAGCTCAGCCAGATTTGGCAAACCCTGCCTGGAGCTTAGACCAATACATCGTTCATTTAAGAAGTCTCCAGAATGATCTTTCTAAAACAGAGATCAATAGCATATCACTTCTCACGTTCAATCCTCCACTGTTCCACATACTTCTTAACCTCCCTCCTGAGGTTCCATATACAGAGGGTGCTCTAGCCATGCAGGACCCTTCGTAATTCTGAAGGTGCAGCATCTTCTCTTATCTCTGGAGGTGCAACATCTTCTCTTATCTCAAATTCGTGACATCTGACCTCCCCTCTATTCAGAACCTTCCCTCCCCACCTTTAGTTTTATTTACTCTTCTGTGTATTTCAGCATCGATTTCAGGTAAATCCTCCGTGGTACCAGACGAGGTTTGGTGGTCCTGCTGTTTACTCTAACCAGCTCTGGGTTCACATCCCCGTCACAGAAGTTAGCACATCAGACTAGGATGGCATGGTTATTTCTCCCTCTCTCCCCTTAGGTTGTGAGCTCATTGAGGGCCAGAACCGTGTCTCACTCCCATTTATTTCTCTAGTACTTGGCAGAGGGTGTGTGACATGTCATAGGGATTCAGAATATGTTTACCATAAAATGAAGAATGAATGATTCCTCCTTATATCAAGTTTCCCTCTCTCTCAAGGTCTTTACCATATTTTCTGAGTATGCTCATTCCAAAGAGAATTTTGTTTAAAGAGAAAAAGCCCAGGGTTTCAGATTGCATTGCATTAAAAACAAAAGTCATGTTGTTCTTTTCTTTTTTTTTCATTGGTGGCCTCATATCCCTTTAATTTGGTTGGGATTGTTTACAAAACCTATTTACATATTCATCTCACATACCAGTCAAATGAAGTATGCAGGGCGGTTATTAGTATCTTCATTTCACCCATGAGAACATAGATCCAGTTAGATCAATTGACTTATCCAGGGTCACCCAAGCATTCCGTGGTGAAACCCACATTATCTGACTCAAAGACAGCAGAATTTGCACTATCCAAGTTTGGAACTTAAGATGCCTGTTAAAAAGTATACTAGGAATGTGTTACTGGGATCAGGCTGATCTGTGATGGGTACAGAATATGCAGTAGCAGAGATGCATCAGGATGATGCAAAGGGAGGGACTGATGGTGGGACTGGGGGGCCAAAGTCTCCCTGACCCAGTTACCCAAGAGACAAAGCAAAGTGCTGTTGACAAAGTGCAGTGTTGGCTGTGCTGGGTACAATTCTAGTCCGAGCTCAAGTAGCTCTGTGGCTAAAGGTGGCTATCTTTAAATCCTTCAACACAAGTCTGAATATCTGGAGTTGAAGAATAAAGGTAGAAGGGCATAGGGCTAGTCGGCCCTGAGGTCAGTTTCCCCTCTAGCCAGATGTGGACAAAGCAGGAAGAGCAACGCCCCTGTGTCTGACCTTTGCAGGCACGGTGACCCACCCACTGGTAGACCTGACTCAGTTCATGATCAGTTAGGTTGGTACCGCTCCTTGGGGGAGGGACGAGAAAGGGGGCGTAGGGAGACTTCTGGGGAGTTTCCCCAACTCACGTTGGATCCCGATGACCAGTTTGGTGGTTCCTTCATTTGGAGAAGCCCGGGACAGTCAGGGGTAGTATAGCAGGTGGTCCTTCACAGCTGTGCATTCAGAAATAACAGAACAAGACAGGAGACTAGGAAGCAGCAGTTTGATTACATGGCCCTTGGCGCCTTGCAACAAATAATATCTTGGTTTGTAGAGGTGTGGTCTGGAAAATGGGCCATGCTCACCCAGGCAATGCCCAGAGATGATCCATTGTAATGGAAAGACGATATTGGATCTTCCACTTACGTTGATCTTGTATCCTCTCCTTTTTGACATTTTTGTATTTTTTTGTGTCAGTTCAATAATGAACATGACATTTTGGGTGCAGTAGTTGGAGTATATAATATATAAACAAATAAATATATGTATAAAAAGGTAAAACTAAGATCATTTGTATATTACTGGTCTAGAGATACAAAGTCAATCAACCACGTATTCTAAGCCAGGCTGGAATGCTCTAATTCAGTGACTCCCAAACACCATTCCATAAATCTGCTTTGATTTGGCTTCATGAGAATAACTGTTAAAAACACAAAATTTCAGGTGCCACTTCTAGAAATTCCATAGTTCAGAGTGGGGCCCAGCAAGCTTCATTCCCTGCCTTGTCCTCAGGTGGTTCCACTGCAAAGCCAGGGGTGCTCCTTTCTGGGCCTTGGTTCTCCTGAGGTACAGCAGAGAAACCGGGCAGACGAGAGCCTAAAGCCATTTCTCTCCTTGATGCTCTGTGAGTCTATTAATTTAATTTATATGGAGGAAAGGTCATGGCACCCAGAATCTGGAAAGCCGGATGCTAATTTCTACATTTTCATTCATTCACCTTCTGACATTGCCTCTGGGCATCTCAGTTCCCTTATCTGTTGGATAGAAACAACAGTTAGCATTTACCCAGTGCTTACTGAATGCCGGGTGTTCTAAACAGTGAATGTCTAGTAACTTATCTAATACATCAACTTTATGAGGCAATAAACTTATGTTTATTATCACTATTTTGTAGATGGGGAAATTGGAACAGAAAAGATGAAGTATCAATAGTTCACCTAAGGACACACGGGAAATAGATGTTATGAGCAGGTTATAAACCCTGTTAATGGTCCCTAGAGCCCACACTCTTAAACACAGTGGTATTAGCAAGATGTAATAAATTAACCTATAGGAGAATGCCACACCAATGACTAGAATCCAATGGTTAAAGAATTCCGTGATTCCAATCTAAATGGGAACAGGGAGTTATTTATACGCCTGATTTGCTGTGTCAGATTCATCTAGTGGCCTGAGCATGGTGCTGTGGGAAGGATCCAGAGCTGGGCATCAGGGACCTGGGTTCTAGCCCTACCCTGTCATAAAATCAGTGAGCCAATCACTCCCTACTTGTGCCTTTCAGCTTCCCCATCTGTATGGCATGCTAAGGTGCCTTCTGGCACTAAGGATCTATTCTCTGTTTGTTGCCTGTAGGTAAAATTTTGAAAAACATGCTTATTTGAGGTGGAAACCGTGACAATACCAGTCACAGCTCGGTTTGCTTTGCTGGAAGGTATTTGAAAAGACTGCATGTACCCATGACAGAGGCCAAGACAGCCCACGTCTGAAGCCTTGCCCATTCTGTTCCTTTGCATTGTCAGCTCCCACACTGTCAGTTTCCATGGAGTGATGGGCACTAGAGGGCCTGAAGCATGTTCAGCTACAGGAGCCGTGGGGCTGTCAGGAGATGTAAGGAGCCTAACAGGCATCAACCAGGGAGCCCTGAGGCCTAAAGTCTCCTCCTGGGAGCAACTCCCCGTGGTTTAACAATGATCTTCTTTGAAGCCCTCCCTCTATTTAACAAAAACCTTTCCTTTTATTGTTTTGAAAATGTCAGAGGGAGCTTGAAACCTGTATGAAGGATGAGGGAGAATTACAAAAGTAGTGTCATGACCCTGAAGACAGAGATCTTCTGAATAGGACCATTAATTTACTCAGTGAGCTTGGACTGGTCATTTTTCTATCCTGGACTCATACCTTTATGAGTTAGTAGTATTTTTTAAATAAATGAAGAAATGAACAAACAACAGCTCACCACCATCATCTCACACACCTGTAAGGCAGGTGTTAGGATGCACGCTACTGAGGACCAGTTGAAGCTCCTGGAGGTTAATGACTTAGCGCAGGTTACCCAGCAGGTAGGCAAAGATCTAGAGCTAAGTCCAGATCTCCCAGATTTTCTTTGAGGCCTTGTCTACTGTACCCTGGCTGCCTCCCTGGAGCTGGATAACTCAACTAGGCTGTAACCATGTGTTAAGCCCCATCTTCCCTTTCATGGTCTGAGTGTGGTGTTGTGTCACTGGACACAAAGGGCTCTTTCACCAGCTGCCTCCACTGAGGACCACCCAGGACAAAGTCAGTTTCAGCCACAGCTGGACAAATTTAGGTCAGATCTGGAGAAGAATTTCCTGGCAGGGCAGTTACAATGGGACAAGTTCTTGAGCAAAGTTGTAATTTTCATCTTCGGAGGATAAGAAAATCAGAGCAAGTTTCCTCTGTGTCAAAGGAGCAGAGGCTTTAACTTTGCAGCCTCTTCATATCTCTTTATACCAGACAAGTCCTTGAAGCCTAGAAGACAAAAAACTTGCTACAAGAAGAAAAGAAGTTGCCTGGTGTAGTAGACAGAGGGGGTCAGTCTGCAAGTATTTATCAAACCCTCAGTGTATATCTTGCATTATCTAGATGCTGGGGTTAGAGCGACAAATGAGACAGTCTCCATCCAGATAGAGATTTGATTCTCGTGATGGGAGACAAACTCATAAATGAATAAGATGATATCCTATACCAATGAGACTAGGAAGATACAATACGATAATTTGAAGGAGAGACTTGGGGCTGCCTTAGCTGGGTGGTCCAGGTGGTCCAGGCCCTCCACTTCTGAGGAAGTATCTTTGGAATTGTGACCTGGAGGATGAAAAAGCAGCAACCAGGTGGACATATAGGGGAAAAGCATTCTCAGCAGAAGGAACAATAAATGCAGAAGTTTGAAGCCCAGCAAACCTGTTGTGGTATATTCCACTTACTAGCTGACTGTTCCTCTCAGAGCCTGAATTTCCTCATCTGTAAAATGGGTCAGTATCAGCACCTATTCATTGGTTTACTGAGAAGTTTAAATGAGAAAAAAAGATGCTCAGAAATAAAACAAGACAGAGTCCCTGCCCTTCGGGAGCTCACAGTACAAGCAACGAGGAGGAGATGCAAGCAACTCAATTTAGAAGAAATAAATATGAAATATATGATAAATGATAATCAACATCATCAAAGTCCAAAGTGCTTGTCCCTCCTAACATACAGACCTACTGTTGTTATAATCTATTGTTCAAATCATAAACCTATAAGGAGAGTGAGCCAATCTCTGCTGGAAAATCTTTCTCCGCCCTGGGGCATGTCTAATGCTCTATATACCCCAGTGTCCCCTATACCCAGGAAGCTCAGTGACAATTTTTAAGACATCAATCAGCAAGAGTAACCTAAGAAAGAAGAAAAGAAGTATTAACCCTGAGCTCCGGGTGTTTGCAGTCATAAGTAATAAACACGCACACCTTTGTCTTCTTGCCTGGAGGGATGTTCTCCTATGGATGACTGAGATTGTCTAGTGTTTCATTTTAAAGAATACTTCTCGCCTTCCCAGACAATTAAAGGCTACAGTTCATGCTGATTACAGCTTTATTCTGGGGACTCCATTTTTTCACCTCCAAAAACAGTGCTTATTTCACCTTTGGATACAAATGATACAGTTTCATTTGATGGCAGTATTGAATGTCTTTATAAGAGCTTGCACGCTGTCATAGCCGGGGGATTATATACCAGGGAGGACTGTGAAATCAATTGAAGAATTATCTCCTGAAGAAAAACAGTGCTGCCCTAGGAAGTGGTGGAATTGACTGTTCTATAATAAGGAACAGAGCTCAGGCAGCACTTGGATGGAGAACTTTCAACCATACCTGATATGTCTCTGTAACTGGCATTGGTGCTTTGTCCTGTTCATGCTGCGTCTGCACAGTATATGAAGGGGCGGGGCTGCCTCCATCATGGGCCACATAATGTGCTCTAACTATAAACCACCTGTGACCTTGACAGCAGTCCTGAAAGGGAGGCCTCAGATCATTCCTACTGAGCAGTAAATAAATGCAGTCAGAGGGGTTCAACTTGATCGTGATCACATGGCTGGTAAGGGGTGGAAAGAATTCCTAGCCTGTGTTCTTTTTTTCATTGATGCCACATATCCTGAAGTGTTTTGAATAAAGTGTAAGATTCAATTCAAATGCATATAAGGATGGCCATCATTTAATCGGTACCATGATCGCACCCATATTTGGTCATTACAAAGACAACTGAATCCTTTTCTGAGAACGCAAATCCTTTTCGACATGCTTTAACCGTAGTTGCCCCTTTACGGGGACGTTTGCTGTGCCTTTATACATATCCTACGGTCTGCCTGACACGACCTTCTCCTTCTACCCCTGCCTTCTGGTTAATCCCTTGTATCCTTTCTGAAAATTTCCAGGTAGAGGTAATTACTCTAACCTCTGCTCGCAAAGTGCCTGCCCCTCGCATCACCCTGAACTGTGTGAGTCTTCCTTACAATCTACGTCAAAACTCAGTTTCACCTCAACAGCCAGTCTGCTTGGGGGGCGGGGACAGGACTGGGCACAGTTCATCTTTGTTCTACAATCGCCAAGCACAGGGTCTGCACACAGTAGGCACAGTGGGTACATGCTTGAAGCTGAAAGGGAGGACGGAGGGAGAGAGGCAGAGCCATGTGTCCGCCCCCTTCACCCATGTGGATTCAGATAACTGAGGCAGAAGAAAATACCCCAGGATTACTATAGCAAAAGGCAGCCGTGGTGGGTGTGTGGGAGCAGAGGGCCGACCAGGGTATCTCAGAGTCCTCAGAAAGGCTGAGAGCCCGCTGCACTGATCCATCCCTGGGCCAGAGAATTGGTGCTCCCTTCACAGGCATTGATCAAATTCCAGGAGGGCATCTCCGTAATCTGCACATTCCAGTGGGTTTGTTATCAACCTTCTGGTGACAGAGGGGTGAGTGAACGCAGGAGGCCCTCCTGTAGTGGGGAATGTTACAAACGCCTGGCACCAGGCTGAGCTCCTAAAATGCACCCTCTCCAGCAAAACGTCCTCCTTGAGCACAGTGTGTGAAAGTGAGAAAGGACAGGAGGTGGCCTTGAGTCCCCGAGATGCCAGCCCTCCCTGCTGGGCCCTATACTGTACGAAACACATGACACAAGCCACCCCTGAGACGGGCACTGCCATTGCCCTTGTTCCTTGATGAGGAAAACGACTTTCAGAGAGATTAGGTAATTCATCGCGGCCAGTGGGTGAAGGCAGAATTCATACGCAGGTCAGCCTGACCCACCCCTGTTCTTTCCATCTCCCCGTTCTCCTTCATTTCTGGAAATGTTTTCCTTTCTTAAATATCTGGAGAACATATAGACATTAAATATTAAACTATATAGCATTTTCCCCTGTTTGATATGTATTTTTCATAGTCTACTATGTGAAGACACACTTCAGGGCACTTGGGCATCACAGGGAATCATTTGATGTGGGATCTACCTTTGGGTACTTGCCATATAATTGGGGATTGAATCAAAGGAAGAGAAGAGGTCGGAGAATAGCGAGAGCTTGTCATCACGGGCCTGAGTCAGTGAAACAGGCATGAGTTCTGGAAGGAGGGGCCAGAAGAGGCCAGTTCGCAGTAGCAGGAAGCTGAGGACATGCTTCCAGAAGATCAAGAGATCCGGGAGGACCCCTGTGTATGGCCGGCTGCTTGGTTCCATCTTCATTTTCTTAACAATCATAAGCCCTTTGGCTTTTGTGATTTACATATGTATTTTTTTTTCTTTTAACAAGGAAAATACAATGTCAGTCCAAGAGTGTTAGCAGAGCTTTATGAAAAAGGTGATTTCAAATCGTTCTGTGTTTGGCAAACTTAGTGGCTCTGTCTCGACTCAGCCACCACCGGGACGGGGGGCGGTGGGGGATGTCCCCTGAGAGCTGCGTCCCAGTTTTAGATATAATCTCATTGATGCCAGTGTTGGAAGATCCCCTTAGAGATTAACTTCCTTCCCCAGGGGAAGAAAGAGCTCCAGAGAAATAACTGGCCTGGGTTACCTCACTGATCTTTGGATCCAATCTCAACATTTCCCCATTGAGGAAACTGAGGCCCAGGGGAGATGGACATAGCTTCCAACTCTTGGTCGAGACGATGTTATTCGCTTGGTCTTCTACATTGTTAAACATCATTGTCATTCAGTATGCTGTAGTAAGAATTCTCCATGTCAGTTTCTGAGCTATTGGGCTCAGGTAAGTATAATGTATCTTTATGAAATTTCATACCAAAATCTTTTACATAATCAGCATTAATCCACCCATAAATGTAAAATACGGAGCCACGGTGAAAAATTTTATGCAATGTTCTGTGCTCTGTTTACACAGATATTCTGGGGAGGAGAAAGGGAGGTGTTTCTGGAAAGTGGTAATTTTCTCAAAACTTTGATATGTTGATTATTTTTCCTTCAGGATAAATATAATTGATCAACTCACACTGAAAAAAATACATATGCTTTAGAAATTGTCATGGATTATGGGGTTAGATAATTCTAGACATATGGATTCTAGTAGAACTACTGCCAGAAAGTTTTCTCATTCCTGGAGCTCTGTTGTCTCGTATGTAATGAACAGTTACTGCATGGAAGGCATGGGGTTAGATACTGAGCACTGACTTGGGGAAAAATACCAGGAATAGATACTGCTCAGAGTATGCGAGAGGAGAGATCACCATGGGACTGAGACCCACAATACAATAATAATACAATAAGTGATGCGTGATGCAAAAGTATCGGTCTTTTCCAGATTAATTTACAGACAACACAATGTGTATCAAAATTCTAGAGGTTTTAAAAGACAAAATGTTTCTGAATTTCATTTTGAAAAATTAGTGAATAGGAGCGGGGGAGAAATTGGAAAACCAGAGCGAAATGTAGGACTTGATTTATCGTTTGCAAGAATGCGTTATATAGCTACAAAATTAAGAGTGTGGCAGCTGTGAAAAGTTGGCAGTAAAAGGTATGGCACAAGAAGTACAGCAGTCAAACTACTCCTGTTGCATGTAAGAATCTAGTATGTTAGTCAATAAAATATGCTGACAAATTTTGCTAAGAATTTTTTAATTGCAATTAATTCTTACCTCATGTCGTACACTAGGATACATTCCTGCTGAGTAATTAAATCCAATGCACATTTCTAATTTAATTGACTGTTTAATTGTTACTGGGCTGAGGAAGAGCTTCTAATAACAATGGAAAAACAAATCAAAAAGAAGAAGAAGAATATATTTGAATATATACAAATTAAAAATGTTGCACAGCCTGAAACTTTAAAATCCAAATTGAATAAGCCAGTGGGGGGAAAAATAACAAAACAATGACAAGGAACACAGTGAAGACATTAGGAGGAATTTCAAAGAAAATTCAAAGGTTCTGTACACAAATGAAAAAAAAATGTTAAATTACACTAGAAATGTAGAAATTGGCAAAGATATTGGCAAATAATATTTAATGTTTGGGAAAATACTCATGAGATACAAACTTGAAGACACACGTATGCTCAGATGTATATCCAGATGGTGGCATGTTTCTAGTGTCTTCTTTTTACTTTTCTTTAACTTTCTAATAAAAAGATTAATTGATAAGAAAGAAAAGGCCTTTATTAAAAATAACAAACCCAAAGGAAAATGGGGTCAGATCAAGTTCTTTAGGGTCCTGGAGGAAATGGAAATTTCTAGGCAGAAGCATTTTTCAGCTTTGCTCTCTCACCTCAGATTTCCCTTCCTTGTTCTCCCCACAATCCCCCAAAGCCACTGCAGTCCCTTTTCTCCTACGCGAACTGAGCTTTTTCCTTCATAGGATGTTTTTATTTAGGTTGAA
The DNA here is from genome assembly GCF_039906515.1 of Pseudorca crassidens. Taxonomy (NCBI): domain Eukaryota; kingdom Metazoa; phylum Chordata; class Mammalia; order Artiodactyla; family Delphinidae; genus Pseudorca; species Pseudorca crassidens. The sequence continues at coordinate 82,940,515 of NC_090309.1, forward strand.
AAGCAATAACATTCACAAGACTTTTCCCCCATAGTCATGGAATCTCAAACCACTCTTCCTTGTGATGTCATGCTTTTCTGTGGAGAAGGCTGCATCCTGACAAGGGAACCAGGCAGTGAGCTGTGCATGTCAGCTCACCCCATCCTCAGGAATATCCAGCCTACAGGCGTGGGCACCGTGAACTCTACTTACAAACCAGGAGAGGACATCTCAGAAGGCACAAAGATTCATCTGCATCCCCATGGAGCCAGGATGAGGCAAAGTCTGGAAGGGAGCGGATGGGAACGCCATGTGTAGAACAGGCAAGAAAGATGGGCAGGAAATTTCTCTGACTCTCAGCTCATTGACACTTCTCCTTCACAATGTCGCAGTCCCTTAAAGGGACAAAATTTGCATTTGTTGAGTGCCACAAGAATCCAGGCAGTAGAAAGAAAAAAAAAAATAGGGTGCGTTACTGAGGGGAAAAAAGGTGCAATTGTTTTTTTCTGGATGCACAAACCTAAGAAACAAACAAAAGAAGCCAGGCGGCCACACGTTGTGCTGGGAACTTCGTACATTGCAGCGAATCCTGTGGCAACCTGGCAGGATAAGAGCTATGCCCATCGAAAAGGATGAAAGTACTGGGACCTGAGATGCTGACAGGCTGGCAACTAGCCTGAAGCTGTACCACCTAGAGAAGTTCCTAGTAAATCCCAACAAGCTTTCAGGAATGACGGTCTGATGACACAAAGCCCCTCGTTGTTCGCTCTCTTTATGTAGAGAAGGTAAACCCTAGACCCTCCCAACTCCCGTTGCAAGCACCCATGAAACTGTTTTTATCATCTTTATTTGTGTCTCCCTGTGGTGGAAATTTCTGTGTGATTTCATGTCCTCTTGTATCATCCTTATTTCAGCTTTGCTTCTCTCCAAGTTTACCTTTTCAAAGGCTCAGAGAATCACAGAACTAGTCTCTGAAAAGGCGTAGGATGACTTGGAGTGAAATGAAACAGGGGTCTTTGCTACCTACATACATATTTGCAAAGAAACGGCATAAGTAGTTTCCCAGGTGGACATTTTTATTTTTTTAGAAGTTATGCATTACAATTAGCACAGACAGGAAGTACTCTTCCAACTGCTCCCCCTGGGACTTCCCCCACTTTCAACTACACCCTCCCTCACATGTATACACATAAAAACCAAAAGAATTTATGGACAAAATCAAACACGGACACTATAAGTGACTTCCATCCTCACAGCTCCCCTCCCCCAGCTGATTGATGCTATGGGCAGCCATTGCCAACAGGTACCATATGTTTGGGGCCACATGGCAAGGCTGGCTTCAAGTCACAGCACAGCTCCAATAACTGTGTGTGGGCGGAGAGGGGCACCACTGGATGTGTTCTGTAATCAGTCCTTCTCAGAGTGGCTTCTCTGTCAATCTCAGGTCAAAAGAGGATGGCTTTCCCCGGAGAGAGCGATAGTAATAGCTGAATTCTTGATAAAGCAGAAATTTCATTTTCATAGCTCCCTAAGAGTGCTCTACATGACTGGGATGAGAATGTACCAAATCTAGGATGTGCTGGGCTCTGGGCTCAGCACTTTATTATCTGCAGTCACGCAATCATTTCTTAGGGCAAGCTCTGCAAAGTCGGGATGCTTATCCCCATTTTAGAGCATGGGCAATTCGCTTACCTAAGAGCACACAGCAAACGTACAGCAGGGCTCTGGGACTCAAGGCTTTCTTTCTTTCAAAAGCTTATTCCTTCTGATTCAAAGCTTGTTCTCTAGCCACAGCACTGCCCCGCTGTCTTCAGGGTACAGCTGCAGGGCAGGGCTGCATCTGGTGGGAGGGATGCTAGGGTGTGAGCCAGAGGGAGCACATCACATTGGTGTCTGCAAATGTTCTGCTCTGGCTTTGCTACTCATGAGCAGGATAAATCAGGCTCGTCCCTGGACCTCTCTGGCCCTCCATAGGGGCTAGTTCTTATTAACCTGTCTTTATGGATCTATATAATGCTGCACACGCCCCCTCCCTTCTCACCACTCTCCTGGGTGCTTGGTACTCTGACCCGTCTGCAACTCCCACTCCACACTGCTTGTGCAGGACAGCAATTTAACTCTTATGCCCATGTTTCCACTTTTCATCAGTGTAATCATGAGACAGGACTGCAGCATCCTGTTCTTTTACAACCTACTCATCAAACAAGCAAACAAAACCAGGAAGACTCATATCTCGCAAAGTTGAATCCAGCTTAAAATAAAATGACAATAAAATTAGGTCATACATGTCAATAGTATGCGGGGAATGTAAGAGCTCAATACTCGTTGTGTTCTCTACTTTTCTAGGTCCCTTCAAAGTCAAGCCCTGTGCTAGGCATATAACATTATAGTATATGTTCATAATGTCCTGTTAAATCAGCAAATGAATTGATGATGTCCACATGAAACAAAGCTCATTGGCAGGCTTAGCTCCCCTTAAGCAGAGCTGGGAGCTCTGGAGCCTGACTCAACAATGTAAATTAGGTCAGTTTTTGTTTCTGTTATTTACAAATGAATTCAATTGTACTCTCAGTTGATCATTCTGATTAGTCCTGCTGAATGGGGACTTAAGTCGGTTACATATAAAACCTAAGTATTCTGCCCATCTCAGAATGAACCAGAGGCTGAAAAATGACCAAGAGCGTCCAATGATTGATTGAATGACCTCAACAGGACAGAGGAAAGGAAGAGCCTGCAAGTCTTTGGGCAGGGGATTTAACATCTCCAAATCCCAGCCTCATTATCTGTGAAATAAGCATGGATTATAAAAATAATGTAATGATAATAACGATACTAAAATAAGCTATCATTTGATGAGTTACTACCAGGTCCTGGACCTTTAACAGAGAGCATCACATTTAAAATTTTTTCTTTTTCTTCTCTTTCTCTTTCTCCTTCCCCTTCTATGAAGGTTAATTTTATGTGTCAAATTAGCCCAAACACTTGGTCAAATGTTTCTGTGACGTTTATGTGACATGTTCTTCTTTCGATGAGATGAACATTTAAGTGGTTGAACTTGGAGTAAAGCACATTGTTCTTCATAATGTGGGTGGGCCTCATCCAATCAGTTGAAAGCCTGAATAGAACAAAACTCTGACCTCCACTGAACAAGAAAAAATTCTGCCAACAAATGGCCTTTGAAATTGAATTGCAACTCTTTCCAGTCTCCAGAATACCAGCTCACTCCGTCAGATTTTGGACCTGCCAAGTCTCCACAGTCACATAAGCCAGTTCCTTAAACTAAATTTATCTCTCTCTCTCTCTCTCTGATGTTGGCCTGTTCCTTTGGAGAACTCTAACACAACCTTTCTTTCTTCTTTATTTCCCTACTTTCATACCTACACCCTTCCTTCCTTATAGATTAGAAAATTGGGTCATGGAACTGACATAAATTGATGAGGGTCTACTGGCTTGTAGACTAAATTTCAGGTCTATCTCCCTCCAAAGCCTCTATGACTGCCACAGCTCCAGTTAGTGAATTGTGACATGCTGTGCAAACAAATGGGCCCTCCTTTGGTGGGTTTTGTACCACAGAGCACATCTGGCTGTGGTTTCTCATCTCTCATCAATGCTGCACCTTCAGGAGCTTCCATGAAACAGTCAAAGACTCCCGCAGATCTGCAAGGCTACATAGAACCTGCCACCAAGTATTATGTGTCTCCTTTGTTGTATTTTGCAAATAAAGCAGACATTTTACTAGTGTTAACGTATCATTTCATGGAGAAAAGTACATCTTATGAGTGGATCGAATCTACATAAGGTGCAGTCAAAGTCACATGCCTCTTCAAGCTCTCGTTTCTCTCTTTTCCTCTCCATCCCCATCTCACTGCCTGAGTTCATATTTCCACCAACTCTTCAAGAGTGTTCTCTTCCTCTGCTCCTACCAGCAGCGTGTTGCCTACAAACCATTTTCCACAATATAGACAAGACGATGTGTTTAAACTGGAAATCTGACTACCCTACTTCCCTCTCCCCCAGGCAAAAACCTACCAATTGCATGATTGTTCATAGGATTAAGGCCAAGCTTCTTAGTAATATAAACTCCCTATTATCTATTTTCTGCCTTAATATCATTTCTTCCTAACCCTCTGTCTTACTTTATGCTCCAACCATAATTGATGAAGGGCATTTTCCCTGTGGTAGTTTCTATTATTTTTTAAAATATTCAGTGCCACTCCTTATTAGACACCTCTATGTGGTGCATTAAACAAATCCAGCCCGTGGCCATGTGACCTGCTTTGGCCAATGAAATGTAACAGGAAGTGACAAGTAGCACTTCTAAGCCATCATGACATTTTACCACATGCCCTCTCTGTCTTCTGATCCACATGTTCCAGGCAGGGGCTGCTTCTTTAGCCTGGACTCCAGAATAAAGATGTGGAATCAACCCTAAATCAATCTGTGATCATTATGTGAAATGAGCAAGAAATTCAGGCTTATTGTAAAAACTGCTAAAATTTTAGGGTTGCTTTGTGATCATCACATGACAGTCTGTGCTGACTAAACCCTCTCTCATTCTGAATTAGGTAACCCTTCCTTTAGGACTCACTGTGCCATGCACTCTATTTTTATCACAGCACTTATCACATTAAACGGCATTTGATTTTACACACTTGTCTTCCTTATTATTTGGAGAAGCCCTCAAGGACAAGAGATTGTGTGCATGTTTACCAATGTACTTCCAGTGCCCAGAACAGACTACCAATTGGAACATGCTGTCTAAATGTTTTGAATCAATGTCTTTTATTTTTAAGATGTTGGGGGTAGGAGTTTATTAATTAATTAATTTATTTTTGCTGTGTTGGGTCTTCATTTCTGTGCGAGGGCTTTCTCTAGTTGTGGCAAGCAGGGGCCCCTCTTCATCACAGCGCACGGGCCTCTCACTATCGTGGCCTCTCTTGTTGCGGAGCACAGGCTCCAGACGCACAGGCATCTAACTTAATATGCTAACGGATATAAATGCTGAAAGTGTTGGAGAAACTTTCTGCTTTCTTCCAGCCCTCCCACTATTCCTCACTGCTGTTGTATTTGATGCATCCCAGATTCCCAGGCTGAACTTGGAGGAACTTAACTTCCTCCTGCATCCCAATAATTCCCTCTCTACTCCCATCCTGTCATTCTTCAGTCAGCAATCCCTGGGGGATAATTGGCATTTACTACCTTATACAAGATGGGGTTTCCTCCTCTAAGACCTTCCTCTGCTGATGTTCTCCCAGGCCGTCTGCCTACTCACTCTCTCTCCAGCTCTCTAACACATTTAAATTCTTTATTTCCTCTGACATTTTTCTTTTTTTGACCTTATAACACGCTCATGTTTCCTCCAATTTAGAAAACACAAATCAAAACAAGCCAGCATTTCTAAAAGAGGCTGCCGCTTCTGTGCCATGCTTTTCCTCCTGGCCATTCTGTCTGGAGCAGAACACTGCAGCGTTCATACATATCCTCTGAGCGTCACTTCACACTCATCCCTAAACCTCCTGTACGTGGATCCTGTACTGAACTGAAGATAGATTGGTGTGTATCTTCCACCTTCCCAGCTCAGACCCGGAAGAGGCACCAGCTGGAGCTTTGTTGCCCGGGAGCTAGTAAGGAAAGCCAGGATACAAAACGTCAGGAGGTGAATCTGAAGAAGCCAGAATGCGAGGAAACTGGAGGTGCCATCCCCACTAGACTAAGAAACCAGGGGAGAATGGGCACAGGAGCAGAAAATGGCAACTTGGCTTATAAAGTACATGGGAAATTGGTTAGGGCAGTAGATGTCGAGCAGTTGTCTGAAGTAGGCATTTTCTACCTCTTTTATGATCAGGCAAATGGATCAGTTTTGAGAACAAAAGCTCATAGAAAACCCATCATACAAAGCCTTTAGGGGCTGTTCTTGTTTTTACTGGGTGTGAAGAACTTGGCTGATTGGACTGCTTTCAAGGGCAAAGGCAGAACAGAGAAAGCCCTTTAAGGCTGCCATGGATACCCCATGGCCTGGGCAGGCACCTTTCCTCCATCTCTTCTCCTCCATATCTCTACTGCTCTTAACAGTGTCTCTCTCTTCACTAACGCTCCCCCCATATTTATCATCCTCTGCTTCCCTGCTTTGATCTCTAGGCTTTAGGGCAATGCACCACGCTGGTCTCGTAATATTTCTCTAATCCTGCTTCTCTGCACTTTTCACTGGCTTCAAGTTTGCCTCATCCCATTGCAATGGCTGCTAGAACACTGTGCTCCCCTTTCTTTGTACCATTCTGCTCTGGAGAACTCATTCCAGCTATCACGTCAATGCAAAGACAATCCATAATTACATCCTTAACACCAAGGCAGCCTAAATGATTAACTGAACACCCCACTGCATTATGATTCAGCACATCCACCCCGAAACCCTGTGTCTGTCTCCAAACATCTCCCTTCCCTCCCATCTGCCTTCCTCTGCCTGTTATCTCTGTTCATGCAGACCTGCCAACCACACTTGACTTCTTCCCCTGCCCAGGTCTCCACGTTGGCCGGTGGAATGGTCTTATCTGCTCTTCTTTAAGAATTTGTTGTTTTTGTTGTTGTTTGCTTCTGTCATCTTGTCTCCATCCCCGTCGCCTCTGGCTTTGTTCTCAACTGGATTCATCGAGTGATCTCTCCTACCTTTTATCTCCATGTCTGGGTTTCCTCTCTCTCGCTGTGCTACAACAGTCTGATACTCTACTAATGATGGAGCCCAAGCTCAGGAAAGTTGAGTGATGTTTCCAAGACTACACACCATGTAATTGGCAAAGCCATGTTCAAACCCGAGTTTTCTGCCTCCAAATTCTATGCTCTACAGTTAACATTTCTGTAATTGGGATGTTTCTTGCAGTATGTACTTACCCCAGAAAAGGTGGGGACCCTATACCCTTGAAATAGATGAAGAATTAATCCTAAGTGTATTCACTTAGGTTGCTGAAAAAATGATGGTGGTTTAGAGGAAAGGAGAAAATGAGACCTGCAGAAAGGCATCCCAATGTGACTACTTGGGGGGACAAGAGGAGCAGCAGAAGGAGACCCTTCACATTTGATTCTAACAACTCTGTGATCCTCACCCATTTTATATTCGAGTAACTTCAGACTCAGAGAAGTTAAGAAAATTTCCCCAGGTCACCCAGCTGGTAAGTGGCAGAGACAGGTGTCTCATTCTCTTTGTCTCCAGAATTGGTTTCTCCCTAGTCCCCCATCTTCCTTAAAGCCTGGGAACTGTTAACACACACACACACACACACACACACATATATGATTAATAGATTAAATCACCATCCCTCCTTCTTAGTACCTAAATCATTTCTCCTGATTCTTTGTCTGTACCATGTTCTTTATGCCTGAGTCCCCAGGATAAAATTATAAGGAAATGTGTCTTTTCAACATGATTGTAATAACCTTATTCTCCCCCATGAAGTACTTAGCAAAGTTATTTGCATACAGTAGGGCTTTAAAAAAAACTGTGTGTCCACGTTTTTTGGTTCTTCTCTCATTTTGGCTGCAGGAACCCAGTTGCACTGTGGAGTTCAAGGCATCGGGTAGGATGAGTGATCCAGTCTTTAATCACTTCCTTGGCTGACAGACCTGTGTCTGCAGTCTCCACCTCTAAAGCCCTGTAGTCAAGCCCTTCCCCAACCTTCCCAGGGAGCAAGTTCCTGCCAGTCAGCTCATTTACATGGTAATAAGAGTCCATCTCTGTCTTTTTATCTTGAAAAAAAAAAAATCAGTACCTTGACAGTTATTCTTCCCTGATGAGATGTCTGATAAGCTGTCTGTCTTAGACACAAAGTTACTTTATCACAGTGTTTTACAAATAAGAAGAAAATTGTCAAGATCCAAATAAAAGTGGTGTCTACCTCACCAGTCCTGACATTCCCCAGGAGAGCCAAGCAGAGCGGTGTCTCTGAAGCGCAGCAGCCGGGGCAGCTGGAGCCTGGACAGAGGCTGATGGGACACACCCAGAAGAGCCAGCTAAGGAGGGGTCTTGACTGGGGCAGACCTGCCCCCTTAAAGATAGAACAACGTAATGCAAAGCGGCTACATCAGTCTCGGACTTGGGTTCAAATCTCCACTCAACTTATTCATTTTGGACAGGTCTAAACTTTTCAGGCTCAGGTTAAAGGGTGGAGTGGGGGAGGGTTGTATTTGGAGTTTGGGATTAACAGATGTAAACTATTATATATAGGATGGATAAACAACGAGGTCCTGCTGTATAGCACAGGGAACTATATTCAATAGCCTGTGATAAACCATAATGGAAAAGAATGTAAAAAAGAAGGTATATATATGTATAACTGAATCAATTTGCTGCACAGCAGAAATTAACACAGCATTGTAATCAACTATACTTCAATAAAAAATCTGTTTTTATAAAGGGGAAAAGAAACTATCATTTATGAAGAGCTGACTGTGTGCCGGGCACTTTGGTAGTTATCTTTACAAATACCACCTCATCTTATCCTCACAAACTTATACATTAGAGATCATTTCCCCTCCTTTTCAGATTGTTGATTTTTTTTTTGATAACTACCTTCTACAGTACCTCCCTTTTTTTTTTTCTCCAAGTAGCCTAGGATACCACATCCAACATATTTCTACATTTAATGAGTAGTGTATATGGAACCTGAATTTTTCTGAGCCTGTCCTAGGGGTCATGTGCTGTGTCAGGCATTTTATATCCTTAGTCTATTCTTTAAAAAAAAGAAAAAACTATTTTATTCTGCTAAGAGCACAACATGAGATCGACCCTCTTAACATGTTTTTAGGTGCACAATACATTGTTGTTGACCATGGGTTGACCATTGTTCTTGTTCTGTGGGTCTCTAGAGCTCATTCATTTTACTGAACTGAAACCTCACGCATGTTGATCAGTTGCTCCTCACTTTCCTCTCTCTCCAGCCCCTGGCAACCACCATTCCATTCTTTAATTCTATGCATTTGACTATTTTAGACTTGATAGACGTGGAATGATGCCACGTTTGTCTTTCGACGACTGTCTTATTTCACCTGGTGCAGTGTCCTCACGTTGTTGCAAATGGCAGAATTTCCTTCCTCTTTCTGGCCACTGTGTGTATATTCCACATTTTCTTTATCCATTCATCCTTTGATGGACTCTTAGGTTGTTTCCATGCCTTGGCTCTTGTGAATAGTGCTGCAATGAACCTAGGAGTGCTAAAATCTCTTCAAGATTGATTTCTACATCAGGCCTGGAGGCAAATATAACCCCATTGGCAGAGGAAAAATGTTCAGAAAGACTCAATCTCTAAACTAGAGTTACCCAGTTAACGGTGGCCAGGTCAGAGTTCATACTCAAGTCTGGCTACCTCTATAGACTTTTCCCTTCATACAACATCGAGGTCTTCCTCCACTTTTATTTTCTTATTGTCTCTTCCAGGACTTATAAAACCTTTATAAATGTTTCATCATTCCTGATTAAAGATACAATTTTATAAGTCACATCAGTCAATCTTTATTAAAATCTTCTAAAATATTCCAGCTTGTGATACTGGAATTTGTATTGAAATTTCCAGCAGTTGTTTTTTTTTCTTTAATTATATGCTAATTGCTATTTCTAAGCATAATTAGCATTTTGAATTATTTAGTGTAATTACGTCAAACAACATGTTTAATTTGTCATGTGAAGTACAATAATTAGTAATAATTCTTGAAAGGATGTCATTACAAGTTTGAGGTATTTACAAGGGATAATTACGTCAAATGTGATAATATTCAAGAGTAATACTAGAGTTTATAAAAAGATATTGCTGCAAATATTTGGAAGGTTTAATGTTGTGGTCTTTTAAAATATTTTTGTTCTTCAACAAAAGTCAAACCTGTCATGGTTTAGTGGTCTGTTTATCAGTTAAAGGAATAAAAATGAGATCTTAGATTACAGCTGAACTAATATTTAATCCGTCAAGTGTTCTTCCCGCCTCCTCCCTTTTTTTATCTCCAGAGTGAATAGTAATGGTTTTCCATATTAAATAGTTATACTTAAAAAATGACTCTGGGAAAATAAGGACAATCCAGAAACAAATGGATTTCCTCCAAATATGGAAATTTCAGGCTCAGATAAGAGGTAAGCTAGGTTAAATGACCCAACCATTTCATGGCTGCATGGCTTGCCATATCACTGACATATTTAATTTTCAATAACCTTGCTACCATCATGGAGGGGAAATGAGATGATGCTAAATTGTTTTGTAGTTGAAGGTGGTCAACAAGTGCACCCATTCCATCATTGTGTGGATATTCCAGACTCAGTCTAGAACAGCAGCAGGAAAATAAAAAATTATAAGTAGTTCTAGTTCTGTCATCACTGGGCTGATCTGGGTGATCCTGTACGAGCCATTTTACCTCTCTGGGCTTTAGTTTCCCCCCTTAAAAAATAAGGAAAATAATACAAATTTCAGTAAGAGGAGGCAACAGAGTGGTTGGGTTAAGCCAATGTTCACTGCATGAGTTAATAAATGAATAAGCTTTGGCATGATGTCTAAAATAGAAGCTGGTGAAAGGTAACAGAAAATATTCAGGATTTGAATTCAGGCAGAAATGGTTAAGTTATTCATTCATTTATTAATGCTACCATAATTTATTGATCATTGCCTAAGTACCAGGCCGTTGGCTAGGATTTGGGGAGTGTGTCAGTGAACTAAATTAACACAGATATATTTTCCTTATGTTCTAGCTCAGTCTTTCTCAAGGTGTGATTGAGGATGCATCAGAATCAGGCAGGGATGTTATAAATGAATAATTACACTGTGCATGTTAAAAATGGGCCACACCCTGACCTGCTAAATTAGATTCTCTAGGTATGGACTTTGGGCCTTGCTTTTTTTTTTTTTTTTCCTTTTTCTTTTACAAATATTTGATTCTTACAGTGCTTAGAGTTTGAGCATTACTGGAGTACATGTTGACTAAGTTACAAGCCAAGTGTGTGAACTTGGAGTGGTTACTCAACGTCTCTGTAAAGCAATTTCATCATCTGTTAAATGGGACGAGTACTACACACCACAGAACTTAGTGGTGAGAGCTATAAATCATCTCCTTAAGTTGCCTAATAGGTGCTCAGTTAATGTTCAGTGAGTTTTTCAAAGGAAATGATTTTACAGGTACCTGTGATCCCAGAAAGGACATGAACATGTGATTTCCTTAAATCAAGTCATATTTTAAATATAGTAACACATTTTTCCATTTAAAATGAACAACGAGAGTTCTCTGGTGGTCTAGTGGTTAGGATTCCAGGCTTTCACTGCCGTGGCCCGGGTTCAGTCCCTGGTGGGAGAAGATCCCACAAGCTGCGCAGCACAAGAACAACGACATCTCAGGGCTATCAGTTTTGTCAGCTTAGATTTCATGTGACACAGTTCCAATTCAATTGGACAATGAGTTATCAAGTACCCACTCAAATGTAAGGGTGCAGAGATGTGCAGTGGGGTTCTTGACTTCCAGCAGCTCATAATCCTGTTAGGGATACAGACCTGTAGGTATGAGTCATGGTCCAAGCAGGGAAACAAGCCGGTCGGGGTGTTATAGGAAGTGGATTATGCAGGGGTGAAAAGCAGAGAGGGGAGGGGCAATACAGAAATTGGAAACAGCAGTGAAAAGCTCCCACCTCTTAGCTGGAAAGAGAAAGGGAGGAGGTGGAGTGACCAGAGTCAGGGGGCACAAGCTGAAACCATAAGCTTGCCTGGGGGAGCTGGATACGGAGCAGAGTGAGCTGCTGCCGGGAACACCCTCTGAGACAAAGCACAGAAGGAGACAAAGTTCTGGCTTTGCCCTTTTTCTCCCCCTCCCATGGCTTGTCATTCCCTCACATTGACAGAATCCAAGCTGAAGCATCTGAACAAGGACCCGGGAAATGGAGCCTGAATGGGGTCAGCCTTCCTGCCACACAAATCAGGGGAAGGAGAGGGCAAGATTCGATGTGGAGGCAAATGGCAGGACTGACACGTAAGGGAGATTAACGCAAGAGGCTGCACTAAGTGTTAAGACAGAGGTGTGTGGGGAGAGAGAGAGAGGACAGCAATGTCCTAGAGGAGCCAGGCTGGCTGCCCAGGCAGAGCCTTGAAAAAGGACAGAAATGGGATGAGATCACCATGGTTTGGCATCTTCCTTACAGATTTTCTGGTTGAGAGTCTGTGTTTTGCCAAAGCGCCCTTAAGTGATGAGACTCCGGGGTTCTCAACCTGCCCGTCAAAACTTCAGGCAATGGAAGGGAAAAACCAGACCTTATTATTACTGATGTACAAGGAAGGATACCTTTCGCAGGATACTCATGTCTAATGTATGTCTAGTCTCCCCTTTTAGTGACAGGTATTTGGGAAGCTAGGTTATAATTAGAAGTGGTTCCATAAGTCTAGAACCAGGACGAGCGGGAAAAGGAAGAATCTTAAAACTGAGTGTAGGGCTTCCCTGGTGGCGCAGTGGCTGAGAGTCCGCCTGCCGATGCAGGGGACACGGGTTCGTGCCCCGGTCCAGGAAGATCCCACATGCCGCGGAGCAGCTGGGCCCGTGAGCCATGGCCGCTGAACCTGCGCATCCGGAGCCTGTGCTCCGCAGTGGGAGAGGCCACAGCAGTGAGAGGCCCGCGTACCGCCAAAACACAACAACAACAACAAAAACCTGAGTGTAATTCAGCGACATCTCTTCTGTAGGATAACTGTGTTTCATCCCAAGAAGCAGGAGGAGGAGGGAGATGGCGAAGGAGGAAGAGGACAAGAACGCTGTCACCAAGTGATGATACGTTTCTTTACCACCTTGCATTTTTATCTTAAACTTATTGAGAAAGCTATTTTATAATGTTTTAGACACCGAAGCGAAAACAATATGAGTAGCCAAGTCCAAGTTCATGAATGCACAGTCAGTGATAATTACAATATTAATACTGCCTTGCTGACAATAATTTTACGTCTCTCTCACTTCAGATGCATCTGGATTTTAGAGCTGATATGCGTTTTTAAAAATGCACATTAGACCTGTTGGAAAATGGTAGCTTCAAGAGATAGGAAAAGCTCTTTAAGTTTCTCAGCATCTAGAGAGAAGTTGTGTTAACACTAACTTCACCTTGCTCTTGGATTCTCTTTGGTCTGACCTTCAGGCAGATACCTCTCCATTCTGCCCATAGAGTAAGAATCAATACAATAGTTCAGTTTCACTTTCCTTAGGCAAAATCACACTTGGCTATCTACGATCAGGCCAGGCATCTCTAAATTCCCCTGGCCTTCTATTTCCAGTACTAAATTCAGACTGCAACTAGAGGTGACTGGTATCACCCATGACATTTTAAATCTTCTTTATTTCAGTTTTCTTGATTGGAGTCAGGAATTTCTGGAGTGCTTTACTGTCAACTGCATGAAGACAGATCTATTTAGTATTTTTAACTTATAAGTATCTTACAGCCAAATATAGTTTCCCCCCGCCCTGCATTTTCTTATTCAACCCTCGTGAAAATGTCGTGGGGAGGGCAGACACCTAAGATTGCATTGCTGTTATTATCTTTTTTAGGCAGAGGAAGAAACAAAGCATCTGCTATTTCTTTTGCCAGCTGCCTGAACTATACAACTCTTTCCAACCTGGGTAGAATATTGTCTCTAAACAGAAACCAATTACTTTATCTGGTGGGCAACCAAATAAAAGGTGATCTGTTACATTGCTGGGTTGGAAAAGAAAGCCACATGGTTGTGTTCGAGTGAGAATATGCTGGTCTCTACCGTGGAATCTTTTTAAGGGATTTTCAAGGACAGTTGGACTATATTTCACTTTCCACCTATATTAACTTCATAGCCCCACCTCCACCAGAAATATGCCTTTATTATATGTCACCAGAAAGACACAGATGAGGCCTCATGCAGTGTATATATTATCCTGGACTCAGTGAGTGCTTACTACCTCCCAGGCACCATGCCAAGCCCTTCACAGGCATTAACCCCAATCCTTTCAGCAGTCCTTGGCACTACATGTTATTATTCCCACTTGAAAAGGAAATACAGAGAAAGCAACCATCCTGCTAAGCACTGTGCAGCCAGGAAAGGGAAGAACTGGATTTCTAGCCTGGGTCTGACTGGTTCCATGATCCATGCTTTTTTTTTTTTTTTTGCGGTACGCGGGCCTCTCACTGTTGTGGCCTCTCCCGTTGCGGAGCACAGGCTCCGGACGCACAGGCTCAGCGGCCATGGCTCACGGGCCCAGCCGCTCCGCGGCATGTGGGATCTTCCCGGACTGGGGCACGAACCCGTGTCCCCTGCATCGGCAGGCGGACTCTCAACCACTGCACCACCAGGGAAGCCAGACCCATGCTTTTTAATCTCTTTCACATTGATTCCTAGAATAAGCCCAGAGTTATACTGAAGGGCTACAGTTTGTTGCATGACTCAGTCTGGAATCCACTTCTTAGGCCTCCTAAGAAGGTTTCTCTTTGTAATATGGGATTTTGGAACTCCTAATTCTAACATGTGCAATTCTGCATTATAGCAGGGCAGGCTGGGGGCTTGGGGTCGCAGAATGGGTCAGTAGAAGTAGGCACAAACCAGACAGAATGTTCTTGCCTAGTATACGGTCCTTTGCAGGTCTTCTGCTGAATCTTCTATTATCCTGTTATCCTCCCTGAAAACAAGGGTGATGGAGGACACACGGAGTGAGCAGTTACCTATACTATATGCCTGTTGCGTTGTGAGTAGCATGTAACAGTGCTGGCAGACTTGTGCGGATGTCAAAGCTATTATCTCCTTTGACTGCACTGCTTTTAGGTCACTCCTCTTTGTCCTTGACTATATCTAAAGACCAGGCTTTGGGCCAAAACCTGCTCTGGCTTCAAAGAAGAGGTTTGCTTGTGGATTCTATTTATGTGAGAGATGGTTTATCACGCATACTCTTAAAAGATACAACGAATGTGTCAGGCCGACAGGTGCACACACGTACAAGGAGAGACCAGAGACGCTACTGCCAACATGTGTGAGTGTCATGTGAAAACAGAATTAAAGCCAGGGTTAGTGATAATTTAGTCAAACTCCCCATTTTACAGAGAAAAAAAAAATTAATGGTCCTAAGCTAGCAGCTTGCACAGGCCTAGATCTAGGAAGTATTTAACCAGTATCTGGAGAGCCGCTTTGGCCAAAAATTCATTAATTCTAACTCTACTGGATTTCTGCCTGGTAATCATAGAAACTTCCCGTTTCCACTATTTGCTTTTGCACTTGCATTGCTGCATGAAATGCAGCCATTTTTCTGGCCACCCGCTTCTTGTTGGACTGACACATCCCTACTCTTTCTTCAAATGCTCAAATGTTTCTTCTTCCCTGACTATTTGGAGCAGGGGGCGGGGGCAAGGCAGGCTGTCCTTTCCCAGGGCTGCCACCGTCATTGATTTACATGTGCTTTGCACATATGTGGACCATTTGCAATGCATCATTTCCCATTGATCCCTTTGGTTTCACAGTGAGTTGTTCATTCTTCACTTGCTCACCCGAGTGCCCACCACAGTTTCTGGGACATCGAAGCTCCTTAGTAAATATTTGCTGAAAAAGTGTTCTTCACATACCTCATTGATGTATTTCCTGCTTTGTTCAGATATCATTTGAAGGAGATTGAAAGGAAGGAGGAAATGTGAGGAATGAGAGCGAGAAGAGAGAGAAGGAAACAGCAAACTAGAAGGAGAGTCAAGAAACAGAAGGTGGGAAGTCATGAAAGCATAGGACGCGGGTGCTCTGGGGCCAGCCTCGGGTCCCTGCTCCACAAGGCTTTGTGCTGCCTCTTGCCCTGCAGAGGGCTGTGCAAGGACACAGGAGAGGAATGAGGGCCAGGATTGGGCTTTACTTCTGACACGGCTGTGGGGTTAATCACGTAAGGATTCCGGGACTCCCAGCCTTTCAGGGCTAAGTGCCCCATCGCACTGTCACCCCTCGAATCTCTTCTGCACATTCCATGGGGACGACGGAACTGTGTGGCTGGGGAGGCGTAACTTTCCCTCTCCTTTTCTCTGTGTTGACTTTATGGTTGGGTTTGTGAGAGCTTTTCTCTTTCTGCAGCTTCCCCACATGCCCATCTACCCTCAGGTCAGTTCCTCCCGTGCATTTCTGGAAGATAGTGGGCCTTACAAGTGCTAAGGAATACACACCAAGGCACTAGAAAGAGCTGCCTTTCCTCCCACTGTAAAACTGTTCTGAGGGACACTGTTAGGTCTGGAGGGACTTTTTGCTCTGCTGAGTTCTGTTCAGCGCAGCTGTCATTGCTTTTCCTTCAGGCTGTCTCGCTTTCTGCCAACTAGAACTAGCAGAGCTGTTTAACATTCATATCCTGTGGCTTATTTTGAACAATTGAATCAATATTTCATTAGAAAATTGTTTTCTGAGTCTACTGGAAATGTGATTTTTAAAAGATGGATTGCATTTGTTCGTAAAAACCATACTAATTATTTTTATTTACAATAAGCTAAACATAGTTAAAACGCAGAATTGATAAGTTCTGGCGTGTGTGTGTGTGTGTGTGTGTGTGTGTGTGTGTGTGTGTGTGTATCTGGTGAAACCATCACCACAATCAAGATAATGAAAATATCCATCACCTAGAAGTTTCCTCATGCCCCTTTGTAATCTCTCTTTCCTGCACTGCACCTCTTTGTACCTCTCCCCTCCACATTGATGTGCTTCCTCTCACTATACATTGTTACATTTTTTTGAATTTTATCTAAATGGAATCATACAGTATGTGCTCTGTAGTCTGCCTTCTTTCACTCAGCATGATTATTTTCAGATTCATTCATTGTACAGCAATATTTTGGTTCCTCTTATGCCATTGTATGAGTATACTAGGTTTGTTTATTCATTCACCTGCTATTGGCATTTGAGTTATTTCCAGGTTTGGTCTATTACAATTAAAGCTGCTGTGAACATTTTTGAACAAATCTTTTCATGAGCACGTGCTTTACTTTCTCTTGGGTAGATAAATAGGGATAGAATGGGTCATATGGTAGATGCAAGTTTAACTTTTTAAGAACCTAGTTCTTAAAGTGGTTCCACGATTTTACACCACACCAGCAGTGTATGCGGGTCCCATATCCTCACCAGCACTTGGTAAGGTCATTCTTTTTAATTTTAGCAATTCTAACAGGTGTGTAGTGGTGCCTCACTGTGGTTTTCATTTGCATTTCCCTAATGATTAATAGTATAGAGATTCTTTTCATGTCCTTATTTTCCATGTGCTTATATCTTCTTTAGTGACATGCATCTTCAAATAGTTTTCTCAGTTTTTGTTTTGCTGTTTTTGGATCCTTTGTTTTTTGTTATCAAGTTTTGAAGATTTGTTATGTATTCTGGATACAAGTCTTTTGTCAGGTGTATGATTTTTAAATATTTTTTTCCCTTTTCTTGGGTCTTTCTTTTCATTCTCTAAGTCTTTCAAAGAGCAAAGGTTTTTAATTTGGATGAAGTTCAACTTATCAGTTTGTTCTTTTGTGGATCCTGTTTCTAGTGTCGTATCTTTGCCTAACAAAAGCTCACAAAGGTTTTCTACAAGAAGTTTTATAGTTTTAATTTCTACCTGTAAGTTGATCATCTGTTTTGAGTTATTTTTGCATATGGTGCAAGACATGGATTTCAGTTTATTTTTGCCTATGGATATCAAATTGTTGCAGCATCATTTATTGAAAAGACTATTCCTTTTCCATTGAATTGCTTTTGCATCTTTGTTAAAAATCCATTATCCAAATACCTATGGGTCAATTTCCGGACTCTATTCTGTTCTATTGATCTATACTTTTCTATACTTGTACTAATACCACACTGCAGTTTTATAATAAGTCAAAATCAGGGAGTGACAGTCTTCCAACTTTGTTATTCTTTTTCAAACTTACATTGGCTGTTTTAGGTCCTGTATAATTTCACATGAATTTTAGAATCAATGTATTGATTACTACTAAAATGTCTGTTGAAGTTTTGATTGGTATTGCATTGAATTGATAGGTTAATTTGGGGATAATTTACATCTTAATGATACTGAGTCTTCTGACCCAGGGACAGGGTATATCTCTCCAATTTTTAGGTCACCTTTAATTTTTCTATGCAATGTATTTAGTTTTCAGTCTATAAGACTTCCATGTACTTTATCATTATCATTATGAAATTATTTCATTTATTCCCAGTAATATTTTTTCCTTTAAAATGTATATTTTTTGATATTAATATAGCCAGTATAGCTTTATTTTGAGTAGTGTTAGTATTTGTATCTTCTTATATCCTTTTACATTCAACCTATTTGTATCTTTATATTTAAAGTGTGTTTCTGTAAGCAGCATATAGCTGGATATTTCTTTTTTGTAAACTATGACAACGTCTACCTTTTAATTGAGATTTCTAGACTATTTAAATTTAATGTGTTTATGTGTTTAGGTTTAAGTCTATCATCTTGCTATTTAAAATTAAAAAAAAAAAGAATTCCAACTGTCCTTTGCTCCCATTTTCTTCTTTTTTGTTTTCACTTTGGATTAATTGTGCATTTTTTCATAATTCCATTTTATCTTCTCTCTTGGCTTTTCAGCTATAACTCTCTGCTTTGTTATTTTAGTGGTTGCTATAGAATTTAAAAGTACACCTTTAACTTATCACAATCTATCTATAAGTGATACTGTGCCATTTTGAATATGGTATAAGAACCTTAACACAATATGTTTCCATTCCTCCTCTCTCAGACTTCATGCTATTGTTGTCATACATTTTACTTATACATGTTATTCTGTATGTTATTATTTTTATTTACAGTCAGTTATCATGGAAAGTGATTTCCATAATTAAAAAGCCATCTATTTCCCAGGTAGTAAGCATTTCTATTGCTCTTTTTTCCTCTGCCTAGACTCATATTTCCATTTGATATTATTTTCCTAAAAGATTGAAAGGAAGCCTGAAAGACTTCCCTTAACATTTTTAGAGTGTGTGTCTGCTGGTGATGAGGCTTTCAGCTTTTGCTTTTCCAAAAATGTCTTTATTTCACTTTTGGTTTTTGAAAGATATTTTTGCTGGGTATAGAATTCAAGGTTGACATTTTGTTTCTATCAGTATTTTTAAGATATTCCTATCCTGTCTCCTTGCTTGCTCTGTTTCTGATTAGAAGTCTCTGTCACTCTTATCTTTGTTCCTTTGTATAAAATGTGTCTATTTTTTTTTCCTGGTTGTTTTTAAGAGCTTGTCTTTATTGCTGGTTTTGAGCAATTTGAGTTTTGTGCCTTGGTGTAGTTTTCTTCATATTTCTTAGATCTGTAGGTTTATAGCTTCATCAAATGAA
This sequence comes from Pseudorca crassidens, assembly GCF_039906515.1. Lineage (NCBI taxonomy): Eukaryota > Metazoa > Chordata > Mammalia > Artiodactyla > Delphinidae > Pseudorca > Pseudorca crassidens. The sequence goes on from NC_090309.1 coordinate 82,959,793, forward strand.
AAATAATTTTGCCCATTGTCTTTCAAATATTTTTTCTGTTCCCTTTGCTTTCTTCTCTAATTCAGGGACTACAAAGTATATATTGAGTTGCTTAAAGTTTCCTACAGCTCATTAATGTTCTATTCTTTTTAGTTTTTAAATTATTATTCTACCAGTGGTTTGTTTTAGTTGCTTCTATTTCTATGCCTTTAGGTTCACTATCTTTTCTTCTGAAGTGTCTAATATGACATTAATCCTATCCAGTGTTATCATTTTTCTCTCTAGGAGTTCAATTTGGCTTTTAAAAATTCTTTCATGTCTCTAACTTTGTGAATACTTGAAATACATTTATAATAACTATTTTAATGTCTTTGTTTGCTAATTTTAACCTTTGTATTAGTTCTGGGTCAGAATTTTTTATTGGATGGAAAACATTATAAATACTACCTTGTTAGATACTTTTTTTTTTTACACTCTTGTAAACATTCTTGAGTTTATTCTGTGATGCAATTATTTGGGAAAAGTTTGATCCTTCAGAGTCTTGTTTTTGTCATTCATTAGGCACATCCAGAGAAATTTAGGGCTTACTCTCCATTACTGAGCCATGAATTTCCTCAGTATTCTACCCAAAGCCCAGCGTACACTGAGTTTTTCCAATCTGGCTGGTGGAAACAGGTACTATTTCCAGCCATGTGTAAGTGCTGAGCCCTGTTTCTGTTAATTCTTTGGATGGTTCTTTCTCCAGTCTTGGGTAGTTTACTCATGTGCTTGTCTGGATCAATATTCTGGTGAAAACTTAAAGAACCTCCTTTGCATTTCTCCAGGATTCTCTCTCTCTTCATATCTTCCTCTTCAGTACTCTGTCCTACAAATCCTGACTTCCTTGGTTTCTCTGAAATCTCATCTTTGTTTCCCTGCCCAAGAAGTTCACCACATTCTGCCTAGGTTCCTTCTTCCTGCAGCATAGTCTGCAAACTATCTCAAGGTGGTGAACTGGAAAAATTGTAGGGCTTACCTCCTTTGTTTTCTGTCTCTCATGGATCATTGTCTTTAGTTGCCCGATGCTCAGTGCCTTGAAGACCATTGCCTCTTATTTTTTGTTAGTTTGACTTTTTTTTTTCAAGTGGGAAGCTAAAGCTAGTTCTGTTGTTATAGCTTGGCTCAATGTCGGAGATGAATTGTGTTACTTTTGATCCACAGAATTATATCTCCAACAGTATAATAAAAGCCAGAAGACAAATATAATTCAATATATATATGTGTATGTATACATACATATATATATATATATATATATTTCTATTCTAGACCTCCTTTTTAATCTTATCTGAATCCAACTAAAGTATACTTATGGTTGTTCTGAGGACAAAGCATTATTGAGTTGTGGCATGTAAAGAATTAATTTTGTATCATATTCATTTCTAACAATTATTAAACATGTCATGTTATTGTGGTACTTTGAGTCACTGGGGAAATGGAATATTTTGGACATACAGAGCCAAGGGAGTCTGAGTGGATCTCTCATGGGTCCCCATCAGGACCATATTCGCAAAAGGTACTTAACAAATATGGTTGAATGAACAAATAAGGGAAGAAAGTGTGACTGTAAAATGATGAGGCTGGTTATTTAGTGTGCATATCTTCATGGATGAAGAAGAAGTCTAGTCCGGTTGGAAAAGGACATAGACTTTGGACATGGAGGAAATTGAGGTCTAATTCTAGCTCCCCTGTCTATCAGGTAGGTGAAAACAAGTTAAAATATCTATGTTTCAGAGTCTTTATCTTTAGAGATAATGTTATCTATCTTGCAATACTATTGTGAAGATAAAATCAGATGTGCATGAGCTTCACCTACATAGAAAGAGCATGGTATGCAGTAAGCATCCAATTAATGTAAATTCTCTCTCTTACAAAGCAGCCCATGGGGAAAGGTAAAACCTGTACATGGTTATTGCTCACAATATGCAAAGGATTGATTTAAGACATGGATGAACAGACTTAAGGATTTCTTCACTGAAGTCAAATCTTTGAACTTTGAGAATGGATTTGATTTTTGCAGAGAGCCAAGAAGTATTCAAAGACAAGGCAAGGAAATAAATGGAGTGACTTATCAACGGGGATAAAAATAAATAGGTACAAAAGGATGTGACTATAAAATCATGTCATACAAAGTCAAGTGTTTCACAAGTAAGCACTCTATCAATCTCCGGTTTGGGAGCCAAAAGTGTTCTGAGGATTACTACACCATAAGAATAAGCTTTCCACAAACTCTTGGAAGAAAATACATTCATGTAGATATATACCTTCTGCTCTTTCAAAAAAAAAAAAGTAAAACAATGAAAGAAGTCTAATTTTATTACTATCTGATCACACTTTTTATAATTCCTTGTATCCATTGGAAATGTGCTTTCACATATGCTCATTTGTAACCTGAGGAAACAGAGATTCAGGTAAGTTTTAAGTGACTTGCCCAAGGTCACACAGTTGGTAATTCACTAGGCTGGATTTTGAACCCAAATCATGCTCTTTTCATCATGCTACTTATCTTTATTTTGTACCCTAGTCAAAAAACATTTCATTTTCAGAACAAAATTAATGTAGTCGATCAACCGATAACACCAGGGAAATTATTTGGGGAAGTAAGTAATGCTACAAATTATTACTTTTCTTCTTATTAATTTTTATTCCCAGTGTTTCAAGCTGAAGATAAGTTTAATCTGCAAGCATTCTTAAAGAGTGACTTCAGTTTTGTGTAGCCAGGTCTTGGCAGTTGGAAAACACATGCAGTGACATGAGTGAGAGTCTGAGCCCTTATCTCAGGGGTCTCCGGTGGCCTGTGGGCTCAGAGTACAGTGGGAACTGCTTTTCCCACACCTTTTTCTCAAGCATGCAAGTGCAGAGAGCTGGGATGGTCCAGCTGCATCCAATTAGACTCCTTCAGACAGGAAGGGAGAGGAGCTACAGAAAACAGTGGAATGCACAGTCTCACTTGCACGAATGCTTCAGCCTCCTCACCCGGGCACGCTGAGCCCTGTTGTGGAGGAAGCCCAGGCTCTGGAATGCAGCGATCTTCACAAGGGGAACATTGTTCTCTGCAGCGGACAGTTCACTGCGCTTTAAGAGTGCCCACACTGTGAGTCAGTGGGGGAAACAGATCTTGGCTCCAAACCAGCTTCACTCTGCCTTTCCTGACCCAGATGCAGAAAAGTCTGGTTTTAAAAACCATGCACCTTTTAAGATCAAATATGGGCTGTCCCTATGTCTAAATATTCTTGTTATTACAAAATATCTAGACCAGATTGAGATGAAATATGGAGCTCTAAGAGAAATGATATTCTCAATTAAGCAGCTGGGTCCATGTGAGGAGACCAGCAGTAGGTTAGAGCAGCGGACACTGGACCATTGGGCTTTCCCAGTTGTCATTGGACCTAAGCAGAAGAAACAACTCTTAGTCAAATTTGGAATTATTGGGTGTTTTTTCCTGCCTTGCCAAAGCCCGTATGTCTCACCAATACAACCTATTGGGCTCATTGTTTGGCATTTTTTGCTGATCTCAGCTCAGGGAGAAGACGTGCGTGGAAAGGCATGCCAAATCATCCTCAAGGCTCAATTTTAGAAGGATAATCTTATTTTCCATTGTACTAGTTAAAGGTACTATTGACTTAGATTGTTAAAGCTTAAAGTTACCCGAATGTAATGACTCCAAGTATATCTCATCAAAACCAACATAAAGGTAATATGTAGTTTTGGGCTAGAGTCCAATATTTGGGTGGTTTCTTCCTTCCCTAGTTGACGTAAATGACGGTGAGACCAAGGCGACAAATTTACCCTATTGGGAAAATTTTAAATGCTTAATCTAAAAAAAAAAATATTCATAAGTTTGGTATTGTTATCCCTACTATAACAGAAAACTGCTATTCAAAGAGTGCATTGCATACTTTGTTAATTACAAGACCAGTGAACAGTAAAGCTCAAACTTAAGATTTGGGGTTCCTAATAGTTGGTGTATTAATTTTTACATCCCTTGACAAACAAACAAATATCCCTTAATAAGGTCAAGGTAACACTTGAATCAGGGCAGGCTGCCTTCCCAGTCCTGGAAATGTGTCAGTCTATAGATGTGTCCATGTATTTATAGAAGCAGTGGATGGTGACCAGGAGTGATCTAGACAGGCCCTATTCACCATTGATTGCTTAGGTTACCATAGTCAAGGTAGATAACAAAACCTTGGCAAAGTTTTTATAGGGATTAAGTAGGAAAACGTATGTCAGGTGCCCTGCATGGTGCTTGTATGTGGTCAAATCTGAACTTAAGATCCGGAATACATTTCAAAGGGACTCTGAGCTTGGGGAAAACCTCATTCCTTGGCTTTGCGAAGCGCAGGCTCTGGACACGCAGGCTCAGCGGCCATGGCTCACGGACCCAGCCGCTCTGCGGCATGTGGGATCCTCCCAGACCGGGGCACGAACCCGTGTCCCCTGCATCGGCAAGTGGACTCTCAACCACTGTGCCACCAGGGAAGCCCCCTTGGGAGCCTTTTTGTAAACTTTCATCTGGGATGTGTGGAGGTCAGGTATCATCAGGGACCTTTGTCTCTTGAAGCCATGCACAGGGAAGTTGAATTGCAAAGCCTTGTGCCTTTCCTAGTAAGTGGCTACCTCTTCTACCCAAAGGACGCAGAAGACGTTGCCTGAGCTGGCTTCCCTGTTCTGATCCAAAGCCACACACCCCACACTAAACAGGACAGCCTCTCTGCAGAGTGAGGGAGGGTGACCAGAGCCTTGGGGAGGCCCCCACTTGTGGTCTGGCCTCAGTCATAGTTGGTGATATCTGGGGCATGACGTAAGACTGAGTTGTTTGCTTAACTTTTTAGTGAGACTAGTATCTGAGGCTCTGCTTGTATCTTTTTCTGGTCCCTGATGTTTCTGCTACTGGTATCTATTTCTCCTTCCCTCCAGAGCCAGCTACATACAATGGAATGTTTCACGGAGATTCCCTGCACCCCCCTTCCCACTGCCTACTCCCCTGCTGTCTCCCTTCACTCTCCCCACCCTTCTCTACACACTCAGATCTCTAGGATAGGAAAAGTCCTCACTGATGAAAAATGGCATGTTTCTAGCAACCTGACATGCACCCCTTTTCTGGGGTGGAAAGACGCCTAGAGTGGGGTATGGTGTGTCCAAGAGCTGTCATCTGACAGAGGGAGAGGAGGGGTGGCAGTGTGTACGCTCAGGTTTCCAGGACTTTCCATGATCTTGTTGCTGCCCTTCTTCTGGCTGGAAGATTCATTTCTTGCCTTGAATACAAGTAGAGTTCTTAGGTATTAACACGCAGCGATCTCCAAGGCAGGACTATCTGAGCTCCAGGTGCCTTCATCCAATCAGCTGCTCTAAACTCTCTCCGGATGCTTCACAGGCATCTCAAAATCAGCAAGTCTAAACGTGAATTTATCACTGTCCCATCAAACCGGCCTAGAATCCCATGTTCCCTACAGCCCGAGAATAGACCCATCAACTGCCCAGCCACCAAAGCCAGAAACTTCCCCTTCCCTCACCCCTTACCCAACTAATCCCTATGCTCCACTGAATCATATATATATCTTGCATATCTCTCCCCTACAGCTGTCTCCACTGCGTATTCTAACCATTATCATGCCAGTACTTCCCTTCATCATCTCTCACTTGGACTATTGAAGCATGTCCACTCAACCACGAAAGTTTTCAATCATAACAGCTTCTGGACCCCATTGCTGATCAATTAAGTTACTGGGGGAGGGGTGGAGTCTGGGTATCAGTATCATATTAAAATCTTCTTGGATCATTCTAACTTATAGCCAAGGTTGGAAACCATTGTTCAGTAATGCAAATCTGACCCCGTCTCTCACACCCATGCTTGAGCAGCCTTCTTTCACTCTTACCTGACCTTGAAACAGCATCCTACCTGGGCATGCATCCCGGTCCCCTTTGCCATTTTCTCATGCCATGTCACCAGTAAGCCCATCTCCTGCGTTTTAAACAGGATCGGTCCTCTATTTTGAAAACTGTGCTTGATATCAAATGCTAGTAGTGCAACTGGTCAAGGCTAAATGAATCATGGTCATATTTTATTTTTATTTTTATCTGGGCATCTCCCAGCAGGATGGCGTTTTGGAAAAGCCTAGTCTGGGAGGGAGGATACCTCATTTATTCACTGGATATGTAAACAGCTTTTTGTGTGATCTTGAGTAAGTTGCTATCTATCTCGCTCTCTTGGCCTCAGTTTCTCCATCTATAAAATGACGGAAGTAGATTCGTTTCTGATATATTTGTTGTAAAATTTTATGATGATCTCCATTAATGTGTATTTCCCTCAGAGCTATGTGTGTTCCTGGAACTTATTTCTTACCTGGAAGCATTTATTTTACTCTGTCATTGAGCTGTTTCACAGCTCAGATTTTTATCATGACTAGTCATTTTTGTCTGTTTTCTAGAAGACTGAGCCTGGTACAAGTCAGTTTAGTTTGATAAATGGGTTAAAAGCCTCATGGTGAGAGAGAAAACAAAATCCCCAAACTTCCACAAGACACTCATGTGACAGGAACAAAGAAACACAGGAAACTCACAATCCCCCACACCCTTCAAAAATGTGACCATAGTAACATCCCCGGCCCTGATAATAAAGAAGTCAGCTCTTCTGGGGTTCCGAGTACACATTGGGACACTAGCTAAATCCTGTGGGCTTTCAGCTCTGAGGCCTGCTGGACCCAGCCCATGCCCCTTGGTTTCCAGTTTGAACAACCAGGCCTTTTCAAATGGAGTACTGAGGCATCAGCATATTTTTACAAAATAACATTCCAATGATGACTTAAGTGTCACCGAATTAGAAACAGATGGTTCACATTCTCTCTTAAATATACATGTTTGAAAATTAAAGCAAAGAATATTTGACATAAGCTAGTGAAGGGTTTTCCCAGTCTTTTAAGGATTAGAGTACCAGCGTGTCATATTTAGTTGAATCCAAAGACCTCAAAATGTGTTCTTCAACCATCAGTTTTCTCACTGGTAGAGATGAGACAGGCTCCCAGTATTCAAACAGATCCGTGTTCTCTCAACCTTGGCTATACATTGGAGTACCCTGGAAAGCTTTGAAAAGCAAAGTGAGGCTTTGATCCCTCCCCTGGAAATTCTATGGAATTGGTCTGCAATCAGTCCTGGGCATCAGGTTTTGTTTAAAGTTTTCCAGGTGATTCCAGTGAACAGCCAAGGTTGGGCATGTCTGTGATGGAAGACTCCAAGGAGCCTGGGCTTTTCAAAACAAAAAGCATTTTTCTTCAAATTCTCTGGATGAATCAGAAGGAAACATAAATTGATATGTACTGTGTCCATGCGAGCTAGAATTATAGGAAACAATGGATGTTTCAAGATGTCCATAGATAGAAAGGTTGCTTGGGAAGGGAGTCAGTTTTCATCACTTGGACCAAAGGTAGGCACAGAGAGGTCGTAAACGGGATTCTAGCATCAACTTGAAAATAAGTGTTATGGGTAGTATTGCATCCCCTGCAAATTCACATATTGAAATTCTAACTCCCAGCACCTCAGAATGTGATTTTATTTAAAGATAGGTTTTTTTGCAGAATAGTGAATTAAGATGAGGTCATTAGGGTGAGCTCTAATCCAATATGACTAGTTTCTTTATGAAAAAGGGGAAATTTGGACACACAGGCATGTGCACAGGGAGAACATCACGTGAAGATGAAGACTGAGATTGGGGTGTTGCCTCTGCAAGCCAAAGAATGACAAAGATTGCAGCAAATGACCAGAAGCTAAGAGAAAGGCATTCTAATAGAATGCCTAATAGGCTGGGTTCTCCAGAGAAACAGAACCAATAGGAAATATGTGTATATCCTCTATACACACACGTCTATACATATATACAGATATATGCATATATAAAAGGGTAGTTATTATGAGCAATTGGCTCACACAATTATAGAGGATGAGAAATCCCACAGTCTGCCATCTGCAAGCTGGAGACCCAGGAAAAGCCAGTGGTATAATGTTCAGTCTGAGTCTGAAGGGCTAAGAACCAAGGGAGTCGATGATATAAATCCCAGTCCGGGGGCAGGAGAAAATGAGAGGAGATGTCCCAGCTCAACAGTGAGGCAGCAGAAAAAAAATGGGGAAGAATCCCTCCTTCCTCCGCCTGTTGTTCTAGTCAGTCCACCCACACTGGGAGGACAATCTGTTTTACTGAGTCCACTGGCTCGAATACAGATCTCATCCCAAGCACCCTCGCAGACACACCCAGAAATAATGTTTAATCTGGGCACCTCCTGGCCCAGTCAAGTTGACACAAATTAACCATCACCTGCATGGAACAGATTCTCCCTCACAGACCTTAAAAGGAACCAACCTTACTGACACCTTGATCTTGGACTTCTGACCTCCAGACTGTGAGACCATACATTTCTGTTGTTGAAGCCACCCAGTTTGCTGTACTCTGTTACAGCAGCTCTATGACCTGATACAATAAGCTGGATGGTACTTAAGATTCCTCTCCCACAGAGACTCTCAGAGGAGACAGGATCAAAATGGGAAATAAATCAGCATTAACTGAGCACACACTGTGTGCCCAGCGCTCTGTTAAGCGCTTTGCAAACTCTATCACATCTTAATACTTATACCACGTTTTAATGATTGTTGCAATCATCTTTACTTACAGATGAGAAAACTTAAGTGAAGGTAACTTAGCTAGACGAGCCATCATAAGCAAGAAAAATTAAAAAGGAAAAGGCCATAAGCCCTGGAGTCAGGCAGTTGAAACCAACTGTTAAGAGAGAGCTGCTGGTCTTCCATATGTAAAGTTAGAATGATACTATGACAACAGTAATAATAATGCTTAGATCACGTGATGGATGAGAGTGTTTGCTTCCTCTGAAGGGACTGACATGGGCAGGAAGTCAGTAAGAGTCAGCCTCTGCCTTTCTTCCCAAAGCCAGGTGGCTAGCGGTCGAGCAGAGACAGAATTGTAGCCTGGGAAGCAGTGCTGTCTGAGGGCTCCCTTAAGCAGGCAGAGCCATACCTGAGAGGGCTTAGTATAGTTAAAAATAAACAAATTAAATTAAACAGGGTCGTGCAGTGAAGGACAGGACAGCCAGGGGAGGGAGATCTACCTTGTACCAGCCACAGATGCTATTGCCTTTGGATTCTGAACAAATTTTAATTTTTCTCCAGAAGAAAGAAGAGGCAGGATATCAAAGAAAAACAGTTCTAAAGACCCTTCCACCTTCTTTTGGGGAACCATAAACCATAGCCTGCTAACCACAGCCGAGGGAATGGTTAGTTCACACCTGGGACCAGGCCTGGAGACAGCCCTGGAGCCTCTGCCCTGACCCGCCGCAGGCGCTGTTCTTTGGCTGTCACTTTCCCGCACAAACACAACCGAGCACGTTGCCCAGGAGAGACACAGCAAGGCCAGATGGGGGCCCCACAATGCACCACGATCACCATGATCGGCATATGCTGTTTTGCCTTGTTGCACAAGACTTATTTTCATTTCCTTTGGCCTCTTCTGCTGACTGGTCAGGGGTGGGTGAAAGGAGGGAGTGGCGCCTGGCACTTACTAAAAAGAGAATTACAGTCCCCAAGCAGATGGAAGTATCTGCTTTGCACAGGATGGTGGCTTTGAAGTCTTCCTGAACTTGGAACCATGGGAAACGAGGGAGAGAGGCGATCACTCACTGCTCTGTTTCACAGCTGGAAAGTGGGGCTCCGAGAAAGGAAATGTATCTACTTAATTGCACACAGAGAACTTCAAACGGTTGGGATGAGAATTATCCAAGGCTCTTGAGTCTACCGCAGTGATTGTCCCAATTCCTCAGAGTCATATATTTGCCTTCCATGCCTTTGCCCACACCGGCCCCTCCGTCTGGAATGCCTCTCTCCTGGTGCTGTGGTGTGCCCTAAAAGCCTCAGCTCAGTCCTTATCCCCTCCAGGAAGTCTTCCCTGACCCATACACCTGTTCCAGTTTGCGTGATGGGCCCATTCTCTGGGCCCTCATAGCGTTTATCTCACTGTCCTGTAATTGTGGCCCCCAAATTCTCTGCATCCCCTGGAAAGCAGCTCTTTGAGTGCAGGGCCCAGGGTACAACAGAGCATGGCACGGGGTCAATGTTTGGCCATGTGTGTTGAACTAGATGTCCCTGTCCTGGCCCACCTGGCTCGCCTGCCAGAGAGTCCCTTTGGAGCTTTGGGAATATTGTGGTCAACTAGGATTTGTGAGGTTGCCTTACCTCTAAAGAAAAAGAAATCCTGCTTTAACTCCAAAGATAAATTAATTCAAGGGCTCAGGAATGGGCTTCAACTTAGAATCAGATGGCAGTTTCCCAAGGAATGTTTGTACTCTAGGTAGGATTGGCTTGTATACAATTACAGCACAGAGTTTCCCATGCAGCCTCCTTCAGAAGCCTTCAAAAGGCCCCTCGGATCTCCTGTGATTTCTGTTGTGTTAAGGCGTCAATGTCTCTTTTTAAATAGAAGTGCTCTCTGAGTTGGGAAATCCAAGGAGTTAGTGCCCTGAGTTGAATTAGTATGCACCATTAGCAGGTATAAGAAGCTGAGGGAAGGGAACACTGAATGTTAAGTAGGAAAAGCCATTGAAATTGCGAGGTAAAAGAGAAATGTAACACCACATGACTCATCCTTGAAATTGTGCAAATGCGTCCCATGGAAGATAAGAGAATTCTCTAAGTCACTGATTTTCAAACTTGCCTTGCCTGTTAGATTCACTTGTGAAGATTTTCAAAAAGGTTCATGCCTGGGATGTACCCTAGACATTGAAATAGACTTTGAGGGGGTGAAGCCCAGGCATCAGTATTTGTTAAAACTGGTCCAAATCATTTTAATATGCAGGCCAAGGGGAGAACCATTGATGGGGATCCTCGATTTGGTGATGATGGGAGGACCCACCTACCTTTCAGTGGGAGTTCCGGATCATTTACTGTGATTGTGGAAAAACAATATGAGATCTACCCTCTTACATTTTTAAGTGCACGATACAGCGTTGTTAACTGTGGACACAGTATTGCACAGCAGGGTTCTAATTGTGCTCATCTTGTATAACTGAGACCTTATACCCTAGCAGCTGGCAACCATGATTCTACTGTGTCTGCTTCTATATGTTTGATTATTTTAGAAACATCATAAAAGTAGAATCACATAGTATTTGCCCTTTTGTGACTGGTTTATTTTATTTAGCGTAATGTCCTCCAGGTTTATCCATGTTATTTCATATGGCAGAATTGCCTTCATTTTCAAGGATAAATAGTATTCCTTTGAAGGTTGGTGTGTGTGTGTGGTGTACGTATACATCACATTTTCTTCATCCATTCATTGATTAGGTTGTTTCCATATCTTGACTATTGTAAATAGTGCTCCGGAGAACGTAGGAGTACAAATATCTCTTTGAGATCTTGATTTTAATTCTTTTGGGTATATATCCAGAAGCGGGATTGCTGAATTGCATGGTAGTTCTAATTTAATTTTTTAAGGAACCTCTATACTATTTTCCACTGTGGTTGCACGAATTTACATCCCCACCAACAGTGTATAAGAATTCCAATTTGTCCACATCCTTGCCAGTACTTATCGTTTTTCTTTCTTTATTTTTTTAAGAATAGCCATTCTGACAGGTGTGAGGCAATATTTCATTGTTGATTTGCATCTGATGATTAGTGATGTTGAATATCATTTCATATACGTGTTTGGATTTCTCCTGCATATTTCTCCTGAATATCATTTCATATACGCCATTTGGATTTCTCCTGAGATTGGACCATTATCTTACACGAATATCAACTCAAATGAATTAAAGATTTAAACATAAGACCTGAAACTGTAAAACTCCTAGACAAAAACAGGGGAAAATCTTCAAGACATTAGTCTAGGCAATGATTCTTGGATATGACACCAAAAGTACAAGCAAGAAAAGTGAATATATCAGACTACATTACACTAAGAAGCTTCTGCACAGCAAAGGAAAAGGTCAACATAGTGGATGGGAAACATGGAACGGGAGAGTATATTTGTAAACCATATATCTGATAAGGGGTTAATATCCAAAATATATAAGGAACTCCTACAACTCAATAGCAAGTAATAATAATAACAATTAAATTAAAAAATGGACAGAGAGATTGAACAGGATTTAAACTTACATTCAAACTTTTGAATTGATGGACCTCTGAGTCTGCACCCATTGTGAGCACCTTGTTGACGGGATTTAGGTTGACTGAGGTTTTGGAATCTGCCCACCTCTCCATGCCAGCATCCTTCCTAGAGAGCAGTGCTGCAGCCTCCCCTGACCACCCATGCTCCCCTTGCTCATACTGGTTTGCCATGCAGAGAACGGACCCTTCCAGGAGTCAGCCAAGCCCATGCCATTCCCCACCATCTTTCAGCGTAAGGACTCAAAACTGTAGGAAACTTGGGCTGTTTATGGCCTCATTCAGATTCTCTTAAGTTTAGCATAATTGATGACAGGGGACACTTTTCACTCATCTTTGGAGACAGCATATAGGTGAGCTGAGATAGCAGAGACTTTGGAACCAAATGTACCTGTCTTTAGGGCTCAGCTCCAACATCTCCTGGCCAAGCAACCTTGTCAGTTCCACCTAGGAATCTGAGTGTCAATTTCCTTTTCTATAAAATGCAGACCCTAGCACTTGTCTCAAATCATGATAGGGAGAATTTCAAAGTAAGAGCATTTGCTATTTAGTAAGTTCTCCACGTAAGTGAGATCCCTTCCCTCACCCCTTTGCCTTGTACCTGTGGCCACCACAGTTCAGACACATTGCAGATGATGAGATAAGGGGCTGCTTTGAACACAGATACATAAATTAATTGATTCCAAGTGTGTCGTGATCCACAAACACAACATAAGCCTCTCAGGCTTCGTTGTTGAATAATAAATGGATTTTAAAAGTCCTATATTACGGGGTTTTAATTCATCGTTCATTGGGGACTTTCCTATAGAATGTGAAATCCTGTTAGGATGCCTACACAGAATGAAAACACCAATTACCCTGATATACAGACCCAGTCCCCACCGAAAGCACGGGGTACAAAAGGAGCCCGTCAATGAAGCATTGTTAGACCGGTCCTGTCAGGAAATGCTCGTCCATGGAGTAGGCCCTGCGGTTTCCTCCCCTGAGGCCTTTTCCTGCAGACGGCAAGTCTGGGGCTTTGTCACAGCAACGCCCTCTTATAGGGTCGCCCTCTAGCGCCAGGTCTGCCACGCCCTCACTCATTTTACGTTAATCCTCACCGCCTCCATTCACCCTCTTTTACCAGTGAGGAAACTGAGACCCAGAGAGGTAACGTGATGCCCCAAACACTTGTGGACCTCACACCAACGTCCTCGCCACCATCTTATCTTCCTTTAAAAGCCTAAGACAGAATCTTCTAAGGCAGAGGAGGGGATGAATCATGGTCTTGCTTTCAGGCCCAGCCTGGATCTACAGGCTGCATGGATTCAAAACTCCACCTCATGAGGAAATACAGGCAAATCCTTTCACATTGAGATTTTTGAAGGAGCCTCAGAAAGATGCAGGAGAGCCGGAGGCACGTGCAGATAGATCAAAGAATATAGTGAAAATGCATTTGAACACAATAGTTTCAGGCAGCATTTTCTGATTTCTCTGGGACGGATACCTGATGACAAGGATAACAGAGCTCTTTAGAATCTTGGGCCAAATCTTGCTCCAGGGAAAGAAGGCTTCCCAGCTTGCAAGCCAGAGGTGAGACAGATTGTCTGCAACCTGCAACCTCACGTTTTAAAATGTTACAGTGGAGACCTTCAAAATGCACCAGACCTTCGAAATGATGTTTCACAGAAAGTTTCAGTGACGTGGGCAATTTCGTACATTAGAGCTCATATCATTTGTTCTTTTAGCTGTGGCCATAGTGATCTTAGTTTTGTTCTGTGTACCTGCTGTGCACTGTGCTCTTTCCTGGCCCTACTCATAGGCTGCTTCTCTTCCAACCAACCCCCCTTTATTCTACTAACTCCTATTTGTCCTCTGTTTTCATTTCCCGTATTCTTCCTTCCAACACCCTCAAGAGCTTTGATCAGGTTCATTTCTGTAATTGCTTTGTCTGATTCTACCTGCCTTGCTAAGTTTTGTTCTCTTCCCCCCCAGGATCTAGCATATGCCTGAAACAGTAGAAACTTAGGCACGTTGAATGAAGGAATGAATGTTAAATTTTCAGAGTAAGATGTAAATGGTGTGTGTACACCTGCATTATATAATCTTCTCTCAACAAAACGTTTTATGGGCCCTCACACATAGAAAACACAGGCTATAAATATTTACCACTAGGGTCTGGGATTATAGGTATGTTTTCCCTTATTTTTAGTCTATATCACTTGTATTTTCTACAATAAGCACATGTGATTTTTATAATCCAGTAATAAAAATCAAAATAATTGCCTTAAGACTTGGTGAAGAATACAAAGCAATACATATATCGTGTTCTTCCCGTAAAGCTATTTATATAAAATGTGTATTTCTATTTGCGGAAAAATAATCATAGTCATTTACATAATCACCGCAATGCTTCATAGCTTTCGAGGTAGTTTTAATCCACCCCCTTATCGAACATTCAACAACCCTTGACATAACTAGCAGAGAGGTTTGCTTTTCACTTTGCAGACAAGGGTACAGAGGCCCCAGTCATGTGCGGTATGAAAAGAGGTGGGGCCCTGGCACCTTGAGTTAAGCGCCCACTTGGGAAGGGCATCTGAGTTCTCTTGGCCTCAGTTTCCTCATCAGTCAAGCTGAGAGAGAAGCACCAATCAGAGAATCAAAGCACCATGGTGGAGTCACCACCTGCACACAGAAGATGCTCCGAAACCTCTCTGACTCACCTGGGGTTTGTCACCTGTGCAGACGAGGAGCTGGTTTGGAACTCAGGCTTGGCTGTATCTTTTCCATACATGATGCTGTTGATTGAGCGTAAGCCACCACCGCCGCCTTAGGGTATAACGTACAGGAGCCTACTCACAGTGATGAAGGTATGGGATGTATCTAGAAGAGGAACGGCCTTTGTCTCTCTAGGAAGGCAGTGGTTCTGCCTGCCGTGGGTTGAGTAGTGTGTCATGTCAGCAGATCCGAGCATGCTGCCTCCTCCTTCCATCATGTTCCTGGGGCAGTATTGCTTGTGCCATCTTCGTGTCACTGTGGAGGTATCCAAGCCAGAGCCTGGGAACTCCTATGCCTGCGGAACCAGCAGCTGGAGGAGGGTCAAGGCTGCGGGTGTGGCTGAGATTGCGAAGCCATCATGAGGCAGTCAAGTGACGAGGATAACTTTTCTTCCACAGATGCCTCGACCAGAGCAGTCGTCGCCCTGGACCAGGTACCATCTAATGATCTGCCTCTATCCATGTGAGTTCCTCAACCCAGCCATATATTTCGTTAAATGACCTTTCATGAGCTGTCTTGTGTATAGAAGACTCTCTGCCATGCTGGAGAAATAGAAATAAAAAGCAGGGTCTATCTTTACAGATCTTTGCATCCCCAGCCTCAAGCAGCATGCATGGTGCCCAGTAAACCCTCAGTAGACTGTGAGAAGTGAACGGATGCACATGCAAAAGACGCCTCCCAACGGCTGACCCACTGCATTTAGAGATCCCTGTGCCGTCTGAATTCATATTTTAAAGAATCTGAGGAAGATGCCCAGTCTGAAGGTCTTTAACAATTGCACTTGAGCTCTTTGAAATGTCTCTTTAGGGTGGATTCCTGGGCCTGTGACCTGTCCAGTCTTATAAGATCCCGCCCTTAGAAAGGTCCCAGGCTTGGTTTAATTATCTTTTGTCACCCTTTTGAAATTCTTAACAGCTTTTGAATAAAGGCTGCACATTTGCCCTGGGCCTTGCAAATCATGTATTTAGTTCTGTCTCTTCTTTCTCCAAAAAAGACTCACGACACTGGAGGACTTTTTTCAATATTAAATAACTTAGACAAAACAACATGCTGAGGAACGAAGTCGGGCCGAATCAGAAACATGTGTTAACGTTGACTCCTGAGCTTAAGAAAATGAAGATGAAAGAGGCATCTGTGTGATTAGCTGAACTTCAGCCGCTTGAAGTTCAGCTGATCAGCAAACGTTTGAAAAAATTCAAAAACCTTGCTACAAAGAAGTTCTTCTGTTGTTTCTCTATCTCTCTGGGCTTAGATTCTGAAAACCTTACCCCAGTGACTTCCATCTATGAAGTGAGTATGCTCCTTATACCTCGGCTGGAGAAGTTTGTTCATTTATTTTTACAATTTTAAAAATTTTATCGAAGTACAGTTGATTTACAATGTTGTGTTAATTTCTGATGTACTGCAAAGTGATTCAGTTATATAATAGATATATATACTCTTTTTTATATTCTCTTCCATTATGGTTTATCACAGATATTGAATATAGTTCCCTGTGCTATACAGTAGGACTTTGTTGTTTATCCAGCCTATATGTTATTTTACAATTTTTAAGGGTTAATTTCCATTTACAGTTATTACAAAATATTGGCTATATTCCGTGTCCTACAATACATCCTCGAGCCTGTTCTACACCCAACAGTTTATACCTCCCCTCTCCCACCCCACAGTTCCCCACCCTCTCCCTCCTGGTGACCACTAGTTTGTTCTCTATATCTGTGAGTCTGCTTCTTCATTGTTATATTGACTCGTTTGTTGTATTTTTTTAGATTCCACAGGTAAGTGATAACATACAGTATTTGTCTTTCTCTGTCTCACTTATTTCAGACAGAATCTGACTTATTCAGTTGGAAATGTTTGCTTCAAAATAAACTGGTATCTTCAACACTGGAGCTTTATAGTGAGTCCAGGGAACATGATTAACCAGGGCAGGTATTCTGTTCAGAGGGTGAGGAAATAAAAAGAGTCAAAGCTGGGAACTGGGGCCCCCTCAGCGCAGAAGAAGTTTCTGGGAGTCTGAGCCCCAGCTTGCATTGGAATGTGGAAGAATAGAAACTTGTCCTTGGGTCCCCTTGTCATCGACCATTTTGTTTAGAGAGTTTTAGAGCAACAACCAGTGAGTTTACTGGTGTCTGAGATCCTGCTCTCAGATGAGTGACACTGCACCTGGAACAGCAGGATTGACAGTCATAGGGAAGCTGACATCTGTCAAGAGGGGCTCATCCGACGTGTGGGGTGATTGGGCTGAAAATTCCAAATTGTTTAGTCCTCCCTCCATGAAACCCCTGTAACGATGTGATAAGGTTTGGCCTCATATTTTAATCTATTCCTTTTCACATGTCTTTCTGTAGCTCTGCCATTAGGGAGACCTGCAAGTAAAATTCCTGATGGTGAGAGGGTGTATCTTTTAAAGAAAAGGAGAGAGGAACTCATGCTTGTTGGGAACTTAAATACTTTACTTATATTTAGGCATTTATATCTTCCAGAACCCCCATGAGATGATTACCATTTCATAAATAAATACATTTGTCAGAGGATGTAGAGCTGTTAAATAACACAGTAACCTATGGACCAGGATACGGAGCAGCATGAAGTCACTCCACGTGCCTTGCTCCTCATTTCCCCAGGGCACACACACCAGCTCTGTGGCCATGGAAGAAAGATCGGTTCTGGGGTCACCCTGAGTGAAGTGGTTTGCTTAAGGTGCTCTTCCTGCTGAGAATCTGAGAGCCAGGACCCCAGTCAGGCAGGCTCGAGGCATTTAGTCATCCTGAGAAAACTGCTTCACTTCCTCGGGTCCTCATGCTCCTGATTGGCCAGTGCAAACACGAACACCCTCACTGCCCACCTCCCTGGCCTGTTTGGAATTAGAGGGAACACGTTTCAGGTAGAAATCCTCCCAAAGAAGTCAATGGCACGTGATGACAAGGTTATTGTTGGTGATGTAATTTGTTTTTGCAGAGACCTGAATAGGTTTATTCTGGAGGTGATAATTGGGAAGGGCTGTCCCCAAGCCCCCAGGCACCATAGGCAGCCAGGTCGAGCTATTTAAACTGAGAATTTCATGAACAAGGCAGAATAAGATGTTCAACTCCTGTGCAGGCAGGGTGAGGCAATGGCATTCATCGATGTGGCAGAGGAAAGATGGGCTCGGGTTCTTAATTAAGGGACCCTGTGAGCACGTTTCCTTCTCGGGCATCTTTTGAGCAGAGAGAGTGGTGGCTTCCACAGAGGGAATGGGCCCCAGCTCCCTCCCCGGCCTCAGCCAGCTGACTCCCAACCCTGGGATCTGGGTTCAGGAAGATCAAGTTTACATCCTAATCCTTAGGAAACTTTGCCTCAGCTCACCAGATCCATTCCAACCGAAAGGTGAAAGGCAATGAAGAGTTAGCTGAGCCAAGAAAGACAACCACACCAACACAGATCAGAACCAAGTTATGTCACGCTGGGCTTTCTGCACCGTTGCCACCATTAACACCTGGAAAGCCTTTGATTCTCACATTAGCAAAACATGCCATAAAGCACGAGCTTCCCCTCTTCTCACAGACCTGGCTCCATCGCTCGCGGGAGGGGGACTGTCACAAAGGTGCCATTCAGCCCCGGCAAGGCTGTCTTGATCAGGCCTCAGAGAGGAAACTTCAACCGAGTCTTCGCATAAATGTGAAGGCAATTACAGCATCCAATCCCAGCAGCCACTGCGGGAGGGGGTCTTGAAGTATCTGAACCCAGAAGGACAGCGGAAATGAGTGAGTCAAATCACCTTATTTTACAGAGAAGGAAATTGACACTTCAGGTGAGGATTTTCGCCTGTAACATGAATTTTTTATGTTTACCATGTGTCAGACACCGTGCATAATGTTGGGGATGCAATGGTTCCTAACCTCAGTTCATTCGGAAGAGACTGTCAGTCATGGTCATGGTACCTAGAATGTTCACCATTTACGACCAAATACAAAATAGCTGTGGTTGTAATGAGAGCCCCATCTTCCCAATTAGAAAGCCCAAAATAGGGTTGTGCACACACACACACACACTCACACATAATCACACACAATATGGAAGTAGCTAAGTTGGCTAAAACTTCATAAAATATTTAAATTTCAAATTAGCTGTACATTGCAAATTATATAATTTATAAACGATGCTAAATCTTTCTATTCTCATTTCATGATGCAAGTATATTCAGACTCCCCACAGGGACCCTCAGTGTCAGTAACCCCTTGTCAGGAGAACTGTTCTTTGAATCATCTAACACTCGGCATCTTTATTTCCATCTGTGTGAGAGGCAGCTCTTCTTGGATCCTTGTAAGATGTTGTCACTGGAAATTTTCTCTTAAGCCACAAGTTCCATTCACTCTTCATGAGCTTCTCAGCATGAATCTGTTTCTCTAGTGCTTTTTGAAAGTGACTTTCTTTTAAAGGCTTGTTGGTGACCACATGCCAGGAAAGAACTTAAGAGGTCATAATCCCCCTTTACCCAGAGGAATAACTACACCTAAATTAAATTTCTTTGCCCCGTTTGTTAATAATTCCATTTGGTGACTTCTAGGAGGATCCAATACCAACATTTACTGAGGTTACTTCATGCTAATGTCTCTTCTCCAAATACTACTCTGATTTGAAAAACAAAATATTAGGGGGGGAGTCCCCTGTAATAGACTTTATATGGAATCAGGTAGCACACAACTCCCTATTTTCAAAAGGATATTTTTTGAGGAAGATATTTGGCCTTTAAATCTGGCATTCGTGGTAAATAAGTGTAAGTAAAAAGGTGAAAAGAGGAAAGTGTGATTGACTTTTTCTAGGGGAGAGAGAGGATGAGTCATGAAACTTTCCAAGGAAGAAGTGATGTCCAACGGTGATTTGGAAGAACCAGAGGATAAGATGCTAAGGAAATTCAGTTGGGAAAAATCACTCATACAGACGCATATTGGTGAGAAGCAGCGCAGCTAAGAACCATGAATGGTCTGAGGGTTTATACTCGGGCTCTATTATTTACAACCCAGTGAGCAGCACGAACTTCATGGTCACACTGGCTCTCCTTGTCCCCCAGTCTTCATGGAGCCAACACAGAAGCGGGCCCAGGGGTCACTGTACACACAGTAGGTTTGCATCACAGACGACAAATCCCAAGTTTCAGGGCAATGGAAATCCTTTTATTGGACAGCAAGCAAACTTGTGCAACTTCTGCCCTGGAGAGAGACACGATCTTTATTTTACTGGACAGTAAACAAACCTGTTCTCTGTTCCAAAGGGTGACACTATCTCCAAGGCTGTTGACAAGATGGACTGAAACAAAATTGTTAGTGCTTCTGCTTGCAATGCTTGCTGAAATCAGAGAACCCAGTGGAGAATTGTCTCCCAATAGGAAAAGCAAATATACTTGACGTGATTTGTGGTCACAAAGCTGACCAGATCTGCTCACGTCCTGGGCAGGTCACTGACGCTGCCCTCCCTCCCTCCACTATTTGTGGGGCTCTTCTGTGGGGTCAGTGGGTCTCTGGACGCACGTAAGCCTAAGGGACTACATGATGAGGGAAGAGCCTATGTGGTAGATAGAATTTTAACATGACCCCCAATGACCCGTACCGTTGTATGTTCCCCTCCCCTCAAGTGTGGGAAGTGCATATGGGGGTATCATTCCTATAATTAGGTTACATTGTATGGTAACAGTAAAGAGATGTTGAAGATGTAATTAAAGTCCCTAATCAGTTGACTGACATCAACTGATATCCCAAGTGGGTCTGACCTAATCTGGTGAGCCTTTTACAAGGGTCTAAAGGCAGCAGCAGACACTCTTTTCCATTGGTCTGAAGAGGCAAACTGGCTTGTTGTAGAAGTAGCTGTGCAGCAGGGAATGATGAGTGGCCTTTAGGAGCCGAGGGCCTCAGTCCCACAACCATAAGGAGCTGAGTTCTTTCAATAACCAGTGAGCTTGGAGGAGAACTTTGAGCCTCAGATGAGATCCTGGCACCGGTCAACACCTTAGTGGCCTAAGCAGAGAACCAGTTAAGCTGTCTTTGGGCTTCTGACCCACGGAAACTGTGAGGTAAGATGTCTGTGTTGTGTTCAGCCACTGAATGAGTGGCAATTGGTTACACAGCAACTCATTCAGCATAAAAGTAACTTCCAGTAGTTACATGCTCATCTCTGCTTGCATGAGAGAGCAGAATGAAGACACATGTTTACTGAGCACTAAAAACATGCAGGACACTAGATGGGCATTGTGAGGATTAACAACGATGCCCTATGCAAAACCTTCCTGCATTCTCTCTTGGCCATTTTGGGAGAAGGGAACATTGTGAAAAAATTAGCTCCTAACACACAATTAATGTATTTATTTGTTGTTCCTTCAATAGACATGAACCGAACACCTAAGTATATACCAGTCAGTGTGCTAAACCTGCTGGAAAATCCTGACTTCACTTTCAGTATAATTCTTGCTTCTCTATTTTTTTTCCTCTCTGCCACCAATGGAGCCAATTATGTCCACCTACAAGCTTCCCTCTACTCTAGCCTAGTAGTTCTACGTGACTGTTCATATAACCACCTGTGGAGCTTCAAAACAATACCCAACCCACTGCCCTAACCAATTAAGTCAGAATATCTGGTGGTGGGTACCAAGGATCAAAATATTTTTTAAAGCCTCCTATGTGATGTCAATGTACAGCTGGGGCTAAGTTATAGATAGGAAAGAGTTAAGATCCTGAGCCTGGGTGCTCAGTGAACCAGACCTTTTCAGAGCCTTCCCCTTCTATGTTGGGAACAATTTCATCTTTCAATTGATCAGGTCAAAAATCTTTCTCAGCCTTTCTCTCCTCTCCCATAATTTTAATGATTTTTCCTTTTCCTCTAGTGACCCAGGTTTCTTTTGTTAACTAGTCGTCTATATCAGACGTTGGCAAATTTTCTCTAGAAAGGACCACATAGTAAATATTTTAGGTTTTGTGAGCTACTGGATTTCTGCCCAAACACTGCCTCTATACCAGCAAAGCAGCCGTAGATTATATGTAAATGAATGGGAAAGAGGTGCCTGTGTGCTAATAAAACTTTACCTGTGACGTTGAAGGTAGAACTTCAAATGTTTCATAGATCATAAAATTTTATTCTTCTTGGATTTTTCTTTTCTTAACTATTTAAAAACGTAAAAATCATTCTTAGCTCAAGGGCAATACTAAGGCCCAATTTAGCTTTTGGACCATTATTTGCCAACCCTTGTACTACATCATTGATTCCACAAGTATTGATTCAGCGTTTTACTGCCTCTATTCCCTATTTTAATATTTGGTATAATTGTATTTTGGTTTAATTGCATTTTTCCTCGAACTCTGCCAGCTCCTTTAAAACCTTATCTGCTGGGGTTTCCCTGGTGGCACAGTGGTTAAGAATCCACCTGCCAGTGCAGGGGACATGAGTTCAAGCCCTGGCCCAGGAAGACCCCACATGCTGTGGAGCAACTAAGTCCATGCGCTGCAACTACTGAGCCTGTGCTCTAGAGCCCGTGTGCCACAACTACTGAGACCGTGTGCTGCAACTACTGAACCCCATGTGCCTAGAGGCCATGCCCTGCAACAAAAGAAGCCACCGCAATGAGAAGTCCGTGCACCGCAACTAAGAGTAGCCCCCGCTCACCGTAACTAGAGAAAGCCCGCGCGCAGCAATGAAGACCCAATGCAGCCAAAAATAAATAAATTAAATAAATTTAAAAACAAACCTTATCTGCCACTGGACTGGCGCAAATTCCATCCCACTTCATAGCACTAATATTTACTTACATGCTAAGAGCAGAAAGCAGATGCAGTCTATTTATTTTCCTGCCATTTGTATTGAATTATTTTCATAAATGTGCTTTTGCCCTGAACATTTACAGCTATGACTTACCTTTTTCTATGTCAGAATCTTTTCTTGTCTTTTACTTTTTCCTCTATGAAGTGAGATCTGTTCATGTCTGCTGTTGGCCAGCAGACGGGGATGTGCGTTCACCTCCATCTTTTCTATTGTCCACTTGGGTGCAGCCCTGATTTTTCTCTCACATCTTAAGCTGTGCTATAAGCACCATCCCTAACTTCAGGTCTAGTATCTGGCAGCACTTTATCTTGTGCTGCTTTACTGCAAGGCTGGATTTTTTTTCCCTTCCATCCCCTCGATATGGTCTTCTGAATATCAAAAATGTTTTCTCCTCAAGGGAACCCTCCTACACTGTTGGTGGGAGTGTAAATTGGTGCAGCCACTGTGGGAAACAGTATGAAGGGTCTTCAGAAAACAAACAATTGAGTTGCCATATGATCCAGCAATCCCACTCCTGGGCAGGTACCCAGACAAAACTATAATTCGAAAAGATACACACACCCCTATGTTCATAGCAGCACTATTCACAATAGCCAAGACATGGAAACAACCTAAGTGTCCATCGTCAGGTGAATGGATGAAGAAGATGTTATATATATATGTATGTATATCTATATACATACACACACAATGAAATACTACTCAGCCATAAAAAAGAATGAAATAATGCCATTTGCAGCAACACGGATGGACCTAGATACTGTCATACTAAGTGAAGTAAGTCAGACAGAGAAAAGCAAATATCACATGATATCATTTATATGTGGCATCTAAAATATGCCACAAATGAACTTATCTACAAAACAGACTCACAGACATAGACAACAGACTTGCGGTTGCCATGGTAGAGGTGGGTGGGGGAGGGATGGATTGGGAGTTTGGGGTTAGCAGTGCAAACTATTATGTATAGAAGGGATAAACCAAAAGGTCCTACTATATGGCATAGGGAGCTATACTCAATATCCTGTGATAAGCCATAATGAAAAAGAATATATATATGTATAACTAAATCACTTTGCTGTACAGCAGAAATTAACACAATGTTGTAAATCAACTGTACTTCAATAAAATGTTTTGCAAAACGTTTTCTCTTCCCATCCTCTCTTCTGTGTATTTGAAAGAATCTATACTTGTTTCTATAAGCCTGTGAAAATGCATTCCTCCTAGCACAGTGCTTCTAATTCGCTGCTGCCCCTAGTGGACTTGTTACTGACAATGTTCTACTGTGTGAGGTCCTTTCCACAGCTGGACATGCTGATATCAGGGCTGGGTGAGCCTAAGTGGGCAGTGGGGTCGGAGGGAAGGAAGCAGGCCCAGTCTCACCTGGGTAGATGTGTCTGGGGGCCAAAAAAGCCTTTTTGTTCAGCATGGAGATGAGGGGCTTGGGGTAAAGGCTATGCAGTGGAGGCGGCAGCATCCTCCAGCCTCTCTGCTTTCAAGTTCCGAGGTCCAGGTAGGAGTCACTCACTGGTCCTTTTCCCAGTAAACTCATTCCTACTGTAGGTAGGAACATTTCCTTCAAATACCAGTATACCATTCATCAAAATGCCCACTTCTAATAATACTGCACCTTTGCTATTAAAAAAAAAAAGTGTTCGCAGGTATGGATTCAGAACCACTAAGTGACTTCCCTCAAATTTCGCAACACATAAGGATTGGAAACAAGACTTAAGCCCACTTCTCCCTTCTACTCTATCTCCTATCTCGAGGTTAGACTATCAAGAAGTTAGCTGACAAGTCAAAAAGTAACACCAAAATGCATGTATGTTGTTGTAAAACATGGTAAAGTCATTCATCAATAGAAGATCAACTGCTCTCAATGTGTTTTATGGGGGCTTTTGTCTGGTCCCATCTCTGACTATCCAGTAGACATTGGCATGAAGAAGCAATGTACAAAGGAAGCCTATATTGTCATAATCCCAAGTTCTCTAGCATTTGATTTATAAGTCTGAGGCAGTTTGGGGAATGCTGGCGCCCAAGATGCAAATTGTGATCCATAAATTAATGAGTGATTAAAATTGTGCTAAGGCAAACACATAGCCATAAATCTGAATGATGCACGATTATTGCCAGCCATAGCCAGCAGATGTATAGAATAATTGGCTTTTAATGCTCATTAGTCAGTTTTATTACAGATAATGCATTTGCATGATGTTTGTAAATTTATGCTCCAGTGGGAAGACGCAGTGACAGCACAGTATAAACAAGCAGAGGGATTACGAAAAACGCATCCAAAATGTATGAATGTGCTCAAAGTTACATTTATTTGTATGTTTATTTGTTTTTAACCTTGCTTCCTTCCAAAACAAAATAATTTACGGCAATTTGAAGAAATAGAACCATTATGAGAATTTTTCAATGAAGACATTATGAAGAAAAGAAAAATGAAGGTCAGAAAATACAATGAACCAAGCAGCGAGTTAATATGCAAGATGAATGTCATAATATTCTGTGCACGCGATAAAAATGTAATGCAAAGTATCCCCTGCACATATTAGCATTCAAAGCAAAAGAGTCAAAACTGATTAGTGTAAGGTTCATGTGTTCCTAGGGAAGAATGTAAAAACAAAGAAGTATGTTTTTCTCAAGGGAAAGATAACATTTCTCAGTAAAATGACCAGAGGGAAATTTACCTAATAGTTGTTCAGAAAGGTGACATGGACATAAAAGGAGACCAATCTTCAAATATATCTCTAAAGCAAATACAATAGAGTTTTTTTTTTTCTTTTCTGATAATCATGTGAGCTGATATCCTTCTGCCAAATCACACTTTAGTAAAAAGCAGGCCCTTGAAGATGAGAATTTACCTCTCTTTCCAATCCCCTTCCCTGCCCTATTCACGCACACTTCTTGGCCCATCATCCTTCCCAACTACCCATATTATAATTTTAACTGGATAAAAATTTAGCATTTACCTTATTATGACTGTAAAAGCTATTCACAGTAGAGTGATATACTACACTTCAATGAATTTCCTTACACAGCTTTGTTTTTCCTAAAATTGTCTTATCTCTTTTCTATTTATTATTGCTAATTCGACCCCCAAATCTTCCCCAGAAAGAAAATCTCCCCATAATGGATACATCCAGTAATATAAAGATTTCATCTACCTGAAGACATTCCTTCCAGAGGCTTCTGTTCAGACTGGCAGCTTGCTGAGCCTGGGATCTCTTCTCACTGTCACCCTGGAGACCCCCCTTGGCTCTCTTGTATTGAATTCTTAGTTTAATGAATCCCACCTTTGTTGATGCCTTCCCCCTTTTTAGGTAAAATGCTTCCTTGAATAGCTATCTAGAAAGGAGTATGGGGGCGTAATTTTTGAGCCTATAAACATCTCAAAATGACTATTTTAATAATCATGCATAATTGATGGTAAAGATGGCATAGAATAACGGCTGGAAATATTCCTCTCAGAATTCTTAAGGAGGTGCCGCTTCGGCTTCTACCATGTTGCTCCTGGAACCAAGTTTTTTTTCCTACTAGGAACACAACGCCACCTAGAGACTCCGATTCAGTGCATTTACTGCTTCCTGGAGAATGGCATCCCATCCTCCACCAGTCTCTGAGCTGGTGCTTCAGCTGTGCTCTTGCTGTTCCAATGCTCTTTCAGGCTAGCAGCTTCTGGGTGGTGTCATATTTATGATCAGTTCTGTGGTCATTGGCCCAGGCCGTCACCAGCATTGCTCATCAGAGGGCCCACTGGTTTTTTGCAACTTTATGTAGGATCCTATGCCAGTGGATCCAACACCCCATAGATCTTCAGACAGTGCTGCTATCCAAAAACCCGTGTGCAGTAATATCTAGAGTATCTCTCAATTTCTCTCAGAATGAAATGCAGGCACGTGCAGTGTGGGATGTACCACCAGGAGACCAGCTGGTCTGCTGAAGGAGTGGTGCTGTACCAGAGACTGAGTGTCATCCTGGATTATCAGGGTGTGCCCTACATCCAATGGCAAGTGTTCTCACAAGAGACAGAGGGGAGATTTGGTAGACACAAGGGCAGGAGTCAAGGTGACCATGAAGGCTAAGGTTGGAGGGAAGGAGTCACAACCCAAGGAATGTCTGGAGCCCCTAGAAGTGGAAGAAGAAAGGGATGAAAACTCCCCTAGAGCCTTGAAGGAAATTTGCCCTTGTCAACACTTCAATTTTGTACTTCTAACCTCCAGAACTGTGTGTAAGAAAATAAATTTCTGTTATTTTAATGGTAATTTGTTATGGAAGCCAGAGGAAACCAATATAGATGGAATCCTGGTTTGCCCCTGAACACTGAACACCTAAATATTCTATAGATTTGACACTTTGTAGGATTTATCTTCCCCCTTCAGTTGTATATGTGTCTCACTAAGCCTTCCACAAAGTAGCCACTTTTTGCTCCTCTAATCTGACAAGCATGACTTATCAATGTTGTGGGTTAATGTAATATTCTGTGGGATATCAGATAGTCCAGAGTCTTTTCAGACTATATTTTTGGCTAGGTGAGGGAGAGAAGTAACTAATATCATTCTGGGGCAAAAGCATGACCTATAGTTTTGTCTAGTCAGAGTTACACAAATTATTTTTGATCTTCTTTTCTGATAGGGATGGAAAAGGTTGGCCACAATCAATGGACACAAACCATGTACTTTGAAATCATGTTAACATGCAGGATCGATGATACTTGGTCTGGAACAGAGATGGAAATTGCAGCTAGGATTACTGCTTGGTGGCGTTTATGGTCGTCTGTTATCCTCCTCTAGAACTCATCTTCTTTCTGCAGGAGATGGATGAACTAAATGGGGTTTGACAGGGACCACTCCCTATGCATCATTTAGATACTTGTGAATGAAACTAATGTTCAACAAATGTTCACCTGGATGTGATACCTTTCTTGATTTGCTTTCTTGGCTCGGTGAGAGGAGCAGTTGCAGAAACATCTGGGGAAAGGAGCCGACTTTGTGGACCCACAGTTGGTTGCATATTGGCCAGGACTCGGTCTGTTTACTTGGCCTCACTCCAACACTGGGGCCATGATGACTTTTGAGTCTGGTATCAATGTCAAGTTGGGTTTTCCTATTCCCTCTGTATAAAGTTGTCCAAGTTGATGACTTTGGGGAAGGACTAGGAGAGTCATCATCATGACTCCGATGCAATCCTCCATGGCATTGCAGGATCCTTCATTCTGTCCTCTCCCTTATTTAATAGATTCTCAGTATTAAAATTGGCTTAGGTCCAGAAGCTATGTAGGAGATCATAATTTATTTTTTTAATGGAGTCAACTGTTTTCACCCTCCAGATCATTCATCCTTGATTTTTTCTAATGAGGCAATTTGAGTATTGTCCTAATTGGCTTTCCAACTACTTTGACTCTAGGGACACTGCATTCTAATCATTATCTCTACAGATCCCTTCTTGCCTGCTGCTACAATCTTGCCATGTATTACAATGATTGTGTCTACCTGTATTTCAACAATTAAGTGACACCACCTGGCTTAAATAGAGATTCTATCATCCTCATGGCTATCCGTGACTCTAGTTCTATAATATGCTCCCCTACTGTCAATCCTGCCCGAAAAGGAGAACCGCCAATGAACTTCTTAGTGATGTTGATGTCCCTCTCACCAGCACATTCCTTGTTTCCTCTGGGAAAACCCATGAAGTGGGTTTTTCATACACTGTATATCTCCTCCACATGCTCTCTTCCTGAGCCTTCGAGTCCTATAGAACACAGACATTCTGGCATTTAGTCCTCACTCACCCTGGGTATCACTTTTTCTAGGCTTCTAGGAACAAGTTTGCACCATGTCCGAGGGTTTTTGCTAAGTGTTAACTCTAGTGTCTTGCAGGGGAGAAACATCTGGCTAGGTTAATAGGGGGGGAAGACCCCTTGAACAGGCTCATAAATTTGGGGGAATTTGGGAATTCAAAAATTTTAGGGCCATCAACCCCTATGCCTTCATTCCATGTGTCTGGGTGCTGTTCTTTCCAATCGGGCTCTTTACCCAGGCATAAACATGTTGGCGATGAGTTTACTCTTCTTTGTAGCTCAGCTGCCATGATGACTAAGTTGTGAGGCTGTTCCTCAGCTTCCTTTGCCCTTCTGCCACAGGGGATGGTGGCCTTTTTATATGCTGCTACAGACACTCTGGCTTTCACACTTGGTCTCTTAATTACTCTCAGTCTTAGCTTTATGTTTTTCTAGATCTTAAATACAGCTCAACAATAGTCATCTACTAATCTCACTGCCTTTATCACCCCTATTTTCTCCATACATTTCAGATGCCTGATGTATTACACCAGTTAGTGCATTCCCTTCCACTGGCATAGCATCCCAGCTCACCTCCAATGTAAGTTTTAACAAACGGATACCATCTTGTTCCAGACTATATGTGCACCACCAGCCACAAGTGATTGCAACCTAATAACCAGCTGGGTGGTGGATAGTCCAGCTCGAAAATCCCATTTTAGACCTTGAAGGCCTACTTGTTTTCCGTGTATAGAAAGCAGTAGGTAGTTCAGTGTGAGTATTTATTAGATGAGGCTAGAAATATGGGGTGATGTCATATTGCCTTGAATTCTCTTATAAGGTGTCCTGACAATATTCTATAAAGGGTGGCAGAGGGCATGGGCTTCTTGAGGGTTTTGATCTGGTGAGTAACACATCTGTGGTTTATGGTGGTCCCCCTGTAGTAGTGAGAGGAATGGATTGATTAAGGGAAGAATTACAGCACGATGACCAAGTAGGAGGCTGACGCAACTGCCTGGTGAGTGACTATGAGGCCTCAAGTACGATACAAAATGAAGGTGGACCAAAGGGGAAAGGGTGGGGTGGGATAAATTAGGAGATTGGGATTAAGATATACACACTACGGTGTACAAAATAGATAATCAACAAGGACCTGCTGTATAGCACAGGGCACTATGCTCAATGTTTTGTTATAACCTATAAGGGAAAAGAATCTGAAAAAGAATACATATATATTCCGTAACATCTTACGGAAAACCCGAGCGAACTTTTTGGCCAAGCCCGCATATAAAACTGAATCACTTGGCTGTACACCTGAAAATAACACAACATTGTAGATCAATTATACTTCAATAAGTTTTTTTTTTTTTTAAAGTAAACGTTGAGAGAAAACATTCCAGAGGGATATTGGAACCACATTTTGGAAAGACGCCCTGTGAGCCATAGCATCACATGTTCACTGACCCTCACAAAACTCAGTAGTACCCATAACCTTACCTTGTCAATCCTTCCCGACAACCAAGTGACTCAATATTCTGGTCGCCCACATACAGATAAGAACACTGAGCATGGAGGCCATAGATGACCAGTGGAGGTGGGATTTGAACTCAGTCCTGACTGTCTCCAAAACCCAGCCTCTTTCACTGCAGCTTTACCCACTTGATCAAGATTACATCACTTCAACTCAATTCATTTCTTTCATAATAACTGCATAGCAGTAACTACATTTTTTTGTCTCCACCTTTTTTTAGGTACTATTACAAGATACTTAGGAAGCGAAG
The DNA here is from genome assembly GCF_039906515.1 of Pseudorca crassidens. NCBI lineage: Eukaryota > Metazoa > Chordata > Mammalia > Artiodactyla > Delphinidae > Pseudorca > Pseudorca crassidens. Next base: position 82,990,084 of record NC_090309.1, read on the forward strand.
ACACTCGCTGAACCGTGCATCCATTTGTTATGACTGACCTTTAGGTCTGAGCAGTCCCAGAGCCACTGGAAGGTGGCGTGTTGTTCTAGAACTCCACAGGAGCTAACTACAAGCACATACCTAAGGAATGAGGCAGCACAAGGCAGTGTATTTCAGCCTTCTGTCAAAATACACCAATTACTGATTTGTTGGTCTCTGAGCCCAAATTGGCTCCCACTGGCAAGCAAGGTCATTGTATCTGTCACCCTCTTCACACCCCCTGGGGAACATCTTTTCCAGACACTGCTGTCACCTGAAACCAGATTTGATTTCAGTTACATGCTCACTGTCTGTCTCCGGGCTTTGAAAGAGTTTTAGCAGGAGGACAGGAACACTGCTTGTGTGCCCCACGCACTGATCATGCAGCCTCACGTCCGAAGCTGGGGAAGCCTTCTCCCTAATGGGCTGATTACTTGGATGAAGATTTTGCAAAAAATTCTCTAGCAGAGACCACTGAGCTGTTGCCCAAGGTAAAACCATTCAGTGGCTTAAGCCCAGAAGAACTTTTTTTTTTTATTATTATCATCACTATTATTTCAAGGAATTACCAAAGATTGGCTCACAGTGTGTCTTTTGCTGTAAGTCCATCAGTGCTCCATGCCCCAGTTTTATAAAGTCACCTAAAAATATCGCTCATCACCTGCTGTTGACGACTGGCCACCAGCGGATTTGAATTGGGTGATGTCTATTGAAGGAAAAGATCTGTCCACATCCATTTCTGAGAATCAGGTGAAATCCTTGTTTCACCGTCAGGTGGCCTTGAATTTGAATCACAGCACCTTTGCCTTCTAGCTCTCCAAATTCCTTTATATTCTTCTTGTGCCTTCTCATACATGGTGGGCAGGGTCTAGCTGTACCAAAATGTACTATCTGAGCTTGAGTGCATTTCTCAGCCCAAATCACCTTACATATTTGGAGGGAGCAAAGAGACTCAGATAGAGAGCTGGGAAATTCTCAGATAAGGAGAGCAGGAATGAAAAAGAGCAGGCAAGTTGAGCGTGAATGGGAGGGGGTGGTCCTCTTCTTCTGGTTTCCTTCTATGTATAGGGGAGTCTGCAGGTGTTCTCTGGGTAACATTAGCCAGTCCACTTTCCCTCTGAAACTGTTTCTCATCTCCAACAAGAAATAGCAGTCTGAACTCTTCATGGTCATGATAAACATGAATAGAAATAATATATTTATGGTGTCAATCATAGAGCCTGGCATATGAGATGGATTCCACAATGGAGGTCTCCCTTTTCTTCACTTATATAAGGATTTTAGAATTCACCAGGTGCTTTCATAGACAGCATCTCTTAAATATTTCAAAATCTCGGCGAAGAAATTAGGATCAATCTGTGTTTATATGGCTATTTAGCAGATGAGGAAAACTGAGGCTCAGGAAATTGGTCAAAACCCTGAAACTGATGTGTACCAACGTCCCCGCCACTCCCTGCCTGGGTCTCAAATCATGGTGGATTTCCCCTTATTTTAAGAATTTCAAATCGGGCTAGTCTCATCAGGGAACTTTAAGGTGTTGATAAATTGTGAATTGTTGCTTTTCAGAACCCTGCACTCCAGAGATGGGAAATGCTCCACTGCATTCTGCCACCATATTTGAACCTCTCCCACAGCCTGTAATTTTCAATATTATCTACCCCAGACTCTTCTACTCTTCTACGCTGAGAAGTCAAACTTAATTTATTTCATAATAGTAGACATATATTAAGTGATTTTACAAATCTAACTTCCCTTCATTTCACTCATCCATTTCCATTTTGAGAGAAACGTCACATATAGAATGCTCTCAATAAAAGGTAATTTGAGAAAATAGACATTTAAAAAGCAGACACTTGTGCCAGTTACTTTCTAGGTGCACAGAAGGGACATGTAATGGGCTGGACCCTCACTCAGCTGTCTGTTCTTTCTTTCCTGCAGAGAAGTGAAGGGGGTCTGCTTCAGCACTGTTCCCCCAGCCCAAGAGGTGGAGGCGGAACCTTCTGGAAGGTAGCTGTGCTTCATTGAGTTAGCCAGTGAGAAACTGAGTCATGTCTGCAGAAGTGCAGTGCTGAACGTGGGATCATATTGTGAATCGCGTCCTCAGGTGTTAGCAGGGAAGGAATCGGAGCCCCAGGGTTAAAGAAAGATTGAAGCAGACGTTGCCTTGAGATAAAAATGATGGTTGTGTTAGAGGGGTTAGAGTGTTATGCTTTCCCTTTTAGAAATTTTGCTGAATGTTTTCTTGGATTAATATTTCCATAAAAAATGAAGTAAGAATAAAACCGGCTTATTGGAACCCACTATGTCTGTGTCTCAGAGAAATCATCATAATGCCTACTTTGGGTCGATGCCTTTTTGCATGTACACAAAGTTCTTCTTATGCCACTGTCTGTCTTCTGAAGCACTCACCTTAGCCATCTTGACCATGTTCCCCTCCAGAACTGGTTACTTAATTAGCTGGGCCTATTGCAAAATGAAAAATATGGGACCTCTGGTTCAAAAAGCATGCTCCATTTTTGCATCTGATTTCACTTATGAAGTACAGGTTCAAATATAAAATTATTAAGAATTTCAAGCTGGCAACAGCAAAGCATTAAACAGAGTGTGGGTTCCTTTCAATCTTGGACTGGACCAGTACCTGCACTGGTCATATGCTTGTTCTTGACCTTCATGGTCCATCATGGCTTGCTTTCACTCTTGTTTATGGCTCTGACCTGGGCTACATATTACATAATTCTAGATCTTCCTTGATCATGTTTTGCAGCAACACGTTGATTACTTTTTACCCAGCTTCTTTGAGTGGCCATTCAAATGTTAATAGACATTTGGTCATGTCCAAAAAGTCCATAAGAACATTTGGTAGATGACAAAAGGTTCTTGATATTTGGTCATATATGGTCCTGTCTAAAACATCCATGGAAACATCAAGTCCACACCAAAAGGTTATATTTGGTCCTGTTCAAAACGTTCAGGGAGACATTCAGTCTGTGCCAAAAGGTCCTTGATATTTGGCCCTGTCCAAGACCATTTGGCATGAACCAAATATGCCCATGGGACATTTTAGATAGGATCAAATTTCAAGGACATTTTGGGGTGAACCAAATGTCTTTCTGGACAAAATGTCTTATGGATGTTTTGGACAGGACCAAATGTCCTGCAAGGCCATTGAAGTGTTTTAGACAGTCTCATGGGGTTCCCACCTAGCCAAGATATGCATGGGTAGCACTGGCTGTTTGTCAAGTGGAACCAAGGCTTTATGGTTAATGTAAATCCGTATATGATGTTTCAACATTTGAGACATCTTTTCAATGATTGATTTTTTTTTTTCTTTTCCTTCCCAGCCACTAATGCAACTCTTTTCTCTCTCTTCTTTACCATACCAGTTCTGACAAATATCTACATGACCATGGAGAGGGTTTCAGTTTCTTTCTCTTTGTGCTTCTCACCCTCTGGGGAAGATGCTAATGGGCAGTGGAATGCAGAAGAGACAGATAGTAGGGAAGAGGACACGCAGAAGCCTGAGTCTTGATCATCACCAGTTGTCAAAAAATAAGTAAACCACCAAAGGATTGGTGCTTACAGCATCCCCGTATCCAGAACAGGGCATGTCACACCAGAGTTACGTCTCACAATGAATGACCATTTTCTTCCAAGCTTCTTTGGAGAAATAAAAACATGTTTTAAATTGTACTTATGTTCCTTTTTTTAATTCGGGGGAAATGTAATCATTTAAATGTGTGCTTGTGGTAACCCCTTAGGAACGTCCTTCAAACTCTTGTCAAAATACCCATTACACAAGAGAGAGTACATTTTCCTTTCTGTCATCCCTGTATTATATTCGAACTTTGATCTATCGTTTTCTCACATGATGCTTTTGCAACTTTCAGAATGCCTTGCAAATGATCCAAATATATTTGCAGAGAGCAGATCGGCCGTTCCTGTCAGTGTGGCATCAGGCAATCCCCATGAGGAAAATGCTCATTAGCAGTTACTACTTTGATGACATCACCAGAAATTTGCCTCATTCACTTTCTAACATGTAATTTTGCTTTGAGAACACTGCACATTATAAAGAGCTATTGGTAAGGCCTTTGAACTACCACATCTCAAGTCATCTTACAAGTTAACTCTCCCAACACTGATCACTTACTGCCAGCCTAAAGCTTGAGGGAACGCCTGCAACATCTGAGGATCCTGTGTACGTACAAGTTTTATCTCCTCACTTCCATGTTTTCAAATTGTGGCAGCCTCCCATCAGAGCCCAGTCATCTGCAAAATTACGAAGTTTGAGGCGATAAGAGGTAGTGAGGGGAACTCACAGTTTTGAGTCAGACGATCTATACCAATCTTTGAGCCTTGGATAAGTTACTTAAAGTCTTTAGGTCTGTTTCCATCTTTCCCCTATAACTACACTAACCATACAAGAGCATATACCTAAAGGTGATTTTTAAACCTTTAAAAAATTAATTTAGTATAACAAATACAGTAAGGTATAAAACCATGAGTGTGTTGCTTAGTGAATTTTACTAAGGAAACAAACCCACGTTAACAACCACAGAAATTAGGAGATGGAACATTACCAGGACCCCAGGGGCAGCCTTCTTGCCCCACAGAGTTATTATGACCCCTCCTCCCAAAAACCTGGACTCTTCCTTCAATTATCATAGTTAGGTTTTGCTTGTTTATTCATCCCTGGTGCCTCATGCAATAGTTAAAACTTTGTCATAGCAACATAGTATTCAACTGTGTGATTGTATAACAATTAATATACCATGGAAGGATATTTGCAATGTTTCTATTTTGGAGCTATTATGAATGATGTTTCTAAGAATGATCTTGTGCCTATCTTTTGATGTGTATTTCTTTTGGGCATACATTTCTAAAAGTGAAATTGCTCAGTCAAAGGGTACGTATATGTTGAGTTTTAGGTGATACTGCCCAAAAGTTTTCTAAACTAATTGCGCAAATTCGCACTTCTGCCAGCAGTGTTGAGAGCAGTTCTACATCCTCCCCATCGCTTAGCCTTGAAGGTCTTTATGTTTGTTTGTTTCTCCTTTCTTTTTCTTTTTTTAAAATTCAGTCTTTCAAATAGTGGTGTCTAGTGGTGGTTTCAAGGAGCAGTTTTTAATGATTGTGATATTGAACAGATTTTTGCTCACATTAAGACTTTCGCCCATTTTTTCAAAATTGTATTTTTTGTATTGATGTGAAGGAAGGAGTAGACAAACCTTTTCCCATTCCTCTCACAAAGTACAACTAATATCAACATAAGTAGAAGGAAAAATTATAAAAATAAGATCAGAATTCAATGAAAGAGAAAGCAGACCAAAATAGAAAAAAGAATCAAAATTGACATTTTTGTGGATATTAATAAAATTAATACATTCTCAAAAAGACTGTTGAAGACACACACACAAAAACCCCCCACAAATTTCCAAAACTGACATGAAGAGACCCTGTAGGACTGCACAGGTCGCAAGCCTGTTCTTGACCTCCATGGTCCATGGTGAATTATTTTCTCTCCAGTTTATGGCTCTGCCCTTATGTCTCTAACCTGAGGCTACCTATTATGCGTTTTGATCTTCCTTGACTATGCGTTGCAGCGACATGCTGACCACATTTTATCCAACTTCTTTGGCTAACCCAAAGAAGCCTAACCCAAAGAAGCTTAACAGTCTTTAACAATATCGTAAGGGAATACAGAGCCTACAGATATTAAAATAAATAAAAATATTGTAGGAGACTAAATAACAACTTTTTAATTAATAAATTTTCCTAAAAATGTTTACTACTTAACTAGTAGTAAACTTACTACTTAAATAAAATTTACATCTCTTTTCATTTTAACTCAGGGATAGTATTTTTTACAATGAGATTATTGTACACTTTATTAGTTCATCATTATTTTTACAACGATGACCAATCCCTGGCATACCTCATTTTATTGTGCTCCACTGATAATGAATTATTTACAGATTGAAGGTATGTGGCAACCCTGCATCAAGCATGTGTATAGGAGCCATTTTTCCAACAGCATTTGCTCACTTCATGTTTCTGTTTCACATTTGGATAATTCTTACAATATTTCAAACCCTCCGCCAGCAAAAGACAGTGACTTGCTGAAGTCTGAGATGATGGCTAGCATTTTTAACAACGCAGCATTTTTAAATTAAGGTTTATTTATTGTTTTTTTTAGATATTATGCTATTGCATACTTATTGACTACCATACAGCGTAAACATAACTTTTATATGCACTGGGAAATCAAAACATTTCTGTGCTTGCCTTATTGTGATATTCGCTTTATTTCAGTGGTTTGGAACCCAGCCTGCAATATCTCTGAGGTCTGCCTGTAGACTATCTCTAGCATTTTCTATTGCAAACCAGTGTAACGACGATGTTTATACATGAATTTGCAAGAATTTCTCTGGGGTACTCATCTAGAAGTGAAATGTCTTGGCTAAAGGGTATGTTACCCAATGTGACTGAACAATTTACACTCACATGAGCAGTGTGTAAGAAGTCCCTTCCTACATTCTCATCATCATTTGGAGTTGCACTTTTTAAAAATCTGATGGCTGTGATATTTATGATGTTTTATTTTGCTAACAAAAGATTAAAAAACTTTTCATATTATTAGCAATTTAGATTTCTTTTCCTGAAAATTATTTTTTCCCATTGAGTTACTCACTTTTTTAGTAATGCATTTTGGCAATATCTTGAATATCCAATGGACATCAATCATATATTGGTTATATGAATGGCAAATACCTTCTGCCATTCTTTGGCCTTAAAAAAAAGCTGCAGTGTCTTTTTCATACAGCATTTTCCATTTTAAGACAATGTTATCAATATTTTTCATTATAAGTTACGTTCATTGTATTTTATTTAAGATGGTCTTCATTGTCAATTCCAAGGTCATCATGTTAATTTATATTTTCTCTAGGTGATTTAAAGGTTAGTGGTTTTTCAGGTTTTAATCATCTGAAGTATATTTATTTTGTACAGGTTTGGGTGGAGATATAATTTTTCCCTATATAAAGAGCAAATTTTTGCAGCACCAATTATCGGATATTTATTTCCCTTTGTGATTTGTTTTTTTTTTTTTTTTTTTGGCTGCGTGGGGTCTTCGTTGCTGCGTGTGGGCTTTCTCTAGTTGTGGCGAGCGGGGGCTACTCTTCGCTGCAGTGTGTGGGTTCTCACCGCAGTGGCTTCTCTTGTTGCAGAGCGCAGGCTCTAGGTGCGCGGGCTCAGTAGTTGTGGCCGGCGGGCTTAGTTGCTCCATGGCATGTGGGATCTCCCCGGACCACAGCTCGAACCTGTGTTCCCTGCATTGGCAGGTGGATTCTTAACCACTGCACCACCAGGGAAGCCCCTCCCTTTGTGCTTTGAATGCTACTTCTCATTTGACAAGTTTCTATACAGGTGTCAATCTGTCTCTGGGTTCCATACATTGTAACATGAATCTATTTGTTTTGCGTGGTACTGAACTAGTACCACTGACCTAGTACCAAACTGTTTTATAATAAGTCAATTAGTTTTTAGAGTGAGTCCTCCCACTTTATTTTCTTTGAAATATAAGTGGCTATTCTTAGCTACTTATTCTGTGTTATGAATTCAGGGATTAGATTAATAAGTTATATGAAAAAATGCAATCATTTGAGAATTTAAAAAATAAGAGCTTTATTGACATATAATCTACATATCATAAAATTCACTCTTTTAATATACACCATTTAGCATATTCAGAGTTGTACAACCATTGCTACTATTTAATTTTAAACTATTTCCATCACTCTCAAAAGAATTTTAAACTATTTCCATCACCCTCCGTGACCCCTTAGCAGTCATCCCCCATTCCACTCACCCTTTAAACTCTGACAACTACTTATTTACTTTCTGCCTCTCTGTATTTGCCTCCCTGTATTTACTGACATTTCATATAACGGAATCACACACTACATGCTCTTTTGTGCCTGGCTTCTTTCACTTAATATTTTCCAGATTCATGCATGTTGTAGGGTATAGCAGTACTTCATTCCTTTTCATGGCAAAATAATATTCTGTTATACAGATATACCATATTTTGTTTGTTTATGTATCAGTTGATGGGCATTTGGGTGTTTTGACTTTTAGGTGATTTTGAATAATACTGCTTTGAAATCTGTATCGAAGTTTTTGTGTGAATATATGTTTTCAATTCCCTTAGGTGTACAGCTAGAAGTGGAATTGCTGGGTCATATTGTATCTCTAGAGTTAAATTTTGAGGATATCAACCTGGGTCACCTTTGAAGTTGTCTCCTTTAATTGTCTTTTCTCTTGAGAATGGATCACATTGTCCACATTCGTTGTATGCCAAGCACCTTGGGATTATAATCTAAGGTATTTGCTGCCCATAAAATAAATATGCAGAATACATACTGTGTATCTGAATGCTATGCTGTGGAACAACAACATATTGGCATATTAGGTAGAGGCCAGATTTTCTTATACTTCTCTGAAGAGTATCGGTTATTTTTCAAGCAGGATTTAGCTCGGTTGGACTCGAGCAGGTTTCACTTGATTGGGCTCAAATAGCAAAATCTAGCTCTTAAATGGCAGCTCAGATCTCATTTCAGATCCTTTTCCTTTATCTGGATTTGGTTCCATATATGCATGGGTCAGGAATTAGCAAGCCATTTAGGGAGTATTCATATGCAAAATTTCATTTCAAATTTATCTTTCATCTTCTGTTTCCTTAAAATAAAGAATTGAAAAATATGTAAACTATTTTAACACTAGGATACAAATATATGTGATTTTTTTTTTAGTTTTCTTATTAAAGCCAGTAAATATTGATAATGGCCATCCTGAAATGCAGCAGAAAGTAGTGGGCTTTAAGTTACAATGCCTTTGATTTGATTTTTTATTTCTTAGCAAAAAAAGAAATGAAGTCTTTCATTACTATAATTAGTATTTCTACGATTAGTATGCTTTTTGTCTTTTGAATTGTTCTGCTATTCCTGGACTAAACCTCACTTTGGTACACACATATTGACATATATATATGTAGATTCATGTGCATTTAATGTATGTTTTATGTAGTGTATGGGTGTAAATGGTACATGCAGTTTACATGTGTATATGTAGTCGTATGCATAGATAAAAGTGAGTTCATATATACACCTACGTATCTATGTAAATGCGTACATGTGTGTTATATATGTTCGTGTATATTATACATATTATATATACATATGATATTTTATATATTGTATATACACATTTTTATACATAAAGACTGCAGAATAATATTTTTGACATTTTATTTGGGCTTTTACTTGGATGTTCATAAGTGACATACATCAGTAGTTTTCTTTGTGCTCTTCTTTTCAGATTTTGGTCTTAGCCTTATGCTGGTGTGGCAGAAAGAATCTAAAAAATGTCCTTCTCTGTAGCCTGAACAACTTAAACACATGGGGATTATATAGTCCTCAAAAACGTTCAAATAATTAGCCTGTGAAACACCTTTTAGCATTGTTGTGGTTGTGTGTGATTGTGTGTGTGTGTGTGTGTGTGTATGTATGGGTTAGGGGAGACTGTCCAGTACTCTTTAAAGAAAATTTTTTATGTGGCATTAATATGTTTGGGTTTATAAGATCTTTTCCGGAATGGGTTTCAGTCATTTATATTTTCTTAGAAATTCATCTTTTGGAGGGATCACAAATGTATGTACACAGAGTTTAGTGACACACTTTGGCAATAATTAGCAATATTGAATATGTGTTTTCCCTTTAACTGAGCAATTTCATTTGGTTTAGAACAATCTACAGGTAAAGGTGGACAAAGAGGGAATTTGGCAAAACATTGCATCTTTCATGATTTTGTTTCTATAAATGTAATACCTCATGATTTCAAATATATTTCCCAAATATGAATGTATACATTGTTCATGGAAAAAGATGCTATTTTATAATTTGGTTCAAATGATACATACTGATTTCATGATAGTGACTGCCTCAGAGAAGAGTGAAAGGAGAAAAAAAAGAACAAAGAGCTAAGGAGACTGATTATATCTGTGATACTTTATTTTATTCTTTAAACATGTCTAGAAATAAATACAAATAACAATGTGAAAAACTTGTCAATTCAGAATAATAGATATGTAGTAGATTCTTAACTTATTCCACTTACTAGTCTGTACTTCCAATTTTTTTCCTCAAAAAAAAGCAAACAAAATAAATAAAAAAGAAAGAAGAATATAAGTCCCTCTGCATCTCATGACCTCCACACTTTCCCGCTGCCCGGGAAGCATCATTGTTCGCAGCTCGCCATGCAGAATTTTCTCCATATATGTAGGAATGTGCATTTCAACTCTTCCAGAAATAATGAATAATGGGAAACACTAGCTTTTGTCTTCAATTTGCATTTTAATATAATTTGGAAATATTTTGCCTTTTGTTAGTTCTTCTGTTTACCTTCATACAAAAATATTTTGTCCCATAAACCTGCCCTCTCTTGATTTTCCACTATGAATGTAGGAAAATAGGAAACATAAATTCTCCTCTCCCTCCCTACTTCCTGACATTTGTTACAAAACATTTTCCATGCTTCGTCAGAGTGACACAGTCATTTTTCTTCCTAAAGAAAAAACTTAATTTCTCCTAAGTTTTATAATCTCATGTATATTTTAGGTAACGATAATTGCCTCAATTATTTCACCATAGTTTTATGTTTGAATAGTTTAGTCCTCACTGCCAGTCTTTTCATATCAAGCCTTTCTATTTTGTGAGTTTGATTTTTTCTTTTTTTACTCAGTAAATTGCTTGTTTTCTTCAGTGAGCTTTTTCAAGAAGGCTTTAGTCTCTGTATCCTGGTATTTTTCAGAATGCATGTTGATTTTCTTTGTACCTGAATGACTCAGAGGTTGTCTGTAATATTTCTGGATCATACAGTTTCCCACTGTTTATGCCTCTGTTGACATTCCTGCATTGTCTTCTAATAATGCTGTGTAGATGTCTGAATGCAATGTGATTCTTTTCCTCTTATAGGATTATTTCTTGTCCTCAAATGTTCAGGAACTTTGCCAAGGTCCAAACAATAGCTAGTAATTATAAAGAATATCCTCTGTACCTAAGTACATTACATATTAACTCCTATAATTCTCACTCACAGAAGATCATGAAGCTGGTGTTTTTAATATTCCCATTTTACAGACTAGACATCAATTTGAGAAACCCGCCCAAAGTCACATAGCTACTCATGGATGGAACCAGGATTCATGTCAATCAGTTTCTTATTGGCGTGGCTGGCTCTCATATTTGAAGATTAAGCAACTTTTTCTTTTCAGAGATATTTCTCATATTTGTATATTAAGCGACTTTTTCTTTTCAGAGATATTTCTCTCTGAGTGTTCTTTTTTTGTTCTATTATTTCAAGGACACAGATGTCCACATGTAGCTTCTTTGATGTGATGTGTAACTTCCATATCTCCTATTGTCACTGTAATCGTTGGCCTGCTGTGCTGTCCAATGACCATCTTTGTGATGATCTCAGTTCTCTCATCCACATCACAGATTTGATTTCCAGTTCGAATTCATTCTCTTCCCCATCCTCTGTATTATGTTTATTAATTCTACAGTGATGTGTTTTGATACTCAACTTCATTTCCCTGCTTTTGCAAATTATCAATAATTTGATGATCTTATATTTTAGATTTTAATTTTTCTTTACATCAATCAGTTCATCTCCATATTAGTTTTTTTTAAATAAGTTCTTTTGAAATGTTTTATACAAATACTTATTCTATTACTTGGGGTGTATCCTCTTCCAGAAGGTATTCTGTTTTTATTTCAAATGCTACCTTTCTTACTTTTCTTTGGTGATTTTTAATAGCAGCATGAGATTTGTTTTTCATTTTACTCATCTTTTGCATTGGCTACACTATCTGGATACTTTCTTTGTTCAAATATAGTCTATGCCAAATCTTCCTGATTACTTGCCTGAATTAGTGAAAGTGTATTTACATCTTCTCCCGGAGGTTCCCTTTGTGAACTGGTTGTTACTGGTGTTTATTTTCTTAAGGAGCCTCAGATGCAGTTGTGACTGTTTTGACTGATGGATGCATTCTTACAATTTCACATAATTGTATTATTATAGGAGGGTTTATGCTGACTAGTCCAGGGTGTATCCTTCTTATGTGAGCAGTGAAGTTTATGCTGGATTGTTCTCCGCATACAGACATAGCCTGACAGACAGCACAGCTCTGTCCCACTCTTGCCCTGGGCTCCCCTCAGCTGGGATCCCTCTTCCTCCCCAGTCAGATGAGGGGAACATGAGGGACACTTATTGTCTGAACACGGTGCTATAGGGAAAAAGACCATGTAGAACTCCTTTTTCTACTTCCTTCTGCACTATTTCGTTTCTCAAGGGACAACCAAACGCCATCAGGTTTCGTCTTATTTTATTATTGTTTATAGTGGAAATAGCTGTGATCAATCTGTTTCCATGCCTGATAAGAAATAACTGTTTTCCCTTCTTTGGAAAATTTCCCATCTTGAGAAAAGGCTTTTAATTTGGAGGAGACATTAACAAAGTCACTCAGGATGGCCTTCCAAATTGGCAGATACAAAGAAAATTTTGCAGAATTTTGCCTATAGGTGTCATCTAACACCCTATATTACTTCTTGAGGAATAAGAAAGTATTTGGATTTCATTTTCTAGATCCCTCTGTCATTCTGTTTCAAGATTACCTTCTTCAAAATGAGTAACAATACACTCTTCTCTATCTGTTTTTTGTACACTCTTGGAGAACTGATTTTTTTCAATCTTTTTTTCTCCTTTCTGTTTATCGTGTTAAGTGTTGGGTTGGGAGGTTTGAAATCCTCCTGCTTTGAATCATGCTATTTCCCCCAAATCCCCCATCAGCTTTCATCCTGTCTTCCAAGTCATCTTTCCTACCTTTGATTTCCATATCTGCATATGAAATATTCAAATACCTCCCTTTAATATGGTTTACTGTCACTAACAATTTACGACCTATTTTGTTTCCTTTTGTTTTGTTTCACAACCTCTCTTCTCTGGACAGCCATCTTTCTTCCTTATTTATTAAACGTTGACTTGATTATGATCTTTTCCAGCCTAATATTCCCGCTTTAAAATGTCATAATCAACCTCAGTGCCCCGTATCTATTGCTATGTACAAATTAGCCCACACTTAGTGATTTTAAAGTAACATGTTTCTCACAGCTCAGCTGGATGACTGATGGTTCTCCCTTGAGGCCCCTCACTTAGCTGTAGTCAGAGGAGGAGACCAAAATCATCTGCAGATTTCTTTGCCCATTCAAGTCCAGCTGGGCTGGGAAGAGGTGAACATCCAAGAGTTATAACAGCTGGAGCTCCCTGGGCATCTATCTCTATCCCCAAGTTGTCCTGCCATGGAGTTTCTCCAGCATCGTGGCTTTGAGGGCCAGGCAGTGACAAAGTCCTGCCCAATTTCAAGAGGACAGTAAATAGACTCCACTTCTTAATTGGGGCATTGCAAAGTTTTTGTTTTTGTTTTTTTTTGCGGTACACGGGCATCTCACTGTTGTGGCCTCTCCCCTTGAGGAGCACAGGCTCTGGATGTGCAGGCTCAGCAGCCATGGCTCATGGGCCCAGCCACTCTGCGGCATGTGGGATCTTCCTGTACCGGGGCATGAACCTGTGTCCCCTGCATCGGCAGGCGGACTCTCAACCACTGCGCCACCAGGGAAGCCCATTGCAAAGTTCTTGAACATCATATTGGACTGTACCTACTAGTATGGCTATTTTCAAAAAAAAACATCAACAATCTGTCAGTCCTCCTTCTGGCCGCAACAGTTCACTTTCCTTCCACATGAAAAATATACCAACCTTTACCCACAAGACCCTCCAAAGCCTTATTCCACAATGGCATCAGGCTCAGGCTTTAGATCCAGAATCTCATTATCTAAATTAATTCTAGATGTGGTGATACACCTAGGGTGCAGTTTCTCAATCATACTCCTTGAGAATGGTTCTTCTTAACCTGAGGATTTGTGATGGGGAGAGAAAAGTCTTCTGCCCCACCATCCTCCTTATGGCCAACATAGAAAAGTGCATCAAGCATAGGATTACCACTATAGACATTCCCACTTGAAGGAGGTATACTGGAGCACACACAGAAGTTCCTGGCCCATAGCCTGAAATCCTGAAATCAAGCCTGATTCATGTTGTCAGTTCTTGATTAGAGCTCAACTCTAATGCCTGGAGATGATTCTTTGCTCTGGGACATAGAGAGGGGACATGTCTATGGGACATAGCTCTGCCCTCTGAATTATTGTTCCCTTTTCTAAAAATGTAGCACATGTTCACAACTTCATAGTTTTGTCACCCTGCTTCCCACCTGTAGAAATAACGGGTCCAGCGCTCTCTTTTTATTTCTTAGTATCCTTATCACTTTCGGTGTAAGCTAATACAATTCCTTTAACAACTTTCTGATTCATCAATTTATAATTTGCCCTATTAGGTAACAGACACACTCACAACTTTCTTCCAGATAAGCCTACTGTACTGTGGACTCTCTGGGGGATTGCTGTGTGACAAGGAGCTTAAGATTTTCAGAAGACCCGTGTTGAAGAGATAGAATCAGCAAGCCATGTCCTTATGATGTTTAGAAAGATTTTTGTCTATTTGAAAGGGTCTATTAGACAACATCTTAAATAGTTCTATGTTTTTAGCAAAGTGCTTTACTCTCACACCTTTGGCTTCTCCTTTACATCATATGTTCATGGAATTATATTGATTCTGTCTTCTGTCTAGAAGAATTTCAGCACTGTTTACCCACTGGTAGGGCTGGGAATGGGAAACAGTTTTATTTCCAAACTACCAAGTCTTAGGCTCTTTCATATTTATATTCTTTAGATTATTTATCTCCTTTTACATTTTACTATTTGCCCTAAGAAGAAGCCACGTAACACTGTCAACATTATACCCAGAAATCTCCTTAGTTAGGTCAACCAGGACCTTAGGTATGTTGCTGTTTCCATGTTACAGTTGGCAATCGATGCTAAATTTTCTACCACTCTGTAAGAAAGTTCCTCTTTCCTCTAGTCCTACTAATCTTTTGCTCACTTTTCTCTAAGTCTTCCCTAAAGATCTCCTTGGGGATCATTAAGATCCCACTAACCATTTTTAAAAAAACTTTTATTGGAGTATAGTTGATTTAAGATGTTGTATTAGTTTCTGCTGTACAGCAAAGCGAATCAGTTATACATATACATACAGCCACTCTTCTTTAGATTCTTTTCCCATGTAGGTCATTACAGAGTACTGAGTAGAGTTATAGTAGGTCCTTATTTGTTATCTATTTTATATATAGTAGTGTGTATATGGCTCTTTTAACTTTTTCTTGGTCCCTTAGTTCCAAAGTCTCTCAGTCACTTAGTCTCAAAGCCACTGCCACACGTCAGACTGTTAGAACAGCACCTCACTTAATGGTACCAACACGTGTTGCAGTTACCCACTGCTGCATGACAAGTCATCCTATAACTTAGCGGCCTTAAACAACAGCATTCACTTTATTATTGTGTTTCACATTTCGGGGGGTTGACTGTGCTCAGTGGGGCAGTTATCACAGTTCTCCCCCACTGCCTTTCATGTAGGTATAGTCTAGTGTGGCAGGAGCTGGAACCATGTGAAGATCTGCTCTCCCATATGTATGGTGACAGGGCTGCAAGACTCTAACTGCTGGGGACTGGAAGGGTTGGAATACTTGGATGTTTCTATCTCGATGTGGTGTGTCCACTTGGCCTTTTTAGCTTGGAGGCTTCAGGATAGTTGGAATTCTTATACGATGGATCTTTGCTCCAAAGTGAGTTTGCCAAGAGAGACACAGATACAGACAGAGAGGCAGAATCTGTCCACCTCTTCTAATCTAGCTTCAGAAGTCACATATGTCACTTCCACGGTCTTCTACTTGTTGGGCCAGCCTGAAATGCCTGCCAAGACTCAAAGTGAGAATACATTACACTCTGTTTCCTTGATGAGAAGATTCTGGAAGAACATGTGGGACCAGAACTATTGTTGTGGCCATGTTGGGAGAATATAATCCACCACACTGAGTCCTAACTAATATTTCAGGACTTCAATTTGTTTTAGACGTAAAACACTGGGGCACAAGTAGATTGAAAGTGAGAATAGAGATGGTATGGTGAACCCCATCCTGAAAGATAAGGATAAGCTTGAGACTCTCTCAGAAGGGAGTCAGGAACTCTGAGCCAGGGATTACAGCTGTAAAGATTTCAAAAGTTTTTCAAACTTTGCCACTTCCTCTCTTGTTGCCATTGCTGTCAACCCTTGGACTTGACTTCAGGAGAAATAAGGAAGAGTATTAGCAATAGACTGATTCCATACTGCAGCTGTTTATAGAGCTAGATCCTCAAAGGAGAGCATGAGGGGTGTCTGCTCTCTAAGGCAGTGCAAAGAGCAAAATCCTGGGTCTTGCAGCCAAGAATCACAGTGCAGGACTCTGGATGGTCAGGACAGCCATGCAACCATGAAGTGGAGACAAATGGGGCAGGCCCTGGCGTTGTACTATTTAATCTTCACAGCAACCCTGGAAGAAACCTTTCTGTGTCATAGATGAGAACATTGAGGCTCCTGTGTTTGATCAACTTCACACAGCTACGAAGCAGAAAACTAGGACACGAAACCACACAAGTCTGTTCCCGAAGGCTGCGACATTTCACAGCAGTGCACTGGGGCAGGTGTCTGAGAAGACCATGGCCTCTCCACTCTTCAAGGGCACATTCATCCTCCCTCCCTGGACACAAGAAAGCAGAGACCAATAAAGACTCGGAGAGGCTGGTCTGAGGGCAGGGACATTTGCTCCTTCCTTCACAGAAGCACTTAGAGATTGAGCCAACTCCTTGCCAATTATAAGTTATTCTAAAGGAATGGAAATAGTCCATCAATGACTTTTGTGCCCCTAACCTCTGCTAAGCACTTCAACTTCCTTATTTAACTTTTCAGAGCATCTATTTAAGGTAGTAGTTATCTACTGCATTTTTCCAGGTGCAGAAGCTAAGACCCAGAAAGGTTGTCATCTTCCAATGTCACGTAAATAGTAAGCGGAAGAGTCAAGAATTTAGCCAAAGTTGACTGGCTGGAAACTTATTTTTGGGTTTCCAAATGTGCATTGAAAGACTGCCCAGGCTGGTTGGGGAGAGATTGAAGGAACTTCTGTTGTCTGGGGAACGACTGGATGGGCCTGGGCCCCTTAAACTCTTCTGCTGTACTAAATGTTGGAGTGTATCATCAAGAGTGAACACAGCTTTCAACCATCCTTAGGAAGCTGAAATCATGCAACATGCCAGATACACTCATCTGAGTTTATTAACTAGGGATTTAGAAATCTCTGTCCAGATTGGTTTTCATCCACATGTTTTAAGACAAATAATTGAAGATAATTATTTAACGTTACATCTGTAAATTGATACATCAAGCTAAGTGCTTAACGCACTTAATAACCATTCTTCGTCACAATGGCTCCGTGACATGGTTTACTGTCCTCAGGCTACAGGTATGAAAACTAAGGACCAGAGATGCTAAGTAACCCCTGGCCTTCTGTGGTTGCACAGCTCATTCCGGAGGAACCAGAATTAAGATGCAAGTTTGCTTAACTCTGAAACCTGTGTTCCTTCTGTCATTCCCCAGTTCCATTGGGAAGAGTCCCCTTCACATACCCCTTATACTTAAAGGATAATACATGCTTCCTTGCTTATGCTGTCCTTTTCCTGGAGGATTTTATTCAGAAATTCATTTGTCTTTGCTTCTTGGGGGTTGCTTCCTCCTGACTTATGACTCAAGCTTTTTAGATCATTTGCCCCCCAAACCTCTCATTAGGGAATCCAGGGTGGGGAGAGTTCTAGGTATAGTTAAAAAGGATTTCCCCCCCCCTTCCTATTTTTGCTTTTATTTTTAACTGCACTTCTTTCTGACAGGAACTCTGTTTGTCCTGACTTGCGTCTGATATTATGAGTCACTGGGGAGATATAATATGCTGATTGCCGAACCAGGTTATTATTTTTTCTTTTTCTGTGACTCATTCTCTTCAAAATCTCTAATTTATGATAAAAGTCAGTAAGATGTAAGCACAGAAAATGTTTTGAGTGGGTTGTCTTAATAGGTTTGGGCCCACTTTGTCTTTTTTAACTCTTGGGCTGAACAATGTAAACCAGCATGCCTCTTAGAAAAAGCTAGAGCCAGCGGTCAGGCATTCTCCCTGTACCAGGGCCAGACAGGATGACCTCTGGGCAGCAATGGAGCTGGATTCAGAGGATGAGTTCAACCCACGGCCCCAGATGAAGGAAGAAGAGAAAGCCTTTAGTGAGATATTATTAATGTTCCTATATATGGGCATCCAAAGCACAAAGAGCAAAAAAAAATTTTTTGATGTACAATGTTTCTAGTAAAGAAAAACTGTAAGCTGTCATCCTCTTAAAATGCCACTGAAAAATGAAGCAAACTCAGACGCAGAATAGGAGCATGGTTCAACATCATTACAGCGAAACTAAGAAAATGTACTCGGGGATGGAGAGAGATGGGAAGACTTTTCTGGACCACTTTATTACATAAACAAAGAATCAGACTATTAGGTCAGGACAGGATTTTGAATGCCTCACCCAATGCACGGCCACCTTCTGTAGCCCCTTGGACCCATGCAGCCTCTGCCTGGAAGTAAGTCTCCAGTTACTGGGATTTCACTACGTGCTCAAGTAAACAACCATCAGAAATTCACTAGTAATTGAACACTTACTCTGTGTCCCGATCTCTCCCAGGAATCAAAGATACAAATGTGATATCCATGGCTCTGAGCTGCTTTGGTCTTAGGAGGACAAACTTCTTACCCAGCCCCACCTAAAGTTCCTCTGGCACCCCAGCCTTGCTCTAACCCTTTTCCCTTATTCTGGGCAGTAGCCAGAGCATGAGACTGAGGCAGCTTCTAAGCAGCTATATTTGCCTTTTGTCCCTGGGTTGCTTTTTTGTGTCAGGAGCCATGCCTTGTCAGTGCCACTACCTGGGAGTTTTCCAAAAGTCGAGGGAAAATCATCTTTTTCCGAGCTTCCATGGTGCCGTAGCTGGATAGCTCATATCCCTCTTCCAATTTAAGTGGTCGCCTCCTGTTGTGGACTGAATTGTATTCCCCCTACCTCCACCCTGACAAATCTGTATGTTGAAACCCTAAACCCCAATGTGATTGTATTTGGACATAGAGTATTTCAGGAAGTAATAAGGTTAATGAGGTCATAGGAGTGGGGCTGTAATCTGATTGGGCTTGTGTTTTTATAAGAAGAGGAAGAGATACCAGAGATGTGCATACCTTGAGGAAAGGCCGTGTGAATTAGACCTTGAAGGGTAAGTAAGAGTTCACGGATGGAGAAGAGAGAAAAATGTGTCCCAGTGAGAACAGTGGCCTGTGAGGCAGTGGGGAGGTGTGGGAAAGTGAGGCATGTGTGAGGAAGGGCAAGCGGGTTTGTGTGGTTACAGCTCAGGGTTCTGCCTTAGGAGGGGAAGAGCACCACAGAGGATGTGATTACTACAGATTTACTGGTACAATTAGCAAACTGTTCTCCAGAAAGGGAAGGAGCATTTCCTAGGCCCTTTGAGCCCATGTTTCTTCTGAGAAAATATGAATGCAATACATGACAAATGAAAGACATAATGATTTTTTACTAGAAACTTTCCTGGAGTGGGAGAGGGAGGCCTGGGTAAAACACAGCTCCTTGCTCCCCTCTCCTAAGTGTACGCTGGTACCAAAGTGTAAAATGGCACCAAAAAAATAGAGAAATTAAACTTTGCCTTTCATGGATATGTTCTCTCTGACAGTTCCACCATCAAATCAAGATGCAGGGAGGAGAGCTATGCAACTTTTTAAGATCCTTCATTGGATAAATAATAGAACATGGATTTAGTCTCAGATCTTTGATTCCAAAGCTGTTGTCCTCAACCATATTCCCTCCCTCAGATGTTGAATTTTTATAAAGAAATAGAAGCAGTTTAATGTATTATGATAACTTATTTTTCTGACCTTAGGAAAGTGTCCAACAATTGCCTAAATTACCTATGGAATAAACAATTCTACTTTGGAACTGTTGACTCTCTCCTCCCTCACCAAACTGAAGTGGATTACTTTAATGGGAAAAATGCAAGTTTACATTTTAAAAAACAATCTACATAAGGTGTTAAGCCAGTACCTTATATACAGTAGTTGCTCAGTAAATGTTGGCTATTACTAATGCAAATAAAAAACTATATTTTCCTAATTATGTATATATATACATATATACACACACACAGTTAAGAAAATTTTGTTTTTCCTAATATATATGTGTCTGTGTGTGTGTGTGTGTATATATATATATATTCACATATAGTAGGTAAATGGGAATTTAAAACAAAGTATTACTCATAAATACACTGATTTAATTTACTCATTTCTTCATTCAGCCAATATTCCCTGAGCATCAATATTCTCTAGACCTTTCAGATCAAAGCTTACATCCTTCAAGAAAGAGTTTACATCTCTAAACTCCAAAAGGAGCTGTGACTCAATCAGCCTTTGTTAGCAAAATAGTATGGCAAGTGGTACAAACTTTGATAACATCTTCATATGACAATGATTTTGTAAGACTTTCTGTAAAGAGAAGAGAAAGATAATCCCGTCTTTCCTCTCACAGAGTTGGTTGATTTCTTTTAGCTCTTAATTGATCAGAAAAACTTCTTTCAGCATCATCACTCTTTTCATGCCGTGAAATTGTTTACTATTGTCAAATGTGGAAAAGCCACCATCATGTTTCTTTTATTTAAAAGCTATACAATTTGGGTTCATTTCAAGTTTTCTTGGCAGTAGCGATTCTTAAACTCTTTGATTAGACAATGTTCATTAACCAGCTTGTCAAAATGTCACAATTGTGTATTATGGGTTTGTTATTTTTGTGGATGTCAGTATTTTCATTCAAATCAGCAAGAATTTAAACAGTTATTTTAATAATTCTATTTCATCTGATTTTCTTCTAAAAAGTGTGAGGTATTTTAATTGTATCTGCTGCATTATCAAGTGTATTCTTGGAAGGGTAGAACTTCTGTTTCAAATTATCTGCTTTTAATTTTATATGTTTGATGATTGGGAGGATTTTCCACAGATTAGCTCCTGGCTCTGTGCATTTTGAGACCTGTTTCTCCACTACTCTCCACACATTGCTGGGTTTATGGAGTAAGTGCATACTGTGAATTAACCTTCGACCCTGCATGTTGGGTCATGGAACTGGGGGAGTCGACACCTGGATGGTAGGACCATTTCTAGACTCCATTCCTACACAAAAATGGTTAGCAGTAACTCAATTGTTCTGGAAGTGAGTGTGAGACATAGATTCATTTCAAGAAACTCAGACTAAGTCCAACTCAAGTTCTTCTTCCCAGTTAGATGCTCAAAATTCCCATGGCCACTCTAACATCACCCAACATGAGGGAAAGTTTGACAGAGAAAATGGAATGGGCAGAGATAGTGGTCTTAATTGATTGTGGTTAAAGAATCTTAACTTTTGCAAATTTTATAAAGCCATATGACTATCTAAGCAAGCTGCCAGTGCCTTCAAGGGCCTTGGGAGGGGCCCAGGCAAAGGAGGATGCTGAAGCTTAAGTTCCATTAAATTCATGGGAAACACATGCCTGGCTCCATGTTTGGAGCCTTTGCAAAGTGAAAGACCAGTTTACATCACTCTGAAAAGCACTGACTAGGATAACGAGAACACAGTCTAAGCCCCAGACCATGACCCAGGACCTAGATTCTTCTATATAAATAGGCACATCTCTTGTGATCATGAAGCCTGTCAGGACCTGGACATAAAAGTCATCTCTCTTCCCATGTACTTTTCGGCACCAACTGTCGATTTATAGCTGTGGTCATTTAAATGGTTCTGGGTAAAGAATTACAACTTTGTACTCTAAATCAGCCTGCCAGGATGTAGGTAAATCCTCACCTATAGTTCCTCAATGTTGTAATCTGATCAAAAGCAAAGACTTGAAGAAATCATGACCCCAAAGTTGCCCAAGCTGACTGTAAAACAACCAGATATCGGTAGGAAAGAATGAATTGGGCTCTAACTATATGAGGGTCTGAATGGCTGGAAAAAGGGGAAAACATGCCTCATGGATGTGCCGAGTCTCAGCTGAATGCTTCAAGGAATCGTTCCCTTGATGGTTCTGCTCTCCTAGTTTCCTTGGAGATCCGTCCTCCACACTCCTACAACCGGGGTGGTTTTCAAGAAAAGAAAATATGACCATTTCACTCCTTTCCCTTAAAACTAGCAATAGTTCCAATGCATGTTAGAATAAAGTCCCAAGAATTCAGCAGACATGCAGAGTCTTCATTACCTAGCCTTTGTCTGACAACAGTATTATCTCACATTGCAGTCACCATCACCTCTATACCTGTGGTAGTCAGGGGTCTCCAGAGAAACAGATCCAAAAGACTATCTATATCTATATCATGTATGTTCTTCCTATCTATCTATCTATCTGGATTTAAATTAACCATCACAATACCCTTCCTAGGTTGATTGCTAATGCCTATTTTTATTTTTGTCCATATCATACTGCTCTGGGTGTTGAGTCTAATTAGGGAGTCTGTTAAGTTTCTTTAAGATTCTATTAGTCAGTGTCTAGTAACCAACCACTTTAGGTGTTTCACAGGGAGAATTTAATACAGAGAAGGTGTTATAAGGACAGAGAGAACAGAAGAGAAGATAAAGGGGGTGAAACAGTAAAAGGAAAAAATGGTATTACCCAGAGCTCAGAATATGCTGACACCCTTACGCAGCAGTCTACAGGACTATACCTGCTACCAAGCTTTTGGAGACACTATCACAGCCAATCCTGACTTTATTTAAGTGTCACTGCTTGGGCCAGGGCTGGAGCTACAAATAGGTACTACTTCTGCTCAGGCCACTGAAGTCTGCAACCCCCTTATGCTCACGGCCAACTACATCCATCAACTTCTACACTGTCAGAGGCACAAACCTCAGCTTCTCTCCCCTGTCTAGAGATCCCCAGCCAGCACTTGCTATCAGCAAGGGAGCTTGGAAATACAGTTTGCAAGCTCCCAGCTTAAGCATACAAGCAAGTGTGTCTTCTACTTTGGAGGGTCTCTGGGAGCTTCTGATCTGGAGGATTTTACTGTTGTCTTCACATGTCTCTTTTCAGCCTCTTTGTCAAAGCAGCAGTAAAAGTTTAAATAAGTTAATCTGTTGCCAAGCAACTCACTTTTGTCTCAGCACACTTCTCATTGCCGGTGGTTGCATTTTTCTATTTCTTCAGTGACAAGGCATTGGCAGGTTTTAAAGAATTATACATACACCTACGATACCCAGAGGTTTAATATTTTTTTACTTTTCTAAAAAAGTGCTGATTTTTATTACTTTAGATAGAGGTCTCTCTGAAGCTGAAGAGTGAAGTTATGTCGCTTTTCAAAATCTCGTGTACTTTCAAGAGACATTGGCTGCACCATATATATTTACAGGCTTTTCACTTCCTTGTTTTAAAAATGAAGTAGATTTAGTGCCTTAAAGAAAGCCATGGATCCTTCCATCTTATTTTCTTTTTTTGTTGTTCTTCTGTTGAGCATTAATCATATTCCAGATTTACCATTGTTTCTTGAGGAAAAAGAATGTTCAAAAGAAACTAGCTGCTGAAGCAGAGATTTTGGACATTACCATTCAGCTGCTATTTGGTCTTTCAATTTTAAAAGTTTCAGTTTATTCTTCACTAGGAGAACTCTATATATACACACACATACTTATAAATGTGCATTTTTTTTCACATCTACCTTCTACCTGTATTAGTGGAAGGGAAGGGAGGGACATTTGTAGAGTACCCTGTTGTTGGTAGGTGCTGTTCTCTATTTCAGCCCTGTGTGTGTAGTTCATGGTTTCCCCTTAGGTCTTATTGTGCCCATTTTACAGACGAAGAAGCAAGGATCAGAGAAACTGAGTAACTTGCCCGAGTCACACCTGTCATTGTCAGAGAAGGAATGAAGCCCAGGCGTGTTGGTGTAGAGGTTTGAGACTCTGTCACTGTTCTGTGATGGTCTCCTAGGGCGTCCCGGGTGCATGTTTCATGCTTAGGATCATGGTGAAGTTGATGAACCCGAAGATCCTTTTAAAATCTGAGTTTCTAAAGTTTCTATTTCAGTTTTGTTTAAAGTTATTCTTTTTCTCACTGTGATCCTAACCGAAATACTTTCACATACCCAATTACATAATAACAAAAGTCTCCAGGAAAGAGAGGATGGTGCCATGAACAATCAGTCAAGAATTCTTATCCTAGCTACAGAATCTGTCACACCAGCAGTTTCAACCTGGGTCTACTTTATGAGCACATTTTAAAGACATGGTATTGAGCTATGGCAGCAGCAGGTAATTCCCTTTGGTTGTCCTACCAATGAGATATTTTGACCAAAAATTCTAGAAGGTAAAAGAGACTGCACCATTCTGTTGCCTTTAATATCCACAGACTCAGCTAAAAAATGACTTTATCTTTAGCTCTAGCCTATCTCTTATTTGTGTTTTTTGCTTTGCTGCCACAACTGCACATTTTGAGAGCAATAGTTAAAATAGGAGTAAGTATTTCCTTCTGTTTTTTACTTAATGGGCTGATCAAGACTTAGGAGACAGGGAAAGCAAGACCATCTTTTGGTCAAGTGTATTTGGATTCTCCAACCAAAAGTATCAACCTTGCTGCCTGTTGTCACCTAGTGCCTACCTCCCACAAACCAGTGGAACCAGGGTTTATTGTGTCTTAAAGTACTGTTCTTTATGTTATATTTGTTTCAATATATTAAAATGCCAGCATCCTAGGAGATGTAAAAATGTAGCTATCAGCCAGTTGAACTTTGAGTGGGAAGTTGGGGAATTGTTTTATATGGAGATGGTGTAAGAAGAAAAGGTCGTTGTCAAGGTGAATCAAAGTATACTTTAAGTCCAACTCTAAGATTCAAAATCCCTCCTCTTAGACCTGACGCCATCTTTATCTCTAATTCATAACCTTTGAAATGCAAAATTCTGAAATAGGTTCTGCAAAAACAAAAGGCATCAGATGAGTGCATGTTGGAAAGAAGAGAAAAACTACTATGAAGAAGGTAAGGTCCACACAGTTATAGAAACACCTTCCCTTCTGCCCTGTTCCTGGGATTTGGGGAAGTTAATCTGGAGAGTTTTCGTCTATCCTAAATTACCTTAGATTTGATCATTGTATTTATTATATCATGAAACATTTGAAGGTGCATTATTAAAATATATTAGCATCTATGTTCATCAGTGATATTGGCCTGTAGTTTTCTTTCTTTGTGACATCTTTGTCTAGTTTTGGTATCAGAGTGGTGATGGCCTCATAGAATGAGTTTGGGAGTGTTACTCCCTCTGCTATACTTTGGAAGAGTTTGAGAATGATAGGTGTTAGCTCTTCTCTAAATGTTTTATAGAATTCATCTGTGAAGCCAGCTGGTCCTGGGCTTTTGTTTGTTGGAAGATTTTTAAACACAGTCTGAATTTCAGTGCATGTGATTGGTCTGTTTATATTTTCTATTTCTTCCTGGTTCAGTCTTGGAAGGTTGTGTTTTTCTAAGAACTTATCCATTTCTTTGTGGTTGTCCATTTTATCGGCATATAATTGCTTGTACTAATCTCTCATGATCCTTTGTATTTCTACAGTGTCAGCTGTTACTTCTTTTTCATTTCTAATTCTATTGATTTGAGTCTTCTCCCTTTTTTTCTTGATGAGTCTGGCATAGATGTAAAAATCTTCAACAAAATACAAGCAAACAGAATCCAACAGCACATTAAAAGGATCATCCACCATGATCAAGTGGGGCTTATCCCAGGAATGCAAGGATTCTTCAATATATGCAAATCATTCAATATGATAAACTATATTAACAAACTGATGGAAAAAAACCATACGATCATCTCAATAGATGCAGAAAAAGCTTTCAACAAAATTCAACACCCATTTATGAAAAAAACCCTCCAGAAAGTAGGCATAGAGGGAGCTTACCTCAACATAATAAAGGCCATATATGACAAACCCACAGCCAACATCATTTTCAATGGTGAAAAACTGAAACCATTTCCTCTAAGATCAGGAAGAAGACAAGGTTGTCCACTCTCACCACTGTTATTCAATATAGTTTTGGAAGTTTTAGCCATAGCAATCAGAGAAGAAAAAGAAATAAAAGGAATACAAATCGGAAAACAAGAAGTAAAGCTGTCACTGTTTGCAGATGACATGATACTATACATAGAGAATCCTAAAGATGCTACCAGAAAACTACTAGAACTAATCAAAGAATTTGGTAACGTAGCAGGATACAAAATTAATGCACAGCAATCTCTTGCATTCCTATACACTAATGATGAAAAATCTGAAAGATAAATTAAGGAAACACTCCCATTTACCACTGCAACAAAAAGAATAAAATACCTAGGAATAAACCTACCTAAGGAGACAAAAGACCTGTATGCAGAAAACTAAAAGACACCTATGAAAGAAATTAAAAATGATACAGACAGATGGAGAGATATACCATGTTCTTGGAGTGAAGAATCAACATTGTGAAAATGACTATACTACCCAAAGCAATCTACAGATTCAATGCAATCCCTATCAAACTACCAATGGTATTTTTCACAGAACTAGAACAAAATATTTCACAATTTGTATGGAAACACAAAAGACCCCAAAGAGCCAAAGCAATCTTGAGAAAGAAAAACGGAGCTGGAGGAATCAGGCTCTGGACTTCAGACTATACTACAAAGCTATAGTGATCAAGACAGTATGGTACTGGCACAAAAACAGACATATAGATCAATGGAACAGGATAGAAAGCCCAGAGATAAACCCATGCACATATGGTCACCTTATTTTTGATAAAGGAGGCAAGAATATACAATGGAGAAAAGACAGCCTCTTTAATAAGTGGTGCTGGGAAAACTGGACAGCTACATGTAAAAGAGTGAAATTAGAACACTCCCTAACACCATACACAAAAATAATTCAAAATGGATTAAAGACCTAAATGTAAGGCCAGACACCATAAAACTCTTAGAGAAAAACATAGGCAGAACACTCTATGACATAAATCACAGAAAGATCTTTTTTGACCCACCTCCTAGAGAAATGGAAATAAAAACAAAATAAACAAATGGGATCTAATGAAACTTAAAAGCTTTTGAACAGCAAAGGAAAACATAAACAAGATGAAAAGACAACCCTCAGAATGGGAGAAAACATTTGCAAATAAGCAACTGACAAAGGATTATCTCCAAAATTTACAAGCAGCTCATGCAGCTCAATATCAAAAAAACAAAAAACCCAATCCAAAAATGGGCAGAAGACCTAAATAGGAATTTCTCCAAAGAAGATATACATATTGCCAACAAACACATGAAAGGATGCTCAACATCACAAATCATTAGAGAAATGCAAATCAAAACAATGAGGTATCACCTCACACCAGTCAGAATGGCCATCATCCAAAATTCTACAAACAGGGTTATTCCCTTGTGGCGCAGTGGTTAAGAATCCACCTGCCAATGCAGGGGACATGGGTTCGAGCCCCAGCCTGGGAAGATACCACATGCCATGCAGCAACTAAGCCTGTGCGCCACAACTACTGAAGACCATGTGCCATAACTACTGAAGCCCATGCACCTAGAGCCCATGCTCCACAACAAGAGAAGCCACCACAATGAGAAGCCTGTGTACCACAACGAACAGTAGCCCCCACTCACTGCAACCAGAGAAAGCTTGCGTGCAGCAATGAAGACCCAATGCAGCCAAATAAATAAATTTTTAAAAAGAAAATTCTACAAACAACAAATGCTGGAGAGGGTGTGGAGAAAAGGGAACCCTCTTGCACTGTTGGTGGGAACGTAAATTGATACAGCCACTATGGAGAACAGTATGGAGGTTCCTTAAAAAACTAAAAATAGAACTACCATATGACCCAGCAATCCCACTACTGAGCATATACCCTGAGAAAACCATAACTCAAAAAGAGTCATGTACCACAATGTTCATTGCAGCTCTATTTACAATAGCCAGGACATGGAAGCAACCTAAGTGTCCATCGACAGATGAATGCATAAAGAAGATGTGGCACATATATACAATGGAATATTACTCATCCATAAAGAGAAACGAAATTGAGTTATTTGTAGTGAGATGGATGGAACTAGAGTCTGTCATATAGAGTGAAGTAAGTCAGAAAGAGAAAAACAAATACCGTGTGCTAACACATATATATGGAATCCAAAAAAAAAAAAAAAAAAAGTTCTGAAGAACCTAGGGGCAGTACAGGAATAAAGACGCAGATGTAGAGAATGGACTTGAGGACATGGGGAGGGGGAAGAGCAAGCTGGGACGAAACGAGAGAGTAGCATGGACATATATACACTACCAAATGTAAAACAGATAGCTAGTGGGAAGCAGCCGCATAGCACAGGGAGATCAGCTCGGTGCTTTGTGACCACCTAGAGGAGTGGGATAGGGAGGGTGGGAGGGAGGCTCAAGAGGGAGGGGATATGGGGATGTATGTATATGTAGAGCTGACTCACTTTGTTATAAAGCAGAAGCTAACACACCATTGTAAAGCAATTATACTCCAATAAAGATGTTAAAAAAAAAGTATTAGCATCTTTTTTTTTGCGGTACACAGGCCTCTCACTGTTGTGGCCTCTTCCGTTGTGAACGCGCAGGAAGGCTCAGAACGTGCAGGCTCAGCGGCCATGGCTCACGGGCCTAGCCACTTCGCGGCATGTGGGATCTTCCCGGACACGAACCCGTGTCCCCTGCATCGGCAGGTGGACTCTCAACCACTGCGCCACCAGGGAAGCCCAAGTATTAGCATCTTTCATGATAATTATTCACTTAATTCTCCCAGCCCTCTCCTTCCAGGCTGTGAAGTTTGTTAAAGGGAGAGAGGGAGTCCCATTGTTTCTTCCTCTTTTAGCTCCCTACTGTCCCCAAAGCATCCAGCACAGGCAGGCATCTTATTGGCAGTTTTAGAAGAAGCTATGAATGTCCTCTTCCTCCTTATTTTCTCTTCAGATCTGCCTACCTACAGAAAGGAGAGACTTTTAGGGATCAGCTGTGTCCTCGCAAAAAGAGGCCTGTCACAGACAGTAACTGGGTGAGTAAATCTGTCCAATTCCAGGAGTCAGTACAGGAAGTTCACTGTTGCAAAAAATCTAAACTATATCCTCCAACTTGGCCTTTCTCACTGTATTTTGATTTTCCCTGGGTCCTGTGGCTAGCTCCCAGTTGCTTCACAACTTTGTCAAAGAGACAGTTAACTATTGACTTCTTCAACTCTGAAGTGCCAACTAGGAGCCCATCATGTATGTATGTATGTATGTATGTATGTATGTAGTACTGATTACATACATTCACTCATTTAATGCTTGTAAAAATTCTGGGGGGGGGTTACAAATGGGGAGATGATGCCTTAAGGAATTAAGAAAAAGAAACCTTGCTAGAGTTAAATAGCTAATTAGTGGCCAAGCTGAGAGTCAAATTCAGGGCTACTTGACTCCAAATTTCCTGATATTTGTACCACCATCCAAGACCTTTGTAATCATTGCTTTGTCCCACTTCCATCTCTTCACATGTGTTTCTTGGTGGACATAGACACCTACCCCAGGTGTGATAGAAGAAAGTCTCCTTTGTGGTTCAGTTCTAGATACTGCCTCTTGACAGTGTTCTTTCCACTGCACCACTGGGCAGGGTCTGCAAAGGAGCAACAGGCCTCCAAGTTCTCCTGCAGCTTGTTCATCCTGTGAGTCATCTAAGATCACCGTTTTACTTCTCTTCATGACCAAGGACCTGTTTACACCACAGTGTTTCTTTCTCCTGTGAGAAGAAGCAGATTCTAACAACAAAGAAACCCTTGCCAGGAGTGGAGTGATCTCTTGTGTAGTCCATTGCTGTGACCAAGGTTGTATGCTTCCATCCACTCGTTTATTTATTCACTCCTTTTTAAAAGACACATTGAGCCTATTTAATAGAAGACGTTCTAGAGATGCAAACTTAAAATAATAACACGTTATGGACTAAATGTTTGTGCCCCCCAACCCCCATGAGTTTGTATGTCGAAATCCTAACCCCCTATCAGGAGTTGGGGCCTTGCGGAGGTAAATAAGTCATAAGGGTGGGGCCCTCATGAATGAGGTAAGCGCTCTTATAAGAGGAACCCCAGAAAGCTCTTTTGCCCTTTTCCTGCCACGTGAGGACTCAAGGAGAAATTGGATGTGTACAGCCAGGAAGAGAGCGCTTCTCACCAGAACACATGTCTGCTGGCACCCTGATGTCGAAGTTCCAGCCTCCAGAACTGTAAGAAATAAATTACTGTTGTTCATAAGCCACCCAGTCTATGGTACTTTGTTACAGCAGCCAGAACTAAGCAAATAACTTTCACAATTGTCTCTATTCATTTTCTTTAAATTAAGGTAGAATCTGAGCATAATTTCCAGATCGCCTGAGAAAACCAACCTGTCAAGGACAGATAAGATTCTTGATAACTTTTTCATGAAAATGGTTAGGGGGCAGAGTTAGGGTTCAGGGTCACTGTCCCTCTCTTGGTTAGAAAGGCAAGTCATTGCACTTGGTTGGAGTGATACTGTGCTCCCTCCCTTTGATGGATGATACCCTCCAAAGCTGATTACACTCTATAATAGCAAAAACAATCTGCGGATTATAAGAATCTAGAGCAGGAGGAATCATCCTGGTCTCTGCTTTATGAGACGTTCACCAGCCATGTGGAACCACTTTTGGTTGCTCAATCACTGCAGCTCTGAAATACTTTAAAATTCTGAGCCATGTGTTGCCACATACTAAACACAGATTCAGCAAACCATCCGCTGCGGCATTCTCGTGGAATCACAGTTGAAGGGTTGTCAGAGGTTCTGAATTTGCATACCAGAAACAGCAACACTTCATCAGGGCTTTGAGAAGGTCCCCGGGGAAGCGGAGGCATTCCTGCTTTCCTTCCTTCCCTTCTATGTAAGTTCCCAAACACTTATTTCAGACACCTGGATAATAGGTTATGATAGGTGAGTTTCTTCCACATTGCATTTAATGAGGATCACATTAAATTCTCTTGTTGGAAGAGCTTGAGAAGAGGGAGAGAACCAAAGTGAATCAGAACTGTGAGGGCAGACAGTCCGTGGGGATGGTCCCCATTCAGACTGAGAATGATCATTGCTTGTTGGTGCAAGGAAGCAGTCACACATGCTAAAGAGTGTTTCCTTATGCTGCTGTGTGTATTTAAGGCTGTGCCAGTCCTAACATAGATGCTTTAAAAAAATTTATCCTCTTCCACCAGCAGTCCCACTCCTAAAATAATGTTCCCGCCTATATTTGCTCAGCTAATTTCTTCTCATCCTTGACATTCGGCTCAAATATTACCTCAGGGAACTTCATTCATTCCACATCACATGTCCCTCCCTTGTGTATACCTTACATATACCTTATGTATACACCATATGTATACCACTCTCAGATGGAACTGTAACTGCCCCACTAGGTACCAACTCCTTGAAGGAATGGCCCTGACTAATTGATTTCTGTGACCCCAGGAGCCAGCATGGCACCTGGAAAAGAGTATTCACCCAGAAATTATTAATTGAATAAATTAGTAGATGAATAAATGATCACAATTGAAAAGTTATTAGTTATGTACATATTTCTGGTGAATGGTATGAATCCGTAATAGTTTTGTCCAACTTATTCAAATTTTCCAGAATCACAATGTCTAGGATTTTCCAAATCCTCATGAAATGAAGGGTCAGGAGCATGAACTGCATTTGAAATAGTGGATCGAATCATCTCATCCTCACCTGCTTAATAGAATTAAGATGTGAATAAATTTCTTCTCAGTTTTGATACTATGTACCTGGGATTTTAAAATTATTTTGAAATATAATATATATAAAGGAATATACATAATGTTTATGTACAATTTAAGGGATAATATCTGTATAAAAGAATAATAATAAAAACCCTCATGAACCTCCTACCTCGCTTAAGAAATAATGGACTATGGTCTTTGCCAACCTGGAAATGAAATGTGAACATATGACTATGTCTTAATTATAAGTACAATTTGTGAAAACTTTATATTGTGTTTAGTAAACATGATTAACATTAGCAAAGCATATATTCATTTACGATTAAGACCTGAAGAGTCAATTTAATGCTCTTGTAATCTCTGTGATACCTATTGTATTTCATGCGGTATCTCCTTGCTTTCCTGGTGTTGGATTACTCGCAGTTTTTTTTTGTGTGTGTGTACATGTGCATGTTTTAATCACCAGTCCAGCATTTTCCCTGAACTGTATACTGCATATATCTAATTATCTGATAGACATCTGTATCTGTACTTGCAACAGGTCCTCAAACTCAACATTACTAAAACTACATTGCTTAAATTCTCTCAGTACCTCCCATGACCTAATCCTTCTCTCTTTCTTAGTCTGGTCATTAACTCTCCCACACCATACATCTGGTGTTATCATGAGTTTTTTCTTCTCTTTTAAAACTGCACTGTGTCATGAAACCCTCATAAACAACTTTTCTATTCATGGCTTCTTTCATTCTAAGATATCTTGCACAAAATTTCCAGATTTTTTTTAAAACAAATCTCTCATCAATCACTCCTCTGTTTAAACAATAAACAGACAAACACTTTGATGCATCTCTGTGGCCTGTGATCTGGAGAGACCAAGGTTCTATGGTGTTAACTCAGGAGCCATCAGAAGGAAAACCCAGTGAGCAAAGGTGTGGTTTCCTAATCCCAGACTCCAGGGTCGCCTGAGACCCATAGAATGTTTACTTGGATCCAGCTACCACAGAAAGCAGAGGCAGAGATACTCTTCTGCATGGGAAGGAGGGGCAATGGCTGGTGAGAACCTTGGACTCGAGGAGAACAGGTCACTGGGCTACCCTCGCCCCATTTCAATGGGGCACACACTTGTCAATACATTGCTCCTCTTTATTCTAGAAAATCTAGTCTCAGTCTTATACAAAACATCCAGAACCTTCTCCTCTCTCAAATTTAGCAAAGGCCTATTCATTTTGCGTGCTTGATGCAATTTAAAGGTACTGAAGAGACTCTGCAAAGAAGTCAAAGTATTTCCCCTGAGGGGCTTTGGGTAAATGAATTTTTTATTTATAATTAAATGATTGAACTGTGACTGTCCCAATCAATCTGACTGTTCCCCAATTACAGATTAAAATACCTGTAATGGCCCCTTGGATTTCTAGAAGGTTCTATAGGTTACTAGGAGGTTTCACGTGCACCAGCTATATATATGTCTCTAAGGAAAGAAGGACTCAGATGATTACTTCTGTTTAGTAAAGTTTCCAAAAGAAAATGGAGGCTTCCATCAGGTAAATATTTTGGCCAGTGCTACTTTGCTAGCATCCAAGACAGACCAGTTGAGAAGCCGGGTACCTTAAAGTTCCGAGGCTCTTGATTGGATCTACTCTTTGCTACCTGGTATTCACACTATGATTTTTGTTTCTTTTTGCTAACACAGTGGATCCTGTTGTTCAGGCTTGCATTTTATTCAAGTCAGAATTGTTTATTAGGAAGTGTGAGGGTTGGTAAAAACCTGGATTAAAGTCACACTCTTGTTACATATTTGCTATGTGACATTTGATGATTTATTTAACATCCCTGGACTTCAATGTTCTCACATGTAAAAGAGAGATGCTATGATCTGCATCCCGGGGCTGTGTTGAGCATCACACAGGACTCTACAGTAACAGGTGGAAACACCGTGTGTATTATACGTACCAGTTGCTGTCCCTGTGAGGGCCACTCCCCAACGGTGGACACATAAGTGGTCATCACTCAGCTTGTCCCTGACTTCCAGGCTCCTGCTTTCCATTTGGGTCACATCCAGTGGAAGTCAGTGCCTTGAAAGGGGATTCCATGTGATAGCACCTCTGGGTCTGCCATATTTAGATGGTACACAATTAAACTTAAGCCTTATTGAGGGACTATTTTGCTCAGTAGATGTAATTAGAAGCCAACTCTGAATAGTGTTATAATTATAAATACAACTTAGTTTGACTCAACAAATATTCACTGAACACCAGATTTTATGTATATAAAGATTTAATAAGGGAAAAATTTCTTTAGTCAGGAAGATAAGCACGTAAATAATATCTTAGTGTGATAAATAAGAAATGTACATACAAAGGGCTATGAGGGCACAGAGGAGAACAGCATAAGCAGCTCTCCTTCATCAGTGGATGGGTTTAGGGAAGTCACATGGAAGACACAGCATCGGACTAAGACCCTGGAAGAAGAGACCATGTTGCCCTGGTAGAAAAGTGGGAAAAAACAAAACAAAACATTATGGGCAAAGAGAACAACACCTAAAATATCAACCAAGGTGTTCTGACCGGTTCTGGTTGCCACTCCTTACTCCCCATTTCACCCTGGGGAAATTACTAGACCTATCCTTCAGTTTCCTTATTTGGAAACCGATTCTAATAATATCTACCAAAAAGGTCTTGACACAGATGAAACGATATTGTGGAATTTCACTAATAGAATGCTAGGTATACAGGAGATATTCCGTAAATTTCAGACTTATCAATGGAACACAAAGAACTTGATGAGGGCAGCATAGTTGGGCATCTTAATGAAGGTCCCGGAGGTTAACATCCCTGGGAAACCAACAGTGTGGGTGCTTGGCTAAATGTGGACGCCTGTGAGAGTGCAGCTCCAGCCAGGTTTTGCAGTTGTGCGTTTGCTTCTCATTAAGCCCATCAACCTGAATTATTGGGGTACACATGTCCCCTCTCCCCCAGAGGACTATTCCCTGTGCTTGACACAGGATTGTCGGGTTTCTCAGAGCTGACTCCTGGATTCGACTGGTGGAACAGTCACGACTGTCTCAGCAAACACATCAGCTGTGACAGCATTGGTGGTGCCGGCCCTACAGGCGCACAGTTGGGAAAGCTCTCCAGTGAATGACCATCTACCTGGGTTAGTGTTTCACGTGACTGAGGTTATATCAGTGAAGCCAAAGTCCCAGATGAATGGATTATGCACAACTGTTTCCAAATACACTTTGTCCAAACTTCCATCTTGGGCTCACCCCTCCGCCAACCGACCTCCATCCTCTGTACCCAGCACACGACGGTACCCCTGACCTCCACAAATAATCATTCAGGAGACAACAGGTGAAAAAAACACCTCCCACCAGGTACCTGATGGAAAACCAGCGAACTGCTCGTGTTCCCTGTGCAGTTAGCTTTATTTTTAAGTTCTCCTGGGCAGTAAGAGGACCACAGCGCAAACTTCCCAAATTCATGGTATTAAGTTACCGTTAATAGTGCTGCCTTCAGACGACTGTGCTGTGGACTGACCCTCGGGCTTGTGGTTTTATTTTTTAACTCCAAGTTCAGGAGGTTGGGAGCAATAAGGTTAGCCACCTGAAATAACAACATTCGCCTAATCTAGAATGACCTATTTCCCCAGCGAAGATTGCTTTCTGTGTTATTTTTATTTTTCAAGGGAGTTAACATTCAACGGGCACATGAGCCCGGGTTCTTCTTCCTGAATAGGTCTGTCTGTTTCGGCGTGTCCCTCCACCCGGCCGCTGAGCCCCGCGTTCCTCGGGATTCAGGAAGCTCTAACTATTAATGAGGGCCAAAGATCCAAGCACTTGGCGACTCCTTCCCCACCACGCGCTCCATTAAACACAATTTCCTAAGGCATTTTACAACTTAGAAGGGCTTATCGGGAAAAGTGCAGCATCGTTACAATCGTGCAGGATGATAGTTTTGAAAATGTCATTTACGCACAAGGAATTGGTGGCCTGATGGGTGTCAAGCTGGGGGTTAATACAAAGCAGCTCAGAAGATTTGTAGAACTGAGTGGTGCTCTAAGTGTGGTCTCGTTGTCAGCAGCGTCTGCATTTCCTGGGAAGTGTGTTAGAAATGCAAGTTGCTGGGCCCTGCCCCAAATCTGCTGAGTCAGAAACTCATCAGCAACTCGTCAGATGGGCTGGAGCCCTGCCATCTGGTGACTTGACAACCACTGGGGTGGACCTTATCTTCCTCCCTTGTGGAACCATCATAATCAGTGTTAGATAGACGCAAGTGTCCTACGGGGAGTTTAGGACTGGGGCTCAGACAGTCCCGGATTCTATGCCGAGTTCCGCCATTGGTTGGATACTTATCTCAGGCATCTTTTGTGGTATATCTCGGCCTCACTTTCCTCATTTGTAAAAAGGTAATAGTAATATAATTTGCTCTGTTTAACTCCTTGAGTTTATTATTATGGTGTTAGTAACAAATAATACATTTAAAATAAAGTAATTTTTTGAAGTATAGTTGATGTACAATGTTGTGTTAGTTTCTGGCGTACAGCAAAGTGATTCAGTTTTATATATATATTCGTTTCCATATCCTTTGCCATTATGGTTTATTACAGGCTGTTGAACATAGTTCCCTGTGCTATACAGTAGGACCTTGTTGTTTATCTATAAATTTTATTTTAAGTAATAGAATAAATATTGGTAAAGGGTTTTGAAACTTTGAGAGCGCCTCACATAGTGTTAATACCTTAATGCAAAGATTTCCTAGTTACGGGTCTCACAGGCTATGTGGGGATATCTGAAATCCAGGACAGTTTAAGCACAGTGCAATATTCTTACGTCCTATCAATGGCACAACAAAAAGTATTCATTTCAAGCGCTTATTCGATGGACACAAGAAAGGGGTGTTTCGGTGTTCCTGAGGAGACTTGAAAGATGAAATAAGCACGTGCTTCCTGGAGGCAAGAGAGAGCAAGGCGTGCTCACTAACGGCAGAGCTGAAGGTGCCTAGAGCGGAGAGCGTGCACGCGTGTGTGTAAATGTCTGCGTGTGCGCGTGTGAGAGAGAGAGAACAGGAGATAAAGAGAGGGGTGGGGGAGGAGGGAGGAGAAGGAGACACAGAGAGAGACAAAGACACAGAGAGATAAAGACTTAGAGAAACTGAGAGAGAGACAGAGAGATTGACAGAGAGGGAAAGCGATCCGAAGGAAGAGGCGGGGAGGATAAAGTAAGAAGGCAGAGACGTTTTCATGGCATCTGACAGGTTCCGTGCCACTCTCGGCAGCGGTCCCTCTTTGTACCTACCGGTAGGATACTTACGTGTTTACAAAATGCCACAGGAGGAAACTGAGGCCCAGAGGACGGAGTTACCTCTATCATGGGTTCTGGCATGAGAAGAAGCTAAAGCAGAAATCCAAGCGATGGCCACGGGACTCAGGACCAGCACGGAGCACTTAATGCCCTAGCCAGGTCGTGAGCACTGCCCATCAACATCTGTGCCACCTGAGCCAGGATGGGTCAGTGCACTGGCGGTGGCAGCAGGACCGGCCCAGGCCAGTTTTGCCCGCACGCGCACATTCGCACCAGTCCGGGCGCTTGCAGTTCTCGTTCACACGAGAAGTCCGGGAGAATTTTTATTTTTGCCTCCCGCCTGCCCATCTCCATGTGTTCATATTGAAACAGTAATATAACAGTGAAACTACTTAAATAAAAAATCCTCTGTATTCCCATCACCTTCAATAGATACTATTTTTGCACAATTTCCTTTTATCTCTTTTCCCACAACTGTTTTTCCCGCTGCGGTGATCATAGCGCATACGTCATTTTGTCCCTTGCTTTTTCCTGTATTCCTGCATGCTAAACAAAGTTACTTGTTGCTGTGGTGTTTCCACAATGTTCATTTTAATAGCTACATAATATTTTATTCAGGGAACACACCGTAAATTATTGAACCGTTGCTCTGTTGTTTTCTTAGTTAAGTTCCCATTTCCTTAGGAAATTAAGAGATTTAAAAAAATTTAAATGAAAGGTTTCAATGTATACATGGTGTATTCTCTTCCTCAAGGTGAAATACCTACAGTACTTTCCCTCTGGTGAAATGCTCAACCTCTTTGAAGAATATGAGGATAGTTTGCCATTTCCATTTCTTTGGGTAATTGACTGATTTATTTCCTCTTACAGTTTGATAGATTTTGGAAGGTAAGTCCACCATTTTCAACAGGAACCTCATGGTTATCTTAAGACATTCCTCAAACATTCCGGATACTGTGATCTTCTATTTATATCCATCTAGTCAAACACACCAACACTGGGCTCCCTTTTATGGATTTCTGTGCACTTTGGCTCTTCTCCAGCTCATTCTCGGTTCCCATTCTTCACTAGTTTAGTCCTGGGGGGCAGCACAGGGTCTGACATCCCTCCTTTAAAAAAAAGAAAAGAAACTTGCTTCTTGTGATTTGTTTCTAAGCCAACCATGAAATGAGTTAGATTGCCAGAGCTTTCCTTCTCTCTTCCTCGCTAAGCTTTTTCCCTTCTTGCTGAAATAATTGTCCAGATCATCCCTTTCTCCTTAGTACTTGATTTCATCCATCATATAAGTGTGCGTCCCAGCAATGTTCTCTTCTGCTCTCATTAACGGGTTTGGGGACACTAGGAGCTTCTGGCAGGAAAGAGCACAGCAGACCAGTGAGGACGGAAGGTAGTTATGTGCCCTACGTTGGAGGCTGCCTTCCTTATTTTGGCCGCTATTAAATGAGCTTATTGACAACACTCAGTTTAACCCTCTTTTAAAGATACACATGCATACCTTAAGTGCAATACCCTCACCTCTAGCTTCATCTAATTTTACTGTCAATATTACCTTTTAAAGGTCTGGATTTAACATCTTCTAATTGGATATTTTATAGGCTTCTGTAACTTGCTTTTTGAAAGAAATGGAAAGATATATGAATGAATTTCCACACGATTGAATACAAATGGATTTGAAAGTTAAAAAAAAAATAATGGAAAGACGTTCTCTGAGGTGACGCATCACTTCTAAAGCCATTTGAGTCATCGTAATTATTACCTATGGTACACAAACTCTAGTCCATAGTAGATTGGTTGGAAGTCCCATTTTTGTTACTCCCTGGAAAAGGGATTCCCTAGGGAGGATCTGATAGCCCAGTCCCTGGAATCACTACTGAAAATCTACCTTAAATGCCTATTGCATGCTGAATGCAAAGGAACTGTGATACTTATCATGCCTCCTAACTAGAGGAGGGATGGCAGAAGTGAGGATTTCTTCTAATTTGGGCAGCAGAGACTGGCTAGCTATTTACCAAACCCACTTCCTTTTTCTCCCGAGCACACAGCAAGGAGACATTTCTAACCGAGCTCTGACCAGTGCTATGTGTGCAGAAATGGTGCCATGTCCATCCTGTTCAATCCTGGTGCCCAGAACTCTACTACATATCATTCTTATGCTCCTTCCGTCTTTTTCAGCTTCATACGGATGGCTCTTGTAATTGTTTTGGAAAACATGTATTGAAGATAGCAGACCAGGCTTCAGAAAGTCTTCCCTACCAATGAGGAACATAAATTTGGGGATTTATGTGAACAAACAATAAATTTCTTTCATGTTTCTCCCTTTGTACTTTTTTTTTTCATTTGTCTGTTACAAGTACTGCTACTGTAATAAAATACACTATTAACACAATAGCTTAAATGGGTCTCTTCGTGAATCCTAGATCACTTATTATCATTGTTGCTCAAATTCAGCCCATCTGTTGGCGTGAGAAGCTGCATAAATACTTTTTAGAACCTCAAGTGCAGAATTTGGGTCACTTATTTCAGGTTCTGCTACTAATTACACACCCTTCTTTTCTTTAGAATGATTTTATATGCACTATTATATAAAGTAAAGGGAAGAGGTCTGTAGGGTTTACAATGTCTCTCCATCTTCCCAGGAGCCCTTTAACGTAATCATTTAAAGTACAAGACAATCCAATGAAATGACGTGATGCTTTCCATGAACTCAGAGAACCAATGAGAACACAGTGTTATATGATATTTGCAAGCCAATGGATGGTTGCCAGAGTCAGAGCAATGCATCTTAATTGAATTATTGCATTGACCAGGCATCCTATTTTCTTTCCGGTTTTCACTGTGTCTCCCTGGCAAGTGCAGCCAAAGCATTCTCCTTTTTTTAAGTAACAAGTCTGGCTTTTAAAAATGTGTATTTCTAGCTTGACATAGCATGACTTTTTCTTTTCTCTGTCATGTATAAATGTAGCATTTTATTTTCTTTGGAATCACTATATAAATCCTCGTGTTTTATGTTTGTGCTGGTGGTGTGCGTGCACACACACGCTCACACGTGTATCTATGGTGAGGAATTCTGTGAGTGCGATGCTTCCCCCCCTTAGTGCAGAGAGTGGTTGATGGGAGTTGATGAGGTGTATATTTTCCTCAGGGTTACCGACCACCAAAAGGAGTTGGGAGAAGAGAGCCAGTGAATTTGTGGGTGTTGAGTTGTTGCATATTCTGTATGCAGGGTTTTTTCTTTAATTTACAGTTTAATAGAACCCAGCTGACACCAAGTCTTTTTTGTAAATCATGTTTATGAGATATGAGTCAGTGATGACATATCCTTAAGCTATTCCAGTGAAAGGAAAGCCTCTCAGGCACGCGGCCGTTGGTTTTGTGGGAAGCTTGGCCAACCATGTTGCTCTAGCCTGTGGGGTGGCTTCTTTCTTCATTTCAGGGAGACCAGTACATCTTCAGAGTAAGTTCCAAGGTGGATTTTTTTTTCTTCTGTTAGAGGGTGAAGATAGAGACCAATTTTGTTTGTCCATCGTCAGTCTGACCCTCCAAACTGTCAGAGCAAGGACTTGGCTATGAACCATCATCTTACGGGTGAAACAAGCTCAGTAGTCAGTAGGTCATTGTGTAGGTGTTGTATTTTTTTTTATTTGAAAATCTTTCCTGAAAGTTGTTCTGTGTCATGAAGGAAGGTGCCTTTGCAAACAAACAAAGACACCTTTCTTGTACCACCATCTAATTCCTGCCACGGGTATTTGCGTTCATCAGACCCCTCTCCTTACTATGCCATCAAAGTTGATGCCGTGGTCCTTTAACAGCGTTATTAAATATTGTGTTGGAAATATCTATGTAGTTATGAGCCAAAGGAAATGGTAAACTATCCTCATATTCTTCAAAGAGGTTGAACATTCCGCCAGAGGGAAAGTACTGTAGGTATTTCGCCTTGAGGAAGAGAATACACCCTCTATACATTGAAACCTTTGATTTTAATTTTTAAAAATCTCTTAATTTCCTAAGGAACTGGAAACTAAGTCAGTTTTCTCTTTGGATCTGAAAATATAGAGTGTCAAACATAACCCAGGCATCCAACAATTGATGATGTTCAAGTAGGGTTTCTTTATAAAAATTTACCTGTGTGCTGTAGGGTTAAGCTTGACTCAGTTAAAAACTAATTTTTGTCATGATTAGATCCCATATGGCAACACACAGACAGTCTAACCTACACTAGAACAGTACCATTCAGTCTCAAACATATCATCAATAATCGTGGCTATATCATCAATAAATAGGGAAAACTACTTTCAGGAAAGCTCTTTCCAAGTATAATAAATACTGCTTTACAAATAAGTAGTGCTTGGAATTCATATTTAGTGAATTCTATTATTCAGAAGGCTGGCTTTCTCCAAACTCAGAAATAACAACTTAAAACAAAATACAAACACAACAAAATACAACTTAAAACAGAGAGGTTTAATAAAGAAAGAGGTAGAAAAATAGAAGATGAAAATGGAGAAGAAGAAAAGGAAGAAGAGGAGGAAAGGGAGGGAGGGAGAATGGGGGAGACGGAGAAGAAGGAGGGGGAGGGAGGTGGAGGAGACAGAGAGAAGGAGGGTGAGAGATCTGCTTCTGACAGGGGTAGCAGGTGTAATAACACCTTTGCATTTGATGCCACAGGAAAACCCAGGATCTGACCTTGACCTGATGGCATGTTGACCTGCTCCCAGGCATCACTGCAGCCTATTCAGACAGTGGGACACAATTCCTGGAGATGAACTCTGTTGTTTTCTGCATTAGTTTCCTCCATCACGTACACCAACTGCATCCTACTCAGTTGTGAGCATAAAAATGCAAAAGTAAGATCGACAAATAGGAGTTTATCCAGTGGAGAGCAACTAGTCCCTATACTAAGCCTCATAAGGCAAAACAACCACTTCAAAGGAGCTAACAATATTGAAAGAAAATTTATTTAGCTGAAGAAAGAAAACTCAGCGGGGACCCTAATTCCGTTTTCTCTGAAGCTCCAAGAGAAAGAAAATTTTGACTCACTCTGGGTAGCTTCATTAGGGAGACAATTCAGAGAGGGAGATTTCAGCCAAACAGGATTATTTAATCAATAATCAAAGAGGAAATGATTTGTCTTATAAGTTCCTTATCACTGGAAGTGATCATAATCACTTGATAATCCCGACAAGGAAACTTTAGGTGAAATTTGCAATGGATGGGTGTGATCAGATTTGTACATTCCCATTCTGCTCTAACTTTTTATGGTTTGATGAACAATCTTTTTTTTTTTTTTAGACAACTTTATTAAATTGATGGAAAAAATTTCAAGGTCTACACTTTATGCCAAGAAAAGCCCATCAATAGATTAGCTGACATATAGTCTTTCCATTATAGAAGCAAAATAAGAATTCCTTATTCTCTTTAGTTTCTAATACTGATTGTGCCCAAATTTCTTTGTATAAACAGCTAAACTATCTTGGGCATTGGAGGTTTGCTCCTCCACAGAGATATCTTATTAAAAGAAGATAGACTAGCATCTCAGCAGAAAAAATATTATTCTCTATATCTTGATTAAAAGTTGTAGAATTGATGTAATTGAAGTGGTTACAAATCTTGAAACAATAGTAGAAAATTCTTGATGGCACAGAGGATGATACTGTATGAGAAAAAAATGGACATTAATAACTGAGTTGCAAATTATTTCAGACAAGTCATTCTGAGTAGGAAGTAGATTGAGGGTCCTTTAACCAATTAGCCTGACATATTTTCTTTTTCATGATTGCATAAGTGGTATAAGATGAAAAATAATGTCTCACAT
The DNA here is from genome assembly GCF_039906515.1 of Pseudorca crassidens. Classification (NCBI taxonomy): domain Eukaryota; kingdom Metazoa; phylum Chordata; class Mammalia; order Artiodactyla; family Delphinidae; genus Pseudorca; species Pseudorca crassidens. The sequence goes on from NC_090309.1 coordinate 83,033,152, forward strand.
GTCTAAAAGAACCCTTGTGATAAATATAAAATACAAATTCTCTGAGATAAAAAGCATTGTTCCACAGTTAAATCTCCAAGAAATTAAGTAAATGCATTTCCTTTTTTAGGTATACATGAAACTGGAATATTGGATTATTCAAAATGTGGTGTTAAGCTAAGAGCAGGGCATGTAAGCATTTGAAAAGTGTGAAAAGTATTTTTAAACAAAGTTTACATAGCTCCTACCATGTGTAAGTCACAATGGCCTGATGAAAGTACAGAGAAGTTGTGTGAAATAAATAAAAGAAACTTTACAAAGAAGTGAGACTATAGATGAATAGTTTTAATAGCATGACAACCTTGAGTACTTTGTTTTTTTATTGAACTATAGTTGATTTAGAATACTGTGTTAGTTTCAGGTGTATAGCAAAGTGATTCAGATATATATATGTGTGTGTATACATGTGTGTGTGTATATATATATATATATATATATATATATATATATATATATATATATATTCTGCAAAGGGCCTCCTAACTACACACTATGAAGAATCCAAAGATAGGAAAGATGATTTCCAGCCTGACTTGAGAAAAAGCCTTAATAATTGTCATTTGAGCTCAGTACAGCCTATAAGTAGGATTTTGACAGACACAGATGGTGGAAGAGGTGTCAGAGGGAGGAGGGATTATCTTTACAGGTGTGTTCAGTAAACGATGACTAGTCCAGGCTAAAACCTATGTTCTGTAGGACCAAGTAGTGGGGCATGAAGCAGGCACAGAGCAAGGTGCCAGCTCATAAAGGGTCTCAAATGCCAGGTTACCAGGCCATGGCACCTGTACTTCATTGTATAAGCAATGAGAAACTATCAAACATATGTGACATAGTAAGTAAATCTGACCATGATTTGATTGTGTTCAAGGAAGCAAATTCTGGTATCTTGTGTAGGGTCGATTTGCCTTGGGGCTGTGGAGAGGGAAGGAGCAGTAAGTAACATCACAGAAGGAATGAGGAGTTGGGGGAGTCAAGTTATAACCTTCTCTGGGAGGTTTTTGTCTGCTTTGAAATGATTTGCAGACAGTCTTGGAACAATACCTACAAATACTAATCAGTGGTAGAATCATAACCTATGTGATTAGAGTAAACATCATTACAACAAGTACCATTCTCTTTGTTGGAATTTACATTTTTTATTCAAAGGAGCTATCTCCTTTGAGATTTGAACTAATTTCTCTAATTATGTTATGGGTTCAGGCCATCACAATGGTGGGTGAAACCAGGGAACGTCAAGGGTTTGAGCCGTGAGGGGCTCACTAACAGCTTCTTGGAATTGGAGGCCGTCAGTTGGGAGAAGGAACTGTATATCTAGTCCCCACAATGCTAGAGCTCTGAGTTCCAAGCCTTTAATTTAAGAGAGAAAAGCAACAAGATGGAAAAGACACACACGCATGCATGCACACACACACAAGCACAGAGACTTATGGATGGAAAAAACTATGAAAATTCGGAAGAACCTTTTCTATGTCTTTTAAAAGCAGTGAAGAATGGTGGAAAGAACACATAATTGTTTCTTAGCTACAGTTGAGTTTAATCCTGATTGTGTGACACTAGGCGAGTGATTTAATGAGTGTCTCTGAGCCCTAGCTGGTTTATCACTATATTACATCTGTTGTATTATTTTTTGGAAAGGAAAGGGCCTCACAGCAAAGACTTGGGGTTTCTCCAGGTGCCCTGTGATGTGCAAGGCATTCTGCTCATCACAGACTTTCGAGCAAACACCTTGAAGCCAACACATCACAGGAGAGTGGGGTCAGCCAGGGGTCAGTGAGCACTTAGTGTTTTGGCGAAGTGAAAAGGAGAGGCTCCTTGGGTGGATAAACTTGACCTCAACTTGAGTAGTGTATGTTTGACCTGAGACCAGTCACTTACTTTCTCTGATCCTCAGATCTTTCATCTGTAAAAGAATGATTATAGGATGGTTATCCAGATTAAATCAAGGTATGATGTCTGCATATAGCAGGTCCTCAACTCTAGTCTTTCTTTGGCCAGATACCCTTGAAGCCGCTGGGAGGTTTCTCTGCCGGCCTCCGTCATAAGCTGGTTCTCACCCTTGCCTGCAGCACTTCAAGTGTGTTCTGATGTTATCTCATTCAGCAGAGATAGATGCTGGGAGCTGACCTTCATCTTTAACTGTCAGTTTCCTCTGAACAGTTATCCCTCAGAACATCACAGTTCATTTAAGCCAAGGCCAAACAAGAGAGACACTGCCCACCCAGCCCCACGGGGTGTGACACTTGATTGTATCTCTCGATTTGGAAGTTCTTTGCTGGCCGTTTGTGGAATTTAACTGGTAGGAGTGTGAGGAAGGAAGGAAAAGAAACACACACACACACACACACACACACACAGACACACACAGACACACAGACACACACACACACACACTGCATTCCTCATCTGCTCCAAGACTACATCTTCCAGAGAATGAACTGAATATTCTGTCTCAGCATCAATTAAAGCCATTCAGGCACTGCTGAAGGATATTCTATGCTGTGTTCCTTGAACACCTTCTAGTAAAAGTGACGGATTCCATTAAACTTCAAGCCAGACATTGGTACCGTGTCCTCATGCTGAGCGGCCCTGGAGCGCTCAGCTCTGGTGACGAGGCCCTTCCATCACACAGCCCTTGAGAAGAAACAGCATTTTGAGCCTGTCTACCTGCATGAATCTGAGTGAGGTCAGATTTCAAGTTTTATTTCTGGTTTTCTTCCTTTAAGAAGCTGAGCTGTCCCAGACCTCCCTTCTCTCCCCAGTGATTCCTTTCAGCATCCCCACCTGGCTCTGAGGAGTCATGGTTGACACTGCATTTGAATCAATGCTCTTTGAGTTGAAAATTGTGCCCGATGCAGATGCTTTGGACAGAGGTTCGTTTTTTTGTGGACCTGGACCACACGCACGCTCTCTGGCATTTGTTAACGTGATGCCATATTTCAGTGGTTCAAACAACAACAACAAATGTTTCCATTTACTTTACTCAGCAAACTGTGATGAGGGTTTACTGGGTATCAGATTCTGCTCTAGGCTCTGTGGTAGGGTGAGTACAACAGGTACAGTGGTAACTATATATATTCCTTGCCCTGGAAGAGATCATGTTTTAAGCCCTGTGACTAGCGTTGGAGATCCAGTAGAGTCCCTACCCACCTCTGGGTTTACAGCATAATTAGGACATAATGAGAGGCAACTAAATAAGCAAATGTGATGGGTGCTACAGTAGAGGATGTGTTCTAAGACTATATAGCTAGTTGTGGATATAATCTAAAGAGTCCACAGGATGAAAACTGGGAGGGCTGACGTTTAAGCTAAGACTTCAAATGGTAAGTCAGCATGAAACACGGCAAAGCAGGTGGTCAAACATATTTCAAGAACAGGGAACAGTGTGTGAAGGACAGAGGGTAAGACAGAGCTTGAGATAATTACAAAGGTGATATGGATACGCTGGATTGTAGGGAGGGAAGAAATAGTGCTAACATCTGAGGCTTAGAGGAATTACCAGAAGCCAAATCATGCAGGTCCTTACAAACAGTGAAGATCCTTTGAAAGGCTTTAATCAAGACATCATCGCTATTATGTTTTGGAAAGATTTATCTGGTTACTATGAGGAGAATGGATTGGAGGGAGGGAAAAGAGTGGCGTGTGTATGTGGTAGCCCAGACAAGAGACAAACGTGGCCAGACAGGTTGTTGGTTTGCAAGGACACAAGAAAGAAAAGAGAAATGGAGAAGAGTCAGGAGGTAGAGACAGTAAGATTTTGTGATTCACTATATGTAGGGGCTGTGGTCAAAGTAAAATGCAGGTAGATGCAAGTAGATGTCACCGTGAATTAAAGGGAATGGAAACCAAGTCTTCTGGCATCACTGTGTGGTTTGGGGACAGCCTCAAGCCAAGCTGTCTAGTGCAAGAATACCAGGTTGTCTTGGAACACATGGCGTTTCTCCTAGTTGCACCAGGGAAAGTGCCAGTTGTTAGACAGAGCTAGTGACAGGAGTATGTGGAGCATGGCATCTCTGTAGGAGTTTGCTATCTTCAGGTGACCATCTGTGTAGACATAACTGTCTCTGGGATTTGGTACAGGGACACTGAAGCAAACTTTCGAGTTTGTCCTCAGAGCTATGGATCCAGGATGATTATAGTCCTAGTAGAAATACCCTTAACAGAGCTGAACACAGGCATAGCTCAGAAGATGTGCAGAACTTGAAATGCCTTTTGGGGGAAGGGCTTAGCATTTTGATAGCCAGGACTGGAGGGGCCGAATCCCAGTTCTAGCTCTGGCTCACCCACAATTTTACACTCTTGCCTAAGAATTTTCCCTTCCTAGCTTCATTTTCCCTTCTTTAAATGGAGAGGTTTGACCAAATAACATCACAGGACCTCTACCAATCTGATAGCCTATGTTTTTATTTCATAATTAACAGATAACAGGAAGGTCTTATTTATCATCACAGGCTTGACTCTGAAGGCTATATCTGTGTACTTAGTTATACTGGAGGCTGCAGTGAAAATATATACAGACTCTAGAAAGCCAACTCAGTGATAGCCAAAGAACAGAGCCTGTTGACCAACAGTAGTCATGATTTCAAAGCTTAGGGACAAACACTGGGGAAAATAAGACCGTCAGGGATAAAGTAGTTTGTTTATTTACTTATTTATTTATTTGATATAAGGAGTAACCACATATTCCAAACCACAATTTGGGACATAGTATCACATTATTCAATAATGAGGCAAATATTTGCTATTTGGATTCTTCTGTAAACATCTGGAATACATTATTTATATTCTCAGAGTTGATAACATTGTAATAAGAACCTACTCTGGGCCATTCAATCTTCTATTGCTTTAATAGTTTTATTTAATCTACAGAGCAAGCACTATTTTCAGTACCCAGCCGAGGAAATTCAGATTCACAGAGGCGCTGTGGCCCGCCTGAGGTCACACAGTTACTTCATATCAGAACTGTTATTTGAAGCCAGCCCCTTTGAGACCAAAGCCCACCACATCTCTTCTGGAAGATTCAGAGGCAGCGAGGATAGCATTAGAGGTCCTGAAATAATCTTTCCCTATTCTGATTTAAGAATTCTCAGTATCTAGATGGAGGCATGGAATAGAGTCTCCCAGACTGGCTTTATAGAGAGCATGGCCCTCTGACACCTTGACCTTGGAATTCTGACCTCCAGAACCGTGAGAGAATACATTTCTGTTGTTTTACACCACCAGTTTGTGGTCATTTGTTACAGCTGTCTTAAGACACTAGGGCATCATCTCAGCAGATCTGGTTGAGTCCTGATGTGACCTCCCAGGCCCATTGTGGCTACTTTGGAAGGTCACCATGCTGCGGTCAAGGGTAGACAGGACTCACTCAGTTCAACTAAGATCTTGTGCCACATATTCGTCTCAACCAGTAAAACCAAACTTGGCACCCCATCCTGTTTCTCCTGCCTTTCTGGAGATGTGATTTTAAAATAGAAAAGTATCTGTGCAATGTTAAAAAAAAAAAAGAATTCTGAGTATCTGAAAAAATATTTTCTTAAACAACAAACAATACATAGAGGGATGGAAAAAGAAACCTTACCTAATTGAGTGTAATCAAAAGAAACAAAAACCAATGTCTCTTGTTGGAATCAGTTTGGAGTAATGAAGTGCCAGGCTGTGGTTCACTGGCAAGAAAAGGTCTGCAAAGTCGTTCCAGAGAGATGTGGTCCTGACGCAGCTGCATAGATACAGCCCAAGGAGTAAAATGTTCCAGTTGTATTCAGTCAATGACAATGATCTCTCTAAGTACTAAAAACCAAAGAAACCTCTTTCTTCGTAGCTAGTTTGAAAGGCTACATTAATTTGAAGCCAGATCAGATTGTTATATTCTGTGCAGCCCCACCATCTTCATCTCTAAAGAGGAGATGATACAGGAGAGTCATATATATTGCGTGAGAACTAATAAGCACTACCAGTTTGTTGAATGTATTCATACTAGCTGTTATCGTTTGGATTTGAATATCATTTTCAGTACTCAAGAAAAACGAATGGTGAGTAGCAGGTAGCTGACTCAAGACTCTCCAGAAGGGGTGATCACGGAGCTGGGACTCAAAGGCATCCCATGTGAAGGTGGCAGGTGTTGCCTCAGCTCACAGTACTTCCTTTCCCCACCAAGGGTGCCCATCACAAAGCACTTCTATGTGCCCAGATACACATGGCTGTACATTCTAACCCATTATATTCAACGTGGAAATCCGGAGCCCCGACAAAGCAGGGCACTGGTAGAGACAGAGGAAGAATTGCTTATTGAAAATCAGCATCAAATCTGGAAGAACAGATGACACATGACTAATTTGGACGAGAAGTTTAAACTCTCTAAATTATAATTTTCTTATGTTTAGAATAGGGGCAATAATGATATAAATGTATAAACAGTGATAATTATTATATCATCTTAACGGGGAGTTAGTTGCTGTGTGTCTGTATGAAAAAGTCAGATTCTCATCCACTACTGTTATGGTTCCCCAAAATACAAAGGTACCAATGTATCTCTGATAAGATGTATGAAAGCAGGTGACAGGAAGTACATTAAGGTCCCAGACATTGGAGTCTAATTCACGTCTACAGAGAGTTTACTCTATGCATGTTCTTTTTAACTCAAAGGTAGAATCTATGAGTTTCCGCTCTGTTAAGCCCTGGCCTCCTGGTTCTAAGGATTTGTTGTAGACATACTTCCTCTTGGCTTTCATAATGTGTGTCTAGTACATAAACTTCCCTGTGTAGGCCTAAGGCTGACTGAAATTGGGTCCTTGAACGTAGAGATCTAAGATTTCCTGACCCTTCAGCTGATAAAATATTTTAAAGTGATGAGAAGCCAAGCTGTGTGTTGAGAAAAACCAGATTCCCAACAAGGCGATTTTTTTTTTTTTTAGCATAAAAAAGCCTTTTTCTCTGCTGACTCTTTGATACCAGATCTTGTCTTTGATACTAAAAAAGTGGTATTCACTTAGAGTTTAGACATGTGCTATCCAATAGGGGTGTCACTAGCTACACAGTTGCTTAATTTAACATTAAAAAAAATGAGAAGTTCACTATTCAGTAACATTAGACACAATTCAAGTCCTCAACAGATACATGAGACAAATAGTTACCATAATGTTTTATGCAGAAATAGGACATTTTCATCCCAGTGAAGAGTCCTTTCAGAAAGCATAGATCTAGGCCAAAGCATGAAGTCATAAGAAATCATGAAAAGTGTCATTTTTTAAAGTAATGATATCATTTCTGTAAGGGACATTCTCCCTTTTAAGCCAATTTATTTGGGCTCACCTATAAAATGAAACCACTGAACCTGTACTCTGACCTATAACTTACTAGCCAAGAAGTCTTGGACAAATTGCCCAACCCTTTTGTAATTCTTGGTTTTGTTTTCTAAATAATAGGAAAGGTAATATGTACTTATTGAATGAAATAGTGAAAATGAGAGCCATTTATTAAACCTGTTTCTTCACTTGATAGTATGTGAAAGTAAGACAACAGCTGCTTTCCTTTCAGTTGCCCCAAACCAGGCACACAGAAAATACTCAGTAAAAGAGCACTGAATTCATAAATTCAATGAATGAATAAGTAATGCATAAGTAAATGAATACAGTCATTAAGTTACTAAGAGCATATTCTGTGCCAGGTACATGGCTCTACAGTGGAACTATAGAATAAAAACAAGAGTTCCAGCTTCAAGCAGCTTATAATATGCCTGGAAACAAACAAAAAAATAACAAATCATCAAAATAGATCTGGAGATGGGTCATGATAGAGGTGCAAAAGCGGTACCTTACTCAGCCTTGGAGGACATGTTGAAGGGTAGAGAGCGCATCACAGAGAAATGACATTTACTTTTGATCTGAAGTATGAATAGGACTTCGTCAGATTTTTTAAAGGTGGTGAATGTGAGGAGGGCAAGCCATAAGAGGACCAACCATCCTAGTTTGCACAAGACTGTGCCAGTTTTAGCACTGAAAGTCCTGCATCCCAGCTAATCCCTTAAATCTGGGCCTCCTGAGCTTGTTCATCAACAGGAAGCATGAGCACAAAACTGATTTCCAGGTGGAGGGTAGAGAAGAAGCAAAGACAGCAAGGGAGCTGTCCCATGAAGCATTCAGGGAACAATAGTGTGTAGAATGGAGTAAGTCACATAGGCCAGCGTTCCCTCTGGAAATGACCACAAAAAGCCAAGCAAATTCCCAAAACCCACATATTTTAAAAGTATCAGAGAGCTGTGGAAAGGGTAAGAAATAAATGTTCTAAAATTCCAGAAAACAGAGAGTCATTCAGAAGAGAGTTGATGATGGACAGCTGCCCTTCCCTCCTGCCTGTGCTGGGATATTGCAGGCTCTGGGCATGAGTGAAAGAACTAAGATTGGCCCTTGTGGGTGAAACAAACCTGCAATTGATCTCAGATATTGGAGTTATCACAGAAAGGCTTTAAAATATTTATGATTAGTATTTTAAGACGAGAGTGAAAAAGATAGCAAAATAAACAAAATGATAGCGAATTTCACCAGAAAAGTGGGATTTATAGTAGAAAACCAAGTGGCTATTCAGGAATGAAAAATGCAATATATTAGAACTTCAGTTTTGACAGTAGATTTTAGCAACGGAATATGGAATTAATGAACTGAGGGCCAGGTCAACAGAAAATACCCAAAGTGGAGAGTAGAGAGAGAAAAAAAAGGTAGAGAAAACAAAAATAAAACAGAATAAGAGCATAAGAGACAGTGGGGCATGCACAGACATTTTCACATATGTGCAATTGAGTCCTAGAGAGATAAGAGGAAACAGGCCAGAGGAATAGCCAAAGAGACAATGGCCAAGAATTTTCCAAAACTGATGAAAGACATCAATCCAAATATTCAGGAAGCTCAATGAGCCTCAAGCAGGTTAAACACCAAAAATAAATAAATACTCACCTAGAGTTTCATACCCAATAAAAATATTCCTACAACATGAGGAGGAAATAAATAGTTTTTATGATAAACAAAAGCAAAGGAGATTTGTCACCTGAGAGAAGGAAAATAGTTCCCAGTAGAAACATCAGAATATTTGAGGGAATGAAGAAGAGTACAGCAGAGAGTAAATGTGGAGGCAATTGAGTCAATAAGGACTGTAAAAAATACAGTAGCTGGATTGTCCTGGGAATTTAAATGAAAAGACCTAATAGGCATTAATGTACAAGGCAGGAGTAGAGAGGAATTCAGGGAGCTGTAAGTTTCCAGCAATACTCTGGGAGTAGTAAAAGTCATCATTTGCATTAGACTGTAATATGGCGAGATGCATGGTGTAATACTCGGATAGTCACTAAAAGAATAGTAAAAGAATGTATAATTAACAAGGTAACAGGATGAAGAATGAAACAATTTCTAAATGTTAGATGGGGTAAACTGTGGATACACAAAGGCTTCTGTTAGAAATGAGATTAAGGAAGCCACATTCTGCTAAGACAACTAGCACACGTGAAGAAAGAAATGCACATAGTTGTGTAAAGGTAAACACATTAATGAAAACAACATGCATAGAAAATCAACTGGTTCCCACTGATATTCCATTAAACAAAGTGCTTCTCTTTCCAGTGATCCAGGATAACCTTGTGGTTCAATCTAAAGATGCCATTGCTCTTAAGTCAAGGATTTTCATTTCAGTTGTAATAAGAAGGGTCAGATCACAGCCAGAATAAAATCCATATTCCCTAAGGACAAGCTGAAAAGTCAAAAAGGGAATACAGAACCCCTGAAAAATTCACAAGGTAAAAAAGTTAGGGATGGGAATATGAGAGAATGTTTCCAGATCTGAAGACCAGGCGTCCTAACATTTTTTTCTTCTCCCTTTTCCCCAAAGTCACGTTTTGGGGAATCATTGCATGACATTTCATCTCTGGAAATTCCTCACCTGGCTCATAAATTCACTGATGACTCAGTAAGGTTGAGAACATGAAATCGTCTAAGGTCAGACTCATGGTTTCCTTTCAGGCTCATTTAGCCTTTCATTGCAAAACCAATGCATCTGCTAACCACAGGGACATGGTTGGCACACACTGGAGACAAAACGGCTCAGTGTCACTGCTTCTGAGAGAAGGTTGTGGGCCAGGATGCACCGTTAGTGTGGGAGGGTACAGGATGGTGAAGCACCTCTTCTGTGGCTTCTGAGGACTGCTCCTCCTGCAGAAAGCATTGAGTCCTCCCACCAGACCGTTTCTCTACATCAAATTGGCCAGCAGTCAAGGGCAGACTTTCTTGAAATCAGTACAATATGTACCGCTCAATGATTGAAAGGGCGTCATAAGGACCCCCTACCAAAAATAGACACCCTCACTGCCATACTGGAATGTCACAAATCCTTTCATTTTTCACTCCATTAACTCAGATTGTCTAAAGGTCTTAGATTAATGTAATCGGCAAAAGTATTATTGGGTAGGGCAGTGTAATTAGGACATCTTCAAAATAACAACACACCACTGGGGAATTCAATAAAGCAAGGATCCTTTGGAATTAACTTGCACAAGTATCATATCTTCATATTTCTATTCTTGGGTACAACATTTTGCTTCTGCCTATAATGTGTTCCCATTGGGAATCACTACTTATCCTTCAAATTTTACCTTAAAAATTGCTTCCACCCCGCCTGCTGATGCAGGGGACACGGGTTCGTGCCCCGGTCCGGGAAGATCCCACATGCCGCAGAGCGGCTGGGCCCGTGAGCCATGGTCGCTGAGCCTGCGCGTCCAGAGCCAGTGCTCCACAATGGAAGAGGCCACGGAAGTGAGAGGCCCGCATACCGCAAAAAAAAAAAAAAAAAAATTGCGTCCACCTTGAAAGCTTCCCCAGGCACACTTACTTTCATTCTCCTTATATTTACATTACTCTTTGTGCCCACATTTATTACAAAACTTGTCAACCTCATTTTTAATCACTTATCTTCCTACTTCTCTACTAAGCGGTGTGTAAGCTTTTATAACACAAATCCTGTGTTTAATCTATTTCTAGATCTCCAGTGTCCAGAATGTTGATGGCCCCTAACACAAAACAGGCACTTGGTAAAATGTTGACTAAATAAATATTTAAGAAAGATAATCTCGGGAAGATTCCCAAAAAGATGCTAGAGGAATCTGAATGTGGACAGTGAATAATGAGAAATATGTGGGTCCCAGACTGCACTGGGATGGATCCAAGCCCTCTGTGGGGTAAGAAGTGTCGCCAGAACTTGCGAGTTACCAAAGATGGTCCTAAGCAAGGTTAGCAGAAGAAAGCAAGATCATAGGAACCTGATTTACTACCTTGAAGGTGATACTTAAGATTCATATTCCTGCAGGACGAAGGCTTGAAAAGGACCTTATACCAGTCGTTAGAATAATTGTGTTGAAATCCTAGCTCAGATCCTTACTTGATATCCTGGGAAATCAAGATGATTATGACAGAAACTATCAAATGTTTATTAAAACCACCAAACCAATTTGTTTTTCCTCCTGAGCACACAGTTAGGTTACCTGTATCACCCCCTTCCACCAGGTATGACTATAAGCCTGAGTTCTGGCTGATGTACTCTTGAGCAGAAGCTTTGTCTTCTGCTTCCAAGCCTGGACCATTCAAACCTCTCATGGGATCCTCCACATACTGTTTCTTCCTTCATCTGCTAGACCAGGATGGCAGAAGACTCCAAGGTCTAGGGAGTTATAGACCATCAGAGGGAAGGAAACAGGATCTCTGAATGGATGGAGAAGGACACGCTCTACCTTCCTGCTGCCAAACCACATCAGACTCCAATAAGAATGATAAAGATCTCACAGCTCAGTAGCTTCACATATTCAAGGTTTCCTCTTGTAGCCATTTGCCTACTGACAAATACAATACTTCATCTTGTCCCTTGTCTGACAAATGGAGACCCTAATTCCTGCACTGCCTTCTTCACAGGGTTAATGTAAACATCAGGGTAAGGTTTTGTCAACTGTAACATCCTTAACCCATCTTATCTGAGTTTATTGTTGCCTTTTCTTACAGAAAATTGGGCAGGAAAGAAATCATTTCAGAGGAATTATAAATTCCATGGTGAGAGACCAATCTGGAAAGTGTAGATCTTGTCCAACATGAGTTGGAGAAATCTTCTTCTACTTTAATGAAAGGTTGGGGTGAATAGTCTGTGCTTTGGTAGTGTTATCTTTCACCTCTGTTCAGTTTGGCTTCGGGGTCTGGTGAAGCCGCTCTAGAAAACTACCCTCAGTCATCTGGGCATTTGCTACCCTATGGGTGATCCTGGGTGACATATCATTTCTCTGGACCTTAATGTCATTATCCACATAATGAGGGGTTGAATCAGAGACCTTCTGTGCCTCTTGGTCTTACTAACCATCCCCGGGGATGGTTGGATCTCTGTCCCTGGATGTCTTTGAGGGAAGATGTTGTAGAGGAGATTCCAACCTCATGGAGGATTGCTTGACCTCTTGTCCTTAAAGTCTTTTTCAAGCCAGAGTTTTTTGAGATGGCTTTGTGACGAGGAGGATTATGCGTCATACAGGTTTCTGATTCTATTTCAGGAAACCCGTGGGAGGCAGTGTGCTGTTGTGGAAAAGAATGAGGGCACTGGAGTCACCCAGACCTGGGTTTGAGATCTGACTGTAAAACTCACAAGCGGAGTAAGGTGGAAACATTATGCTGATTCCCTGAATCTCAGTTCCCTTCTCTGTCAAATGGGTACAATAGCACGCACTCCCAAGTCATGTTGGGTGCCTACAAGGGTGGCCTGAGAAAGCACTAGAACAGCGTCTGGCACACTAAGAGCACACAGCACACTCACTCTGGTACATACTCCTAAGGGATACTGCAACAACTTTCCTGAGTCTTCCACAGGTTCTGAATATGGGGTGAACACCATCTTTTTTCTAACTTAGTAAGTAGACCTTTGTTAGTATTTCTACAGTACACAGATATATCAGTCTTCATGGTTCAAAACCACCAAATTTATTATTCAGAAAAATGTATTTCAATATACCAACACAGCCTTGGTGTCCTCAAGACATAATAGGAATAATATCTACCATCAGTGTTTTGGGAAAGTTAAATAAAATATGACATAAAATACCAAGTTCACGGAATGTCATTAGGATTCAAATTTGTTCATTCTTTTAGAGATCAAATAGTTATTATGTGTTTACTACATGCTATGCCCTGTGCTCCATGACAGGATTCAGCAAGATATGAATCAGAGCTATCGTGAGTATAACTAGCCCTTATCAATTCCTTAATGTGGACCAGGCTCCGCGCTAAGTGTTGTAAGTGTATTTTCTTACTTATTCTTCAAAACAAAGTCATGGATAGGTATTATTGCTCTAATTTTAAAGATGAGGAAATTACTGTTTAGGCAGTTGAAGTAACTAATTGTTAGAACCAGGATGCCAACCCGAGATCTTCAGGTACAAAGTCTATTCCGTAACCAGTGTATGAATCCCACCTCCTGTCCTTCTGGATGGCATGGCTGAGCAGTGGGGATTCCTCCCCTTAGTATGGGAACTTCAGGTGTAGAACTTGTAGAGGGGGACTAATTCCATTCACCCCACGATAAGGATATAGTGCCAATGGGACATGCAGGTAGAGATGTCCTGCTAGCACTTTTATAACTGAGTTTCCCAGATCAGAGGACTGAGGGCAGAGATTTCAATATTAAATCCCTCTCTCTTTCATAAAATAATTAGTACACAGGAAAGGAAAAAAAAAACCACATCACTAATAACAGAAAGAACAGCAGTTCGCTTTGCCGGGCAGCCCTCAAGTTTTAAAAGTAGGTTCCTGCTGGGGGTTCTGAGAATTTGGAGGGTAATTATTTAATAGAAAAAACAATGGCCGCCATGTTATCTATTTTTGTTGCATCTTTATATGAAAACACCATCTATGGAGTACAATGAAAATGTTTGAAACTCAAGTCATCTGTTTCCTTTTCCCTGGATTTTTGGATGATTTTTTGACAACTCTGGGTTCCACTGACTTAGACTTGTGGTTTTGGAGCTATCACTGGTAAACCTCAAACCAGCGGCTTCTGGGGGACGCATGGGTGGCATTTAGGTGCAGAGACAGAAAGATTGAATCAGCAAAGATTTCTGAGCTGTACTCTAATGTTCAGATATAAAGTCTGGAGGGGTTGAATGAGAGCTGGGCCAGGAGTCAAGAAACCCGACTGCTGGTGCTATCTGTTGCTAGGTGGCTTTGAGGTGGTCAGTTTCTTCCTCGGCCTCAGCTCTGCACCTCTCATTTAAAGCTTTCCACCATTTTCCAATTCTCAGATTCTCTCTGCAATTCCAAATTTTCTGATTTCCACTTCCTGTCAAATTTTTCCCCTCCCAGAATATTTTATATCCACTTAAGTCTGCTAATACATCTCTTGAATGTTTGAGTTCATAGGCTTGTATATACGAGTCCTCTCCTCGGTGGTATCTTCTCCCAAATTCTGAACGTACGCATTATTCAAGGCTCAATGACTCCTTCTCTCAGGGAGAGACCTTCAGTGACTCAGGGTCATGTTAGAATTCACCACTCTGAATGTTGATTCTCTAAGAAATTAGGAAATAGGGATTAACATATACATGCTACTATTTATAAAATAGATAACTAATAAGGACCTACTGTGTAGCATAGGGAACTCTACTCAGTATTCTGTAATAACCTATATGGGAAAAGAATCTGAAAAAAATGGATATAAATACATATCTATACATACATAACTGATTCACTTTGCTGTACACCTGAAACTAAGACAACATTGTAAATCAACTATACTCCAATAAAAAAAAGAAATTTGGGTTCAGCAAATCTTCAACTTGTGCAGGATCCCCCCAAAAGTCCCTCATTTTACACATGGAGTAACTGAGGGCTGCATAGACTTGATACATAATAGAGACTCCAGAATTGTTTTCAATTGTGTTGAATATTTCTAGACCTTAATAGAAACCATCTATTTAGAATTTCCTTCTAAGAAATAACTTCTTGCTCTTTCCTAGCACTCCCTCTTTACCATTAGAGTTCATAGTAGCCATGAAAAAATCCAAATGTTGGTGAAACCCATATCCTCACCTCCATATAGACCGTAGTAGCGGGTGGAGTAACAGACACTGGGATTAAAACCCCAGGCTCTGCTTCTGGCATTCATTTGCTGTGTGGCCTCAGGAAAATGAATTCCTTTGTAGGGATAAGGCCTCTGTTTCCTTATCCCTTTTTTTCTGTTCAGCTCAGTGGTGAGGAGCCCTTGAGTCAAGTTTATGAGAGCTCTGTGTAAACAGGAAGAAGCTGCACAAATGCAAAGTAGCTTTGATATTCAGAAAGGTGATCTTATGACCCCTCCATACAGTGTAACAGTTGTCTATATGCGTGTGGATAGGAGGATGTTGTCATTTTTTTGGTAGCAGCTTTGTCGAGATAAAGCTCTTGTATCATACAATTCCTCTATTTACAGCGTATGTTTAATGACTGAGATATGCCCTTCTGCCTAATTGACCTGGCTCTAAATCTTCACTGTGTTTATTTTATTGGCTTTTTGTATGCTTGGTATGACCTAGGCTTAGAGAAGCAGCAGCCCTGCTAGGTGACCCTGATTTGCATGGCCCTGGGTTCCTTGGTTTTCGGTATGAGTTGTCCTGACCTTCTCTTGCTTGTTCAACCAGTGGAGGGGCAGGAAGGGGAAGGGTGGAGGGGAGCTCCCACCTTTTCCTGCACAACAGCAGAGACCTCAGACCTGCACCAGCCACAAGGCCTGCAAACAAAAGGGGAGGGCTTTCATGCGTTTTATGTGCCTTTACGCTGATACCCAACTTGAGACTATCTTTTCCACTTCCTAAATTGTCCTCCTCTCTCTTTTTTTTCTTTTTCTTTTAACAAATCAAAAGTGCCTGATTACTTGCAAGGATCCATCAGCAATACAAAAACACTACCAGAGAAGAAAACCGCATCAATAAATACTGGCGTCCTACTCAGCTTTAGACAATGATTGTTAAAATTACTTATTTTCACTCATTTAACGTATTATCTCTGACATGAAGTACCTTTTCTCCCTCCTGAGACAGAGACGTACTCCACCTGATCCGGACAGGACAAGAGACGTTTTTATTTGGATATGGCATTAGTTTTAAAAAGTAACTTTGTTGATCACATTTGAAGTGATTTCAGACCAAAAAATAAGAGAGCTGCCCATTGATGAAGCATTGACAGTGCTGGCTGCAAGGCAGTTAAGGATGCTGCTGCCTGGGGAAGAAGGCATGACTGGGGCAGAAGGGAGGGGCCCTGGGTCACCAGCTGGGAGCCCAACTTTCTCTGGTCTTTTCATTCCTTTTCATTGTTTCCAGCTCAGATCACTCAGTGTCTTCTCAGGGCTTCAGTTTCCTCACCTGCACTTTGGAAGGGAGTCAGAGTCTCTTTAGTGCCCCTAGAGCTATAGAGATATGCATGTCTACAATTCTAAGATCCAGCTTAAAAAGAAAAAACCATCAGCCCCCCTGTTTCTATAGAAGAATGAGTCCCCTGTAGGCATGAGATGTCAGACATGTCAGAACTTCTCTCCTTCCTTCTCTTTCATCTTGTTTTCGAAACCCGAGGAAAATCGCCAAGTTTTCTGCCTCGAAATAAAGAAAAGCAGCGAAGTTTGTCCTTTAGTCTGATTGCATCTCATTTCAGTGCCGAGTGCCCCCTCCTCCCCACCGCGACCCCCTCAGATTTTATTTACCATTAATGGAGTGACCGAATCTATACCGGAAACAGCTACTGCATGTTTGTTATATGCATGTAAAGCTGACTCGCGCTCTCTGACCTTGGGCATAAGTAAGAAAAAGAATTTTTTTCCGTAGTGAACGAGACATGCTTATATCAGTTGTTTTATTAGATCTTTATTGCAACTTTGTGAGGTTATCTTAGGAATGAGCAAACGGAGGTTCAAAAATGGAGGTGAGTGGAGGGAAGTGGGCAGCAGAGCTAGGGGAAGGGGCTCATGGGGTCCTGAGTCCAGTGTTCTTTCCAAAACACCCTCTTTCCTTCTGAAGCTCAAGAAAGCAACTAAGACACAGGGCTTCTGGTAGATAGAAACTAAGGGCTCTGGGAGCACCGACAGGGAGGCTCCACCCAGAAGTTTCCTCTCAGGGACCATGACCGTCCTTGCAGTTGTGTCTTTATCTACAGGACTTGGACAGAGCCTGAAACTTGGGAGACTCACAAACGTGTGTTGGGCAGATGACAAGCACAGGATGAGATGGGGAGGCCTTAGGAAGGAGAAGCCCTGAGCTGGACTCTGGATGCTGGGTCCTCAGGGGCAGGGAATGGATCCTCTTTGGGTAGAAGGTGATTCTGTGTGGCTAGAGCATTGGGGTTAAGAGGGGGAAATGAAGAAGGAGGGTTAGATTATAACTGTAGAGAAACGTGTTTAAATGAGAAATGGGAACACTGTTCTCTAAGCAATGGAGACTCTAAAACTATTGTTTTGAGTGAAATAATAACACTCTCATATGAACAAATAAAGACTAATTACAATAGTCAGGCATCTAAATAGGGACAGGGCCTGAGTGCTTCCCGAAATCTCTACAATCTTGCCCCATTGGGGCTACTCTCTTGACTGTAAGTAAAGCCCTGATTTTTTGTTTGTTGACTCATTTTTGAGACTAGCTAGAGAACCCCTTTCTACTGGTATCCTTTATATTTCATTCTCTAGCACATTTGCTTATGAGTAGGGTGATCGACTCTCTTGGTTTGCTTGAAATGTTCCTGCTTTGAGCATGGAAAGTCCTTCTTCCCTGGAAATCATTCATCCCTGGGTACATTTATTATGTATATGTCAACATCTCTCCAATGTTGGGTTCCAGCCCAGTCTTTTCTCCTGAAATCCATACCCATATATCCAACCATGTTAAGGCAACTTCACTTGGGTGACTCAGAGTTAATTAAAACCTGGTGTATCTCCTACTGATCTCATAATTTCCTGCTATCCAAAACAGCAACTCAGCCATTGTTCCAGCACAATCCACACAGTTACTCAATCTAGAGACACAGAGCATCACAGGACTCCTCCCTCTGACTCATCCCACTCCCATCCAGTCAGCTCTTGAGGACCTTTCAGACTCACCACTTTCCCCCATCCCACTGCCACTATCCCAGACCAAGCCACGGTCAAACGTTCCCTAAATTTTTATAAAAGAATCTTATTTGCTCTCTTGCTCCTCTGACAAGTATTTTTCAATCATAATCAGAGTGATGACTTAAAAATACAAATCTGATCCTGGGACTTCCCTGGTGGTGCAGTGGTTAAGAATCCACCTGCCAGTGCAGGGGACACAGGTCCGATCCCTTGTCTGGGAAGATCCCACATGCCGCGGAGCAACTAAGCCCGTGAGCCACAACTACTGAAGCCTGCACGCCTAGAGCCCGTGCTCTGCAACAAGAGAAGCCACCGCAATGAGAAGCCCGCGCACCGCAAGGAAGATAGCCCCTGCTCACGGCAACTAGAGAAAGCCCTCATGCAGCAACGAAGACCCAACGCAGCCAAAAAATTAAAAAATTAAAAAAATACAGATCTGATCATATAACTATGCTGTTTAGTAATTACCAGTGATTTGTATCCAAACTCCTTGACCCAACTCGCAAGGTCCATCATATCTGAGCCACGCCGCCGTTTGCAGGATATCCACAGATGTTCTCCCGTTGATGGGTTGGGGAGCGAAGTTGGAGGAACAGGGGTTAAAGGGTGAAGACTTTTCTACTTCTCATTAAGAATGTAAACTCTGGAAAATAATTTTCCCTTCTTTCCATTGTGGAGCATGACTTAAACTACCCACTCACATTTCCCCAAAGGGAGAGGATTTATTAATCTGATGGGTAAGAACTGGAATTTATTAGGCCACGTTTTACTAGTAGACAGAGTCTCTTCAGTCAAAGCCAGTTCTCGCTTGGGATCCTGGTCCCTCCAAAGGCAGGCTCTTATCTTCTGCACAATCACTAATTTGAATTATCAGGCCTCTCTCTCTTTACTCTTCTTTCTTTCCAGACTTCAGGCATACCTGAGTAAGCAGATCTAAAACTTTAGATTCAGAGACCAAAGTCCAAATTGAACCTCAATCCTAAACCACAATTTCTAATCCAAGTGTTACCAAGCCTGGTAAAGGAGATTAGGCTGATGACAAGAGCAGACAGTATTCTTTCCACTTACATTCTTTACTTCTTAGAGAACTGTTGGGATGGATGGAAAGGCTGGTCTCAGGACATAATCCACTTCAGGTAGGTACCAAAATATATATATATATATTGAGCTATTTTGAAAAAGTGTCACTCATATAATCTGATCGTACATAAACTCTCTCAGCAAACCAAGAAACCAATATTGCTTTCGATGTCAATGAAAAAATTCCAATGAGTCACATACATACCTACCACGCTCTGCTATACTCACATGCGTGCACACACACATACACACGTATACACACAATGGAACCACATTACATATGAAGACAATGTTCTAAAATTATGCCTATGTGGCAAAAAACACATGTATTCAAAATGACACTGGGTCATCCTTTCTTTGATTGGGCCCCCAATTAAGCAGTTACATTGGTTCCGAGCCTGTGTGTGTGAAAAAAATATGGCTTGGAGGGACTCACAACAGAGTGAGGGGCTCATACTGAGGCCCCCAGAGCTCAGAGCCATGGAGACATCTTCAGGTGTTCACTTCCCGTCTCATGCTCACGCTGGGACATACTCACTGAGTATAACAGTGGGTGAGCCTCTCTCTCTCTCCTCTCTCTCTCTCTCTCTCTCTCTCTCTCTCTCTCTCTCTTTGTTTCTCTCTGTATTCAGTCAGAGTTCTCCGGAGAAAATGAACCAGCAAGATATATCTAAAAATCACAAGAGCTAATTCCTTAGGAAGGCTGACAAATCCCATGACCAGCAGTCCACAAACTGGAGACCCAGGACACAGCTGATGGTATAATTCCAATTTGAGTCCAAGTCCAAAGGCAGGAGAAGACCTATGTCCCAGCGCTCAGACAGTCAGGCAGAGAGAGAATTCTTTCTGACCCTACCTTTTCGTTATTCAGGCCTTCAGTGGATGGGATGAGGGCCACCCACATTAACAGGGGCACTCTGCTTCACTTACATACTGATTCAACTGCTCATCTCATGGAGAAACACCCTCACAGACACCCCTAGAAAAATGTTTAACCCAATAACTGGAAACCCCATGTCCCAGTCAAGTTGACACATAAAATTAACTCTGTCTCTGTCTGTTTGTCTGTCTTACTCTCATTTTTAGTTGACAGCACATAGTTGAATTAATGTTAACAGCTGTAGTGCAAAATTCATACAACCCGTTTAGGGAGCCAGGAGGAGGAAGCCATTTCTTTTGCCTCATTTTGGAGCAGTGTCAGGGAAGACATCTCAGAAAGTTTGTTTTGGAGCACACCTTGAAGGAGAAGTTTTTCAGATGGAAAATGTGGGGTGGGGACTGCAGCACAGCCAGGCCTATGAGAGAGGCTCCTGAAGTATGATTTCAATGAAATGATAGACACATTTACTCTTGGAGTGGTTTCTCTTTTCTTCAGACAGTCTTCCTCTTTTTCTTATCTGTCTCAGTCTCTCTCCAGGAAAGACCTAGGCACCTCAGGAATGAAACAGTGCCTTAAAAAAAGAAAACGTGTTGGCTTAAGAGTCAGAGAATCTGGTTCTCAGTGAGTGACTTTAGGCAAATTACTTCCTCTGCAAGAGTTCTCTTCCTTATTTGTCCAAAAGGACTAAAACTCTCTAGTGTAACACTGATGTGATTTAAATAAAACACGCAGGAGAAAGAATACAGCTAGAATCCCAACCCAGAGAGCACTTGGTAAATTCTGGCTCCCTTTTTCTCCCCTGGGCATCTGGAGTGCTGTCCCCCCAGGGTCCCAGTCCAGGGCCAGAGAGGAGGGCCAGGGCCAGAGAGGAGGCCACCCACTTGCACAAGAGATGATAAAGATGTGGAATGTGTTTTCTGAAAGCCACCTGTGGTGTGACAGTGAAAGGAAGCCAAGAGAGGAATGAAGCAGGCTGTCTGCCAAACTCTTGGAAGAGGAATGTTCCACAGGCATTGGTGAGGACAGCAGAGAGACACCCCTCTCGATGTTACTGGATTGCGGTGGTCCTGTTGTTCATTAAGAGTTCCAAAGGGGAACCCTCCTACACTGCTGGTAGGAATGTAAATTGGTGCAGCCACTATGGAAAACAGGAGAGAGTTCCTTAAAAAACTAAAAATAGAGTTGCCGTATGATCCAACAGTCCCACTCCTGAGCATATATACGGAGAAAACTCTAATTCAAAAAGATACTTGCACCACAATGTTCAGTGAAGCACTATTTACAATAGCCAGGACATGGAAGCAGTGTAAATGTCCATTAACAGAGGGATGGATAAAGATGTCCATTAACAGAGGGATGGATAAAGATGTGGTGTATATATATAATGGAATACTACTCAGCCATAAAAAAGAATACAATAATGACATTTGCAGCAACATGGATGGACCTAGAGATTGTCATACTAAGTGAAGTAAGCCAGACAGAGAAAGACAAATATCATATTATATTACTTGTATGTGGAATCTAAAAAATGTTGCAAATGAACTTATTTACAAAACAGAAGCAGACTCACAGACATAGACAGAGTTACCAAAGGTGAAAGGGTGTAGGGAGGGATAATTTAGGAGTTTGGGATTAACAGATACAAACTACTAAAAACAAAATAAACAACAAGGGCTTCCCTGGTGGCGCAGTGGTTGAGAGTCCGCCTGCCGATGCAGGGGACACAGGTTCGTGTCCCGGTCCGGGAAGATCCCACATGCCGCGGAGCGGCTGGGCCCGTGAGCCATGGCCGCTGAGCCTGCGCGTCCGGAGCCTGTTGCTCCGCAACGGGAGAGGCCACAACAGTGAGAGGCCCGCGTACCGCAAAACAAAAACAAAAACAAAAACAAAACAAAACAAAAAAAATAAACAACAAGATCCTACTGTATAGCATGGGGAACTATATTCAATATCTTATAATAAACCATAATGGAAAAGAATCTATCTATATATGTATAACTGAGTCACTTTGCTGTACACCAGAAACTAACACAACATTGTAAATCAACTATACTTCAATTTAAAAAAAAAGTTCTGAAGGGGAGAAGACTTACATCCTGATTAGAGGATGACACTGGGCGAGTGAGAGCACAGAGGCCTTGAAGCGCCGAGCGGGCACCTGCTGTGCTGGGGTCCCGGATCCTGTCTTGACCTGCAGATGCCACAGCACAGGGCGTGGTGGGGCTGGAAGGTCTCTTCTTATTATACGCAATACTCCACGCATCACAGGTTTCCTCTCATGCCTTCAAAATGTCCGTTTTTCAGGCAGCCCCATTCCTGTTAACATCATCCTGAGAAGCAGAATTTTCTCTTCCACCCCTTGCTGCCTGAGGTCTAGTGGGCAACTCCTGACTGGGACAGCGAGGGCCCCTGGGCCCAGAAGAAAGAAGCCCAGCATGGCTGAGAGCTCCAGCACTTGGCACCTGCAGGCGGAGCTGGCCTTGTCAGCAACGGGGTGCCCTCTCTTTTCCTGAGGAGTTCACCTCCAGAAGAACCGGTCCTGACCTGTTGAATCTATTCTAGAACCTGGAATCCTCTCTGTCACAGTGAGACCAGCTCTGGAACCTGTCCATCAAACCGAGCACCCTAGTCCTGCACCACTCTCCACATCCATGTAAGGGAGCTTTTCAGACCCTCTGCTCACATAGAACTTTCCTGA
Organism: Pseudorca crassidens; assembly: GCF_039906515.1. Classification (NCBI taxonomy): domain Eukaryota; kingdom Metazoa; phylum Chordata; class Mammalia; order Artiodactyla; family Delphinidae; genus Pseudorca; species Pseudorca crassidens. The sequence goes on from NC_090309.1 coordinate 83,055,975, forward strand.
ACGGTGTTATCTCTAAGCTTTTGTTCATGCTCTTCCTTCTACCTGGCATGCCCTCTCTCTTTCTTGGTTTATTAAAGATCTATTTTTCTTTCAATGCCAATGGCCCCTTCTGCTTCCAGTCTTCCCTGAAACCCACCATTGTGCTTAGTTATGCCCTTTCAGATGAACTTCAGTTACGCCTGCTTTTGTCGCAATCATTCATTCTACCTGGGAAAACATGGTTAACAAGCTTATCTTCCCCGTTGGATTGAATGCTCCTTGAGGAAAAGGAGCTCAGAGGAGAAGGGGGAACTGGGCTGATGTCATTAGGGATAGTTGAGGGGCAGAAGTGGGATGAGTGGAGGCCACAAAAGCATTGATCTTGGGTGCAACATTTAAGTATGCACTAAAAAAATTAAAACTCGGAAGTCAAGATAAATATTTGAATACAATATATATATATTTTTTTTGCGGTACGCGGGCCTCTCACTGTTGTGGCCTCTCCCGTTGCGGAGCACAGGCTCCAGACGCGCAGGCTCAGCGGCCATGGCTCATGGCCCCAGCCGCTCTGTGGCATGTGGGATCTTCCCGGACCGGGCCACGAACCCGTGTCCCCTGCATCGGCAGGCGGACTCTCAACCACTGCGCCACCAGGGAAGCCCTGAATGCAATATTTTTTAAAAATCAAAATTAATTCAAAAATCCTTGATGAACAAAATATTAAAGTTTAAAAAAAGACAGGCTGCTGTCCATGTACTTGTTTTATGACCCCAGGTCATTGAGCAATATGATGGGAGACAGTCGTTTCCAATCAGCCTGCAGTTCCAAAGCTGTGCCTCCTGCTGTGGAGGCTGAAGAGGGTTAACCACAAAGTGAAAACTGACTGGGCAACGCGAGGTTTTATGTGTAGTTGTATTTTGGGTATAGGTAGTCAGTTCTCATTTGTTCTTTTCTACGTGGATTAAGATACAGGAGACTTTTGAAAAGTATGTATAAAGGTGCACATCTGTAGATTTTCCTTTAATCCCAGGCTCAACCACGTCTCTGCAAGGCTCTAGTTCTGGGAAGAAGTGGCATTTGCTTTAGGATCATGGCATGGGGACAATTTAGTCAAATTGGAAAGGACCCTGAGGAATCTTCCCCAACTCCTGAGAGGGTCTCCATCAACTCTCCATGGGAGGGTCTCCATCCAAGACGTCTGGCTGTACGGAGACCTGTGTCGTCCTTTCTTGTATCTCAAATCACAATTCCCACCCTAGTCAGTTCAGAATCTCCTGGAAATACCAATTCCTCCTCTTTTTAAGTTAGAAATAAATTAGTCTTAATAATTGCTTCATGATGGTTTGTCTATATCATCTTTTGTTTATAAGCAAAATAAAATTATTTTTTAGTCAGTTTACATTTTTCAGTTATTTCAAAGAACACTTACTCTGAACAGGCCCTGGGCTACATCCTGAAAACTCAGAAATAGGTAAACAAAGGTCCTGCCTCGATTTGCTGACAGTTTACTGCACTTGGCTGTGCGTTACTGGGAGGGGAGGAGGCAGGAGATAAGGAGATGGAAAGTGATCGTCATAATTATCACAATCATAATTGGTGTCATAAGTGTAACAGCAGCGTTAAGCTCCGCAACTACAGGGACATAGAAGAGGAAGCCAGGAATTCAGCCTTACTAGGTGGAGGGCAACTGGAGAGGCCAGTGATGCCAGGATGAGGCGGGAGCTGGGCTTGGCAGCAGAGCAGGTGCACGGGGAGACGAACATAGGCTTGAGGTGGTCTTCCTGACATGCTCAAGGGGAAAGGTATTCCTGGAAAAGGCAGCAGCCTATGGAAAGCTCGGAGCAGGAAGAGGTCAAGTGTATTCAGGGGAGTAAACCAGCTTAGTACGGCCGGCCCTTAGGACAGAAGAGTGAAGCACTGGACCTTCTGATCCCCACCAAGGACTTGTGCGCAGCGAGGCAGAACTCTGATGGATTTTAAACTGCTAGAGTGACGTGGTGGGTTTTGTGTTCTCAGGTTTGCCTTCAGGCTGCTGTGAGTGTGAGGGAGAGTGGGTTCAGCCTGGGGAGAGAGAGAGAGAGAGAGGCAGGCGGGCGTGGCCTGTTGGAGATGTGCCACGTGGTAATGAGAGGAAATAGAAAATGTCATTAACGTGTCTGCCACCAGAAATGAGAGCTAAATCTATGACTCTCCTCCTCCCATTTCTATTATGAATGATTATGTTTCAATTATGATTTTGAATGTATTTCCTTGAGGAAATATGTCATGCTTCCACGATGGGAAAGAAGGAAATGGAACCATGAAAGTTTAATTTATTGTAGTGACTCTGCATTTAGAGAAAGGAAGAAGAAAATGGAAGAGAAGAGAGAGGCCGAAACATGGAGAGCGCGCGGGCTGGGCCACCTGCTGTGAGCAAGGAACAGGCAGAAGCGGCCTGAGGTGTCTGAATATTGCTGGAGTCATTTGATGGCCTGTGATGAATGAAGCAGGGAGGCACCATCCCTGCCGGGCAGAGAAGACATTTCATGGGCCCCTAAGTGCCAGCTCTGTTGTTCCCCAAGGACGTTGAAGGAAAGAAATAGCCTTTTCTCGGGAAGAAGGATGGTATGGCTCTAGCCCCACGCTGGACACTGGGGAAGCAGGTGCAGGAACGAGTAAGATGGGGCCCCGCCCTCACAAGGCTTGCAGTCTAGGGGTGAAGGGACACTAGGCTGATATAACAGGAAAGGAAGTGTGGACAAGAGAGCTTCTACTGGACAAAGAAGCAAGCAACGCTAACTGAAAGACGGGGACCCATTGTCTTGAAATAAAGGGGTGACCGGGCCTTGACTCACACATCAGTCAATGATCACTCAGGGGATCACACCCCTCACGGGTCTTTGGCAGGGATGGGTGCATTCAAAGTGTATCCATTTATCCATCCACTCGCTTACCATGTAACCAAGAATTCAACCGAGAATAAGTCCCAGGCCTTTGCCTGGTAGGAGCTACTGGGGGAGATAGACACATCAGGAAATAATTAATCAGAAAGCAAGGCAGTCTGAGCTCAGACAGTGATGTGCGTAAGGGTTGTAGGATCTCAGATGCAGCACAGTGAAATCTGTCTAGGAGGAAATCAGAAGAAATCTCTGAAGTGAGACTTAAAGGAGAAAGGGAGTTTCCTCGTGGATGGGTGAGCAAAAGGGGGCAGAGGAGGTGTCCCAATGAAAGCCACAGCCCATGCAGAGCAAGGCAGGGAGGCGGGAAGCGGCACAGTGATTTCAGGAAACCCAGGACTGGTGTGGGAAACACAGGAGAGGAAACTGGTGAACCACACCTCACAGGAGCCAGGACCACCACAACACGTGGGCCGTGCCAGGGACTTAGGATGACCTTGGGGGACGCGTGGGTGGACCTGGGTTCTCAGGAGACCACACGGGATGCTTGGTGGAGGATGGCCAGGAGGGAAGGGACTGGAGTTCTGGAGCTCGAACACCCAGCTATCATAGGAGAGAGATGGCGGCGTCTGGGCAAGGGCAGTGACCGCAGCCTGATCAGAGGACATCCCAGGGGCCGTGCCGAGAGGACCGGGAAAACAAGCCTGCAGATGCTGAACGCAAATCAGCAGAAACTTTAGTCTAGAGATGTTCTGTTGCAATCAAAGCCTAGGAGCAATAGAAGTTTAGAGGGTGGAACACATTATTTCTTAAGCGGCAGCTGCATCATAATTACCTCAATCCCATCTCTTTTCACTTGCACATATTAAGCTTATTTGATCCCCAAAGCCATCCTGCAAGGCAAGGAGCATGCCCCTCCCCCCTACCTTTTCCAGATAGGGAAGCTAAATCCCGGAGAAGGTTTACGGTTTGCTTCAGGTGTTAACATCCAGTACATAGTGGAGCTGGAAGAGAATACATGTCTTTCTCACTCCAGAACCGGCACAGATTCCGTCCGTCCCTCCCTCCCTCCCCTCCTCCCCTCTTGTCTCCGGATGCCAGGCTTTGAAGATGAGGAATCTGGAAGGCACAGGGCCTGGGTCTCATGGAAGAGAAACACTGAATAGACTGCCCTGGGAGGTGTCAGTACTGGAGGTACATTTTTACATCAATCTACAGAGGAAGAAACATCTAGCTCTGCCTGGGGAGAAAGGTAAGGCTTCCAGAGGAGAGGACGTTTGAGGGTGAACATGAATCTAGTTGCAGAGGGCTCTCCTTAGCTCAGAGCTTGGCCACAGAAGTTAATTAGCAGAAGAATCTACCTTGACCCACGATGAGTCAGACTGGAATTCCCTTCTATTTGCGGCTAGCCCCTTGGTCTGCTGGCTAACGCTCTTCCTGGTGACCCCCTCTGCTTCTTCCTCCAACATACTTCCTTCTGACCACTCAGCTTTACCCGAAAAGCCCACTTGGAGCTCACGCAGGTCCCTGCATGAGGCCCCTGGGAGAAGGTGGGTGTGCTGAGTGGTGTGACCTGGAATCCATGGGCTTTTCTGCACTCATCCCAAGGGGGCTGCCGGTAGTTCCCTTTAAGAAGGGCGATCACACAAGTTAATTCCAGTCCCCCTGGCAACCGCAAGAGAGGCAGGCAACTCCCGGTTCATGGGGGAAGCAGCCCAGCATTGCAAAAGGATGCAAATGAATAATTAAGTCACTGTTTACAAGAAATTCCAATCTTAGGGCAGTTCAAGGTAAAGACAGACACTAGCCAGGAACAGTCAAGAACAACACTGCCAGAACACACGGAGACAGAGGCCTCTAGCCAGACGGTGCTTTTTTCTCTAAGTACTGTCGCCAGAAAAACTCAGCCAAAAAATCTCTCTGTTCTCTGGGCACCCGCAGCGTATCAGTAATAATAATAGTAAAAGTAATTCCCTGTGATATTGGATTGCCTGCTATGCGCTGGACATTTGTTTAGATTATTTTATTTCAAACCTCCCCCTCCTCCCTCCCCCTCAAACATCTAAGTAGGTGTGATTACAGAACAGGAAACAGAGAGGTTGAGTAATTGGTTGAAGTCACACAGTTAATGAGTAACAGAGTTAACTTGGGTCTAGGAAGTGAAATTAAGTCTAATTGCTTTTCAGATCTACACTTTGTTTTGCCAACTGGGGAAAATGGTTCTACAGATTAAGGTTTTATTTATTTCTGAATCTCCTACATCCCTCCCAATGCATCTCAAGTATTTGGGGTTATGGGGATCTTTTTTAAAACTTGGGAAATAAAGCCCAACTTCCTCCTAAAATTGCACCTGTGTACAAGGAAAGTTTTGCATAAAATTTCAGAGTATTCACAGACTTCTTTTGCAAACCATCTGTGAACTGCGGGCTAAGAAACTCTGAGGACACTCTTGTGTGTGAGTTGATTTAGGATTATACCCTCAAACCTTACGTGGTCATTCAGTGCAGGGTTCTGTGACCTGCCTTTGCCCCTAGCTCACCAGCCGCCCACTCCTTCCCGCCCACCCCCAGCGTTGAATAGGGACCGCTGCTCTGCACAGGGCAGGGGAGATTCTGAGAAGGGACATAGACAGCTGTCCCAATAGTTCTTTGTCGAGGTCGATGGAGGTTGTCTCATTGCATCCGAGACATCTTAATTCTGACATCACCTGTGGCTTGTACAACCGTCCAGAGGTCCAGGGAAACCCTGTAATGCACACAGCCTCTATTAACCTTACTGATGGCAGAGACGAAACGACAATGACCTTGTACGTTCTCACTCTTTCCCAAATACACCCTTGATGCTATACTAAAACTTGACACGTTGTAGTTTCTTAAGCAGTTGTTGTAATGCAGAATCTGAAACCACAGAAGTGGTCTTTTGTTACTTCGTGTACCGCAGTCCAAACAATACAACACATCAGATTGAAGGCGAAAGCAGATATGAGAATCCAGACATTAAAGAGATTTACAAAAAGTGTAAAACAATCTCTCTCTACTATTTTATTTTAAAAATAATTATTTTATTAAAATATGTTATGTCAATAAGTAATTGACTTATTAGAGTTATATTTGCATGAATTATGCACATCTTTTAACTTTCTCAGTTTTAATTTCTAATATAAATATTAATAGACATAACTCATACAAACAGAAGGTCTTTGAGATTCTTAATAATTTTAAAGAGTGTGAAAGCATTCTGGTGTCAAAAAATTTGCAAACCATTGCACTCTAGCAATCTTTGAGCATACAAAAGATATCTCCAAAAGCCATTATTAGTATGGACTGAGCGGTGAGATGGCCCAGCTTCTATTACCTAATACCTTTCAGCCCCACTCCCGTGATACTAACTCGGAGCTGTGTGGCTGGTCGACAGGGTACTGAAGCCTGGAGAGCCAGTGATCTTATGTCCACAGTATGGTTCTAGATCGCCGAAGGCCAATAAATGCACATTTGTCCTGTATGCCCAGGGCCGCATCACTGGGGAGCTGGACCGCATCTCTTTCCACAGCATCAACCCAAACTCTCAGTGCAGGTGGCATGCCATCTTCTAGAAATGTATCTGTTACAGCCACTGGAGCTCTGGGCTTGGAGATGAGAACATTAACCAGCTGTGTGACCAGGGAAGTCTCTCCTCCTCCCTGGGCCTCTGTTTTCTTATTCACAAAATGTCTGATGAGTGGACCAGACTCTCTCTAAGACATTTTCCAACTTTGACATTCTACTAATCTATTTGGAGGAATAGATGAAAGACAATACAAATAACAATTGTCTTCTACGTGGGGCTTTTTATAGTTGACAATTTACTTTCCCATCCAAATTTTTGCTTGGTGCTGTTTTCACTATATACACACCATGGCAATCGTGGTTGAAGATTCTAGAGGGAGGTTTCTGGTTTTGAATCTTGTGCCACTAACTAGCTGTGTCAGCCTTGGGTAAATTATGCCTCATAGAACTTTTGAGTAGATTAAATAAATTAAGGCAAGATTCTGGCTATGCTATATGCTCAGTAAATTATTATTAGCACAGATTCATTTTATTGTAGTTGTATGTGCATGTGACTGACTCCTCTTCTAGACTGAACACCTTGTTTAGTCTGGGACCAAAATGAACCAATGCTAGCAGGCTTCCATCCCACAGCCTAGAAGCAAACCCAGGCAACCGTGTTCTGAAGTAGAGCTGTCCAGTCAGTTCTGCCCCTGAACACAGGCAAGCTCTCGGGGAAGTACCATATTTCTTTCGTGGAATGTGTGACTGGGCTGCCAGAATGGTACTCACACACTGACTTACAGTGATTCCAAGTGTTTATTTACTCAAGGCCCTGCACCAAATATTTGTCTGCTGTCCATACACTCTAGGGCAGCCTTATACCCCACTAAGCCCATCCTAAATCACCTAAGCTGATAATGACCTGCAGACGTATGAGCACAAGAACAGAAGTTAACTGATAAATGACTGAGATTTAGGGGTGATTTTTAAAACAACGTTAATGGGGCAGTAGTGGATTGATGCAAAGGAACATATAATCTATGTTATAGTAAATATCATTCTTCTCATTTTAAAAGGTGAGAAAATTCCAGGTCAATAGGGATATCATCTAGGGTGTATTTGGCTGGAAATAACAGAAAATTCAGCTCCAGCTGTTATGGGAGTTAATGGGGCCTAAAAAGATAGAAGTAAGTAGGGCTTCTGGAGAAGGCTGATCTAGTGGCTCCATGGGGCTGCCAAGGACCTCATTTCTTTCTGTCTGTTCATGTGGCTTTTTATCATGTCAGCTTCATGACAGGTGACTCCCTTTATGCTTTCAGGAAGGCGGGTGGTGGCAGCAGCCAAAGCCATGGGCTACTTTGGGCGCATGTGCAGAAGCAGAGCGCCTTCCTCTCCTAGGGTCCCCACTCAGGCCTTGAGAGTCACTGTGGAAAACCCCCATGGATCAACATCCGGCCCTGAACTAATCGCTACTCCATCCTCCATCGCCCCCAACCCTTGTGCTTTATTATCAATGTTCATACTTATCAAGAGCCTCCTCTGTCAGGTGCTGTATGGTGGGAATACAGTTCTGAAGGAAGCCAACACAATCGCTGCCCACACCGAATTTACATCCTCTGTACTGTACATAAAGTAAGACTAATAGAATAAGTAGATTGGCAGGTAGATAACTGTATATACAGAAACATAACCATGGCTGTCATTTATGGAGACCGGCACCAGGCACTACATCGGATGTTTTTAACTTGTATTTTAGTTCAATCCTCAAAATATTCTTATAAGTATTATCATCCACATTTTAGTATTAAAGGAAAATGGGATAGCAAGGGCAAATGATCTCAATCCTAAGCTCACATAGCAAGTCTGTGTGAGAGGATACATTTGTGATCTTTTTCTCTTCTTTTTGCTCTGTGCACTGCCTCCCATACAAGGAAATACAATTAATTATGCCATCACTTTATTAGTATTTTTTGACTGTTGGAAGCTTAGATTGGACAAATAATAAATCTAGTTTAGTTTCTTCTTATAAAGACATAATGTACTTTATTTATTCGCTTACAATTTAATTTTGCAATGGCAAATTATGTTGAGAGATGCCTTGATTTTTCACAGTCTTCAGGTCTAAATCTGAACTCATCAGCTTCTTCCAGGGGAAAAAAAAAAATCATTGTTTCTCCTACACCTCCTCTCTTTCAAGGTTAAGGTCTCCTTATTTTCCAGGTTGGCCTAGCTCAGAAATGTCCAGCCAGCCCGACACCCTGCTCCTTGAGAATTCGTATCTAATCAGCCTACAAGGCCGCTCAGCCTCTCCCTCAGGGTAGGGTGAAATGGTATTCAAATCTTTCCCCCCATTTTTCAGAGTAAATATCCAAAGTTAAGCTTCTTTATCTCATGTTTTCTTTACTTAAAAGCCAGTGTCATAACTCAAATAATTCTATACTTGTATGTAGTTAGTTCGTGATGAAAATTGGATAAATGAATATTAAATAAGCAAATAATCACTTTTACCTTTTTTTAAATTTGATTTTAAACACAAATACTATCCCATTCCTCCACTAAAGTCTTGATGAATACAAAAATCAGGAACTAATAATAAAAAAGCAACCAATTAAGAAGATCTACTATGTGCCAGGCACTCTCCTAAGTGTTGTACAATTCTCCTTTATTGCCTTAACTGCCCCATACATAAAGATCAGCCTTTTATTTCATAGACATGAATAGAGAAAGATAGTAGGATTTGCCCTGGATCCCACAAACCACTGTGAGGGCTGGATTTTTAAGCCAGGTTGTCTGCCTAGGAATAGCTTCTGTCACTGTGACTAGCCCAAAGTCACAAAGGTTGGAGCCAACAAGATAAGCTCCAACCGTATCATGGTTATCTGCTTCTGTTCCCATTTGGGAGACAATAAATGTTAATTGACAGTAAATTTTGGGAAGCTAAGAGCTTCAAGAAAAGAAAAATATATTTTCTAATATTCTATAAAAAATACTCCCAATAGTGTGTCATCATGTTTTTATCATCTGACATTATCCTGAAAGCCTCAGCTTCTGGTGGGGCAGGCTTGCTTGGGTCATAGTAGAGTGATGCTCTCCAATCTCTGGAATGGGGCTGAGAGAGGCAGCCCCACAGCTGAGAGTTATAGGCATTGGTTTCAAGACACACAACCTCAAATCCCATCATTGATACTTACTAACTTTGCGGCATTGGGCAAGTTGTTTAACCTCTTGAAAACTTTGTTTCCTCTAGTTAAAGCAATAGTAACTACGTCTACCTAATGGATTTTGTTTTGAGAAGAATTAAAGAAAATAACTGAAAATCATGACTACCATCCCTGGCACATGTCACATACTATTATTTTAATTGTGATGACCCCAGTAATCTCTTGCTTACTCAGCAGTTATCCCTGGTGGTGCAAACTATCACCCACTGGGTGGTACACACTAAATATTCATTGCATAATTAAAGAGGTAATAGCAAAGGAAGAGATTATAAGCCAAAGGAATAGATGTACAGAAACATGAGGCCAAAAAGCAGTGGGGAATTGCAAGTAATTTATTACCTTTCAACCCAATATCATGAGCGTAACAATGGCCTTAAATGGTTTTTGGATTGAGTTAATTTTTTAATAAATATATCTCACTATAGATATTACAAACATAGGCATTCACACACCGAACACCATAAACTTCATCACTTCTCTTCCAGTAAATGACCATCCTTGGTACTTCTTTTGCTTTTAAAAATATGTTTTAGAAGACATTAATTACCTTCTGTTGTTTGTAATTAGGCAAAAAAAAAAAAAAAAATAGAGATTCTTGATGCCTGCCTCATATTGGGCAATAGGGTAGTCAATATCTAGGGAAGACTCCTTTTTGTATAAAATAAATAAATAGGTGAAAATATTATGAAAAAATTACTCAAATAGATGGCTGAGCTGGTAAGAAAAAGGAGAAATGCTCAAACTCCAGAGGTTAGGAGAAGCTCAAAACCAGAAGGTAACCTTTCTGGTTACTTTCTGGAACTCTTTAAAGCTGATATTTACCCTGGCATTATTTCCCAAGCCCTGGTAGGTTAGTGCTTGTGTTTCAATGGCCACAAATGTGCACAAAGACAAGAGAACAAATCCTGAGCCTGGACAAAAACAGAAACCCCCAAAAGCTAATACTCTTAAGGGATGAAGTAGTAACCACTCCCACCCCAATAGAGAGAAACTTAGGGTTAATCACCAGGTCCCTCCTCAGCCCTGAGTGGAAAAATTATCCCCATGCATTTCCTAAACAACATGCTAAGACTCACAAGGGCTTAGAATCAGTCACTCTGCACAAAATTCACACCAGTTGTGTGGTCTGCAAAGACCTGGAAAGCCTCCAAGTAACTTCCAAGCCAAGGTCCTGGGTCAGAGGAAAAGGGTTTTTAACTGTCTAACCACTAAGGTGACATATATCTCTTCTGTCCTTTGTCTATTGGCCAAAAGTAGTCATTTGGCCTCCAAATATCTGCAAAGGAGGCTTGAGAATATAAGGGTGAGAATTAGAATGTTTGGTGAGTACTGTTTCTGCCACATGGTCTAAAATCCTTGTATTTTAGGAATAGTGAATATTGATTACATTTGGATATTTTAAAATTAAATATAAAAGCTCAAGTTTCTAGGATAATGGCAAAAGAAGGGTCACAGTATGTAACTTCAAAGTTAGTCAAAGGAAACAGTTAAAATGAAGGGAATATTTTAAAACCTCAATCAATTCAAAAGAAGTTTAAAAAAAAGAGAGAGAAAAAAGATATTGAGTTAAAGAGAGACAAGTAGAAGTCACAATATAAAATGGTAGAAACAAAATCAAACTTATAATTAATTTGATAGATATATAATAAACAGGCTATAGTCTCTAGTTAAAAGGCATGGACTCTGGCAAATTTTAGTAAACATTGAAGTGACAGCAAATTCCAAATTATTCTGGAGAATTGAAAATCAAAGACCTCGCAACTTATTTAATGAGATTATTGTATCCTTGATACTTGTGTTTGTTCTCTATTGCTACGTAACAAATTATCACAAACTTAATTGCTTAAAAAAATCAATTTATTACTTCACCGTTGTGTAAGTCTTAGCCCACACAGGCTCTGCTGTGTTTTGTGTTCAGCATATCACAATGCTGACATCAAGATGTTGGCTGGTTTGTATCCTCATCTGGAGGCTCTAAGAAAAATCCACTTTTAAGATCATTCAGGTGGTTGACAGAATTCAATTTCTACAGGTTGTAGAATGAGGTCCCAATTTCCCTTGCTGGTGGTTGTCTGAGAGTGTCTTTCTCTCAGGTCCTTGAGGCCACCTGTATTCTTTTTCACATGTTCCCTTCCATCATCGAGCAAAAATGTTGAGTCAAGTGTCCTCCGTGCTTCCAGTCTCTCTGACTTATTCTTCATCCAGCTAGAGAAAACTCTCTGCTTTTAAAAGGGCTCATGCAATTAAATTAGAACCACCTGGATAATCTTATTTTAAAATCAGTATGACATAAAACATGAAATAATCATAGCAGTGATATCTCATACTCACAGGTTCCAGGGATTAGGAAATGGTATTTTAGGGACATTTTTAGAATTGTGTCTACCATAATATCAAAATCAGAGAATACTTCAAAAAAGAAACATTGCAAGGCAATTGTACTCATGGACGAAGAGGCAGAAATTCTAAAATGTATACTGTCACTGAATTCAGAAATGCTTAAATAATAAGTAATTTACAATAAACAACTTGGTTATATCTCAAGAATGTAAAAGTGTTTTAACATTTAAAAAATCCATTAATATAATCAACAATATTTCATATTAAAGTAGAAATAAAATATTACCAATTCAGAAAATGCATTTTAAATAAGAGCAGAAAATCTCAAAAAGACACAGATTTCCATCAATAGTAGAATGAATAAAGAATAGTATATTTATATGATCAAATATTGTACAACAGTGAAAATAGGTGAGTGCCTAACTATATACATTAAAATAGATAAATTTACAATAGTCAGGACATGGATACAACCTACATGTCCATCAATAGAGGAATGGATAAAGAAGATGTGATACATATATACAATGGAATATTACTCAGCCATTAAAAGGAATAAAATAATGCCATTTGCAGCAACATGGATGGACCTAGAGATTGCTGAGTGAAGTAAGTCAGACAGAGAAAGACAAATATCATATGATATTGCTTACATGTGGAGTCTAAATAAAAGGTACAGATGAACTTATCTACAAAACAGAAATGGAGTTACAGATGTAGAAACAAGTTTATGGCTATCAGGGGGTAAGAGGGGGAAGGGATAAATTGGGAGACGGAGATTGACATATACACACTACTATATATAAAATAGATAACTAATAAGGACCTACTGCATAGCACAGGGAACTCTACTCAATACTCTGTAATGGTCTATATGGGAAAAGAATCTAAAATAGAGTGAATATATATGTATATATATGTATAACTGATTCACTTTGCGGTATACCGGAAACTAACACAACATTGTAAATCTACTTTACTACAATAAAAATTAAAAAAAAAAAAAAAAAAGAAAAAGAAAAAAATAGAGGAATCTCATAAGTTAAAAATTCAGGGACAAGAAGAAGGATATATACAATAAGTTCCATTATGTGAAGGTCAAGTATAGGCAAAACCAAACAATATATTACTTAGAAATAAAATATTATATGGTGTAACTATTTTAAAAAATGGAATGATTTTACAAAATGATCAGTTTAGTGTTTAACTCTTAGTGGAAGGGAATGAGATGCAGTTGCAGAGGGACAAATATAGGACTTAAGGATTATGACAATATTTTTAATGCCCAATGGTGAGAACATGAGTGCTCATTTTATCATTTTTAACTGAACATGCATACAAGATATATTATTTAGCATGTATGATATATCTTATTTTTAAAAGACCAAAAAAGATTGAATTCTAAAAATAGTCACCCAAATTCCAAATAAATATAAACATATAAAAACATTTAAAAAAATTTTCCCAGATATTGCTTTGCAAAGAAACGTTTCAGAAACCTATTAATATTTTTGCAAATATTCCCTTTCCAACTTATGGAAAAGCTGACATCTGAGTTTAAAATGCCAGACTAGAAGAAGGGGAGAGGGGAGACATCCTTTGGAAGGCAAATAGAAAGCCTTTATTTGAGAAAGAATCCTTTGCTTCATAAAGTGGAAAACACATACAATTGAGAATCCAACTAAAGGCATTACTTGAATCACCTAATAAATAAAACGTTACTGAACGTGTAAAGGTCTTAAGAGGAAGGATCATGACCTGGAGTAAGATTTACTCAAGACTCACCCTTAAAAAAGCCCAAAACAATGTCCCAAAAGGATATCTAGGTAAGACAGAATTAAGAGGTTAAGTCCTGTCAAACTAAATGAGCTTGGATATACCTTGTTCTTAGCACAGATATTCACTAATAAAGTGTAAAAACAGGAGTACACGTATTTGAGATGATTATCCAGCAATTTAACTTCATTCTAAAATAAGAAGCAACATTTCAGGGATGGATAATTGAATCTACAGTTTTTACAAGCTGTTATTCATCATTTCCACTAGTCAATCAAAAATCACTAGGCATACAAAGAAACAAAAAATGTAATTCACAGTTACAAAATAAAAAGCAGTCTATATAAACCAAATCCAAAATGTCTCAGATGTTGAACTTAACACATATAAGCAGCAATTATAAATATGGTTAATGAGCTAAATAAAAATATATTCAAAGAATGAAGCAAAGGGCCTTAATGGATAGCAGATAAGAAAACTTGGAAGACATATGGAAACTATTATAAAAGAACAAAATGGAAATACTAAAAGTGAAAAATACAAAAATTGAAACAAATAATTCAGTTATAGTTCTAACAGCACATGGGTGAGCAGAAGTAAGGGCCAGATAATTTGAAGATTGATCAAAAGAAATCATGAAATTTGAAGGACAGAGAGAGGGTGAAAATGAATGAAATTAGAAGGTCCTCAAGGACCCATGGGATAATATAAGAACACCTAATATATGTATAATTGGAGTACCCAAAGGTCAATGTGAGAGATTGGGGAAGAAAACATATATAAAGAAATAATGACAGAATATTCCTAAATTTGATGAAAATAAAAACAAAACAAAATAAAACAAACAACACTGCTACAGAGATTCAATAATTTCAATAAACCTCCAGCAGAATAAATGTTAAAAAAAGAACAAAACTTATGCACATTTTAGTCAACCTCTGAAAACCAGTGATATAACAATAATCAAGGGAGGGTGCTAAATGGTACCATACTTTTCAATGTTATACTTTTGGGAAAAGTAAAGTGTGCATCAAAACCTTGGGAGTTGGAAGAGTCAGGTAGCAAGTTTAGGGTAGATAGAAGTACAGTATTGACTGTAACTACAGTAAGTTTAAGGATACATATTGCTGGACTCAGAACAACTACTGGGAAACAAATAACAAAATAACAAAAAAAAATACATACCGAAAAGCCAAAGTGTAACACTAAGAAATACTGGACAAAGCCAAAAGAAGACAGGAAGTAAATAAGCCAAAGGAAAAAATAGAAAGCAAATGACAAGATGGTAGACTACAACCCAATAATAATGGTTACATTAGCTGTAAGTGGTCCATAAATCATGAGGCATATTGCAGAGATTCAGACCTAAGGTGGGTATTATCTTAATACTAACAAGTCTGACAGACTCTCAACAGATCAGAAGGAAATGGCATTTGGCAATTGCTGGGAGCAGATTTGAGCTATTGACATATTTGTTCATTCATTTATTCAGTCAACATAATGAGTCTTGATATGGGAAGTGCCCTTTGCTGTCCTGTGAGAGATAATGTTAGTTATACAATGCTATTAACAATTATTAATTACTCAATCCATAACACCTGAATTCTACCAAACATTTAAAGACAAAATTCAGCATAATGACTATAGTTAATAATATTGTATTATATACTAGAAACTTGCCAAGAGAACAGATTTCAGGTGCTCTCACCAGACACACACATGCAGACACATACACACACACACACACACACACATACATACATGGTAACTATGAAAGAAGATGGATATGGTGATTAGCTTAACTGTAGTAGTCATTTTAGTAATACATGTATATCAAAACATTAAGTAGTACACCTTGAACATATACAGCTTTTACTAAAAATAAATAAATAAATAATAATCTCCAACGTATATGTATATTAAATTATCACATTGTATAGTTAAAATCATCTTGTACAACCTAAATTTATAAAATTTTGTCAGTCATACTTCAATAAAGCTGAAAAATAAATAATAGAAAATAAATGTTAGCACGAGATGTAGAAAAGGCTAATAATAATAAATAAAAGAAAAAATAACAGCAATTCTACATACAGTCTCTTTCAGTAAACAGAAAAGGAACACTTCTCAATTAATGAGATCAACATTGCCTTGATATAAAAACTATAAATGGCAATACTAGAAAACTACAAACCAATATTCCTCAAGAATATGAATGCAGAAAAATCATTAACAAACTTAGTAAAACAAATTCAACTACATATATATATGTATATATACATGTATATATATATGTCATATGCCACTACCAGTTAAGGTTTACCCTTGGAATTTAAGGCTGGGTTACTTTTGAAAATTATCAACATAAGGAAGAAAATCACATGATCATATTATTTGATGCAGAAAAATAACTGGAGAAAATTCAGCACCCATTCATGTAAAAACTCTTAGCAAACTAGAAGGAAACTTCCTAAATCTGATAAAGGCATCTAAAATAATCTACAGCTAACATGATACTTAATGGTGAAAATCTAAATGCTTTATCCCTATGATAGAGAAGAATCCACTCTCACCATTCATATTCAATTATCCTGAAGGACATATTCAGTACCCTAAGGCCAAAAAAAGAAGTAAAAGACATAGAGATTAGAAAGGAAGAAATAAAACTGTTCCTATTCTCAGAATACACTGTCTACATAGAAAATTTCATAGAATCTGCAGAAAATTTATAGGAAAACTCCTACAACTAATAAGTAGGCTAGATAAGTTCACAGAATGCATGACTGTCACACAGGGAAAAAATATTTCTCCACACTAGCAATAAACACTGGGGAATCAAAATTAAAACATCGACACCAATTATCATAGCATTAACAAATAAAATACTTACATATAAATTTAGCAAAATTTGTAAGAATCTGTATTCTTCTACGTACCTCAAAATGCTGATAAAAAAATCAAAGAAAACCTAAACAATTGGAGAGACATACAATGTTCACAGAGAGCAATTCTCAACATAGTAAAAATGTCGATTTTCCTAAAACTAATAATCTAGACTGAATGCAATACCAATCGGAATCAAAATCCCAACAAAATTCTAAATTCATATAGCAATGCAAAGAAATTAATCAAAACCATTTTGCAAAGGAATGAAGTTGAAGGATGCGTTAGTTTATTCCAGCTACCATAATAAAATAGCACAGATGGGGTGACAGAAAAGGTATGTATTTCTCACAGTTCTAGAGGCTGGGAAGTCCAAGATCAAGGTGCTGACCAATGCAGTTCTGGGTGAGAGCTCTCTTCCTGGATTGCAGATCGTTGCCTTCAAGGCCTTTATTTGGAGCATGGGCAATTCATGTGTCCTCATCTTATAAGGTCACCGGCCCTGAAGACCCCATCCTGATAACCTCATTTAACTTTTATTGCCTCCTTACTGGCTCTATCTCCAAGTAGATTCACACTGGGGGTTGGGACTTCTACACATGGTTTTGGGGAGGGACAAAAATATTCAGTCCATAACAGGGGGATTATAGCAATTAAGAAGGAATACACTATTGTTATGGACAACTTGGATGAATCTCGAAGGCATTATGCTGCACGAAAGAAGTTAATCTCTAAAGGTCATATATTGTATGATTCCATTTATATGACTTTCTCAGAAAGACAAATTTGAAATGATGGAGAGCAGATCAGTAGTTGCCAGGGTTTAAGGGTAGGGGAGGGTATGACCTCAAAGGAATAACATGAAGAAATAGGTTGGAGTGATGGAAATGTTCTATATTCTGATTGTGGTGATGGTTACATGAATCAATCTCTTAGTGTTAAACTCACAGAATACTGAGCCAAAATTTTTTTTAATTTAATTTTACTCTAAGTAAAAATAAATAAAGAAGCATACAACTGGTAAGAGATGAATCTCCATCACTCTCTGAGTTTCAACCTGTGCATTTTTATATTATCTCTACAGAAGGATGAAGTGGTACAGAAGTCTGTAGACACCCCACATTAACCTGCTAAAGCGTTTTGATGGAGATCATATGATTAACCCACTCCTTACCCCCCAACCACATGTCTGTAGGGAAACATTCTAGATGCCTGGAGCTCTCAGAAGTCTGGAGGGAGAACATTCATGGGTACTAAAGCTAGTCTTCTGCTTGACACCAATGACTGAGAAATCCCCCTGCAGCAATGCTTTCAAACATTTTATTTAGTGATTTTTATATGCATTTATATCTTTGGCCTTGTTTAACATTTTTCACTGAGTTCCCTTTTCCTTTCAAGAAGCAGAAGCCAAAGAAAACAAAAAATGAGTTACAGGAGCCTCAGCAAGAAGTCTCCTGAGACACCACCGTCTGCTGGAAAATTCTCCTCAAGAGTTTACAAGACAAATATAAATATATACTGGAAGAAGTTTTCAGTGACCTTTAAACTGTTTGCATTTCAGGAAGATTCCAAAAGGAGTTTCTGTCCCTGGCAGGTTCTTGGGTTTCTGGGCTTAAATTAAAAAAATCTAAACCAGATGACACTTCAGGCTAAATGTTCCAGACACAGCATC
The DNA here is from genome assembly GCF_039906515.1 of Pseudorca crassidens. Taxonomy (NCBI): domain Eukaryota; kingdom Metazoa; phylum Chordata; class Mammalia; order Artiodactyla; family Delphinidae; genus Pseudorca; species Pseudorca crassidens. Next base: position 83,074,249 of record NC_090309.1, read on the forward strand.
ACCAAAGGACCTGGGCAGCAAAGAACCTACTGGGTTTTTGGAAATGTGTTCACTATTTTTTCTATGTGGTTTTTCTATGTGGTTCATTTAATCCCAACAGCTTTGGGGACAGGGATTGTTATTTTCATCATACAGAGGAGGAAATGGAATCTCAGATTACAAAATTCAAGGCTACAGACCCTGTAAGAGTCTCATATTCCTTGTGGGTGTAAAGGATTTGTATTACCTATTTCCCAATGTAGTTACAGATTTAACATTGAAGTCAAGAACATAGTAGGTGCTCAATAAATGACAAATGTTATTACATATGGGTAAAAAAATTCCAAATCCAAGTTCTATAGACTCAGAAGAGCAGGTGCTTTCTGTTCACCATGCAGTCTCCTCTGGGGTCCAGCCAGGCAGACCTCCTCCTCTGTCCTTTGTTCTATGGCCACAGGCACCAGAGACTGCTTTCCCAGCCTCTTTTCCTAAGGTCCCTTCTCCCAAGCTGTGAGTTGAGTGGGCTCCTCTCATCAGAGTTCCTCTTCCTTTCTACCTGCAAAGACAAGGGACTCTTCTTTTTCAGGACTCTGCTGTCATTCACTTTGATGACAAGCTAGTGGTGACAAAAATAGCCAAGATGAAGAGTCAGCCAAGTGTGCAGTATCCTATACGGCCCTTGGGAGCTGTGATCAGGCACATCTGTCTTCTGTTCCTAGAACATTTGAACGGAAGGTGACTGCAGTGAATATGCTTCTTCAGTCTTTATTCTGCCAGGTCCATGTGACATTCCCATCAAAATTTCCCAGGGGGGCTTCAGACAGGGCAGGGGAGGTCCATTCCTTGACAATGGCTCCTCCTTCCATCAAGATCAGTTCAGATGGAGTCTCTCCGTGTTCATCTTCTCCAGAGAGCTTTTGTGTTTATGATAGTCTAGATGACGGGACTCACTATCTCGTACCTCTGAACCACTCATGTCTGGGTACTTTGTTCATACCTATAAACACAATGATATACCATTCAGTTACATTAAATGGGAGAACAAACCCTTTGACATTGTAAAATTCTTTGCCTTAGCCTTCTTGTTTTATGTTCTGTGAGTTTCTTCCCTTCTGGTTTTAAATATCATTTTTCAAACTATATTTTAAAAAATAGAGGAAGCAAAAGCAGCAGGGAAATAATTACCTATAAACCCTCACTCAGAGATAAGCTAAGGACTGTTAATATTTTGAGTATTTCTTCCTGATATATTTTCGCTCTTATCTCTCTCTGTGTAGGTGAGACCATAGTGTGTCAGTGTGTGTGTGTGTGTGTGTGTGTGTCTGCATGTGTGTCTATGTGTTTCTGTCTCTGTGTGTGTATGTGTCTGTGTGTATGTGTGTGTGCCTGTGTGTGTGTCAATGTGTGTCTGTGTGTATATCTGTGTGTGTGTGTCTGTGTGTATATCTGTGTGTGTGTGTGTGTGTGTGTGTGTATACCCTTCAGTGTCCTGCTTTCCTCAGCCAGCTTACACCATGAATATTTTTCCTTATCATAAAAGACAAGGAAAGACTGAGAAACTTCTACTTGGAAGAGATTAAGGAAAAATAACAGCTTTATGCAAAGTGGGATTCTGGATAGGATCCTGGAACAGAATACATTCATTCTTGGGAAAACAAGTGGAATTCAATTAAACTCTAGTTTGGAAACATTAACTTCCTGGATTTGATCACAATTTGTTAATTGGGCCATCATTACATAATACTTTACTATTTGGGACGCTGGTTGGCAGGTATGTGGTAGCTCTCTGCACTCTCTTTGCAACTTCTCTGTAAGACTCAAACTAGTCCAAAATAGAAAGTTTTAAATTTTTCTCATTATATAACAACATATTTATCACAGATATAGTTTGTATCTATTTTTTCAAGTGCTGCATGAAAATATACTGTGCCACTTCAGTTATGAGGGCATTCTTACAACTTTCACAATTTTGAGAACATTCTCAAGAAAGCCCCAGAATGAAATTACTGGGTCAAAGGAATAAATGAATAAGTACCCCAAAATAATTATCTTACTTTCATCAGAATTATCCTTTCTATAACAACTGCACCTGAAATTCTCAGGTTCAACTTTCAAAGTCCAATGACAGCATTCTTCTACTGTTTCGGGAAATACAATTACTAAACTAACTTTGGGTTTAAAGTTCCATCCAGTCCTCAAAGTACTACCATTGTTGGAACGGTACCAAGGATTCTCAGTTTCTAGGTGGTATCAGGTTTATTTTAATGGAGGCTTCATCTCAGGTTTATTTGTTCTACAACAACAATTTTTTTTAAAAAATGTGTTCCTATCTCTGAACTCACTTCAGGAATGAAAGACTCCACTCTGCTGAAATGTTCCAGTTTGGTGATAGCCCGAGCCTTCAGGCCTATCCCAGCCACAATAAATCCCACATCTTGTGGGAAAATGTGTCATTTGCATGGCATTTGCCCTTTGAGAGTATGTGTGTGTGTTTCTCGTGCCAAAGACATTTGAGAGTGTAATAGAGGCTGTTCTGTGTGAGGCAACGAGCTGGTGGCTGAGTGATGTTCTTCCATTGCTTGTGGAAACTTCCAGGCTGGGGACTGCCTCAGTTTCTCCCCTGATCTCAGTAAAAAAAAGCATCCCTTTTATTTGAAGTGCCCATGTCGAAGCTGCGTGAAACACTGGGTCCTTCGTCTAATTGAAAACCCACTTTCTTTGCATCATTTGCATAATTATGCACCATAACAATCTCTCACATTCACGTAAGATTTCCAGTTGGACAAACCCGCACACCAGTTATGTCATTTAGCCTTAACCTCTTCCTCCCTGTTGCATCCCTTCCACTGCCCAATCTCCCCCCAGAACACATCATCGGGAAGCACGGAGTCTTTGCCTTTTTTTAGGGATTGAGGAAATGGAAGCTTACAGAGGGTAAATGAGGTAAATGACACGCCAGGTTTATAGAAAATACCTCGTAGAGCAACACTTGTACAAAATAGATTGTGGGCTGAGTATTTCTTTTTTAGAAACACGACTCAGATTCCCTCAGACCGTGTCTTGCTCATAGTAGACCATCAGATGCAAGCCCAGCTCTTGCACAGGGATTTCTAGGATCTCTCAGTTTAGAAGAATCTCTCCTTTTCCCCTCTCCCTCGATATTTCCCACTCTCATGGAGACCTGCCTCAGTGTGCATTGCCATCTGCCTTTATAGGAATCACTTTGAAGATGCACCTGGTTCTCTTGCAAACTGTGAGCACCATGAAGGCAGTGCCCAAGCCTGACTCTTCTCTGCACCTTTGGCCCACATACCAGTACTAGTGTCTCCTCTGGGCTGGCATGGTGTCCACTAGTGGGTGTGGAAAGGCACTGATTATAGTGAGAGATTTAAGGATGGAAAAGATTGAGAGTTGGAAGGGAAATTAATATGTATTGATCCCCATTGTTTGCCAGGCTGTAGCCCCAGCACTTTACAGCTATTCTCCATTAATTTCTGACTTAAATATTATCACCCACAGCTTCAAGATGAAGCAAATCCCACTCAGAGAGATTAGGCCATTTCTCCAAGGTCACCTAACTAGTAAGGGGCAGCACCGAGATTTGAACTTAGAGTAGGCAATTCCATAGTACTCTTTGTACTAAAAGACAACCCTGAGTGAACCAGTAGTGTTAGGAGGAATTTAGTTCCTTAAGATCAAGAACTAATCTCATTTATATGTATCACATGAATGTAATACAGCTAGTACCTGAAAAAAAAAATGAGGATGGGAAATTTTCTACGTGTATTTTATACATTCAAGGAACATTGGGGTCTATTTTCATTGGCTTTCTACACATTATTTTTCAAACTGAGAACAGCTGGCTATTTTCCACTTGGGTATAAATGGATGTCTAAATTGCAAAGGTGCCCAGAGCTCAGACTTACTTAACTTTCAGCTTAGGTATCCACCCTGTGTTGCACAATCGTCAAATGGGATATGATGCAATTTTTTTTTAAACAGACTTTGCAAAACAAGTGTTGAGTAACTCGAATCTCTCTTTATCCTTGTATGCGCCTAGCAACCTTGCAGGTCTGTTTGACAGAAAAAATTTGCCCTTGGACAGCAGTTCAGCAAGAGCCTCAAAGCCTCGGAAAAGCAAGAGGCTTCGAAGTGTTGCAATCAGTCGGCCTGGCTGAGATTAACCTGGAGGAAAGTGAGGGAAGTGCTCTGGCTCCACTGAGCCCTTCCCCTTCCTGTGGACACAGCAGTGACAGAGACAAAAGCCAAATGCACGGACACACTTCAGTGTTTACACAGTGGACTGCAGGGTCTGCCGCAGAGGTTGAGAATTGTCTAACACATTCTGTGGAAAAATGATACGACATTACAGAAAATTTTGAAAAAAAGAAAAATTAATCCTGTCTCATTTTATCACCCCAATAGAAGTGTTTTAATTCATATTTTACACCGTGGGACAGAATAAAGGAAGCGTACCACCTACGGAGAATTATTGGGTTAGAAACTGGACTCAGTGATGTATATTTATAATCGAATTTTGTCTGACAAAAATCCTCCAAGGTCTGTCAAAAGATTTTCTCCCATTTTACAGATACAAATATAAACTAAGGAGATTTTTGTAACTGAATAAAGTTCCCTGAGCAAACCGTGAATCTGGGATTCAACTCCAGTTTTGTATGACACAAAGCTAATGGCTTATTCTACATCATTGTCAAGCAACCTTATATCTTTCTCATTTATCATTATATCTAAGCAAGTTATTTTACTATCCACGTCTAAATTAATATTTTAATATATGTAATCTAAATATCAATAGATATGTGATCGTTTACTTTAGAACATTAAGTTTTATAGCAGGTACAAATCTCAGGTTACAAAAAATTTGTTTCCGAGAAATGTAGCTTTATTTTCTAGAAACAGGCTTGATTTCCATTTCAAGCCCCCATTTTGCTAGGTAGTAAGAACTAAATCTCATCACTGAGAGACTTCCATACCTGAACTGTGGCAGATTCCTGAGTGTTGTTTGTGTTCATGTTCTTAACCAAAGCCGTGTAGCCCTTCGATTTTACTCTCTGTCTGCTTTAACATCCCCTGGGACACCCTGATTCCCATTCAGTTCCTAGTTTCTTTCCTTAAAGGTCACTCCCGCATCCTTATCTACCCAGCTGCAAAGCCTCTTCAGGCCTGGCTTCATTCAGATGCTGCTTAACTGAATGAATTGCTTATCGATACCTTCACGGCTCGGGCTTTCCGTGGCCTTGCTTCCTCCCCAGTTGGGATCCTCCTTACAATGGATTTGCTGTACTTCCAAATGAGGCTCTCAGGTAGGCCACAGGCTATGAAGTCAGTAGCAGGCACTTGTAAATACTGGGATGAATCTTGGGATGTGTCAGGGCAAGAGAGGACACTGGAAGCGCAGCCATCTCACAGGTGACCAGTGAGTGGGTGACATTTGCATTAGTCATGGTTCTCCAAAGGAGCAGAACCAATAGGAGACACACACACACACACACACACATACACACACACACACATACATATTGAATATATGGGGAGAGAGAGAGAGAGATTTTAAGTAATTGGCTCACAAGATTATGGAGGTTTGGAGAGTTCAATATCTGATGGGAGAGGCCAGCAGGCTGGAAGTGGGAAAAAGTTGCAATTCAAATCCAAAGGCAGTCAAATCCAAAGGACCAGAAAATACCAATGTTGCAGACGAAAAACTAAGGCAATCTGCTGGAGAATTCTCTCTTGCTCCAGGAGGCCATACTTTTGTTCTATCAGACCCTCCACTGATTGAGTGTGACCCACTCACATTACGGAGGACAATCTGCTTTACTTAAAGCCTGCAGATATAAACATAAATCTCATCCAAAAACATCTTCACAGAAATATCCAGAGTAATGTTTGACCACATAGCTGGGCACTGTGACAGGCAAGGTGACACAAAATTAACTGTCACAATACTCTTTGCATGAGCACGCACTATAAATACACACAGCAAAGAGAAGAATACTTCTTCAGTGCTTCTCTTCTGGTTAGTTTAAGCCATGTTCTCAACTTTTTATGGTTGCTCTGAGAGAGGGCCCTTTCTGAAAAGTAAAAAACCACCTATATTTACAACATATGAATTGATTCATTTAGAAATATTTATTGTTCCAGGCACTGTGTTAGTCTCTGCAGATTCATGGGTGAATAAAACACCGTTCTTTGTCCCAAGGAATTGAGTTTTATGGATAACTAAACCAGAAGTCGTTAAACACTCCAATAATTGCTAAAACTGCAATAATCAAGAGTGCTAAGGGACCCTATTATTTTGTCATTCCATCGGTTTTCATATTGGTGTTACGCCACTGGCTACACCAAGGGATATTAGAAGAAACAGCCATAAGAACCGTGCCACCGTGTTGATGGAACGGAGGATGCTGTACAGGATGACCTCTACAGCATCCTGTGGTACCCCCTTTATGAAGACCTAGGCCGAGAAGCAACTTGAGCTCAGAAAATAAAATAGTTGTGCTTCCCCTTAGCAACGGGTTAGCGTTTACCTTAAGAACACAGTTAATTCTGTACGTGATTATGTACGTAGTTTTTCTTTGCTTTGGCTATGAAGGAGGAAAAATCAAAAGTTGGGGACCACCTCTGGCAGTCCTTCAGGACCATGCCACATCCATTGTGCATACTGACTATACGCCAACATTCTTTCTTTCTCCCTCTCTCTCTCTTTCTCTCCTCCTACTGCCATTTTTCCTTCAGTAGATTTTTACAAATCTTACTGTATTTAATGCTTTGCTGTCAGCCAACTCAAACGCATTTTGGAAAGATATAGGAAATTGGGTTGATGGAAGTGCAGATGGACGGATAGATGGTGAGACAGATTTTCCTTTGAGGGAGTGATGGGAAATGTCACTGGAGCAATGGCGCAGCCAAACGGGATAGAAGAAGATGAGAGTTTGTTGGGAGTGAAGGAGGACAGTTTCCACTTGGGGGTAGGTCGGGCAGAGAGATGGGGGAGTCTGGATTCTACTAATCTTTGGTGAAAAAAGCTAATTAAATAAGTGACTTAGTAATCACATCATCTGGTTAATGCACTTCAGAACGCTTCCCAGATACTTTGGTCATTATGTTGATGGAAAGCTTTTTGAACAGAAAAAAAAAAAAAAAAAAGCCATCTCCCTATATGCTCATCCTGTAATTATCCATTTCTTGCCTGCCTCTTGCTGTTTTTGATAAGAACCATTAGGATAATAATGACAGACTCGACTCATGTATTAATAATTCTGTCGATGTACACTTCTTCATGTCTCTGTGAAAGACTGAAATATGTTAACCTTTTAAATGCCCTCCGTCACAGGCTGTGTCAGACGTTTATTAATGGCCTGCTTCAGCTGCCCAAACTCCAGCTCGCTGCAAATGTGTGTGATGTGCAGAAACAAAGCCTTTTCATTTTGCTCATGGTCATTTCCCTTTTTAGGAACTTGAAATGAAATACTGTGTTTATCCTGTATAGCCTAAGAATGTACGTCAGCTGCACAGCCTGAAATAGACATGGTTTTGCTGCCCTAAATATTTGATTCTTGAGTCAAGTTATTATAATTGCTAGACATCCTTCTTTAAATATAGAAGGACAGTCAGTGGACCTGCACATTTGAAATAAACATCATGTTCAGAGGTAGCACTGTTTCTATTTGATTTTTTCATAATATCCTCGGTCTTGGTGAGTGCAGTAAAACACAATATTTGATTTGTCTAAGGACATGCAGCTCTAGAGAGACATCATCAAGAGGTCTTTGGGATATGAGAAGGTGTTTCTTGTAGTTCAGGGGTGTAGTTAGGACAGAACAGAAATGTCAACATGCCTTTTTATAAAACCATTGTTCATCAGCCATTGCCCCAACTTGACGGCTGCTGTTTCACTGATAAGTGGTTTCAGATTAAACAGTGGAGACAAATACATTTACCGCAGACAAAAGCACATAGGAGGAGACCTAACTGCCTTTGAATTGTTTGATAACTTATCTTCTACAGCCAGGGCATCCAACTAAAGTTGCAAGGCTGCCCTGACATCTGCAGAAATAGCCTTGGGATAAAAATATTTTCAAGTGGTCCTGCTTGGTACAGTCTCAAGTTAGAGAAATAAAAGATAAATAAGGGACTCCAAGTTCATGTGTACCTTTGGGGTGTGCTTATGTATGTGAAACGTTTCCATTGTTCATCCTTCTGATACTTGTAATATCAGGTCCAACCTGCCTTTAGACAATGGCGTTTAGATTCCATTGTTAATTTGGAAAGGAACTTGATATAGTGTAGTTCCTTGAAATGAAACTTAAGGAGGACACAGAAGTATGATTTATTTGAAGAAGTCAGAGTGAAGGGAGTTTTCTAATGGCTGTTTTGAAGATAATGGAGAAAATTTTTAGAATACATAAAATCTATCTATCATCTATCTATCTATGTATCTGGAGAACAAAACAAGCAGAAGTGACTATGATTGATGTGTTATATCAACTTATATCCAGTACACCTAGTTTTTCTCCATCAGTAATTAGCATAGTTAACAAGTATTTATTGAACACTTACTATACATATCTAGGGCTTGGCAAGTTGCTAGAAAAATAAAACAGGCACTTTCTGCCCAAGTTCGCACAAACAGGTACAGAGAAGATTGACATTTCATGAGACAGGCTCCTCGATGAGAGGGAATAGCAGATCACTAAATGCTCAGAGAATAGGTACCCCCCCGACCTCCGCCTCCCCTGCCACCTACCCCCAGCCTGAGTCAGAGAGAAAAAAATAGCGAGGATGCTTCCTGGAGAGGCTGCCTTTGTTTGTTTCTCTGTTTTGACTATTCCTTTGTGTTTGGGGATTACAAAGGCAGAGCCGTGAATTAACCAGACTTCTCAGTTCCTGGCTTAAGATCGACATGTGTATATATGTAACGATCCATTCTTATTTTCATCTGTGTATTTATTTTTCTATTTAGTTATTTATTTTCCTTTCTCGCCATTCCTCACTCCCATTTCTCCTACCCCCCACTATCAGGAACAACTCTAGTCTGGTTTCTGTCTGTCGTATGTCTTCATATGCTGTGTGTATTGTTGTTTTGTAGGCATGCATTTTAATTTCTTTAGGTGACGTTATTTTTTATATCTCATTCTAACTTCTCTCGCCGTGCACTCTATTGTTCATATCCCTCCTTCCTGACGTGTGTCTGCTACATCTAACAGCCGCCTAACTATCCTCCTCCACCTACTTGCCACCCTAATGATGGACCCACAGGTGATCGCCAACACCCTTCACCACGTGTGAATGCCTTTGTGAGGTGGACTGCTAAAGCATCTCGGATGCTGGCATTTTTTACTTAAAAACAAATGAGTCAGTATTTTCTAACACATGCATTGTGGATAATACCAAGATGTAAAACGTCATCCTTTTCCTCTATGAATTGACTCTAGAGTTGGGGGAGGAGAAGGATGTGTGATTAAAATACTTTAATAAAATAAACATTCTGCTAAAAGTAGACAAAGTAAAATAAATAACTCTGATAAAAATCAAAGCAGTAGATCAAAGATTCCAAGATATAAAAGAAGGCCCTTGTCAAGAACCTACCATGGGCTAGATTTTTTGCTAATTTCCCATGCACTGAACAACCTTCCTGGTAATGATGGGAGAAGGAGGGAGACTTCTCAGGGCAAAAACTAAAAAGTTAGGCTTCCCTGGTGGCGCAGTGGTTGAGAGTCCTCCTGCCGATGCAGGGGACGCGGGTTCGTGCCCCGGTTCGGGAAGATCCCACATGCCCCTGAGCAGCTGGGCCCGTGAGCCATGGCCGCTGAGCCTGCGCATCTGGAGCCTGTGCTCCACAATGGGAGAGGCCACAACAGTGAGAGGCCCGCGTACCACACACACACAAAAAAAAAGCAACTAAAAACTTTATTTGGAAAATGCAAGTTTTTTTCAGGAAAGACAGCACTTCTTCAAGCATAGCTAGGGGCGGAAAGAGCATTATATTCAGAGCAAATCAAAGAATAAAGGATTGTTGTTCAAAACATGCAGGACATTTGGGGGAATAGGAATTAGGTCCACTTGAGGGAGGCATGGAAGGCATAAGAACGGTGGATAATTTTCAGAAAATCACAGCATGTAACACCATTTAATGTTGTTTTAAATTATGAATAGAGATGGTTTCCTATTAACTAAGCCAATAAATATCTGTTGAACCATTAATATATGCCATGCAATATTCTAAAATCTGAGATTCTAGAGATGAAAGAGACACGGTCAGGTCATTATCCTTGTGGAATTTACATTCTAGTGGATGAAAGTAGGTGATAAATAAGTAAAAAATGAGCAGAAAAATAAGCAAACCAAATAAGAAAATGTTTGATAATATGTACCCACTCTCATGATATTGCATCAGAAAAACTGCCCCCTCTGGTTCGACAAAATCAAGAAGAAAAGTACCCCTCCCTCTGTGATGAGAGGCTTGTCTACTCAGTAGCTCCTTTTACTAATAGGAAGATGTTGGTCCTCTAGCACTCAGGAAGAATCTGTGGATTCAGCTCCCTCCTTCCTGCCGGAGCCATCGGTAATGCCCAGACCACACAGCTCCAAGGCAGCCCTGGACGTGGAGGAAACATGTCAAAAAGAGACAGTGGTGGCAGGTGGATACATTAGCATGATCTGGTGGGCTCACTGAACTGGTGATATCTGTCCTGAGATCTCAGAGATGATCATTCCAGGCAGTGGTACTAACAAGAGCTCCAACACAGGGCTTACAAAACAGGAAGGCCAGTGAGTTAGGAGAGGGGAATAGAGGAGATGGAGAGATAACAGTGGCCCAATTATACAAGCCATGCTATGGAGTTTGCATTTTGCTCCAAGATTTTATTTTAAATGGTATGTACATGCTGTGTGTCTCTTTTTTTGGTTGAAATTAAGAGAAATTTAATTAAAGAATGAGGTTTATAAGAATCTTTAGAATATCCTGGTTTCTATGTAAGATATAATACATTTAGATTATAAAATCCTGATTTATGGAATCAAGATCCTAGAAAGCTATAATTGAAAGGAATCTCATATACCATTTAATTCAAACTATGTAAATGGAAAAAAATGAGGTGATAAAGGATCTTTTTAAAAAAACAGACTCAAACAGAGAATTATATTATAACACTAAAAGAGTTGGTTTTGGAAGGTATGCCCAGAAGCAAAATAAGAGGACAATTAGAATAAAAACATATCCTCTCTAGATACATTGTCAAGTAGCAAGTTCCAAAACTCAAGAGTAAAACAAATGTCATTACTTAGTCTTTCTACACCTGAACTTACTAAGCATAGCAAACCCCCATTCTACCAGGAAATGGAAATAATCTAGGTCTATTTAATGGCTCGCCTACCCTTTTCCTGGGCCTCTTTCTAAGTCCTGGGGCACATAAGGTGGCCGTCCTAAGCTACTGATAGTGCTGGGGACAGGGGTGGATGGTAAGTCTCATCTTCCTTGTCACTGGTCATTGCCTTCTCTCCACACTGGTGTACATGACCATGCCCTTGTCCTCACCTGGTGAGGACCCTGAAGTCTGCCGATTCTTGGATCCTGTCTGAAACACCTTCAGGCCCATGGGAAAGATTCTGTATTTTCCCAGGATACTCTGGGTAAGTGGATTCTGTAAAACTTGGATTCTGTAGAACTAACCTAGTACTTTCTGCCTCATTATCTTGGTCTGATATTCTTTCTCACACCATCTCCTCCCCAGGAAAAACCATAGCCTAGCGCTCTTCCTGGCCTCAGGCACTGCTCTTCTACTGTCAGTTCTCAGTCCTATTTTCTAGAAGATTCTTCGTCTACCCTCTCCTTGGTAACCACCAAGTCCTCTGACCTCATTCTTATGTTATGTTCCTTCCCTTCTCTCCAGGTCAGGCAGCTTCTCTCTACTTATCGGCTGGGAATGACAAGTTATGTCTGATCAAATCAGATATTATTCTAAATCTTTTCTATTATCATTTGGTCACCTAGATCTGTCACCTCTCTTCTCTGCATTCTGCTGTGACATAACTGGCTGCCTGAATAAGGGAGCTAAAATAGGTTAATAAGACATATTCCTAAAGTAACCCCATAATATTCAATAATATAACAAAATGTTTCTCCATGACATATGACTTATCAAAATAAAACAGTGTAACTTAAAGCCACATACCATGTGTTATTCAACCGTGCTGCAACTCAATGTAACCTAATATGTCTTAAAAGTTTTGTAATTTTGTTCTTTAAATATAAATTGCTCCTTTCACATGCACATACATGTTAGTATGTAAAATACTGGATAATGTATGTATGTTTCTCTAAAAATTGATATAAATATGGATCTGACACACTCATACACAAAACAACCCACACACACACCAATGTAGCTAAGACCCTACGACATGCTGTGGGTGTTAACCTAAGCCACACAATGGAGGGGATCCCTTTTCTACAGGACAGTCCTCTGGCTCTTCAAAAAACATACATGACTGAGTCCTTCATCCCGCGTGACATTTCAGTTATGTGTCAGATCATGAGGATCAAGGACTTGTGGAATACTCAAATAAATGTCACTTTCACTGAGTCACAACTACAGAAAGGCTGACAAAATTACCTGATCCTCACTTCTGACTCCAGAAAGTTAATGGACCGAGGTCATTTTTTCCAAATGGTCAAACATTTTCCATTCATTCATTTTGATGAGTCACGAAATATTAAGTTGAGCACATTCTCCATAACCAGGAACTATATTAGTCACCGAGAATATTGAGATGAAAAAGCCACAGACCAGCTGAGGAGACAGACAGGGAACTAGATCATTAAACCCATTGTAAATGTCTACAGTAGAGGTAAGTCCATGATATTGTGGATTGAAATAGAGTGATTTTTGTCTGCCATGGAGAGTTCAGGAAGACTCAGAGAAAGGCTCATATTTGAATGGGTCTTTAAAGGATGAGTAAGAATAGGCTAAGAGCAAACAAGGGGGAAATCTAGCTCAGGCTTTCCCAAACCTTTTTATGACATGGACCTCTTCTTCAACAGGCTAGTAAAAACTATAAATTCCATCACAGAGGAGTGATTTTTAAGTTTTAAAATATGATATAATATTTAAAAATTTTTTTACTGAAGTGTATATAGTTGATTTACAATGTTGTGCCCATCTCTGCTGTACAGCAAAGTGACTCAGTTGTACACATACAGACATTCTTTTTTTATATTCTTTTCTATTATGGTTTATCACAGGATATTGAATATAGTGTCCTGTGCTATACAGCACAACCTTGTTGTTTATCCATCCTATACAGAATAGTTTACATCTGCTAATCCCACACTGGCAGTCCTTCCCTCCCCCACCCCCCTCCCCCTTGGCAATCACAAGTGTGCTCTCTATGTCCGAGTCTGTTTCTGTTTTGTAGATAGGTTCATTTGTGCCATATTTTATTTTATTTTTTTAACTTTTTATTTTATATTGGAGTATAGTTGATTAACAATGTGGTGATAGTTTCATGTGTACAGCAAAGTAATTCAGTTATACATATACAAGTATCTATCCTTTTTCAAATTCTTTTCCCATTTAGGTTGTTACATAATACTGAGCAGAGTTCCCTGTGCTATACAGCAGGTCCTTGTTGGTTATCCATTTTAAATATAGCAGTGCATACCTGTCAATCCCAACCTCCCTAACTATCCCTTCACCCCACCCTTGGATATGATATTTAAATGCATAAAACCAAATACACAGACTTATAAAGAGAACCAATTATAGTTTTAAAATATTATATTGAAATAGAATTTTAAAATATTTTAAAAATTGTAATGTATTGCCTCTTTCTTAATGAATTACTAGATCTTTTTAAACACAATACTCTAGCAGTGGTATAATAACTACCATAATTTCAAAATAGTGGTTAATATAAACAATATTTCAGGATATCCTCAATACCTGTAATGTGATAGGGAAAAAAACCTATGCTCTCTGTTAGTGACAAAATCACAAGTTATTGCTAACACTATTGCTGTGCTAATTTATTAGGCTAAATTCCTAATACAAGGAAATGATAAATTTCAGTGGTGTGAGTGAAAAATTTCTTATCCAAGTTCACAAGCTCTCTGTCTATAGATCCATTGGAAATCCATGAACACCAGATCAAAAATCCTTGTGCTAGAAAGACTGACTTGTATGTGCAAATACAATATAAGGCAGCTTGAAGCAAAATGACAGGACTAGGGAGGGGATGAGAGTTTGGTCTGATTAAAGCTTTGTGTGAAATGAATGAAAATTAATCCAGGTTATGAAGTCTTATATGAAGGTTCAATAATTTTGACTTTACCTTTTTGACATGGAAAGTCTTCAAAAAATTTTTTGAGCAGGAAAGTGACAATGTCATACATAGGTTCTGGAGGTTAAATCTGATAATCAAAGTAGGAGATATGTTATACAATTTTTGGCTCTTCTTAAAAAATATTTTTGTTTGAGGTTACATAACACAAAAGAAAATTTATTTCATTTCTAAGTGTTCTTAAATCCATTGTGTTCTATATGTAATAAAGAAGTCACAATGAGGAAAATAAGATGACATTCTAGCAGGGTCCATTTTGACATTTAGATAACCAAAATCTTAGCAATTCTTGTAGAATCTTAAGTAATCTAAAAATATCTGAGGAATACTTCCAGCTGTCTGCCAATAATTTCCTTGAACTCCCTTCTCCTCTCCCTCTGTTGGGAAATATAAGGGTATAAAGGCTAAGGGGCTCAGGATTGAAAGACACACAGCAGATATTCCAAGTTCATTGGAAAGAGCAATGCCCCCTAATATTGTTAGGTTTTGGAAATATCTAAAAATGAGGGCCTACATACCCTCTACCTAGATTTAAAAGTTATAAACCAAGCTAAAAATTTGTTCAGTAAAAATAACATTTCTTTGACATCACACTTCCTGCCTTGAGAAAAGCTCACCATGGCCTGGAGGGCTAAGGAGAACCATCAACACCACAGCCCAGCCTCCTTCTCTCCCCCCACCATGTACCTCCCTAGCCCACATAACCTGAATACACTCTCCTCCAAGTCAACTCTTGACCATCCCTCGTGTCAAAGGATGTGCACACCAGTGGCACAATCAACCTGCAGCCACGTGGACCCAAAGAAGAAGTCTATGCTAGTTCTAGAAGGGGGTTCTGGGCAACTTGGGGAAGGAATTGAATGATCTTTGGTCCTTTGAGAATGGGTGGATGGTGGAGTAAAGACTCCTTGCTCACTGGGGAAGGTTGTGGGTAAATTGGTTGGAGTCCTGGACAAGGACTCTCTTGTCCAGGATGGAGTTCAGAACTGCTTATATGAAGGTGTGAGCTTTACATATGGGCCTCATTTTACTGACAGATGGGGAAAATTGATATAATTATGGTGACTACACTGATGTAGTAACTGCTTAATCACTAATAGCTAATCACTAATTTGTTCTTCCCATAAACCTATTCATCTATTATTATATATTTAACTTGATATGTGATCCAATAGCCCTAGAAAAGTGAAATGACTTACCAAGAATATACAGCCATAAAACCCTAGATCCAAGATTCAACCAAAAATGTATTTAAAAGTCAATGCTCTTACCCATTATCCTAAGCTGTTAAGACCCAAATGGGATACAATACTTCAAATTTTATTATTAATTTACTGTCAAAGTCTAGACAGACTGTTCTGAATGTTCTTAAAGAACAGTAACTCTTCATAACTTTCAAATAATTTGCGGATTTGATTTCTGACAACAGTAAAAGTCATTCAATTCCTTGCAGGCTTTATTAATATGGAAGGTCAAAGTCACTCATGCCATCGTATCAACTGCCTATCATGTGGCCGGTAACTTATTTTATAATATTACCTTTCTTCCCAACTCACAAATGGGTAACTGAGGTAACTGCCCAGTGAAACACAATCAGGAAAGGACAGAGACCCAAGTGTTTCAATATCAAGTCCATTTCTTTTTCCATTAAACTACAATGTATCCTAAGTTGAATCATTAAGCTGAAAGACGAATAGAAGATTCATGTTCTATGGGGTTACAGTGAAGCTCTTCTTGTCCACTGATACCATGCGTAGGAGAAAATTAAATTGGATAAGGAGTGTGAAATCAGAAAATGTCAGCGAATATTGTTTGTTTAATGAATCAATTATATTGAATCAAGTGTTACATATCAGATATGTTCTCTGGCATGATCTCTCTGCATCCCCAGAGAAATTCATTTATTTAGAGATACTTTTATTCATTACAAATACAGTCTCTGCATATTATGTCACAAATCAGCCTGTGTGTGTGTGTAGGGGTGTGTGTGTGTGTGTGTGTGTGTTGACATCCTCCATTGAGCACTAACTCATCTTTCAAAGCTCACACCTCTTATTATCTCTTCCTCAACTTTCCTGGTCTATCAAGTTCAAATTGATGGCTCCCTTTGTACCTCTATTGTTTCCTTCAGAAACATCGATGACAGCAGTTCTAACAAATGTTGGAATTATTTGTTTTGAGGATTGTCTCTCTCACTAGACTCAGAGGCACTTGAAGACAGTAACTATGTCATTTAAGCTCTGTGTTCTCATTCTCCAGCATAGCAACCAACACAGGGAAAACACTCAAGTATTTTTAAAACAGAACTTTCAATCCAATTTATTTTAAAATAGCCTTGTTTTGTGGATCTCATTATTATTATGAATTAAAATCAGATCCCAAATATACAGCGCTCTTTGCTGAGTCTCTATTGTGTGTCGGCACAACATTTTCTCAACCTCTGCTGGTTTCAATATGGCAATTTTTGGTTATTTCCTCTCTCCCCGGTCAATGTTAACCTTCTGATTTGTGACAAATGTACACATGTGTACATATATGTGTGCACGTATGTGTACATATGTGTGTGCACATGCACGTGTGTGGGAGGGTATGGTGTGTGCACACACAGGTATGCATGTGTGTGTCCATGCTCCCAATATGGAAGCGAGGAGGTCTATGGGCTTGAGGAACCACGTACTTGCCCAGTTGGTCCTCATTTTCCTCCCTTATTCCTCTTAGCCACCACACAAGCACCTAGAAAGTGTGTCAGTCAGCTCTGCTGAGCTGAGGACATGGCAATGTCTGTGCAGTTGAGGACCTGCCCATGTTCTTGCCAATGAGGCAGTTGTTCATGACTTTGATACATAGCCTTGAGATTGTGATTGCCTCCTTTCTGTTTATGGATCTGCTCCCTGATCTTCCTGTGATGATGTTGGGCACAGCCATTCTTTCTCCATCCATGTAGAGCTGAACCCTTGAGTCCGATAAGTTTCTGAATAGGCTGGATCCACCAGGGCAAAGATTTCAGGGATGGAAACATCTGAGGCATGGAGATAGCTAATCTTTAAACCACTCTATGTGTCAGCCCTTAGCCGGATATTGTGAAGGGTCATGAATTAGACAAGATCCCTGCCCTCTAAAGTCTAGCTGGGGAGAGAGATGCAGAGGCAGAGTCTTTCAGTTCCCCTCGGTGGATGCAGGGATGGAGCCATGCACAGGGGATGAGAGCCGTCAGCAATGCACTCCATCTACAGCCCTGGAGAAGATCAACTCGTGGAACTGACACCTGAGCTGAGTATTGAAAGTTAAGAAAAAGCCCTTTCTGGTGAAAGAGGGGAAAAGAGGGCGAGTGAGAGAATAAATGTGAAGACAAAAAAAGTAACATGAAACTGTGTGATGTGTATCATTGGGACCATGGACAGTTTGGTGTTAATAGTAGGAGGTGGGAGGGTTCTCAGTGTTCTCCCTGCTACACTGTAATAAGAACTTCAACAACGATAAAGTTCATGTGTCTCCCACATTTTATATTGGCAGCAGTCATTGTGTTGGCTGCAGCAGCTGTGACTTGGGTCTGTGTATCTTCTTTATTTGGAGATCTGGGCTAATGAAGCAGCTCCTGCATCGAACGTGCTCTTCTCATGGCAGAGGGTGATGAGGGATGTTAGAACCATACATGACTCCTAAAGCTTCTGCTCAGACACAAAGGAAACATTGTTTCCTCTCATAATCCGTTAACCAGACTGTGTCACCTGATCAGGGCTGACATAAAGAAAGACAGGAATTCTCTTCCAACAGGAATCTCGTGGCAAAGGATGGGGATGTGCAGTCATCTTAAAAGAAAGGCAGGAAGTGCCAGGGAACAATAACACAGTATTCAGAGTCTGGTCCATCTTAGACAGAAGGAGATGATTTTCCCTTGAAGGGTGCTCCCATGAGCAAAGGTTGGGACAAAACCAAAGGCAATCTCCTAGGCTCCTGGGACTCTATTTTAGCCTGCTTGGGTTGCCATAACGAAATCCCATAGCCTGGGTGGCTTAAACAACAGGAATTTATTTTCTCACCATTCTCAAGGTGGCTGGAAGTCCCATATCCAGGTTCCAACCTGCTGGGCTTCTGGTGAGGAACATCTTTCCAGCTTGAAGACAAGCATGTTCTTGCCAGGTCCTCAAGTGGCCTTTCCTTGGTGTTGCACATGGAGATAGGGTGAGAGCCAGCTATCTGGTGTCTCTTCTTATAGGACATATAGGGCACTAGTCCTATTGGATCAGGGTCCCATTCTTATGACTTCAGCCAACCTTATTCACTTCCTTAGAGACCCCATCTCCAAATACAGCCACACTGGGGGTTAAGACTTCAGAAATATGAGTTTAAGGGAGGAATATAAACATTTAGTCCATAACAGATCCCCTCTCTGAAAATCACACCAGTAGCTCCAGCCTTAGATGGTGGCCAGATCTAGGAGCAAAGGGGCCATACCTCCCATGCCCCATTGACAACACTGAGAACATGGAGACAGCCCCTGGTCTCAGCTTCTGGTGGCCTTCAGATCAGCCCTCACATCTCCAGCATTATGAACCACTAGTAATTCCTTGTTTGCAGTATTTTTCCAAACATCTAGCCTTTGCTTACGTCATTCCGGTTTTCTGAAATGTCCTTTCTATCCTTTATAGTTATCACTTATCTTGCTATTTTCGCTTATGTTTTAATGTAAAAAAATAATCTATTGTTTAAAACCCAGTCAAATGTTCCTCTCTTCCATCTACATTCTCCTGTTACTCTCATTGCCTATTTCACTCGATCTGCAAATTCCTTGGGGTCACTTTGCTAACTATCTGGTAATTCTTTACATACTTGAATTTCTTCTCTTTCTTAAATGTTAAAGTCATATCTCTATATCCCAAACTATAGCATGGGTCAATGAAAAAAAAAAGAATGCATGAATGAATGACATAATTGAGGGAGTTTATCCCATACTCCTCCAGGGAAATTTGCATGCTTCATTTTACTGTTCCTTCCTTCTTTGAAAAATCTCAAACTGTGCCAGTAGTAGGCTTTGAGACATGACTTGGAGGAAGAAAGAAGAGGAAGAAGGTGAAAAGGAAGAGAAAACATCCCAAATGCCTGAGCTCCCAGCCTATGGCTTATTCATTACTGTCACATTCATCCCACTGCCGCCCTCTGAGCCTCAACCCTTCTGCTGTCTCTGAGCCATCAAAGAGTTCCTTACAGCCGGCAATCTAATTAGCCAGACTGGAGGACCATGGAGGACAAGGGCAGGCTCACTTCAGCTCGTTAAAGGCTCCTGTCTCCTGCTTGGGAAATTGCTCTCCCCCGTTTACCAGAGCTGTTTGCATCTTACAGCTCCCAGGGGATAGAGGGCCGTGCTGGTTGAATTTCTGGGTAAGCCATTTGGCCCAGAGCCTCCATAAAACTTTGGCTCCAGACTTTCTGATGGGCTTTCCTTGTTAAACCTGGAGACAGGGGCCTGCTGTCGGGTCTGCAAAGGCTTAGGCGAGACGGATTGAAGGGTCCAAGACTGCGAGAGAAGTGAGGGTGGTGGGGCACAGTGGAGGCTGCTGAGGAAAGGAACTGGGGTTGCAATGAAGGCAGAGATGTGCAGATCAGAACTCTGATTTCCAACTACAACATGAGCCCAGTTCATGAGAGTCCACAGTCCATTTCCTAAGCAGAGTGCTTAGGAAAGCTCACCGTGGACAGCTCCATCCCACCTGGAACTTGAACACAAACCCAGCTGTGCATTTGACACTATCATTTGGTTGATGGTCTATGCAATACTTGAAGGGTCTTCTTGCAGTTTAATAGTAACTGCAAGGCACCTTGTGCTCCTAGTTTGCAGAGATATGAAGCTGTGGTTGATCCTAAGTTCCTGTGTCTGCCCCACAGTGAGGGTTTGGAGCAGAGAAAGATGAATTGCAAGGGCCAAGCAAGGAGAATGGGCAGCTCATGATCCAAAAGCCCCAACTTCCCTGTAGTTTGGGGGGAAGAGTTTTTTTTTTAATAGGCAAAATTTGGGAGGAGGGCTGCAGGGTTTGTGACATTCTTCTGATTGGTCAGTGGGGAGGTAACAGGGTGGTGGTCTGGGAATCTCAAACACCAGCCTTCTGGTTCCATCCAGTCTGCGGTTCATGTGCTTGGGCTTAGCCTGAAGTTACCATCCTCCACCCAGTGGGGCTCTTTGTTCCTGTAGAAGAACTCTGAGATCTATATCAGATTGTTCTGCGCATCCCCACAGGAGGAGCCAGAACCCTGTCCCATCCCTGCACTACTGTGTCTTGATGCCTTTCCTTCGTTTCTGCATTCCTTCACTCTAATCAGGAACTATCTGAATATGCTCTTTGGAACTCAGGGAAGGTTCAGGAGACTGAAAGCCTTTTTCCTACAAACAAGAGACAGGGGACACAGAAAGGCTTTTATACCCAGGAAGGCTCCACAGGATCCTAGACAGTTTCAAAGGGATAAGATATCAGTTATAATGTCATTTCAGCATTGTTGTAAGACAGTCTCTATCCAGGTTCTAACAGCTGCAGTGAACTTTCTGAAGCTGCTGAAGGCTGTCTACTATGTGAGAGCCTTCCAACAGCTCTGTGCTATTTTAGGTAAAGCTTGGATGCCTTAGCTTAGAGTCTGAGGCCCTCTGAGAGCTGGTCCGTGCCTCCCTCTCAGCCTTCACCACTCCTTCTTTCTTGCTGCAAGGAAGAGGATGGGGTCTCCCTGAATCTTCCCATTTAGGGGACTTCATGGTGCTGAAGGAGAGTGTATTAGGGACCAGGTATGTGTAGATTCAGATGTAGGCCAGGAACCAGGAGCTGAGGACAGGGGCTGGGAAGGCAAATCATTCTAATAAGGAAGCAGGGGGACAGAAAATATTCTGTCAACTCTATGCCACATTCAAATAAGATCTGATGCACATGCTCTTTCGAGGGGAATCACTTAGAAGGAGAAACAGGTGTATTTTTCCTCTGAGACAACGTGCCATGGAAGGAATAGCAATATGAAATAGTAAGATTACACTTAACTTCACTTGAGGGGAATGCATCAGAGCAAAAAGAGACCAGGAAGAATGCAAGCCCCTCCCCCAGGCTCCCAAGAACCTTTTGGCTTCCATTGCATAGGGAATGGCGTGTGTTCGCTTTCCTTTGAAACTCTAAAGGCCAAGGTGGCTCAACTGAGGGGCTGCCCCAAGTCACACAGCTTTCAAGTGGCAGGTCTGGAAGGATGACCTCTCCTGAGATGTCACTCATTCTTCCCAAGCTGGGGTCCCTTGCCAAGTCACTGTACTAGTCAGTGGGCACAGAAAGTGCACATCCCTTTGGCATATAATGCCCTTAATGGGGTGTGGCGAGAGTTTATGTGTTTTGCACCCAGATGCGCCTGGCTTCCAACACCAGCTCCCCAACACTTGTGAATGACGTCATCCCAGGCAGGTTGCTTAGACTCTCTGAACTGTAGTTCTTTGAATGTAAAATGGAAGCAACAACCCCTCTCTTGACGGGTGGCTGAAGGATCAGAGATTATAGATGTGAGGCGACTAGTACCATACTGGCTCCTGGTAGATGCTAAGTCATTGGGAGTCTGAGCTATATATGCTGGATGCATAAACTACTGAATGAGTAAAAAGTGGGTGATCCCTGAAGGCCCTCTCAGTCTAATGTGCTATATTCACTATCGTGACGTATTCCTTGGAGTAGTTAAAAGTGAGGTTTCTAAAATGTGCTCCATGGAACCCAGTATCTGGGCAGGAGGTAAGCAAAATGACGTTCAGTATAACTTTTCCTCTCTGATTTCTGGATGCTGTGTTTGATCACCAATCCCCACTCCCCGGGGCTGTGTTTGCTGCTGGAATCTAGGATGAAGTCACACTGCGTTGGAGGTGACTGTAATTACGGGTCTTCTAAAAGTCCCGACAGGTAGCTTTCTGAAGCCATTATAAAAGAGCAGAACTGCCTAAGGGTCCCTGCTCTGTCCCTAAAGTACCATTTCTCTAGTGTTCTCCCATTTAGTGCATTTGAAACACAGCTGATTTCACTGTCTACACCTATTACTTGCTAGCACTTAAAATAATGAAAAGATGAATAAGTGGTGTTGTGTCTACCTCTGTAAATAACAACAGCTATCACTTCCTGAGCTCTCCTGTAACCCATGGACTTTGTTCCATGTTTCACAGGCAGTAGCTCCAGTTCTCACACTCGCCTTGTTGGGTGAGTGTAACAGCTCCGAGAGGTGAGATCACTTCTTAGTGTTATTCAGTGAGTGCCTCTTAGAGCCAAAATTCAAACACAGTTTATTCTGGCTTCAAAGCCCACATCTTTTCTAGTACACTGCACTATCCCTCAAATATACCAAGGTAATAAAAACGAATTGGATAAATATGATAAAATATGGTCATGGGGCGTCCCAACTCCAGATCTGAATGTGACTCGGTGAGTGAACGGGGCCACAGCATTTGAGGAGGGAAGTGGTTCCCACCGGAAGCTGCACATCACAATTGTGTTGTTACTGTTGTTTGTTTGTTTCTCATAGTCTGAGTTCCACCTTAGCCTTACTGGATCAGAATCTCCAGGGGCTGAGTCCTGAAATCTGTATTTTTATGTAGCTTCCAATGTGGCTCTGATGCAGTCTTTCCAAGGAAAGCCACAGAAAGCCACTGTTTGGTTAAAAACCGTACTGCATCTCTAAGATCTGGGAGCTCTTATGTTCTCCATACTTATGATTTTTTCATTTTCATTTTAAATGTACATCTTTTCAAAACTGAAGTATAGTTGATTTACAATGTTGTGTTAGTTTCTGGTGTACAGATGCAGTTATACATATATATATATATATATATTCTTTCTCATATTATTTTCCATTATGGTTTATTACAGGATATTGAATATAATCCCTGTGCTATACAGTAGGACCTTGTTGTTCATCTATTTTACATACAGTAGTTTGTATCTGCTAATCCTAAACTCCTAATTTATCCCCCCCTTTCCCCTTTGGTAACCATAAGTTTGTTTTTTAAATAAATGTACATCCTAATATGGGGAAGTTAAAGCAAAAGCAAAAATGGCTCTTAGGTCCACTCTAAGTTATATTATCTTTGATGTCTGTTGACATATTTTAAAAATTATAGATATGTGCAGATATAAGAATGTATATTTACGGTACAGAAAGTTCCAAAGGAAAAGCAAAAGCCTTTTCCTACCCATTTCCTCTCCTCAAAGGTCACTACTCTTGAAAGTTACATGTGTTCCTGCTAGACACACTGTTCCTTGACTTGCTTTTCTTGGGAGAGATTTTGGAATGACTATATTAACAGTTCATTAAAAAAAAAAATTCAGAGTATTCCAGGCTGAACCCTAATTTATTTAAGCAGTCCAATATTGATAAACACCTCAATTTCCAGGTTCTGTTTGTTTATTTGCTGTTTACTTTTGAAAATAGTGTTGCAATGAATATTCTTCTGCACAGATCTTGGTGAACATCTGCAAGTATTGATGTTAGGTAAATTTCCTAATAGTGGTATTGCTTAACCTAAAGTTAAGTGCATTTTAAACTTTGATATGTGTTATCAAGTCATTATTCCACCAAACACAAGTGAGACCGCCCATATTTCAGACTATCACCAGCCTACGTATCACCAAATATGACTGAGCCTAAAAGATGAGACAATAAGGAAGTGAGTCCCAAAGGTGAGTGGTTGAACTGATGCTTGGTGCCAATCTATTAACCAGTATCCTGCTAAGAGCTTGCAGACCTCATATATTAAAACATTGAAATCACACATACAGAGGAATACATACATACATATATATACATATATACACGCATATATATATATATGCAGGTATACACATGTATGTACATGTAAGTATATATGTATGTGTACATACTCACACTTACTTAAACATGCATTGCCTGTCACTGGAAACAAACATATACCAGAGGCAAATATCTTTTTAAAAGGAAGAAGAACTGGTTTCTAAGGAAAAATTATACAAGGAAGATTTATCTTCACTATTTATGCTTTTGTTCCTTTAGAATTACGTGTATACACGTGTGTTACCTAGTCAAAAAATAAATAGGGGCTTCCCTGGTGGCCCAGTGGTTGAGAGTCCGCCTGCCGATGCAGGGCACACGGGTTCGTGCCCCGGTCTGGGAAGATCCCACATGCCGCGGAGCGGCTGGGCCCGTGAGCCATGGCCGCTGAGCCTGCGCGTCCAGAGCCTGTGCTCCGCAACGGGAGAGGCCACACCAGTGAGAGGCCCGCGTACCGCAAAAAAAATTAAAAAAAAAAAATTAAATAAATGAATAAAATAAAAAGAATCTCAGAAAATAAAATTACAAATGCATCTAGGCTTTGATTCAGCAATATCTCCTCTGGAAATTTACTTTACAGCTAAGCTACATCAGCCTACGTACACAGTGAAGCATATTTAGGCTTATTCATTGAAGCACCACTTATAATAAGAGATTAGAAATGGCCCAAATGTACCTCAGTATCGGACTAGTAAAAGGAATATTGTATACACTGAAATGCTCTGCATTCATAGCAAAGAATAAGCTTATTATACACTGATATGGACTGTTCTCAGAAGTATTCAATTAAGTGAAAAGGCAAGTTGAAGAAAAGTGTGTGTGACATCGACCATTTATACAGAAAAAGAGAAAATAATCATAGCTCTGTGTGCATGGCAAATATACTACGTAGATAAATATATTATGCAGATATAACAGATATCACATTATGCACACACACAAGCAAACACACACACTTACACATACATATATATGTGCATTCCTTGTATTAGAGTAAAACATCTCTGAAAAGACACATAAGCCATAGGTAACAGTGGAGGACTAAAAACTGAGAGACTGGGGAAGACAGATGGGAAGGAGTTTTGCACTCTGTTGCCATTCAAAACATAAATGAATAAAATTAAAGGTAAAGAAAAAAACTTTGAACAGGCCAACTTTTGAACTCCTAGAACTCTCCACTTATTTCCCAGTAATTTCATCTCCTTGATAGAGATTTTGCTTTATAGTCACTTCTGCTAAGTGGGTGATTAAAACAATTGCACTCTTGAAAGATGAAGGGATGATCCCATGGGTGAGATAACCCTCAGTAGAACTCCGGAGCTGCGTGGTCCTCAGGCATCTGTATGGACCTGTGACTAGATACCTATTTTCCATCCGAAGTGGTTTTGTTGAAAGAAGTTCCTTTGCATCATCTACAAATCTGACATTTTCCATTGACTGTTCATGAAGATAAATGGCCACTTCACAATCACTTGGGGATTGGAGCGTCATAAACATCCCATTGTTCTAGGGTCTTGCAGATGGCATTTGAAAGACTGACACCCCTGAAATGGTGTGTTATTGAAAAGCACTAAATTTGAATTTTAATCTAGCTTCATCTACTAACACTTCTGGGAATTAGAGTGCCATTTCCTAAATGAAATGGTATCCCCTCTTGACGTAAATGATTCAGATAACATTTCATGTTTAAGAAACGAAATACATATGCTCTTGGAAACACACTGTATCTTGACTTGTCAGGGCAGTAAACAAGGAAATAAATAAAGCAGAAAGAGCCACTTCTAGTGAGGTGGTGAACAGCAGGGGAACATCTCCCAGGCATGGGCTTTTGTGCACAGCTTTCATACGTGCTTGCGTGCTATTCATAGGTCTTTTCCGCTTCCTTCAGATTCTTGGCCAGGTTCCAGAGAGTTAAATTGATCTTCAGTTAAGAGATTTTTCACACATTTGTACAGTTCCAGGTCTTAGACACCGTATTCACCATGCTTATACTTACACCTTTAACACAGACAGCAGCTTAAATTCAATGCAGTAAACATGTTATTATATTTCTTTTTTTCCTTTCTCTCTGCCTTACGTCTTTCCTTCTGTGTTCGTTTGTCTGCTCAGGCTGCTATAACAAGATACCAGAGAGTGGGTGGCTTAAACAACAGACATTGATTTCTCACAGTTCTGGAGGATAGGAAGTCCTAGATCAAGGTGCTGACAGATTCAGTGCCTGTTGAGAGCCCTCTTCCTGCTTGCAGACATCTTCCTTCTTTCTGTGTTTTCACATTGGGCAGTGCAGGGGGAGAAAGAGAGAAAAAGAGAGAGAGAGAACTCTGCTCTCTTTTCCTCTTCTCATAAGGAAAGTAAGCCCATCATGGGGGGGTCCTACCTTCATGACCATATCTGAGCCTAATTACCTTTGTCAACTGAAAAAAAAAAAAGCACAATGTAAAAGTTGAGAATTACATTTTATTGGCAGACAAAACTGAGGACTTAAGCCCAGGACGCAGCCTCTCAGATAGCTCTGAGGGACTGCTCTGAAGAAGTAAGAGAGGAACCAGGATTTATAGATAGGAGTTTTGGCCACAAAAGACCAGGTAGTAGGAACATCATTAATTAAAGAAAACCAGACATCTCAAGTTAATGAATTTAGCGCTTTTCTATGTATGGGAAGATGCAAAATTCTGGGCTCATTGAAATCATTCCTTTGATATGCACCTCAGCTATCTTGGGCCAGTATTCTGTGCTTTCTCATCCTGAGACTCTTCAGGGTGTACAGTTGGGGGGTGGCTGCAGTATCTGATGGTTTGATGACAGGCATCCTGTTTCTATCCTGAGTTCCCTCAAAGTTCACCTTCTGGGCGGCTGAAATGTGATGGCTGGATGGCTGCAACATCCTTTGTTTACTGATATGGCAGGTAGCATTTTTTTCATTGACACCTTCCAAAGGCTCCACCTCCAAATACCATCACACTGGAGATTAGGGTTTCAACATATAAATTTGAGGGGGACATAGACATTCAACCCATAACATCGTCCTTTCATTTATTCTCCTTCCTTCCTTCAATAAATATGTATATCTTTTCATGCTGTTGGGGTCTTAATCTTGGCCCTGAAATTGTAAGGATCATTATAAGATACACAGAGAACCTTTCCTCAAAGAGTCCCCAGACTAGTACAAAGGACAGACAGCGATGCAATGAGAGAGCTGCTCTGGCTGAAGTAAATACTTGGCACCATCAGAAGACGTTAAAGAGAGCAATTATTTCTGTGGAGTTAGTAAGAAGGAAAGTGATTTGGGAGTTTAGAAGTAAAGGTAGGCATTCTAGACAGTCAATAGAAGAAGGACTTTCTAGGCAGAAAACATAGCATTAAACAAAAGCATAGACACATGAACTTGAATGATTGACACTTCCAGCAAATGCAGAGCAGACTAGAAGTCTTTGATGGGAGACAAAAGCAAGGCCAGCAATCCTACTCCTGGACATTTACCCTGAGAAAATCATAATTAAAAAGACACATGCACCCCAATGTTCCTTGCAGCTCTATTTACAATAGTCAGGACGTGGAAGCAACCTAAATGTGAATCCACAGATGAATGGATAAAGAAGATGTAGTACATATACACAATGGAATATTACTCAGCCATAAAAAGGAATGAAATTGGGTTATTCGTAGAGATGTGGATGGACCTAGAGACTGTCATACAGAGTGAAGTAAATCAGGAAGAGAAAAACGAATACTGTATATTAATGCATATTTGTGGAATCTAGAAAAATGGAACAGACGAACCTATTTGCAGGGCAGGAATAAAGACACAGACATAGAGAACAGATGTGTGGACACAGTAGGGAAAGGGGAGGGTGGGATAAATTGGGAGATAAGAGTGACATATATACACTACCACCTGTAAAACAGCTAGTGGGAACCTGCTATATAGCACAGGGAGCTCAGCTCCGAGCTCTGTGATGACCTAGATGGGTGGGATGGGGGTGGGAGGAGGGAGGCTCAAGAAGAGGGGATATATGTATAAATATAGCTGATTCACTTCATTGTACAGCAGAAACTAACACAACATTGTAAAGCAACTGTACCCTAATTAAAAGAAAAAATTGAAATGATAGGTTGGGACTAGTTTGACAAGAGTTGCATATTTTACACAAGGAAATTCACCAATTCCTTGTACCTTCTACCTGAAGGTCATAGTCAGTGCTTGCAGGAAAGCTCTATTTGGAAACCTAAGAAGATCTGAGATTAAGAGTTCTTCCAGTCAACGACAAAAACAGTTTTTATCCTGATTATGCTCGCCCCCTACAGTGCCTGCCAGCCTTTGACCTTCCTTAACAAGCAGATAGCACCTCCCGTAATCTCCCTCCACACACTGCATCTTATCGCTCAGACATCTAACAGCTCCCCTATCAGCCCACCCATCCAGACTCTCCTTGCCCATCAGCTAAAGAGAGATGTTTCTCTTCCTTGGTTTTCAGACTGGGGGTAATCCTGATACTTCTAAGAGCACAAAGACCTGGAAATCAGGGGGTAGAAACTCTCATTGAGAGGAATTCTCAATTTGGAGTCTCTTGACATCCGTATTAGAAACCATGTTCAAGCTTTCCCTTTGTGTTTGCTCTTTTAATTCCTATTGTATGAAATTAGGTAATGATTATTCCTTTTAAAAATTGGGAATACTGATACACACCCTAAAGAACACAAACCAGAATGTGGCTACATACTAAACTCTCCCTCTCTCTCTCTCTCTCTCTCTCTCTCTCTCTCTCTCTATATATATATATATATACATAAAATATAACATATATGTGACCAGTGTGATGATATTTGGAAGGTGTCAGTGAAAAAATGTGAAAGCCTTTGGAAGGTGTCAGTGAAAAAAAAATGCTGTCTGCCTGCGTGTGTGTGTGTCTGTATATATATATATATATATATATAATATTTCTATATATTATATAAACATTATATATATATAATGTTTACCTTTCTTTTGCACTGTTTCTAATATGCATGACAAGAGGCTTATATATTCACATATTTTTTCACACAATTTCCCTCCTTCTAGGAATTTGCCCTAAGAAAGTAACTGGAGTGTAGTCAAAATTCCATTGTTCAACAAACATTACTGAAAGTAGGGAAAACTGAAAATCATCTTAAATTACTATCTATTGAGGAGTCATTGAATTAACTACCCTATAGCCACTAAGAATTACAGAATTAACAATTAACAATTACAGAAATGATGACATAATTTTAAATAAAAAGTGAGAAGCAGTAGTGTATGTAATATTTATACGTAAGCACAGACTGGAGGGGAAGGCACAAGAAAGTTAGCAGTAGTTTTATCTTAGTGGGATGTTAACATGTGACTTTTATTTTCTCTTTTATAGGAAGGAAAGACACTTCTGCCTGTTCAAAAAAAAAAAAAAAAAGACACTAGATCAGCTATAGAAAGGATCAGGGCCAGATATGCTGTGTGCAGGAGATGGTTATGTTGTAATTCAAGTTTAAAACTATGAACAGTAAAGAACATGAGGACGGGTGCTTGAGGAGGTCCAGGCTGAAAGGCACAGAAGCAGCTCGATGGTCTGCATAAGGGGAGGAAGACACACAGTTATTCAGGATACCGACAAGAAGGGGGAAATCCATAAATAGACTTATATTCCTAAAACCTTGAAACGAGACAGGGCTAATAAAGAAAACCAGTGATGCTAAAAGGTTGAAGTTCTGAGATCACACTTTTGAATGTACTTGCTTCATGTGTTTCAGCCAAAGGCTTTCATCTCTTATTTTTGCCAATTTTGGGAAAGATTCCATTCCTGCAGTTACATCCTGTTAGACTCTTCTGGAATAGTGATATTCCCTCACGAAAGAAATATTCTGACTTCATGGTGACTACTACAAGATGGAAGAACTGGAAAAATCATTTTTAAAGTGATTTTTGCACTCTCTTTTGGATACTTCTCATGGTTTAAAAAAATAACTACAGCATTAAAATAATGGAAATTTTAGGTTTTTCTGTTCTTGTGGGCTGAGAATTGGGCTTCGTTGAAAAAAATTAAGAGGGACAGTTGGGATGTGAATCCCATGTTTATTGTTTTAAAAGCTCTGTGCTAATACCAAAAGAATGTATTTCTGGTGGGAAGTGATATATTTCCATGGTTTCAGGGAGCTTGACTTCTGTCCTAAAAATAGATTTCCTTAGCTATTATAAACAAAACACCTTAACAATAAAAATAAAATATCGTCCAAAAAATCCACAGCAAACATAGCGTTGTTTTATATCCTTATCATTTAAAGACTTTAGATCTATATGGAAAAATGAACAACCTCTCCCCGCCCCCCAAAAAAGTGTGAGAAGAGTACAAAAGGCAGCTTACAAGAGAAGATTTGCCTGTGGAAAGTGTAGACTAAAAAATTATTCACAACCTAAGAGTTGAGGAGGTGAGGGGGGAGCTAGGTGATACAGAAATTTTGCAACAAAGGGCAGGTAGTCTGAACGTCAAAAGATTATTGTTAATTAAAGAAAACCAGATATCCCAAGTTAAGGAATTTACCACTTTTCTATGTATGAGAAGATGCAAGAGTCGGACTCACTGAAATCATTCCTTCGATAAGTACCTCAGCTATCTGGGGCCAGTATCCTGTGTTTTCATATCCTGAGTTGCCTCAGGGCTCACCGTAGGTAGTGGTTGCAGTGATGGCTGCTAGATGGCAGGTATTCTTTCCTCCCTGAATTTCCTCAGGGCTCCCTAGCTCACGCTGGAGGGCTGCAATCACCGATGGCTGTGACATCCTTTGTTTACTGATACGGCAGGCAATATTCCATTTATCAGAAGTAAATACGAAATAAAAATGTTAATTTTACTAGCAATCAAAGAAATGATTATGAACACAGTGGTAACATAAAATTTGCTCCTAGGAGATAAAGAGAATGTGCTGTGGAGTTTTGCTGTTGTTATTACATGTGATTTGACGTTAGTGAGCACGAACCATCTTACGATATCCTGGCGTGGGAAATTGCAGCAATCTTTGTGCAGGACAAGTTAAAATTGGTCCTAGGCCTTTAAACTAGTCATTTAAGCCTTCTAATGTATTATTTGCAAAAGCATGAATATATGCATATATCCATGTTTGCAGTTGCTCAGAGCAGCCATTTTTTAAAAAGAAAGTAATCAAAAACACTGAAAAGACCAACAATGGAAAAATAGTCACATTAGTTACGGTCAATCCATTTGATGGAGTTCTTCCTAATCGCTTCCTAAAAATCAGATTTTTCAAAGACTAATGACATGGGAGCTTGTTCAAAGTAAGAAGTAAAAAAAAGTTAAATATAAACATCTCCGTAATATGTTTATAACTCTGTGTGCATAAAAAATACTGGACACAATACATCCAAATATCAATAAGTTATCTCTGCATGATGGGATTATCTTTCCTTCTCTTCCACATTTTTTTCCCATATTTTCCAAAGTTTCTATGAGGAATCTGTATTACGGTATGGTTCAATTAAAACCTGTGATTTAAAAACAAAATGTTATTTCTGGGAGTATAGAAAGTTCTCCTTGGCGATGCATTACCACCCACAGACACTGGGACTGCAGAAGGGCATGACCTATTTAGCAGTGCTCCTGAATCTTTCAGTGTTTAACATCCTCCATCTTGAGGGGACCCAGAGGAATGAAGCATTTCATCCAAGGTCATGTCGCAAGTGTGTAGCGTCAAAGATAAACAAAGCCAGAGTCTACGTAAAGTCACAAGGACAGGTTGTAACCAGTAGTATATTACTGCAATAGCAAAAACACTCCAGTGTGAACAGAACATGACCTCCATTTGTACAGAGGGGTCTGGGAGTTTTAAAGGCGGAATGAGGGGCGAGCATGTGGAGTTCAGAGGGGCTCAGTAGAGTCAGGAAAGGGAAAAATCACAAAAAAGGAAGAGGCACACTGTTCCATGTGAAACACATCTGGGTTTGCTAACTGGTGCTCATAGAAGTTAGGCTCTTCCCTCCAAGAGGCTGAGGGTCAGGGGTCCTAACCTCAGGTAGCGGCTGGAACACACAGTCAATTCTTTCTGAGGTTTGAGATTTCTCAGGCAAGCACTTTAAGGGGAGCTGGGGTCTACCTACAGATGCAGCCTTGAGCCTTCAGAAACTGTGTCAGTGTTCAAGTCTGTATAGGCCAAGGCTGAGATCTAGAGGTTGAGCCCAGCAGAGGGCTTGGAGGAGCCTGGCTGGAGTTTGGTCAAGGAGAGAGTCTTTGTCAGTAGCAAGACCCATCCTAGAACCTGGCTCTCCTGATCTGTATTCCAATATTCTCACTATCACAATTTTTGCATATCAAGAACTTTCTGACCTGAATGAGAACTTCACCCAGAACTGAAAGGACAAGAAGAATTATTGAATAAGGAGATTAATGAGAAAGAAAATGTTTGCCTCTGATAATAGTCTCCCTTCTCCCTTCCCCCATTATACTGGATCTTGGTTAAAATGCTCTTCCTGTTGAATGGAGCATTCCCACCTGTTCTGTGGGGTTAATGCTTGAGTCTAAGTATTTAGTGTGTTGGCTGAATTAGGCCCTGGAGTCTCATCACTTAATTTCTTAATAAGTTATCAATTTAAGTGTATGCATACCCTATATAAAATCCTGGGGGAGGGGTTTACTCTCTCACATAGCCAACCAGTGTGATGAATTCTTGGGTATTGATTTCCTCAGCTCACCGTGAGCAGCTGTATTACTCATTAATCCTCTGTTGGTCAAGACCCTGAAAACAAGTGGCGGTTGTAGAGCTGTTTCGTGTTTTCAAAACCTGATGTTTAGAGAACTTTCTGGGATCACTGTAAAACTAGGAAAATCTGGAAGAAGGCCAGCATTGGTTTTGTAAAAACACTATCTTTCCAACCCAGTTACTTAATGTTT
Organism: Pseudorca crassidens; assembly: GCF_039906515.1. Lineage (NCBI taxonomy): Eukaryota > Metazoa > Chordata > Mammalia > Artiodactyla > Delphinidae > Pseudorca > Pseudorca crassidens. The sequence continues at coordinate 83,107,305 of NC_090309.1, forward strand.
AGCCATTGCTGACAGATTCCTGCCTTGTTTTCATCCTCTCTTTCTGTGTTTTTCTTCTCTCCCTATTTTTTTCCTCCCTGTCCTTCCTTCCTTCTTCCTTCCTTCCTTCCTTTCCTCTTTCACTCCCTCCTTTTTCCTTCAACTTTCCAACTCAGTAAACATTTTTGGCTCCCCCTGGTTGCCAGACCCCTTGATTGCCAGACCAGCGTGTTGCCAAAATCATGGGCTTTGAGTCAGGTGAGCCAAGGATCAGTTTTTGTTCAATATCAACTAGCTGACTGACCAAGTTATTTAATCTCTACTTATTCATTCATTTCACAAGCAGGCATTTACTGCCAGCATCTTATAGAGTGCCTTAAAGTATGCTAGGAGCGCCACTATGGCTTTTTTTTTTTTTTTTTTTTTGCGGTACGCGGGCCTCTCACTGTTGCGGCCTCTCCCGTTGCGGAGCGCAGACTCCGGACGCACAGGCTCAGCGGCCATGGCTCACGGGCCCAGCCGCTCCGCGGCATGTGGGATCCTCCCAGACCGGGGCACGAACCCGTGTCCCCTGCATCGGCAGGCGGACTCTCAACCACTGCGCCACCAGGGAAGCCCCACAATGGCTTTTAAAAATGACTCTGTAAGACGGACAAAGAGCTGTTCACACTTGGGCTGTTGTGATGATCCAACTAAACAATCTATGTGACAACGGGTAACCCCTAATAAACACTAGCTACCTGCTCTTTTCTTTCAGCTCCCTAGATGCCAAGTATGCATGGGTGAGACCCCGTTTTTGAAAAAACCTCACAGGCTAACTGGAAAAAAAACAGATTTCTTAAAAAAAATCATCAAGGAGATTATGTTATGATTCAGCATTAAAGCAAAAAGCCATCTGAGTGCACAAAAAGGCAGAGAACGCGAGAAGTAAGGCATTATTTTGATATTAATGAAGCAAATAGTCTTCATTGGAGAACGACCCACCAGCATCAAAGCTTACAAAATGGTGTCACAGCTTGGAAGGAAATGTCACAGGCAATGGTGACGCACTCTTAGAAATGCTGTGTTATAGTCGATTTGAGTTCACCGCGTGGAAAAACAGCCATTTATGGTGCTGGGTCCAAAAGGGATTAAAAACTAGGCTTTAGAAGTGAAAACAAAAACAAACAAACGAAAAGCAAAAAATCCCGGATTCAACTCCTGACTCCAGGTGAAAGATTTCCTTCTGCTGGGACTCAGTTTTCTCTGCTCAAGGAGAAGTATTAACATTTACCCAGCAGGGCTGTTATAAAACTAAACGCAGCAGAGCCTAGGCAATGCAATGGGTTTAGCTGCAAAGCGTTATTCAAACAGGCATTTTGCAGAGCTGATTGTTTTCATGTCTGTTTTTTGGTTTTCCTTTTTCCTGAAACTGTGAATTCCCTGAGGATAGAGACAAGTTAGGCCCCAGCTCTCTACCACCAAGGCAGGATGGACCTGGCAAGTCTGGAGCTCAGTCACTTAAAACGGTGGACCTGTGCCTAAAGTTTTGTTGCCATTGTTATCACTGCTGTCTTTAAAATCTAGTTTGATACTCACTGCTTTCCTGAAGGTGTATGTAAAGCGAGTATGGAAACTGACACTTTGGACGTAAGGAAGCAAACACAGAGAAGTCTAGTGATTTGATGGAATGTTAGAATCGAATGCTTCCATGGTCCTGACATTCCCTGACGAGGCCAGGACTGGCTCAGTCATGAGGGTGGGACTGGGCAGAAACTGGGGGGCATTGGTACCTGCAGGTCCAAGCAGTAAGGGCCTGCAGCAGGGCAGGAAGACCAGGCTTGGGTCCGAGCTAGCCCTCTGCGGTGAGCCCTGTCCCCAGCGCGCGCTTGACTCGAAATGACTATGTGGGACGAGCCTCTAAAGGAAGCTCAGGGTGCCACGTGGCAGCAAGGAGCCTGTCCATCTGTGAGGCTGAAGGGATGGGAGACGGGACACAGGAAAGGAAGCAGGAGAGGCCTGGAGAGGAAGGAATGTGGACATGAGGGGACCTGGGATGGGATGTCCGGGTGGGAGGGTGGGGAGTTCATGGAGAAGGGGCACAGTTGCTTCCATCAGGCCAGGAAGATGGCGTGATTGGATGGGAAAGGGGTGGTTAGTAAACCCCACTTGGGAGATGTACAGTGAGGGATACCTTTGAATGTACCCATTGTCCATAGAGGTAGAAAGAGTAAAAGAGGGGACCAAATGCTGAGAATCCAGACAGATACATCTTTAAAATTCTTACTTTAATTTAAAAAATTAAAGTGTAAATAAATGCGGAAAAATACGCAAATCCTAGCAGCTCATTGAATTTTCACAAGGTGAACACAGCCATGTGCTTCACACCCAGTGCTCCCTGCCAGTCACCATCGTCCTCGAAGGGGGACCACTGTCTGACTTTTTGCATCACAGATCCAGATGTCTCACCTGATTCTAATGTATTACTTCAGCATTTAAATATCAAAAACCCAAGGTGTAAAACCAGGAGCTGTACTTCATGTGGGAAGAGGCCATGACCCCCGACGTTGAACCTGCAGCGTCTTGAGCAGAAGGCAGACCTGGCTTTGCATCACAGATGTGCTATTTACTAACCGCGTGATTTGAGGAATGCTCCTTTTTCTCCCAAATCTCCAGTTTCCTTGTTAGTAAAGTGGGAAGAGATATTGAATCAGTGATGCTGTTGTCAAGCTACGTGAGGTGATACCTAAATAGATGCTCACTCGGGAGCTGGTGCTCATTAAGTATTGACTGGGGCGGGGGGTGCAATACGTGTGAATAAAAATGAGAGTGAGTAGGTGGCCTATTTGATTACACACAGTCATGGATCTTTGGCGCATGAGAGAGCAACCTTCACAGAGGCCCTGCAGGGAGCGGACTGGGACCGGAACAGCATGGAACAGAGAAGGCAGAGTTCTCAGCTCTTGGACCAGCCCTACCTCTACCTTGCTCGGTGACCTCTCACCTGTCACCTTCCTTCCCTGGGCCTCAGTCTCCTCTCCATCCATATAACTTATGGATGCTATCGTAAGTTTTTCCCACTACGAGTCTCACTCAAAAACACTGTGAGTCTATAATTAGCTAACTTGGAAAAACATGGAATAAAAATAAACAGTAATTGCAGTGCCCAAACATACAGACAAACTGAAATACATTTGGGGAGTGCAAAAAAGTGTAGAAAGAACTCAAAATCATCTCATGTAAGGGTGATACTTCTGCATAGGTTAAATCTCACTGTAATAAACGCAGATAGACCCATAAGGGCAGCCATGCAGGAGACATAAAAGAATACTCCGTATGAAGCTATGTGTCAACACCAGATGCAGACGAGTAATCTGAAGAAATAGAAAGAATGGCCCAGTCTAAGGTATAAGCTTTCCAATACTTATAGACAGGAAGTTCCAGGAAGCAGGGCATGTCCTGGCATCAGGGGATGCTGGGAGATGTTACGGCTGCTAGAGACAGGCCTTCCAGCCCTGAGCTTGTGAGTCTAAAACCCTGGTGGAAAAGAGCTCAGATTAATGAAATACCCATCAAATAGTCTATGAATTATTCCAAAATCATCCAGAAGGCATTCAGGTGTGATTAAAACTCAAATGGTTGATTTAAAATTATTTTCCTACTGAGAATTTGAATTAGCTTTCATAGGCAGAAGGTTATTAGAAATTATTAGCTCTACTTCCAAAAAAAGGGTAGCCTTTATATTTATATAGAAGTATAAGTTTTTTGGAAGTATATATATATATATATATATATATACACATATATATATATATACACACACACACACATATATATATAAAAAGGATACTTATAATGTATATAAGGCATATAATATATATAAGGATCTCTCTATATAGTTTTCTTTTTAAGGATCCTTATAATGTATATATGGTCAAAAAAACCCTTAGGGGGACTGGGAAGATAAATTCTCTTCTCACTCTTATGCCCTAAAATGGACTAACTTGCTACGTTAATTTTAACGCCACACTTTATAAGGCCAAACTACAAAAGTAATAGGATGGATGTAATGATTTTTATTATCTTAAAAAAATAAATAAATAACTGGTTCTTGGGAGAGAGAGAGATTTTTTTCCCTGCTGGTAAATTCTAAGGTGGATTTACCCCATAGGTCCTCCAGACCTCAAACGACAACCCCCATCTCCCGACTTCTAGTATATTTCTCTGTGCACTTCACCAGCTCTCTCCATTTCACCTTGCTTTCCAGTTCAAAACATTTCTAATAGCACATGCTCAACAGGCCATATCACAGAATCCACCCACTCATTTACTTTGAAACAAATCCCCAAATGTCTGTTAGTGTTAGATGCTGAACATCCAAACATGAAAGGGGTGCACGGTCCTGCCCTCCAAGTGTCCACAAGCTCAAGGAAGAAACAGAAGCAGGGACACACAGGTGTTGTATAGAGATGGCCAGCCCTAGAGGGGACCCTCTGAAGGACCAGGATGCACAAAGGATATGGGGAGGGGGAAGGGTAAGCTGTGACAAAGTGAGAGAGTGGCACGGACATATATACACTACCAAACGTAAAATAGATAGCTAGTGGGAAGCAGCTGCATAGCACAGGGAGGTCCTTCCTCCTCCTTCTGCCTCCTTGGTTTGAGTAGTGTCTATGGGCATTTTGCAGTATGGATCTGAGCCCTGAGGGAAGACATTGTCTGTGTTGAGCCTGGCGAGGGACAGAAATCTGTGAGCATTGGGCTTCCTGGCCACCCAGCCACGCCCCTGTTCTCACTCAGCGCCAGGCCAGCTGGTGTGAGCTGCTCAGGGCTAGAGGGGGAGAGAGACTGACTCTTAACCAAAGCTAAGGGGTTGGACAAAAATGCAGCAAGGCAGCTAAGCCAGGGAAGAGGGTTCTCCAGCTCCGACCCCCATGTCCTGCACCCTGCACACCTCTCCCTGCGAGGCAAATCCCAGGAGAGCTCGCAGTGGCACCAGCAGCAGAATCCTAAAACAACGGTGAGGAGGGGTCAATAGAGGGTCGACAGCACAGAGAGGGGCCATGATAGATCCTTAGAAACTGCTTTCATTGGCCTGCCTGCTTCATTAAAGGGCCAAGATCAAAGCAAACAAATGGTAAGGGATAAAACTAGATTAGGTGAATTAATATTTGTTTTTGCTTTAAATACAGGTTTGAGTTCTGCTAAGCTACATCCTGTCAGGGACATGTTAATTTCATCCTTTACTATCTTGGGCCTCGATTTCCTCGTTGTAAAACCAAGTAAACATCCCGTAAACTTCTGAGGATTAAATGAGATCTTAAGTGTGAAAACACTTAGTAAACCATCAAATGCCCTTTGGTATTCTTAATCCTATAATCAAACTTTCACACAGGTGGATTTTTTTTTAAATCTTTATGTCTTTAAGAAGGTTTTGAGTTGTGTTTTTTGTGCCTTTCTTATTTAGAAATGCATTGATCTTAGAGTGTCTTTTTTCCCCCTCTTGGCTTTTCGATTTCAAACCCAGTTTTCATGTCTGGAACCAGTGCAGGTAATGGAAAGAATATGAATTTTGCAACCCTCTGAAGTAATGATTTCTAATCCCAGCTCTGCCACTGAAAAGCTGCATGACCTTGAATAATTCACTTAGGGCTTCTGTTTAATGATCTATAAAATGGAAGTAAACTACAACATTACCTACTTTAGGGTAAGAGCACATTACCTTGATCGGTTCTGAAAACTAGAGAATTGTGATTTCTCTAGTTGGATCCACGTCAACGACAAGTTACTCTCAGAATAGACTAGAGATTTCTTTTGCCCCAGCTTCTATGAATATCAAACACAACCCCTTCGTATTTTGTAAGGGAAACGGAACACTGCCTTTTATAAGAGAGCGCCTGGGTGGAAGGCTGCCCAGCATCCCGTCAGCTCTCCCTCTGCTTATGTATAACTCCAGGCTTGTATTGATATCCGCATGCATTTGTTGGCTCAGCTCCCCCTTTGCGGGCGATAGATCGCTTCTGCTGAAGCTGCCAGTGCAATATTTTGAAAATAGACATCCACTTCTAGAAGAAAAGAGATCCAAATAAGATTTTTTTTCTCTTTTACATTAAAAATCATTATAATATCCGTGTCTTTCATGTCGGCATGATTTTTGAAGCTGTCCCATAAGTCATTCGTGTCATGACCACCCACTGGTATACAGAGAAGTGTCTTTTGGGGAAAAACCTGCCGAGTTGTTCACATCTGCACAAAGAATAAGGATCAGGTCTAGCCGGGAACAGCCTTTCAGTTTCACAGTCTTAACCTTGTGTTATAGGTCAGTTTGCACTCCCCCCAAATTCATATGTTGAAGTACCAATCCCTAGTATCACAGAATGTGGACTTATTTGGAAATAGAGTCTTTGCAGGTGTAATGAGTGAGGATGAGGTCATACTGAAGTAGTGGGCCTGCATCTGCCATGACTGTGTCCTAATAAAAGAGGAAATGTTGACACAGACACGTCCACAAGGAGAACACCATGTGACAATGAAGGCAGAGTTTGGGGTGATGTTTCTAACAAGCTGGGGAACACCGGAGACTGTCAGCAAACCACCAGAAGGTAGGGGAGAGGCATGGAACAGATTGTCCCTCAGAGCCCTCGGAAGGGACCTGCCCTACCAACGTCTTCATCTGGGACTTCCACACCCACAACTGAGACAATAAATTTCTGTTGTTTAAGCCATCCAACCTGTGGCATCTTGTTACCCTCGAAAACTAATATAGTTTGTATGTGCCTAACATTCCTGGGAGTTAGAGATTGTTAGAGGTGGAAGGCACGCTTAGAAATCATTCAGTGCTATCACCTGAGAATCCATGAGGAAATAATATCTAGAAGGTTCCCCCTATACTTAGAGGGGAGGGGTTGACTAGAAGCCTTGACTCTTGGTAACCAGGAGGGAGGTATGTGTTTGTTTTACCCCACTGTACTCTTTTCTAGGAGATAAATGGGGAAAAGTTAAAGTCATTCAATATAAAAGTGCCCTCAACCTAGAAAGATCCAAACTTCCAGCTCAGTTCACGGAGGCACCATCCAAGTCCTCCAGGGGCCAACGGCCCTGTCTCTAGTTCAGATCTTCCCAGATGTTTCCTGGGCCCTGTGTCTGCCCTTCTCCTGGGTCCCAAGCACACTATACTGCTTTTCAGAGAATTAGAAGTTATACCTAGAACGCTCCTCCCCCAGACACTCAGATGTCTCTTTCACCTTTTTCAATCTTTGCTCAAATACCACTGTCTCTCTCTTCCTTATCCTGCTCCATTTCTCTCCAAATAGTACTTCTACTGCTACCTGTGTATTCTATTTATTTCCCTTTATTGACTGGGTCTCTCTACTAAAACGTAAGTTTGAGAAAGTCAGGAATCTTTTTCTGATTCGTCCACTGCTGTACCCCGAATGCCTAGAATAGTACTGCCTGCCATATACTGGGCTTCTAATATTTTTTTTGTTATTGTTGATAAAATGCATAAATCTTTTAAAAATATCTTTATTTGAACGTTTTTAATGTTACTACTGAATTTATTCCTTTGCTGTTCTGCAAGATGGCCTCAGAGTGAGGTCTCAGCAGCTGAGGGGACCTCTGGACTCTGGCAACCTTGTATTTTGGTCCAGTGGCCTGGATTAGAGGCCAGAGCTATATCTAACTGAGAGAAGGACCAAAAGGAGCCTGAAGGAAGCATTGGTAAAGACAAAGAAGCCTTAGCATTGAACTGGCAGAAACTTCTCTTTGGTTATTTCCAAATGTGTTTACAGTTTGTTTTTTTAATATTATATATAGGCTATAGTGACAAAAAAAATTTGGAGAAGCAGATCTAAATATTTTCTAGAGTGAAATAGGTTTAAAAAGTGGCAAGTAGCCATGTGTAGCTGTTTAAAAGTGATTAAAGTTAAAAATTCAGTCCCTTAGTCACATCAGCCCCATCTTCATTGCTCAACAGCCACGTGTGGCTGGTGGCTGCCAGGCCTGACATAGCCAATGTAGAGCAGGCCCATCATCATAGGCAGAAGGACTCCATACGTGTTTCTCAATGTCTCGATGTTGAGCATCATGAAACGAAGGCATCGCAACAAACAGCAGAAGTTTTCCTTCTTCCTTAGATCCCATGACCCACTGGCCAAATTGACTCAGGCCAAGTAGACTCAGCTAGACTTTATGCTTCCTTTATTCCATAATGATTTAACAGACTTCTGAACAACAGGAAATATTATAGTAAGTTTTAGCCAGGTTATGGTACCAGTGGTTCAGATCCTGGGAGTTTTCAATCCATAAGCAAGAGAAGTATTGCAGGAAAGGGCACAGACATACGTAACGTTTTGGTGAGTTCAGGCATATACAAATGGTTCAGAATGACTGAGATTCAGGGTCTATAAGGCGTTGGGGCTTGGGTCGTGAAACCTTGCTCTATAGCTGATACATATTTTTATCCCTAGCACTTGACATAATACGTATTAGGCTACTCATGTATATCTGTTGTTGAATGGATGAGTGAATCAATTAATCCACCAACCAATACATCAACAAACCAACTGCAAATGATGTATGTGCAAAGGCCGGATGCCTTTGTCAGGATAGGAATGTTATTCTCTACTAATAAGTAGAGCTCAAAATTCCAGAGGTTTTCCACTGTAAAAGTTCACTTTTCATTTAATTTACATGTCTCAAGTAGGCCAGAGGGAAGGATAATCTTCCAGGTGATCATTCAGGGACCATCTTTTAGCTACAGCATCCTGAACCAGTGGCCTGCCTGCCAGGTCACCAAGGGAGAGAAAAAAGAGGTGGAGGAGACGATTCTAGTTGTCTCAGCCCAGGAATGACAGGAGTCACTTCTACTCACAGCTCATTGTCAAGAATTTGTCACATAACCCCATCCCCTGCAGGGGAGACTGGGAAATGGAAGAGAGCACACAACACGTTTGGTGAGCACCAACAGTCTACCACACCACATCACAGAGGACGTTGCCAGAGGCTTCAACTTTACCTATTAGTGGTTTGCAAGGTATTGTTTAAAAACAGAATCCTTTCTTCAAATAAAATACAATATAGAAATAAGGCAAACTAGAGCTTTTCTGGTTGAAGTGAAGACACAGAGAGGAGGATCCTTATATCTGCCCACTCAACAGACCCTCTGGTACCATTTCTGTACCTTACACGTTCCTCCAGGGAATCCAGGACTCCTCAAGGCAGAGTGAAGACTTATCGTGGGTTACTGGGAGCCCTGGGAGGGCTTTAAGCAGGAGAGTGGTGTGATCACATTTTCCCTTTGTGAAGGTAAATGCGGCAGAGTGGTGGAGGGGGGTGGGAGGGTGGCTTAGATGGCGGGTGTGCAGCGTGGGGGTCAAGGTGAGAGGCAGGGGCGGGTTCAGAGGCTGCTGGAGCCTTCAGACGACAGAGGGGGAAGGCCTGAACCACGTCTCCATGGGACTCCGTATGTTTTCCGGATTTCTTCTAGCTCAAAATTCTGAGTCTTTTTCTCAGATAAAGACAAATGTCATATGAAATCACTTACATGTGGAATCTTAAAAAATGATATAAATGAACTTATTTACAAAACAGACATAGACTCACAGACATAGAAAACAAACTTATGGTTACCAAAGGGGATAACGGGGCAGTTGGGAGTGGGAGAAGATAAATTAATAGTTTGGGATTAACAGATACACACTACTGTGTATAAAATAACCAACAAGGACCTACTGTAGAGCGCAGGGAACTCTACTCAATATTTTGTAATAACCTATAAGGGAAAAGAATCTGAACAAGAATATCTATCTATCTATCTATCTATATCTGAATCACTTTGCTGTACACCTGAAACTAACACAACCTTGTAAATCAACTATACTTCAATTAAAAAGAAAATAGGGGCTTCCCTGGTGGCGCAGTGGTTGAGAGTCCGCCTGCCGATGCAGGAAACACGGGTTCGTGCCCCAGTCCGGGAAGATCCCACATGCCGTGGAGCAGCTGGGCCTTTGAGCCATGGCTGCTGAGCCTGCGCGTCCGGAGCCTGTGCTCCGCAACTGGAGAGGCCACAACAGTGAGAGGCCTGCGTACAGCAAAAAAATAATAATAATAAAAAGGAAAAAAAGAAAAGAAAAAGAAAATAGAATTTTGGTGTGAGTTAACATATAGAACTGCAAAAAACAACCACAACAAAATTCTGAGTCTCTTTTTGAATCTGATCTCCTTTCATCTTTATAGGGGTTGAAGTCATTCCAAGTTTCCTTTCAGTACTGACACAGGTCTGATACCGGAGTCAGCAAATGGTTTCTGTAAAGGGCTGCCTGAGCCGATATTTCAGGCCTGCAGGCCATTTGGTCTCTATCACAACCACCCGACTCTACTTTGCTGAGAAAGAGCCATGATAGACAATATACTGACGGATGGGTGTGGTTGCATTCCAATAAAATTGTATTTATGAACACTGAAATTTGAATTTCATAGATTTCCCACATCATGAAACATTATTCTTCTTTCGATTTGTTTTCAAATCATTTAAAAATGTAAAAGACATTCTTAACTCACAGGCCATATAAAAACAAGCTGTGGGCCAGATCTGGCCATGTGGGATATTATGTTGACCCCTGGTTTTTTTAATATGGAATGATGACGTCATTGTGAAAAGGACTATATTCATGACAGTAATTTTCTTTTTCTTTTTGAAGTGGCATATACTGTGATGAAATAAAAATAAATGTAGGGGAATAATGTTTTCAACAATTTTTCCACAGAACACTCAGAGACCTTAAAAAAAAATACTGGAAATCATCCTTGGTTTAATCAATGCTAATGTATTTTAATTTTGTACCACCTCCAGGCACTGAAACAAACCCACACAATTAGAATAAACAAAGCAAAATAAAACAAGGCTGTAAGGCCCTAGTGTTCCCAGATCCTTTCTCACCTCTGTCATAGCAACCAGAAATAAAGATGCTCTCTCTCAGGGCACTGCCCGCTGTGGTGACCAGCACTTAACTGTGAGAATTCCCAGAGTCATTGAACTGAAAGAAAGTTTGGACTTCTTAAAGCCAAGAAAGGAAAACAATTTTGCTCTATTTTCCCTTATCAGCAGTCATCTTATCCCTAAAAGCGCCCAAATGAATAAACACACCAGCGAAAGCATTCCGTGGAATTATTTGTTCTTAAAGTGATTTAACTTTTCAAATAAGGCAGATTTATTTTAGTTAATTTGGGAAAACATGACCTAAAGGTATAATGCTGAGAATAAAAGTCACCCCAAGTCTCAGAGCCCAGGAACAGCCATTGTAAACCAGAGGTCACTTCTTTTTTTTTTTTTTTTTTTGCTGTACGCGGGCCTCTCACTGTTATGACCTCGCCCGTTGTGGAGCACAGGCTCCCGATGCGCAGGTTCAGCAGCCATGGCTCACGGGCCCAGATGCTCCGTGACATGTGGGATCTTCCCAGCCCAGGGCACGAACCCGTGTCCCCTGCATCGACAGGCGGACTCACAACCACTGCGCCACCAGGGAAGCCCCAGAGGTCACTTCTTAAACATAATGGGAGTGATATCGAATTTGCATATTTATAGCTTCATTTTTTTTTTTTTTTCACTCAGCATTATACTCTGAACATCTCCTCATGTCATTAAAAGTTCCTGGATTTTTTTTCATTGATCACAGAATTTTGTACAGATATTTATTTAATTATTTGATTTAATGAAAAGGAACATACAGTCAGTTAACAAATATTAATGTGTACCTCCATGCTGCCAGGGACTGGCCTAGATGCCACAGGCCTTGGGACAAGGTCCCTGTCCTCAGGGAGCTGACATGGGCACGCTTTGTGTGTAAGCACAGGGCTGGAACCTATGGTCCTAAGATGAACATAGCCTGTTTCTGCTCCCTGGAAGCTCTGGGTTAGTGAGGGAGATAGGCGGGCGGTCCAACAACAACTATAGCACAGGGTGGGGCAAAGAGGAGGCTCTGCACCTACAAAGAGGCTGGGGGTGGAGGGCATGGAGAACTTCTGCAGAATAAATGCATAGTTCAAAAGGCATTGCTTCTTATTCTAGTCCCGGGTATCTAGATAGAGACCATGCTGTTTCCAAGTCCGAGTGGTGTCATTCTGCTCAAGAGAGTCTGGCCTGGTTAATCATTTAGAGAAGACTTAGCGTTTAAGACGAACTCACGCTCAGGAGAGCAGGAAAGATACAGGTTCTCTCACCAAGACAATACAGGCAGCGGCATCATTCAGTGGAAATTACTTTGGACCAGGAAGCAACTGCCTTAAATCCTGGTCTCAGGATTAATGGCGATAATGATACCCATGTGCTTACAGGAAGTGTGTTCCACGGTCTGTCATCTCAGTAGACCAGAATCTTCTCTGGGGATGGTGCTGGCTCTGCCTGGCACAGAAGAGATTCTAATTGTGTGTTGAATAAATTAACATAATCTTGCCCACCCAGATCCCTGTCTGTGAAATGGGGAGAGAATGTCTGCTTGATTTTCACCAAGTTGCTATGAGATTCAACTAAGATGCTATATAAGACAGCATTGTAAAAAGAAATATAAAGTGTTATGATAACCCATTTAAAAATAAAAGCATTGCATCGTTTGTGAAGAATGTTCTAAATTTTCCAAGATGCTTTTACATGTGATAATTGTTATTATTTTTAACCGCATGAGCACATGTAAGCAGACTTTCTCTAAATACCTGTATCTCCTCTATAAAACATGGCTGTCCAGTGTCTGCTGAAGCATCTTCAGAGTCAGGGGACTAAATTCAAATCCCAGACTGCCCACACTAAGGACAAGTGATTAAAAACCTATGCACTACAGGGCTTCCCTGGTGGCGCAGTGGTTGAGAGTCCGCCTGCCGATGCATGGGACATGGGTTCATGCCCCGGTCCGGGAAGATCCCACATGCCGCGGAGCGGCTGGGCCCGTGAGCCATGGCCGCTGAGCCTGTGCGTCCGGAGCCTGTTCTCTGCAACGGGAGAGGCCACGGCAGTGAGAGGCCCGCATACCGCAAAAAAAGAAAAAAAAAAAAAGAAAAAATACTATGAACTACAATTTCTTCTTCTGCAAAACCCTACCTCACAACACTGCTCAGAGGAATCAACAAGATACCATGAGATGACGTAAGCAGGGCACCCAGCATCATAGCACAGATTAAACAGGGGATAGCTACTTCAGTAGTATTGCTACTGTTGTCCTACGCTATCATTTCTTAATGCAAACTGGGTTTTCATTTACCCAGCACACTGCTTTCACAGGGCACTGATCGCCTACTCAAGAGACGTCCTCATCCACATGGCTGCTAACCCAGGTCCCTTCCATCTTAGTGCTGGCTAAGTGCTTGGATTTAAAAACGGTCCGTTTCAAAACACTTGTTTTGAAAATGTGAATTCGTTCCAGCATGATTGATACCTTAGGGGATAACTTGAGCCTCATGTGTATCTGTGTTTGTGTATGCATGATTTCATCACCTGGAAATAGCATTCAGCCGACCAAGCTTCATAGGATTATGCAAAATACACAGGCTTCACACCTCTCCCAGCTACTGAGGAAGGCCAAATATGTAATGACCACACCCAGCCACGTCTGGTATGAGAATCTGCTCTCCAATTTCTGATCACCCTCTTTCCTCTACTTCACTACAGCTCATCAGCTGCCCCCTCTGACAACCACGGCCAATCAGCAAACTTCAAGCCTTCTCCAAGGAAAAATGTCATGTTTATTGTGGCATGTTTGTGTATCTTCACCACTGAACGTGTGCACGACTCTGTACCATTTTTATTAGGTGCTTATCTTTGTGAGCACGTGTCATTGATGATGTTTTTGAGTGTTGTGACCTCCACCCTTTTTCCCTAAGTCCCCCCTTTTTCCCTAAGTCCCCCCTTTTTCCCTAAGTCCTGTGGTTTTTACATACTTTGCACAGCGCTGTCATTTGTAGGGTTACCCTATAGGAATTTGTGTTCTCCCTTAAATATTTTATCTTGCTGGACCCGGTGTCTATTGAGATCAATTTTGTTATTTTTTATAAAGTTTGATCAGATGTTACAAATAAGTGTTTTATTCTCATTTTACAGGTGGCTGATCTGGGGTTTAGAAAGAGTAAGGCTTAGCTTAGCTTTTCATAAGTGGGAGGTGAAATAAGAATAAGAATTGCCTTGTGTCTCCTGTTCCAGGGGAAGCAGCACGTTGCCATGAGAACAGTATAGTCTTTGGAGTGGAACACATCTCGACATGAAGTCCTGCTCGGCAAAATCCTTCTACCTGCGTGCCTTCAGTAAACTTGTCAAATCTCCTCACGTGGAAACATCAGGAAAATGGCACTCACGTCTCGGTCACTGGATATTAAGGTACAAAATATATGGAAAATCCCAATCTAGTGCCTGGGGCAGGACAGAATATTTGTCCTCACCTCTTCCCTTTGTATAATAATGCTGGATAAATTTTATTGAGCACATATTTTGTTGCAGGGACTGTTGTAAGCGCTTTTGTGGGATTACCTAATCTAATTTTTATAGCAAGGCTATGCAGAGGATTCCATTATTATTCCTATTTTACAGATGAGCAAACAGATGCACAGAAAGGTCAGCTGATTTGCCTAAGGTTAAGTAGCTAGTGTGCCAGTTGTGAAGTTGTTGACTCTCAGCTCCAAACCTCCCTTCTATTCTCTGCCTTGTGATGCTGAGGCTGGGGCTCTGCAAAGCACGTGTCTACTTTGCCACCCAGATTCCCATAAGCCTCTGCAAGGCCAAGGGACCTGCTGTTTCCTGTTTGCCACTTGTATCACTTCCTGTCCACTGTGAGTCCCCTAGAACACCTGTTCCCCTGGCAGAAGCCATGTTTTCCTATTGCTACAGCTAAATCCACTTTGCAGTTTTTCTACCACTTGTAGGACAAGCTCTACTGTGCACCCCCCAAAGCTCACCAGCCAGCTGGCCTTCTTCTCAGAAGTCTGTGTTTTAGCTCTAAGTGGCCCTATGTTATGATTCAATGATTTAATCACCTAAAACCTTCATCCCCTCAGACCTGGGGGCAGTAGATACATCCAGCAGTTGCTACTTCTATGATACCTTACAGTTCGCTTCTTACCTTTTCAGTCACCTAGTTAACCACTTTATTCCCTGTTAACAATCATTTGCAAATTCTCTCCATTAGTCAAAGTAAATTGCATGCTCTGCATCCTGGCTGTGCCCTGACCAGTGCATCTGTAAGGGGCAGAGACAGAACTTGAAACCAGCCAGCTGTGTGCTGGAGACAACCTCTCTGCATGCAGCCTCACAACTATTATTCACATGTAAGGATCCTTATGCAGCAGCCATTATCTTAAACATAAACCCAGTTACGAGGTAGCTGAAAATATTATATCATCAGCTCTGAGTCACAAGAAGATAAATACTTCAATCAACCCTCCTTGTGGCCTGACATTTGGGGACCAGTAGAAATGATTGCTGGCCTCTTCTTGTGACCCACTGACTGCCAAACAAAAGAGGAAAGAGCCAAGGAAGGTCAACAGACAGCAGATGTTCATATTTGACCCATTGGAAAACTTTCTCTGTAATTCTGCCCTTTCACATAGAACAAGAGACAGAGTATCCTCCCAAGGTACTGCTACTCCACAGTCTAGCCTTCCAGAATGTCTGAGCTGGGAGGGACCTCAGAAAACATCTGTCTCCAGACTCCCACCTTACTAATGGGTTAATTGAGGCCCAGAGGGGAGAAAGGCACTGGACCCAAATCACGGTAAGTCAGTGCCGAAGTCCAGACTAGGGCACAGTCTCCTGACATGTGAAACCATGGATATGGTGGCTTACTGGGTAAGCTTCTGCTTTAGCACTTTTTGTAGAGATTGCAGTCACTTCTCTGGAATCTGATCTCTGTGGACCAGAGGTCATTTTCTTCTTCCCCATTCCAGTTCTTAGAAGGCTGGGGAGATGGGAGCATGACAGTTTCCTTTCTCTGCTCTCCTTCTGTCTGACCCTATTTTTGCTGCTTCTCTCTCCCCTTCCTTCTCCTCGCTCAAGAGAGCAATAAGGGTGAAGCAAGTGAGACAAGTCAGGTAAATGTAGGGTCAGATCCTGCCTTTATTTAAAATTTAGGTATTTTATTCATCACGAATGTTTCTGCATTAATTTTGATTTTTTAAAAATCTTGCATTAAAATATTATTTATCAGGATTACTGAGTTTTTTGGAGCCTCCTTATATCTTGTACCCCAGGCTAATGTCTTACTCATAACACCCTTGTCCCATTCCTGCCCTTCTACTCTTCCTTCCCTACTATATGCCCCAGAAAGTTCCCTTTGGGGTACACTCTGTAATCATTTTCTGATGCATGACTCCTCATCTGAAACACTAAAAACATTCCTACTGATGAAGAACACAAAAAATGAACACCTAGGATCATTTGATAGAGACCCAAGAAAAAAGGGAGAATCCCTAACTTTGATGAAGAGGGTGCCATGGTAGTAGAGTGGCTTGGACCTTGAATTTAGAGGAACTGGGGATTGAATCCTGACAATGCCATTTAGCAGCTATGTGATACCCACTGATCCACTGATGGATAGGATTGATTTCTATGATCTGAAGGCACTGGATATACAGACGTGACCAAGGCATAGTCCCAGCTCTTAAGGCAACCACGACCTAGATGGAGCGAATTATTTATTTCGCTGGGTCTTGTTTTCTACAATAGAAAGTGGAAATAGCATTATCTCCTTGGGAAGAATAAATACAGTTCTTATGTGAAGTAGCCTAGCATAATGTTGCTGCCCTATTAAAATCTGCCTCCACAAAAGTAAACAGGTTCTTCCCTGGAGCACTGTTCACAGAAGTCATCATCACTACGTACAATTAGTTTTCCAGAGATTAGATTTATTGTCAGACACTTACTCAAACTAATTTGGTAAGACCCAGGAAAAAATAATCACTGGAAACCTTCTGATGAAGCGCCTTGGCATTTAAGGAAAATACTGAGGATGACACCTTCCTTCCAGCCACACTCAAGGCTTTTGGATTTCCATCTAGCAGTTTTCATTCTAGCACCCCTGGTATTTTGAATATGCATGTTTCCAGCAGAATCTTTCTCTTGCACCTCACTCCTTCCCTTCTGAACTCTGTGGGTCTCCCTTACTTGTACAGTGGCTCTTCACAGAAGGATCAGCGATAATCTGGGAGCTATTCCACACACTGTGGTGTTACAATTGCAATCTTTATCTGAAGATGTTTGGGGAGCAACCTCTCCTAAGGTAATGTGGTGGGCAGAATTCTAAGATGAGCCCCAGTGAACATGCCCTTGCATAAACTCCTGCTCTTGAATGCAGGTGGAAAATGTGACTTACTTCTAGCCAATAAGACATGACAAATGTAATTGGATAATCACTCTCAAAATTATGATATATTATATGACTCTACCATAGGGGACTACAGTGCGAGGTTCTTTCTCCTGCTGACCTGCAAGAAGTGAGCTGCCAGGTTATAAGAGAAACTCTGGGTGGGCTCTGGGTGCTGAGAGTAGCCCCAACTGACCTTCATCAAGAAAGCAAGAACCTCAGTCCTAAAACCGAAAGGAACTAAATCCTACTAACAACCATGTAAACTCAGAACAAGATTCCAAACCCTAGAAAGGAAAGCAGGCCAAATCATACTTTGACTTCTGCCTTGTGAGACCATGAGCAGAGGATCCAGCTAAGCTTTACCCAGACTCCAGCCACATGGAAACGGTGAGACACAAATTTATATCATTTTAAGCCACTAAGTTTGTGATGATTTGTTACATCACAATAGGAAACAAGTACACACAACTCACCTACTTGAGAAGGCTGAGGTAGGAAAAGCTAATTCATAAGCTAGAAGTTTTCTTGGTGGCTTTTCTTCTCCACACAGGTCATATTATAGAGCATCAGGCCTGGTTTTGGAGTTCCATTTATTTCTGAACCTAAGATTTCATATATAATTGAATCTTCTCACTTTACATGCTCTACGTTTCCCTCGGTAACATTGGTTACTCACAGTGAGTTTTGTCAAAAGATGAGGATGGCATTTCTCCAAGTGTTTACATAGCACTTTTGATCAAGGTGATAAGCATAGAGCTCAACAGAATCCAAAAAACTGCTGAATGGACTGATTGATGTATAACTATAATCAAGAGCCCTATTCAGTGAACTCCAGTAAACTTTCCTCTGCAACTTTTGCAAACTTTCATCTGCAACTTTTGCAAACTCATGAGAGACAAGGCTATTCAGTACATTCTCAAGACACATTCTAAATAAATTACAGCTGTTTAGATGAACAGATCACTTGTGTATTCATCAGTGGTACCCAGAAACACTGCAGGGTGGTATCAGGGAAAGTACACAGATCCCTGCTTCCCACCATACGCACACCCTGCACACCCACTCTGTCCCATCCCACTTCACTGCACAATGGAGGCACTGTTGTGATGGGAGATTTAATTTTAGTCCCTTTTTACCTCATAACAAACCACTCCCAAAAACCCATGGTTTAAGCAACAATAATTTGTGCTTTTCTCACGATGTTGTAGGTTGATTAGGTGGTTCTTCTGTTTCCATGGTCTCTGCTACGGTCACTTAGTGGTTTTGCATCAGTTGATGACTGAGGTGACCTACAAGGTCCATGAAAGCCTCACTCACATGTCTGTGGCCTTAGAGCTGACTGTCAGATAGGGCATCACAATTCTCCTCCACATGGCCCCACTTCCCACATGGTGTCTCATC
Organism: Pseudorca crassidens; assembly: GCF_039906515.1. Classification (NCBI taxonomy): domain Eukaryota; kingdom Metazoa; phylum Chordata; class Mammalia; order Artiodactyla; family Delphinidae; genus Pseudorca; species Pseudorca crassidens. Next base: position 83,126,003 of record NC_090309.1, read on the forward strand.
CTCCGAAGTCTCCCCCCATGGCATTTCTCTCCAGCAGGGTAGCTTGGACTTTTTTTGCATGGCAGCTGGGTGTCAAGCAAGCAAAAGGGCAACCTTCCATGCCTCTTAAGGGCTAGGCCTGAAAGTCCACAGAAATATTTCCATGACCTATTATGTAAGTAAGTCATCAGCCAGTCCAGATTCAAGAGAAAGGGAAACTGATTCCACTTTTGAGAGGAGGAACTTATTGTGGGGTCGGGGGGTGGGGAGGAATTGTTGATGACTATCTTTGGTGACCATTCAAGTTATGAACTTGTGGGTCTCTCCATGAACTGATGCTTGTAGTTTACCTTTGATTACAGGTTTTCTATAGATAATGATGTATGGTAGTGAAATTATTAAATAATTAGCTTAAAGTTATTTTTCATGATTTGTAGAAATAACTGCAAGTCCTTTAATCCCTTCAGTTATAAAAATTTTATTTCTTCGAGACCCAGAAAGGGTATTATGACATAGTAGGTGTGGGTAAAATCACTAGCAGTAAGGATGGGAGGGGACACTAGGGTGTGCCCCCCACGTATACCCCACGGAACACTTCTGATGAGTTTCTAGGGGATTTTCAGACTTGGAAGTTGTAAATTCCAAAATATGTCTTGATCTCCTTAATTTTCCTCTGATATTCCATTTTCACTCTCTTATCCATAATGTTATGATCAAAGAAATAGATCCATGCTATCTACTGAGAAACACTCAAAATTCAGACTGATAAGGTTTTGTCTTCTAGCCTACTGCTGGGAGTTAAAACATTATTATACAGAAATGTCCTACAATATTCACTCATTCATCATTATATTCATCTGCTAGACTAGGAAACTGACATGTAAAACTTGTCACTCACTAAATAGCACCCATACCATGATGATGAGTCTCCATCCTGAGCCTTTGTCCTTCAAGACCAGTTGATGGAGCATGAGACCCTCTAAAAGCAGAGTTAGGATGGAGACAGTGAATGAGACAGGCCTGGGTCTGAATTCAATCTCCACTATTTTAATTTATCTTCTGTTAACATAATTGCATAGCTTTTTATTTGTTTTTTAATCTTTAATATAAGGACAGTAATTCCTACTTTACAATTTAGATGTAATTTTTAAACCAAATAACATATCAGAGGACTAGAAGTTAATGAGAGCACTATTAATTACACCTCCCTACTTGTCATCATAATATCACATCTTTGTATACTGGGATAGTTTTCACCAGGAAAGACATGTTGGAATTACCTAAGAGGTAAATATTTTCAGTAAAAATACAATCCTGTTACTATATGCACAGTTTTCTCCTGGAATTTCTCATCCTTCATGGCAGGGAATTTGAGTTTCATGCTATTGATGTAGAGATCATTCTGAGATGAAGAATTCTCCTACCTCTAAGCCCTGTACTACTGAACATTGGTTTATAGTGTAGTACACGATAAACACTTTCCTGCTCTGTCATTTAAACTACTTGAACAACAATCATATAAGGGGAAAGAAGTATGAGTAATATTATTTCTATTATACAGATGAGGAAACTGAAACCCAGAAATCTTGGTGCCTTTTGTTTAGCCAACTTGTCAGTCAATAGCAGAGCCAGGTCTCAAACCCAGGTCTTCTGACTTCAACACCCATACATCCTGCTTTCTCTCTTACTGTTTAAAAATGGAATAATATCGTGACAAGAGGACAAAAGCAGACCCTTCTTGAGAAGGGTGTGTGTGTGCCAGGAATGTTTCTACTGGCTTCCTAGGTAATATTTGTAATTTAATCCAGACACTGTGAGAGATATGTATTATTCGTCTGGTGTGACAGAAAAAGCAGCTGAGTCCTGGGGGGTAACATCAGCAGATTTTGAGAATCAGACTCAGAGGAGTGACCCCAAAAACGCATGCTGTTTTCGTCGTCCTTTGCAATCCATACAAGGGAGGGGCAAAGAAGGAGCTATGTGTCAAAAGAATCTGTAAGTAGCTCGTTTTTATTTGGATTTATTCTAAATCTTATACCACAGTTACACGGTATTGAATGGCATGGGTGCCCTGCCCACCAGCTTTGAGTTTGCTATGATAGAATTTTACCTGTAGCCAGAGACTATCTGTGAAATGTGTGCCCTGGAGCACAGAGAGCTAGGAAGAAGTCATATTTTTACCTGGGTTTTCTAACTCTGGGGAACAGTAGTCTGCAGCAGGAGGATTTGATCATGTTTGATTACCAACATTGCTCTGTTCTGTCTTCTTTATGTGCAGCCACTGCTGGCTCCCCTACTATTAATGGGTTTAACTTTAAAGGTTACTCAAGATGGACATTTCACCCATCTTTTCTATTACTGTTGACTCACTGAAACTCTATATGAAAATGTGTATAATTCTGCCTTGGGAAACCATGAACGTTCTTTGAAATTCTTTAGGTAATTTGGAGTTGACCTCGTTGGGTAGAAAATGGCCTTCATGTAACGTTAGAGAGGAGAGGTTCACCTCTTCTCTGTGCATGTTTCTGTACTTTACCCAAGAACTGGAGAGGGTTAGACAAGGGTCTCTGGAGATCATAATGGCTGAGAGAGACCTCATGGTCCATGTTCTGAGGAGTGGCAGCCCCATCCTCCATCCCTGAGGAATCAGCCCCTTCCCCACTGCCTTTCATGGTGAGGCTTTCTATTCTTGGCCTTGTGACAGTAACTCTGAGGTGGTTGGAGTGGGACAAAAGAGGTGATATAATAATGCAATTAAAGTGGCTTAGTGGGCTCAGGCTGCCCAAACAGAACACAACCTGCTGTGCAACTTAAGAGACATCTCCCAGTTCAGGAGGTTGGAAGTCCATGATGAAGGTGTCTACAAATTCGGTTTCTGGTGAGAGGTCTCTTACTGGCCTCTTGGAGACAGCTTTAATCTCTCCTTCTTATACACCAATCCTATAGGGGTAGGACTCCACCCTTATAACCTCACTTAACCTTAATTACCTTTGTAAAGGCCCTATCTCCAGAGACAGTCACGTTGAGGGTTAGGGCTTCAACATATGTACTTGAGGGGATACAATTCAATTCACAGCCATAAAGAATAGCTATTATTATATATGAGGCACTGATTATATGTCAGGCCTCACACTATGGATTTTTACATTATTTTATTCAATACTTGTAAAGTCTTTTAAAGGTAAGGAGAATGAAAGCGAGGTTGAAAACTCAGCACTGATAATAAATAAATGACAGACCCAGGACTTGAACTCAAATGTGCTTGTCTCCAAAGATACTACTCCATGTATTAATTTCAATCCCTTTCTCTCTCTCTCTCTCTCTCTCATACACACACACACACACACACACACACACACACACACACTCCTTAAAGGGATTCTTTCAACTTGGAATTTTATCAAGACAACAAAGAATTAAGACTAAACAAACCTTAGAGGGGTTATATGTGGATTAATCAATAGTTATAAAAATTATCTTCCAGAGAATTTAAAGATTCATCTAAGGAGGTCCTGTTATTAAGTGACAGTTAATTTTCGGTAGAGCAGCACTGACAAGCTCTTTAAGAAGAAATTATGACAAAAAGAGTTTTGTATGTGATGTGATCCCTTCCTTCTTTCACTTCGTAACAGCTATGCATTCGCTAGTCATCCACATCCTGAGCTAATAGCAACCCATGTCCAGGACGATGTCAGAATAGCCATGTCTTTCTTTTCCATGGAAGAGATACCTGCCAAGAAGAATCAGTGTTCTGCCTATATGTGCTCAAAAGGCCCTCCCTATAGATCCATACCGACCATACATCTGCATCTGTTCCTCTGATTTTTTCCTCTCTGTTAAATGCACAAATGTGCGAAATAGCAGAAACCTTAGAAAAACACCACCAGCTTCCCCACCCCCACTCCAAGCATCCACAAAATGCCTGAGGCAAAGAAAGGTGTCTCCTTCCCTGCCACGCTGACCTACGTGGCTACAAGAAGCTTCAGTCCCACCCCTCCCCACACCTGCCCTTGCTTTTCAGGATGACAACTACTGGCCTGGATGTGCCTCCCAGGCTCCTCTCCCAGCTTTCCTATGCCTTGGAAATAATCTCCCTCTCTCTCTGTGTCTCTCTGTATCTCTCTCTGTCTCTCTCTCACACACACACACACACACACACATATACACACACACACATTTCTGCCCATGTCACGGCAGCAATGGCCACCTCCAACAGGAAATCCATCTCACAATGAATTAAAAGGGTCAATGTGGTCCTGTTTCTCAGGTGTTCTACCATCTAACCCAGCCATGGTTACTTTGCTCCACCAACCTACCCACCCATCCTCATCCTTCTTCCTGTTTAAGACTCATTTCGATACAGACACCAGGAGTTGGAGCAAAGGTGGAGTGGTCATGAAAGCTGTGAAATATGTTTAAATGAAGGGCAGTTTTTTCCAAATGCTTAAAGAGAGCAAGCTAATTTCTGTATAGATTAAAAGATTCTACTCAGTGTGTGTGTGTATTTGTGTACGCACACGTGAGCATGGGTATCTGTGTCCAGGGGAAGTGAGGGGTGTAGAGAGTAAGGGAGGAGGACAGAGAGAGAGAGAGAGAGAGGAGAGGGACAGGGAGAGAGAGGGAGAGTGGGGGGAGAGAGGGAGAGAGATAGAAAGAAAGAGGGAGGGAGAGAGAGGGAGAGAGGGAGGGAGAGAGAGAGGGAGAGAGAGGGAGAGAGAGAAAGAGAGGGAGGGAGGGAAAGGGAGAGAGAGACATTGAAACTCAACCGGAGATTGCTAAAGCTACTAAAAGAAAGGAAATCTGTGGAATAAGGTCACTCATTATTCTCCCTTTGCACTTCAAACAAACAGTAATTGTTGGTTTAGCTAACAAGTTGTGCCTTAATTACAGGCCATTAGGCACCATTAATAAAGGAAACCAATTCCACAAGAATCTAAATTTCACTTCTTGTATTTCATTCTCTAGAAGGAAAACTGACTCAAAATAGATTTTATTCTCCATTTCCAAATCCTGTAACAGCTCAGGTATCCTGGTCCATCCAGAGCTTAGCTCAGCTGTCACCTTCTCTGAGAAAAATTTCCTGGGCTTGTCTCCCCTCCCTGCTGCTTGAGGCATGGCAGCATCCCTGGGCTTCCTGCCGTGGACTTTCAAGAGGCAGGTTGTTATATGGACCTGTACCCAAATGACCTGTCTGCTTGTCTACCTCTCCAGATAGCCTCCGAGCTACCCACAGAGGAATGATGCTTTTTTTTTAAATCCTATTTTCCAGTGAAATAATAACAATAATTACTACTCACCTTCATCGTTGAATCTCTTATTTATGAAGACACATCCTTCTATTGACTTCTACTATCTAATTTAATAGTCACAACAATCCACTAGGGTAGACATTATTGCCTCTTCTGCTATGTAATTTCCCCCGCAGATGCACTCCCGATCTGTACCCACCCTCCCAAAAAATAAGGAAAGGAAAGGAACCGAGACTGGTCACTCAATCCAAAACCAGTTTCTCCTGACAAGAGCCTTGTCACTGGAAAATCTGATTCCTTTGAAGAATAAAAGCTCTCACTTCCAGTAAAAGGACACGTGTACCCATTCTAAAGTGGTTTCCTCCTCACTTGGGAGTTACCTAATATAGACCCAAGTCAATCCAGCCACAAGTGAAAAATCTCACAGCCCAACCCAGTCATCAAGTTATACCGAATCAATACTCAGATTTGTGTGATACACATGCTCCAGGTAACATTTTGTGTTACTTATTGAAAAATCTCTCAGCACCTTGGCAGGGTAAAACTCCTTATGCTGCTATCCAAGTGACCCTTCTAAAGCTCGTATTTGCCATGTTCCTTCATCCTCTGCCTGGTTCTGCACTGCCATCAGGAAGGACTTTAGCATGGCACAGACGACTTCCCCCACCTCAGCACTCTCCATTCGGGACCTCAGATTTCACCGTCTGGGGAGATGACACTTACATCAAGCAATTCACTGAGCTTCTGGTTAGAGACAAATCTCCGGCCCTAAATGCGACTCAGCTCTCCTCCCTGATTTTACTGAGATGTGTTGGTTTAGCAGTGAAAGTCTATATTCTGTTACAGAGTGCCAAACAAGCAGTGTCAAAACAGTGGCAGAGCATCAGAGAAATCTTCAAGTACATGGAGACTTCTGACATAGGAAGAAGGGCACAACTAAACGGAAGAGATTTGGAGTCCTGTATAGGTACAGCACTCTTCCTGTTGTCTGGGACCCTTCAGACATGATCTTTCTTGTTCACAAACATGCCTGCTTTGAAGACTACCAAGAGAAATGGCATCTGATCTAACCACCTACGCGGGAGTGAAGCGTCTCAGGTATGTATGAAACTGATCTATGCAAAAAAGAAGAAAAGAAAAAAAAAGTAAATTAAATTAGTCTTAGTAAGTTAAGGAGTCTGTGACTCTCTCTATTTTTTTTTTTTTTTTTGGCCATGCCACGTAGCTTGTGGGATCTTAGTTCCCCGTGCCCTTGGCAGTGAAAGTGCAGAGTCCTAACCATTGGACGGCCAGGGAATTCCCAAGGGGTCTGTGATTCTTGACCTTTGTTACAAAGGACAAAGCTCTTTTCTGGTTTTGTAGGTAGCTCAATTGCATATGTCCATAATAAATACTAATTAAATGAATGAATGTGTATTAATATTTAAGCATCCTTAATACTTTCAATTGTAATCATGTAACCGAAAGTGGGGTCCGGCTGCTCGCCGCTCAAAAGCCAATAAAGAGGCCAGGTTGGTGGAAAGGAAAGTTTGCTTTATTATGGATGCTGGCAACCGGGGGTGGGGGAGAGAACCCTGTCCAAAGGCCGACTCCCTCCTCTGACAATTAGGGGGCGAGAGCTTTTATAGACAGAGGCAGGGGGCTACATGCATAAACAGCCCAGTCAGCTGCGACAGTCATCGTGAAACTGGTCATCTTGATTAGTTTAGGTACAATTAATCTTCAGTTCCAGGTTCAGTTTGTTTCCATTTCTTTGAGGCCAGTTCTTGGAACTGTGGCAGCTCATGTCATGGCTACAGCCTGGTCATCATGGAGTTACCTTCTTCCACCTGGTGAGGGTTTCAGTGTCTATAAGACAGCTCACAGGACATGGCTCAGAATATGATCTATAGCCCTTGAGGAGGAACTAAAGGTCCTTGACTTTGCTTAATGACTAAACTATTATTATTTGGTCTCCTTTGACTCTTTTCCTTTGTTTTTGCATTTTCTCACTTCTCTGATTAAACTTATTCTTTGGCTAAAGTTTTTCCACAGGTAAAAGTCAGGCTGAGGACCTGGGGGATGGGGGGCAAGGACCCTGCTGCATTTCAATCATAATAAAAACACCTTAATATTTTAAAAATCACCTTACATAATGTGTCATTTAATGTTCACAACACTGTGAGATTACCCCTCATTCTCACCATCATCTTATGCCATGGAAACCATGTACCAGACACTCTCTTCAGAGCGCTCACAAGAACCTCTAAGGGACACACTTCCAGCGTCTCTATTGACAGGTGAGCAAACTGGGGTCCAGAGAGGATCAGTAAATTGCCCACAGTTACAGAGTTGCCGAGTTGGTGCTTTAACCAGTGCTGTCTTATTGCAGAAGCTCTGTTGTTAAGCACAGTAGGAAGGAAAAACCGAGCCTCGGGGGTAATTAAATGACTTGCCCAAGGTCAAGAACTGTGGGAGGACCCAGTGTTCATTCTTGGGATCTGAGTTCCAGGTGTCTCAAATACATCACAGCAGCACTTACAATGGAAACCTGTAAGCGTCAAGTGTCCGGTGGAATAGCTTTCTTTTACCTGAGCCTTGACTGACATCAGCTCCGCCATGTACGTTCCAGTTAACATTGATCCAAACAGGCAAAAGAAAGGTTCAGATTGTTGTCCTAACAATAGATTCAGGCTGGATGGCTGATTATATCACAGCTCCCTTTGATGCAATGGAAAAGGGCTCTGGCTCAATTTCTCTGAAAGGACACGTCTTTGAAGTTCCTTCATGTTGAATTTAATGAGTGTGATTGTCATCTTCCAGAAGAGAGTGCAAGTGAAGCCTCCGCAGTTGAGGTGGAGAGAATCACTCTTCAATCCTGTTGTCAGGATCATCAAGCAGTTGGGAGAACCAGGGCAGGATGTGAAATCCATCTGACCATCTATTTATAGATGAGGCAGTGCCTTTGTCATGGTGATCAGACAAGCTGCATGGAAGGCAACGTCTGCAGCTGATGACTTCTGCAAATTAAAAATCATGTCCTAACAGCACAGAAAAGGCAATTTTATTTTTCATTCAAAACTATTATATAAATGGGAACTTTTTTTCCTCCTGTCCCCTTTATCTTTATGACCCTCCTTCTATTTCTATGTCTCTCCTTTTCTCTCTCTCTTCCCCATGCATCTCTCCCATTGTTCTTCCTTTTTCATTCAACAAGAATTTGTCTCGTTATATGCTGGGCAATGTGCAAATGACTGTGGATAATTTAGAGATGATATTCCATGAGCCCTGCTTCAAGCCATTTCCAATATCTTTGTAGAATGGAGAGCACTCATAACTCAGAATCAAGCACCTATTTTCCAACTGTTTCCACCATTTACGTTTCTTCTCTACGATCTTGTAGCAGTCACTTTTTGTTTCTGTACTGCAGACTCCTCTCCTGTGAAATAAAGCAATGATTCTTATAGCACAGATATTTTGGGGTGGCTTACATAAAAAGGAATGAACTTAATGATGCTGATAAAAAGCCTAGTTGGACAATCTTGAACAAAATCAACTTTCTAGGTCTCAATAGATGTAAAGTGAATATAATGGTAGCATGCATGTTGTAAGATTCGATTTGATAAATGAAATGCTTCACACTGGCGGGATCTGGCTTAAGAAGCACCTGGCTCAGTAACAGCTCAGTAGAATTTTGTTAGTAACATAGGATATGGGAATGTACTTTATGAATGATAAAATGCTATAAAAAGGCTACCTACCTTGCTCCCTTCATTCCTTCCTTACTCCCCCACGTTCTTTCTCTCAGTTCAGAGCCTTGTGTTACAGTTAATCTCTTAAAAAGGTGGGATTCTGCTTCCACCTAAGATGAAGAATGCTGCAGAGAATGTAACTCTGACAATGTAGGTACTTTGATCACATTAAATCATCAGTTTTCTTGAGCCCATCAGAGAACAGAACCATGTAGCCTGAATTCTAAATAGGGCCAATCCTTCCCACGGGGAAACTCAAATCCTCTCACCTGTAACAGAACATAAGAGATATAAGTGGCCCTCATACAGGTTAGTAAAAAGAAAACTACCTAGGAGATAAAGATCCTCTACCTCCATGAGAGAGAAAGTAAACCATCCTGGGCCCAGAATCTGATACCAATGTCTAGCAGAAATATCCCACCACCGAAGGAAAGATGGGAAATTCCAGGCTAAAATCAACCAGCTACAAGAGAAAGTTTGACTACCCTGGAAAGGAGGGGCATGAATACCAAGGAAGCTGCAGCCAAGTAGTCTGGAATCTTGACCTTGAACTTCCAGAGTCTCCAGAACTGTAAGAAAATAGATTTCTCTTCTTTAAGCCACCCAGTCTTGTGGTTAGAAGACTAAGGCAAACTAAAATAAAATACATACCTCAGTCATGGCTGGTAGATGGTTCTTGCGATAATAACCATATCCTACCTCCAGATTTTCCTGGAGAATTTTAATTTAAATGTTGTGCATTGTAAGTGTAGACATATTTGTAAGACTTGGTACCTATTTTCTTACTGCCTTTCATTAATTGTGTACTAAATTATACACCTAACAATACTGTATGAGAATGACTTCTCGTCAGGTAGGATATTCCCTCCCCTTCCCTTTCCCCCACCCCGTCCTCCCCCTCCCTCTCCTGCTCTCCCTCTCTCTTTCCTACCTTTATGAAATACAAAATCATACTATGTAACCTATATCTTGGGACATTTTTCCTCTCATCTAGATGAAGCATTGTCTCAGGCTACTTGGGTTGCTTTAAAAACATACCGCAGTTTGGGTGTCTCAAACAGCATATATTTGTTTCTCACAATCGTGAAGGATGGGAAGTCCAAGATCAGGGTGCCAGCTGGTTCAGTTCCTGATGTGGACTCTCTTCCCAGCTTATAGACGGCTGCTTTCACCCTGTGTTCTCACAAGTTGGAGAGAATGAACTCTGGTCTCTCTTCTTCTTCCTATAAGGACACTAATCCTGTCATGAAGGCTCCATCATCAAGACCACATCTAAACTTAATTACCTCCCAAGTAGATGTTTGTAAATCGCTTAAAAGACAGCTTGACCATATGGAATGCATTATATAAGTGCTTGATAATACCTACCTACACACATACATTCCATAAGAGAAATCGAAGTCTGATTTTCCATCAGAAGACAACATAGCAGGTATACAGTCTATGTCCCTGTTTTAAGGCACGGATGCACCCAACTTTTCTTGAATTGCAGAGGCTGCTTCAGTTCACTGCATCATGGCGTCTCATCAACAAAATCTAAATCCATTATATGGAGCTGCCTGTGAATAAAAATAGCTCTATTCCTGATAAGGAGATTGTTTTTCCTCTTACCTTCTGATGAGAACTATTCTCACCCCCAAAATTCAGTTTGAGAGCTTCAAGAATGTATAAAGAAGGTGGAGATAAAGGACTTCAGGAAAAGCTAGGCTTGTCATGACATGAATAATGCAAAGGTTAAAGGAGTCTTCAAGCATTCTGTATCTGCAGCCTTGGCATGGCAGCCCTGCCATTTGTCTATAAATAACTGACAGGTCCAAAGTCTAAGGGATTATTTTTAATGTTACAAGTGATAAAAGCAAGGCTCTGAAGGATTCAGAGGAGAGAAATAACCCTGTAGAATGTCAGAGGAAAGAGCTTGCAAGTGATAAAAAGAATGAATAATTTAAGACTTTCTAGGGTTGAACTTGATCATTGGAGGTTCATTATGTTTCCCTAGGCCTTTGCTTTGAAATCCATGGTCCCTCCACAAGTGTAGTCCTTGTTCTGTTTGGCCTGATCTACGTCATGGGATCGTGGGCTTCCTTCCCATCACCAGATCAGCAATGCTGTTGTATGGGCACTGGCTATAGGTGATGTACTTGTGAGAAACTTTCTTTTGGTTTTTTGCTTTTTTTCATTCACGGCCAAAGAGTGAAACACGTTAAGAGAACATACAAGTATTTCAAAAGTTCTGTTCACTTTAATGTTCCAGAAAGTCTTACTTCTATCTATTCCCCCTTGCACCCTCTTTATTTTGAGGCATATCACCTTGGATGCTGTCACGTTTAGGTTACTGAAGTAAGTTTATTACTTGGCCTACCTACTGTCAAGCTCATACCCGACCAGTCCAGGCTGCCCTCCACTAAACCAGATGAAGCTTTCCACTGGGTCCCTTCAATGTCCTGTCCACAAGGCTCTGGCAGCTGCCACTGCCCACAGAAACAAATCCTATTGACTACTAGGGCTTCCTTCCACTGCCACGTATGTGCTGATGACTCCTGAATCTTGACTTCTTTGCGAAAGGTCCAAACCCACACGTCAAATTGCATATGATAAACATACCCATTTTGGTTGTCCACAAGCTTCTCCAACTCAAAATTTCCAAAACTAGATTCTTTATACCCACTTCCTTCCCATGGAAAAAAAAAAAACAAAAAAAAACTCCTTCTATTTCTTTCATTATAATCAAGTAGTCACTCATCCAGAAAAGCACTGAGACCCAGTCTCAAATATCACCCTCTTTCACTCACCAAATCCTAGCACATCAAGCTCTGTCAATTTTACTTCTTAAATATCTTTCAACTCTGCCCCCTCTTCACAATCTCAAGCACTTATCCTCTCCTGGCATACCCCCTGAAAAACCTCCTCATTTGCCTTACCAGCTCTGGTCTCATCCCATTAAAATATCCTCCACTCTGTCCTTACTCTGACTACTGTAGGCAGCAAACTTGAACAAGTTGTCCTCACCTTGACTTCCACTAGCAACTATATAATTGCCAGCAATTTAATTTTTAGCTAAGGTGGTTCCACTTTCGACACAGCAGCGTAAGCTTCTAATAGATCAACATATGTGGGAAGAAAAGATACACAAAACAACTTCTAGAAGTCTCTGAATAGAGACCAAAAGCAGACAGATTCTGGAAAGGTATTGAAATTTTGAATAAGGGAATAATATAAGTTCCACATTTTTACAGATTTTGCCAGACAGTAATCATATTGTGCGACTGCGTGGGATGGCTAAAGTTCCCATAGAAATCCCACTGTCCTTCTGCTCTGAGGCATAGAACGACAGAACCTAGGATAACCGCAACCACCAGGAGGTGAGGGGAGAATCCTAAAAGAGAGAGAGTTAGAGATGGGAAGCCCCAGGTTCTGTGTGCAAACTCTGCAAGATTCTGGCCGGTTCCTGGGGCAAGCTCAAAGCAACCTCCTTAAAAGATAAAAGAAGTGATTATGATTTGAACCACAGGTGAGACAAGATTTCAGTTTGAGTCTAGGCAAAAGGAATTATCCGCTCAAACAAAGGCATCACAATCTTAAAAGGAAAATAATAAATCTGCAGTCTCATTAACAAATCCTCTGCAGTGCCCACAGTGCAATCTAGCATTGCCTGATGGAAGAAGGACCAAGAAAAAGAGACCATTCTCAAGGGAAGAAATAGTCACAGAGACAAAAACTCGAGATTAAATGAATGGTGAAATTAGCAGGCAAGCATTTTAAAGCAGCATCTCTAAATTTGTTTAGGGAGGCTAAAGACAATAAGCTCATTTTAAATAAAAACGTAGGATATCTCAGCAGAGAAATAGATGATACAAAACAGAACCAAAAGGAATCTTAAAATTCAAAGACACGATATCTGAATTTAAAAACAAAACAAAACGTGGGATGGATTTAATAAAATTGTGACTTGTGATCACAGAAGATGGCTAATGAACTTGAAGATAGATCAATAGGAATTATCCAATTTAGTAAAGTGAATAAACACAGGAAGGGATAGATGGAGGGAAGGAAGTAATGAAGGGAGGGAGGGAGGGAGGGAGGAAGAGTGAGCCTCAGGAATCTGTAGTACAATATCAAAAAGCTTAACCTACGTGGGACTGTCATCCCAGTCCCAGAAAGTGAGACGAGACAGAATGGGCAGAAAAATATTTGAATAAATAATGGTCGGGGGCTTCCCTGGTGGCGCAGTGGTTGAGAGTCCGCCTGGTGATGCAGGGGACACGGGTTCGTGCCCCGGTCCGGGAGGATCCCACATGCCGCGGAGCAGCTGGGCCCGTGAGCCATGGCCGCTGAGCCTGCGCGTCCGGAGCCTGTGCTCCGCAGCGGGAGAGGCCACAACAGTGAGAGGCCCGCGTACCGCAAGAAAAAAAAAAAAAAGGTCAAACACTTCCCAAATTTGGTGTAAGATATAAATTTTCACATTTAAGAAGCTCAAAGAAAATCACAAAGAGAAGACATATGAATAAAAAGCATGGCTAGGTATATCATAATCAAACTTTTGAAAACGAAAGATGAAGAGAGTACCTTTAAACAGCCAGAGAAAAGCTGCATAGTACATACTGTGTCTTGTGAAGTATAACATACACTGACTACATGATCTTCTCATTTCACTGCTAGATATCTACTCAAGAACATGGAAACACAAGAACTTGTACATAAATATTTATGTTAGCCTCATTAAAAATTGTAAAAAAAAAAAAAAAATACTGGAAACAACCCAAATGCCCATCAACAAGTGATCAGATAAGCAAAACATGACTATTTCCAAACAATGGAATACTACTCAGTAATAAAAAGGAACGAATGTACCAACGTGGATGAATCTCAAAATATTGTAGAAACAAAATACACATTCTGGATGATCCTATTACAGATAATTCTTTAAAATACAAGCTAATCTATAGGGGCAAAAAGTGGCTTCCTGGAGTTGGAGGAACTACAGGGGTATCAAAGAAACTTTTGGGGTGATGATATATTCTGTGTTTGAATTATTGAAATGATACCATGTGTATACACATCTTTCAGAGCTCCTCCAAGCATACCTCCTTAAAAGGATGCAATATGTAACTTATACCTCAATAAATTATTATTATTATTTTTTTAATTTTTTTTTTTTTTTGCGGTATGCGGGCCTCTCACTGTTGCGGCCTCTCCCGTTGCGGAGCACAGGCTCCAGACGTGCAGGCTCAGCGGCCATGGCTCACGGGCCCAGCCGCTCCGCGGCATGTGGGATCCTCCTGGACCAGGGCACGAACCCGTGTCCCCCGCATTGGCAGGCGGACTCTCAACCACTGCGCCACCAGGGAAGCCCTCAATAAATTATTTTAAAATATTATCTAAAGAAATCCAAGATGACTCAAAGAGGAAATGCATACAAAGTCCTGTTGTTCTTCAATACGTTTTGACATTGATCTGTCAGTTGTTGAAAAGTCTAAATCAGAGCGTGGATTATGAAAAGGAGTGTACCATCATGTTCAGTAATCTATGAATGTCATCCAATGGCCACCAGTTTTTCAAATGAGTCTTTAGCCTCTCATGAAGAGATTTAAATCAGATCTCACTATAAAAGTTAAAAAAAATGACTTTTAATTGGACAACTATATGCATAGTCATATCAGTTACTGCAATATATTCTATTGATTTTAAAACATTTTGTCCTTAATTTTTTTCTTAAATTTATGGTTATACTATAATTGGTGGTACCTTAAAATCAAGAAATGATGTTATATGTAAAAGTGTTCTATCAAACACCTAGTACTTAACAGGTGTTTTGTTGTTTAAAGTTTTAGAAGTAAACATTTAACATTTGGGAAAGGAGATATAAAATAACATCTTATATCAAAGCCTGTTAAAAGATATAATTCGCCAGAAGAGGCTCTACCCTAAATGTTCTGGCAAATTAGTTTTAACAAATTCCATTCTGTGATAACTTATGGTCCATTTACCAAGCAAGAACTAGGTAGCCAGAGTTTGGAATAACTCATGTCCCTCTGAGAAATTTTCTTAGCCTGAAGCTTCAGGATTATTCACCATAATCTTGCTACACTGTTAATCCTGAGATGAATGGCAATTTAAAATGTTATTAGAGATAGTTAAAAGCTGAGTTTTGCTCTTTCAAATAAAGAGGTAGAACAGAAAGGGGACTGAGATTATCCTACTGCAATGGTGATGGGGTAAAGCCTTGTTTTTCCTTTATAAATTAACCTCAGTCAATGGCAATACTCATGAGGGTTTCTAATCCATATGGAATAATCCACCTAGTATATAAAAAACAAATTTGATGTCATTTCATTTGAAAGAAAAGAAACTTGATGTTTTCATTAACAGTTAGATTTTTTTAGATATTAAAATAGCTCCCAGACACAGTGCTCATACACCTGTTGGATGCCAAATCTCACTCCCCAATCAAGAAATAACCAGGGCTTCTTAGAGAAATGGCTGTTGCCAGGTCTAGGCCAGAGAAAGTACAAGATGAGCTTGAGAAATCTTGGTATGCCAGAAAAAAAAAGAAGTGCTTGAAGGTTAATGTGGTCATGACAAGATGACTGCATAGCCAGCTCAAGGGAGCTCCCACTGGCCACGTTTAGGATATGTGAGAATAAAATTGAGAGAGATTGGTTTTAAAGACTGATTTTTAAAAGTTGAATAAGTAAAAATCCATGCATTCATAGTTTTATTCCAAAAAAGAAAAGGAAAAATAGAGAGAATGAAGCTTTCCTGTACAAAATAATGCCTTTTAATAAACATAGAAAGGATACAAAACTGTATTTAAAAAATAATTTTGCAACCCTGAATACATAATAATTGATTCAAGCAAGAATCATCATGGTTTAAGAAATTATTGGGCAATGTCTACTTATGAAACAGGATCTTTGCATGATGTTACAATGTCAGCTCATGGATTACGTAGTAATTATACGGGAAAAGCATACCTTGACAATGGAGAGATCTGATGATCACCTCCTTAACCAAGTGATAAAATATAGTATTGGCAACATTGTACAACCTGGTATTATTACCCTTTTGATGATGAGATACCTTAGGGAATATAACATTTCCTGCATATTATTCACACCAAAACACGTTGAACTTGAATTTCATCAAGCTTTAGATCTAAATTCCAGTTCGAAAACACCAAGGAGAAAAACTCAGACAAGCCCAGAACATGGGAAATCTATAAGACAGCACTCTTAAACTCTTCCAAAAGTCGGTATCATGAAAAGAAAATATTCAGGAATTGTTTTCAGACTCATCCAATAGAACTTCCAGCAATAATGAAACTCCAACATGGTGTCCATTAGCTATCTGTGGGTATTAAGTACCTGAAACATGGTCAGTGCTACTCAGAAACTATATGGAACAGTATAGCTCTAGCTTAAAAGAGATTGAAATGGCATAAGAACCAAATGAAATACCATACTTTGGTTGAATTCTGGCTCCAAAATTATAAATAAATAAAAGTGATAGAATACATTTTGGGTGCAAATGGTAGAATTTTAATAAGGAGAGCATATTAGATGGTATTGTAAATTATTAACCTTTTGAAGACTGCTAATAATTTTGTGGTTATGAAGGAGATTATCCTTGATATACAGGAGATGGATGTTTAAATATGTAAAGTTTAAGTGAATGATATGTACAATTTTCTTTAAATGGTTTAACAAAAATGCTGGGGGAATGAGGAGGGGGAGAGAGAGAGGAAAAAAGGAAGCAAATATAGCAAAATATAAACAAATGTAGGTGTAGGGTATGCGGGTGTGTATCATACTATTATTCTGAATTTTCTGTATTTTGAAATTTTTAGTAACAGCTGTGGGGAAACAGCTCACAAAACCCTAATTTCCAACTTTACTGACCTTAAGTGTTTGGAAACCTGAGTTAGCACTATTGGTGGGTGTGAATCTGCCCACCCAGATCTAGATGGAGAAGAATCAGAGGCTAGAAGGGAAAGAACTTGTTAAAGGCTCCCCATCATTAGTAGGCTAATTAACGAAACACCTTCACAACAACACACAGCTTAGTGTCTAACTGAATAACTAAGTACTATAGCCTAGCCAAGTGAACACATAAAACTAGCCATCACAGTGGCCACGTGAAATTCCTTGCTAATGAAATAAGAAGTAATGCTTGTCACTTCTGAAAGACAGACCAAAAGTGTCTCAACAGTCATGGAAGTATGTGCCGAGGTGGACCACACTTCAGCCTGGGTACCTGAGTAACTACAGTCAGTAGAGCTGCTGCCGTCCCCAGGCGGAGAAGCACTTAGAGCTTGTATGTTATAGCAGCATAACTTGTCCAACCTCTCAATATGCAAGTAGGGGAAGAAAAGCTAGACGGTCATTCACTGACTCTATTTACCTTTAGCCCAGATATGACACATATCACTTCTTCTTTCAATCTATTGGCCAGAACTAGTCTCGTGGCCTCACCTAATTACAATGGAGATTGAAAAAGCACGGGAGAGCACAGGGATACTTAGTAAATGTTTTTATCTTATACAGCCTATTAGTCACATGAACTTTATTCATTACTCTAATTATTTGAACTTTATTTCTTCCTCTAGATAAATGGAGATAGAGACATCCACTTTATGTGGCTGTGGTAGAGATTAGATCAGAAGATAAATGTAAAGGAATATCATACACTAAATCCCCGAGAATGGAGTTACCTGCTTTTATTGGTCCTGTGCATCAGAGGTTCTTAACCAGTACAGAGCATGGCCTTTAGATCACAAACACCTGATGTTATAAGCAAAATGTTGTGAAAGTATAAATACATGCATATTTTTATAGAGGTCATTGCCTCCCACCAGATTTTCAGAGAGATGTTGGGCCCAACATATTAAGAGTCAAATGATTTTCTTACCTGAAAAACAAAACTAAACAACCCTCCCGGCAAACCAAGTCATAGACTCTAGACGATGATCTATCCGGTTGTTTGCTTTCTAGAAAGACTTAGGCTCAGAACTGTGGACCTCCATCCAGCTCACAGTAAATGCCATATCTTCACTGCATCGGCTCTTGGGTCCATCTGTCTTGCCCAAATGTCTCCTATCTTTGACTGGTTACTGGTCTCTCAGCATCCTCTTCTCAGAGCTTCTCACCATCAGGCTCTGTGATCTGAGTTCCTCAAGCTTCTCTTCCTGCTCTCATAAGGCCCCCTCCTCATGCAGAGGCATTAGTCTGGCTCTTAAGTTACAGCTCTGCTATGGGGAAAAACCAACGCACTCAACGAATTCAGTAATTTCCACACATTATTTTTCTTCAATTTGGTTTGATATTCCTGAGGGTCTACATTAAGCAGAGTAAAATTGCTCAGTTCTGTCAGAAGATCCTAGATTTGGTTGAATTTTAAAAAAATTCTTCCCCCCCCCCAATTAAATCTCCTATGTCAATTCTAGCTACAATTTATCAGATTCTGAGACCTTGAATACCTTTCTTCAAGGCAATTGCAATTAAGAGAAATCACTTCTTATTAAACCTAGAAGGGCCTGTTCTTAGTTAAAGGCCATTATTCCTCATTCAAACTCCTTCTGGGACTGTTAAGCCATTATGTGGAGTAGTTTTTTTGCCTTTAACCTTGAAATCATGTGGATTATTTAATTCTTAATGAAATCATGTCATATGCATACCCTTTTGATCTTAAAATGAATTAATTTGATCTGCTTTCAACTTTCCCTGATCATTCTCAAAAACTTGGCAGAGAATCAGTAGACATTGCAGGTTCAAGCCCAGAAGAAATAAGAGCTATTATCTGGTTTTCCAAGTTTTGATGCTTATTATATGGTTATTTCTATGTAGGCAAGACCAATGAGCTTGTAGTGAATGTAGCTCTCTTATTTACTGAGGTACAAATCCTTCCCCAGGAAAGATAATCTCATTATCGTGTCTTGGTAAACCAAAATGCATTGCCCGTGAGTATCAGGCTTCCTTTAAGCTACAGAAGCAATATCCTAGTAAAAGAACCTCAAGCTGACCTGTATGCAATCTCATCTTTGAACTTATTGGTTGTTGGACCAGGGGTTAATAAAAGCTATTTTAAAGTGACTTTGGTGATAATTATGTCAGATAATTATATGAAAGCACCTAGCACACAGTGGTCATTTCATAAATGTTCTGAGGGACATTATATGCCAGGCATATACTATGTCTCCCCAGGGTCCTATTGCAATCACCTTAATTCAGAGCTTCTGCTTCTGCTTCTATTCATCCAGTCCAAGCCTACATTTGTTTTTATCCTCGTTTTTTCTATTCTTATGGTTTTTACCAAGAAGTGCAATCTCTAGAAAGATGTAATATACAGAGTAGGGGTATAGTTTAATGTTAAATCTTTTATATGAAATGGCCCAGCTTCCTCATTTTCTAGCTGTGTATCCTTTGCAAGTTACTACTGTATATAATGCTTTGGTTTTCTCATCTGCAAAATGAAAATAAGAATTTTATTTTTGGGCTTCCCTGGTGGTGCAGGTTAAGAATCTGCCTGCCAGTGCAGGGGACACGGGTTTGATCCCTGGTCTGGGATGATCCCACATGCTGCGGAGCAACTAAGCCCGTGCACCACAACTACTGAGCTTGCGCTCTAGAGCCCGCGAGCCACAACTACTGAGCCCGCGCTCCTAAAGCCCATGCTCCACAACAAGAGAAGCCGCTGCAGTGAGAAGCCTGCGCACCACAACGAAGTGTAGCCCCCGCTCGCGGCAGCTAGAGAAAGCCCGAGCGAAGCAACAAAGACCCAACGCAGCCAAAAATAAAGTAAATGAATTAATTGATTTCTTTAAAAAAAAACAATTTTATTTTTTATTTCTTTTGTCAGGACTAAGTTAGTATACAGTTGACCCTTGAGTGACACAGCGGTTAGAGGCTCCAACCCTCCATCCAGTCAAAATCCACGTTTCACTTACAGTTGGCCCTCCATATCTGTGGTTCCTCCATATCTGCGGTCTTCTGTATCCTCGGTTCCACAACCGCAGAATCAACCAACGCTGATCGTGAAGTACTGCAGTATTCACTACTGAAAAAAGATCCACGTGTAGGTGGACCCGTGCGGTTCAAACCTGTGCTGTTCAAGGATCAACTGTATTTGTATATACCACTTGGAATCATGCTTGTCATATGGTAACTGCTCTTTACATTTGTTAGTATTAAATGAAGGGCTCAATCCATATTAATTATCATTATTATTACTCTTCTAGTGGGAAGAAACATATGGAAGAGATAAAAGAGAATAAAGAACAAGATATGGAAAATAATTAAGAGATACAACCCTCTACTTTTAAAGAAACAAACATCTTTAGGATCAAAACCATTATGGAGTTTTGGAAAATCCAATTTAATAAAAACATAAAAATTGTAAACTTCTAACTGTATTTCAATTTTTAACATAATCAAAGAGACTAATTCAAGTAATTGAACGTGGTACTCTGAATGTGCATTTGTAGCAAAATATTATTTAAGGACAAAAAAATCAAGAAAATTTAATTTTTACTTAGTAGTTTTATTGTTAATATTTAAATTGATACTAAAAATCTGGAAGTATTTCTTTATATTATAGCTAAGCAAATAAGTAAGCATGTTGATATTATGAGAATCCAAGGTTTTTGCTGTAGAAGAAGTCAAATAAAAATATACAATAAAAGAAATTAAAGGCAACCCTGTGATATAAAATTTGAATTGGAAATATCAGTATGAACTTGTGATTTAAATATATAAATATTTCCTAGCTTTTCTACTGAAAGGACTTAGAACCAGGGATGCCACAGAAGCAATGAGCATACATGGCACCCATATCTTAGTTTCTAAATTCCAGGGAGTCAGACTTCCCTAAGAAAGAGCTAATTCCAGATCTGAGACGGGGAAAGGCTGCAATAAATCTTCAATCTCATGGACCATAAGGCAAAAAAGTGCTCAAAGCCTAGGGGGCCATGAATAAAGGAGTGTGGTTGGCATGTGTATTTCAAAATATAATAAAGTTTGCTTCATCCTGTTTGCTTGTAATCCCTGGTTATGTCACCCCAAATGAGACTCAGCTACTCCGATAGGCATATGGCCACCTTGCTTAGGAAAGATACAAACGTGGTGAGCGTGAGAACATTCAAAAATAATGATGTAACCCTGAATGACTTAACCCAAATGATGTAAGTCAATGATGTAACTTGGAACTAATAGAATGTGAGGCATATGGTAACTTTCAGGTCCTATGTTAACTAGCACAAAACTCAGCACTGCCACCCTCCTCCCACCCCTCTCCCAGCTACTTTCATCGAAAAACCCTTGTGCTCTCCCTGTTGTGACTTTCCAGGAAAGATCAGAGTATCAGCAGGCAGAGGACACTTGGTAGTAGGCAAGGCAGAGAGCAAAACACCAAAGAATCAGGGGATTCAGGTCATGGATCCCTTTACCACATTTTAATTTTGCCACTTAAATTTTTAAGGAGATAATGCTTTAATTTGTAAATGCTTTAAAAAATAAAAAACATAACTGCTTTGTGTGTTTTCTTGATTCTGCTTCTTTGTTCTACAGCTGAAAAACTAGATTTTGCAGTGACTTGAATAAACTTGAAATTGAAACTAAAATTGGAAACTCAGGTGGAACACCGAAGCCATTTTTAGAGGCTCTTATTGTCTAAATGTGTGATAATTTGAACATAAAAAGACTAATTTCGGAAATGGATCACACTGATTTTTTTTAAAATCCATATACCCATAAATATTATGCAGAAAAGATAGGGAGAAAAAGGGGGGAAGTGGAAAGAAGGTCAGCTTATAAATGTAGAAATAATAATGGTTAGAAAAATCACTATTTTCCAACCACCAATATAATAGTTGATTCAGGCATGTATCATCGATGAAAACTAAAATCATTTGGGAAAAGTTGTTGGGAGATACAGTAGTTACATTCATTACAGAATGTAGATTCAATAATTTAAAGTAAACAATTTTTAAAAACATCCCTTCAGAGTCAAAAGAAGCTTTTCAGGTATTGCTCCTCAAAATGTGTGCAATAAAATTCCATGAGATATTTTAAAAATCTCTTTAGGAGGAAGTTACAGCATCCAGCATTTCCAAACACAAGGAACCCAGTTTCCCACCTGCTTCCCCGCTGCCCTCCTGAGCATCTTAAAATGCTGGAGTTCTAAAGAACACTCTTTAGGAAATACCTAAATTGAGTGAGATAATTCAGGTCATGATTCTTGTGTCCAGAGAGGACAGTATCTGATAAAGTTCTCTTGGCCAGAGTGTGTCTCACATAGGTTTAGGGGCATTTGTCTGGGATGGGGGTAGGGGCACATCCACAACCACGCTTCTGCTGCCTCACGTGGGATACAGTTCCCTGATGCTTTCCACAGTACCTGACACGCACTTGGCTCAGAGTCAAGGACCCATGAGTTTCTGCTGAACTGGATTCAAAGGATTCTAAACCTAAAATTGCTCTTAGGTAAATAAATACGAAATTACTTCTTGGGAATTTGTGATTTATACTTGGAAATGTTAAGATAGCATTTCATTACCCAGATAATTCTAATCTTAATGAAAAGAAAATTACATCCAGGAGAGATCTCCCTAGCAATTACGAATCTCTACGAGACTGAAAACAGGAAAGGTGACAGGAACCAAAAAGCATGGAAATTCTATCATTTCTGTTGTACCTTCCTGGGAACACACCTGCAGATTGAGTGAGCAGAGCTTCGGGATTCCTAAACCTCATTCTAGCTCAGTCGTGTGAGTCTAGGCTAAACCGGATTGGAAAGATTGCAGCATCGCTGAATACAAATGAAATTTACTTTCTCGTTTTGTAAGCTGTATGTATTTGGAGGACAATTTGGCAGGGAAACATTTATACCAATATCAGTTCTCCTCATCAGTTATCAAAGTAACTTTTGCCATTGAAATCATGGTGTGAATAGGAGGGAAGAATACAGACAAATTTATTATTCTCCAAACTTTTAATAAGCACCTACTATGTGGCAGAAAATGTTCTAAAGCTGTGGTGAATGAATGAATAAAATAAAAATCCTTTATATCAAAGAGCACACACTCTAGTGGAGAAGACCGATACGTACACATGCAGTTGGAATCTTCATTCAGCAAATATGTCTTGGATTCCTACTATGGCTGAAGAAGTATGCTAAGAGTGAGAATATGTAGGGATAAAAGGCAATACATAGCTCTGAAAAAATTACTTGGAGAAAAAGGCAGTAAGTAATTCACTGTATTACAGTGTATTAAGTACTGTAATATAGTTGCTAACTCTGCCTAGAGAATTAGAAACACTTTCATTTCTGAGTACTATTTTTCTAGTCTTTGAAGTGTGAGGATGAATCCATTTGTCAGAGAAGAAAAAGACATAAAGAGCGGTAAAGGCAAACAGAGGGAATCCTCAGCACGTGTCCTTGAGGAGGAGAGCAGAAGTCCTCTGGGCTCACACACTGTCCACTCTGGAGAGCGGTGTGGCTGTTGTCCCTAGGAAGGCCTAGGTCGTCACCATGGGAACACAAATGGCTAATGTACTTGTTCACCTTCTAAGATAAACGGCCCATGCAGGCATCTGTCCTGTTCTGCCTTTGCACCGTGCTGTGCCCTTTTGTCCCCTACACCACCTCCCACTTCTCCTCTCCCTTTCAAGTCTTCCCACTGTATCCCTTGGAATCTTGATTCCCTATTACACCAAGCCCTGTATTCCAACCTCTTTACTAACATGTCCTCTGTTTTGTATCTTAACTGGTCAACCTCTCAAAGGTGTGCTACTTACCATCAGATCTAAACGTAGCTCAGGGTCAGGAACTAGGGTCTATCTCCCTCTTGTTCTCCAGTGGCCCTTTTGAAATATTGCAGGAAATTTCACTGAGGAAACATCACTGCTCTTTTAATCCTTTGACATATGGTTAATAATAATAATCGTTATTATTTTTATTATTATTATTAAGAGATTATAGCTCAGATTTTAAGTGTATCACATACAGTCATTATAAATAGGCTTTTCTTTTTCTTCTTTTTGTCTTTTTTAATTGAAATCTAGTCGATTTACAATGTTGTGTTAGTTTTCCTTTTTTCTATGAAGTGTTAGGTCTCCACTCAGACTAAGGTGGAGAAGAAAGGTCAGAAGCTCAAGGAGAGAAGAAGAAGTATGAAAAAGTGGAAATCAAATTTATTGAAAGTATAAGATTTCCAGGCATAGTCATGGTAAAGGTAAGTAACCACTTTACCCAAGGATGGGGCTTTGCTGAGCAAGTGTTAAACAAAGGAAAGAGAGAGAGGCCAGAGGATGCAGGTATTGGTAAGACAGTGTTAACAATGCTGGTCCACACCAAGCACTGTTGAGGGCGGTGAAGCTGGAATCACTCCGTTAGATGTAGGACCTTTTTGTCTTTGCCTAAGGACACACGTAGCCACCTTAGTTTTCATCTTCATCTTCACCTTCAAATCCTCTCCACTCATCTGCCAGACAGTGAGTGAATGAGACTTGTTGATCCCAGCCCATAACAATTGGATCACCACAGCCTTAAATCCTTATAAGCTGAGACTTCAGGTATCATGGAGCAGAAACAGGCTATCCTTGATGGGCCCCTTCTGAATTCTTGACCTACAGAATCCATGAGCATAAGAAAATGGTGATTGTTTTGAGGTTTGAGGTAGTCTGTGATGTAGCATTAATGATTGCAACAGAATTCGGTGCCTGAAAGAGGTTGTGGACACAGCTATAAGAAAAATTCCAAAACATGTGGCATTAGTTATAGGCCCAGGCAGTGATACAACTGGGAGGGCCTTGAGAGAAGGTGGGAGTTCAGAGAAAATTTTGTCAACACTGTCACCTGTAATGTCAGGGAAATTAGAAAATATACTTAACAAACTGGTGGATTTTTCTAAGATTTTAAAGCAGATTGTTAAAATTTCCATCTGGTTTATTTTAGCCATGTATGATAAGATGAAAATAGAAAGAGATGAGATAAAAAAATAATCTTTTAGCTTTCAGAAAAATTTAAAGTAAATATAAAGTATTCAGAATGTGTTGGGTTAAAAAAAAACAAAAAAAAAACCCCTATATTTTATCCTTAGTCTCTCCCAGCAGACTATTTTCAGGTTAAGAAAAGTCCTCAGAGCAAAGATCAAATTGAGAGTGTTGCCAGAAAAAAAAAGTCTTAGAATGAAGGTAAAGGCAAGTATGTGATTGTAAAAACCCTTTGACAACACCTCAGAAAGATTTAAATTGGTGCTTCATAAACCCTTTAAAAGAGGTGAAAGTTCATCCAGGATCTTAAGGGCATGCCTCACACACTCTTTCAATAGAGTTTCCATGAATTATAAGGACTGTGTCCCAAGCCAGCCTCAGAGGGAGTCCAAGTTAGAGAAGAGATGATCACAAGGCTATTTGTGAGTGTGACCCATGTCTAATGGTGGATATTATAAATTGACACATGGGAACCCTGCAGAATCTTTAAAGGAATTGTGTCAACTTGGGCAAAAAAAGGACAGAGACACTAGGAAAGAAAAAGAGTCCTGGAGATCCACATTCATGTATGTGGAGGAATCAGGAAGACAAGCCTACTACTCAGTCACAAACATGAATTTCTTTTAATATGGACAATAAGTGATGATTTTGGGGGGAATCAAGAGCCCCTGGTCTTATTTCTATCCTGGAATATAGGCTGAATTTTAACTGTCTGAAAACTGTCTGACTTTTCCACTGTACTGTAAGCTCCATGGAAGGAGGGACTTTGCCTAGTTTATCCCGTTTCAGGTAGATGAAGAAATAAAACAGACGTAAACGTCATATATCCCCTGAACTCAAGGAGACACTTTTCCTCCATTGGAGAGTGGGACAAGAAGAAATTTTTAAATGGATGGATTTAGATAAAGAAGAAATAA
The DNA here is from genome assembly GCF_039906515.1 of Pseudorca crassidens. Lineage (NCBI taxonomy): Eukaryota > Metazoa > Chordata > Mammalia > Artiodactyla > Delphinidae > Pseudorca > Pseudorca crassidens. The sequence continues at coordinate 83,151,862 of NC_090309.1, forward strand.
TTTCTGTCTAGAGAATCGGGGATAGCATGTTACACATAGACACACTGACGCAATTAAACTGGGCCTTTGTGAATATCACTGTTTGAAAAAAAAGAAAATGAAACCAAAACGAAACAGTCTGTATTATCCCAAAAGTTTAGTGGTTTTTCATGGAATTTTATAGGAATAAAATCCATTTCTACCTGGGCCAAGTTTCTGTATTTTGCCTTTATTTATTTTCCCTCAAAAATGAAATTATTCTTGAACATTTTGAAAACTACCTGTAGGTATTTATGAAAGAAGTTAATTTGTAGGTGTTTGCAAATGGACATTTATCCCTGAGATCGAAGCCATTTCTTTTTCAGAACTGCTTAATGATATTGATATGCAGCAGAATTGTACCAGCCGGAGTCACTAGGGCCTGCTCTGTTCATACGCTAGTAGGTGCAATTATTTGAAGGGAATGCTGAAGGTCATTCTTATCATGGCAAGAGAAATTGCAACCCGTAATCATCACGGAGTTTGAAGAGCCCTCAAAGAAATGAGCTACATGTATAATTTGGGGTTTGAGCTAATTAGAGCCAGAGTGAATATATCTGAAAGGGTTAGGATCCATTCAGAGTAGAATTGTCTTGATTATAGAATATAGCTGCCCCTAGGCAGACGTCATGCATTTCATTGTGGTTTGGGTTTTACAGGGTCTCCTGTCACCCACTCATCTGAACAATTTCAGAAGAGCCTATCAACTCAAAGCATCTTGTGGAACAGCCTCTTGAGGACGGTTCAGAATGAGGCATTTGTTTTAGAATCCAAAGTGTGCCCCTAATGGCATTGTCCATTCTGGGTATCATATAATGTCCCTGGGTTTAAAATCAAAAGAGTAATAAGAGAGAATTAGGGAAACCCATATAATGAAATAATTTTTATTGTATATCCATCTATTTATCCATTTGCTGGCTCATTTATTGAAAACATATTTATTAAACTTTAAATATGTATTATCAGGTGAATAATAGTGCTTACTTCATGAGGTTGTTGAGAAGATTCAAAGAGAATATTTATAAAGCTCTCAGAGCCATGCCTGTCTCATGATAAATGTTACATAGATGCTGAATACTTTTTCTCTCATAGTTTGAGTCCAATACCAATTTTTTTGTGGAATGAATCAATGAACCAATAGATGTGTTGACATTCATCAAGGAGGGACCAGAATGTTAGAACTTGAATAGCTGAACAAAAAGGAAAACCCACATTTCATGTGCAGGGGAGATTAGATGCTTCTTTTTGGAAACAAGGACCAGAATAAGAGAGAGCTTTCTAACACCCAGGGTAGTGGTGAATGTCATGACCTGGAGGTGCTTGCACCTATGCTGGACCATCACTGTGCAAGGGTAGGTGAGGTGGGCAAGGGAGACCTTCCAGTTGAGCATTTTAAGTTCCAAGCAGTCTCTGAACATCTCAAAGATATTTGATTCACCTCAGTTAGTGGACAGATTAATTTAAACTAAAGCTTTTTAAGTAACATAGCACAAAGTAGCTATAAAGTAAGGTTAAATATGGTTGACTTTCAGTTCAACCATACTAATTCTGTGTTGATTGAGGTGCCCAAACTATTTGCATTAAATCCTGACTATTTCATCAAAGGACAATCAAAAACAACAGAATATTTTCTCCTCATTTTTCTTTATGCTATAGAATTCACTTATAAGCAGTCACAGGGAACATTTTTTTTAACCCAAGTCCCTGATGTCATCACTTCACACACACACACACACACACACACACACACACACAGGCCAAGTGGGGATGCAGGAGATGATATTTGGGAACACAGACCTAATGGTTAGAAAGCCTTGGTTCCTCGTTCTGTCTGTGCTGTTTGCTCAGCAAATTTGGGTAAGTTACTTGTGCTTCTGAGCCTCCATTCCCTCCTCTTTCAAGTAAAGATATTATTTTGATTACTCCATTATTCAAAGAATATTTAGAGAGCCAGAAGATCAGGATTCTAGCCCAGCTCTGTCACTAACTCGATAAGGGATCTTTGGTCAAGTTGTCTTCCTGTGGGCCATCTGACATGTCTATAAAATGAACTACCTAACATGTGACCTGCTTGCTTTGCAGAGTAATTGTAAGAATCAGAAATAATTGATATTTTGAAAACTGTATCTACAGATAAAAATATGAGTGTTTGCTTTAAATATGTAAATATATTTATAGCTGTGTTTTAGGTATTTATACATCCGTAAGTAATAGATAATACAAAATCTTTGCCAGTTTTATTATAAATGGAAGTAGGATCAAACAGTTTTCTGCAAAGTTCCTTCAGCCTTTCATTTGTCCCTTCTTAGTTCAACAATATCTTTTCAATTTGTCCTAGATTTTAGGGATGCTGTAACAGATGATGACAAACTTAGTAGTTTAAAACAACAGAAATTTACTCTCAATTCTGGAATCTAGAAGTACAAAATCAAAGCATCGGCAGGATCAATGCCTTCTTCAGGGCTCAGAAGGAGACTCTCGTCCTGACCTCTCTCCTGGCTTCTGTCACCAGCCATCAGTCTTGGTGTCTCTCGGCTTGTGGCAGCATCTCTCCAATCTCTGCCTATGTCATCACACGTTGCTTTACCTGTGTGTCTGTGTGTCTCTGTTTTCTCTTCTTGTAAAGGCACCAGGCATTGGATGAGGGCCCACTCAAATCCACAAATACCTCATCTCAACAAAAACCTGGTTTCTACAAGACTCTATTTCCAAATAAGACCACATTCTGAGGTTCCTGGTGGACATGAATTTGGGGGGGGAACCTTATCCATTCCAGTACACCATATAACCCTCAAAGTCTGTTGCACAGAGATCTGCAAGAAAAGAGACTCCTGATCTTATGTAGTGTATTAAAATATATGACGGGCTTATTATGTTTCCTTACGATGGTTTCTGCTTTGTGCCCTATTTTCTATGGCCTATTACTGCAGTGACCCCTTGTTTCCCATTAAGCGGGTGCACTAAGTATTCGGCAAGGGGAAGAAGGATGAAAGGAAAGAAGATGTACATGGATCAGGGTAGCAGGAGCTCAGGCTCTGCCTCAGTCTGGATCTGGCTCGCTCCCACCCTGTCCTGGTTAGGGATTTACACTCACCTGTGCCAGACGGGACTGTGTAGAATGTGGACCCAAATGATGAAGAGGAGGCTTATAAACCAAATTGTCAGATTTCCGATAATTCGATACAATTATGTTGAATACGTTGTTCTAATCCCAGCCGGCTGCAGAGAATTTCGATTCCACGCATGTTCTTACCATGGCCCAGGCAAAGCTGTGAACCTCTGAGGCCTGATCATTGGCAGAGGTGGTAATTGCAATAGATTCCCAGGGCAAAGGGAGTGTTTGAAAAAGAGCTGTAATTGGAAGGTCTAGCAACTTCTGTTTCTAAACAATTTTTCCTTCTACTAAAAACCTTGAAATCTATGAATTTGGTTTATTAATGAAGTCTGTAATTTTCAGATAAAACACACAGTCTGTAAGTGAACATTCGCTTAATTTGATTGGGATAAAATTGGTCCTATGAGCAATGGGTATCATTGACAAAGTCACCCACACTCCCTATATTTCAGCTTCGCAAAATACAAAACAAATACTATTATCTGCAATTTTCCAGCAGGAATGAATTCAACAAAGGCTTTAAAATGAGCTTCGAATGTAAAGTAAATCCTTTCTACCATATATAAATCTGGGGTTTGCCTGGGATTAGGACCAAGAGAAGAAAAATAAGAGAATTTTTCCTACTCTGTCTTTCAGTTGTAAGCCCCCTTCTGTCACCTCAAGCCAGGAAGAGACGGGTTTTATTCCGTCTAGTGCACGGTACACAGGCGGATTTAGGCTGCCTTTGGATCTAAAATGGACATGTACTCACCCCACCTCAATCAGAACTGGAACCCTTGACCATGTACTGTCACCCATTTATTATTCAATACTCCTTTTACTTCTCATGGAATACTTCTAAAAACTGACCATAGCTGGACTATAAAATCTTGTCACATTGAACAGAACAAAAATTATTCAGAGAATATTTTTTAGCCAGAGTACAATTAAGGTATCAATCTAGGAAGTAATTTGAAAATTCACATATGTTGAGAAATTAAGAAGTATACTGTGAGAACCAATGGGGCAAAGAAGAAACCATAATGCGTATTAAAACATTTTGAATAACGTGATAAAACCACGGCATAGCGAACTAGTGAGATGTAGCTAAAGGTAAGCTTAGCAATTTATAGGCTTGAATAAATACATTAGAAAAGAACAAAAGCTGGAAAATAAGCACTTTCTAAACATCTGTCTCAGGATGTTAGGAAAAGAATAGCAAATTAAGCCCAAAGAAAGCAAACAATAAAGATATGAGGAGAAGGTTAATGATAAAGAAAATAGATATACAATAGAGAATAACAAAGCCAAAACACTAATAAATGGAGAAACCCCAGAAAAAACTGACCAAGGAAACGGGAGACAAAATATCAAGATTAGGAAGAAAAAGTGGGCTATGTTACAGATACTACAGAATTTTAAATAGCATATCTGAAGGTAATTGAAAAATTTCAACAATTTAGAAGAATAAACAAACAAATGCCTAAACAAATTTCTAATTCTTGCATAGGAAGAAAACATAAATATGAATAGCTCATAAATTTTAAAGAGATTAAATATACAAAATTAAAAACCTCACAAGGAAAACTCCAAACCCAGATGACTCATCGGTAAATTATAAAATAATTTTTAATAAATAATACTAATCTTAGGCACACACACAGTTTATTGTGCAAAGATAAATATATAATCATTTTTTAAAGTTTTTCTTTATTTTTAAATTTATTAAATTTACAACAAACTTTCTTTCCTCCTTCCCCCCTCCTTCCTTTCTTCCTTGCTTCCTCTGTAGAGTGCTATAAGTTTTGCTTATATATAGAATCCTGTGGCCATCACCACAATCAAGATGCAGAAGTTTCATAACCAAAAAAAAATTTTCCTCGTGCTTCCTCTTTGTAATCAACCCCTCTTTCACTCCAGCCCTTGGCAATTGATAATCTGTTCTCTGACCGATGGTTGTTGCCTTTTCCAGAATGTCACATAAGTACCTGAAATCAACTAGTGTGTGTTCTCTGGGTCTGGCTTTTTCATTTAACATCCTGCATTTGGAATTCATTCATGTTGTTGCACATATTTGTAGCTAGACCCTTTTAATTGCTGAGTAGTATTGTGTTGAACATGTGTACAACAGTTTTTATCAATTGAGGGCCATTTTGATGGTTTCCAATATTTTAGCAATTATGAATAAAGTGCTTTTAAATGTTAGCTTACAGCTGTTTTGTGGACTTAAATTTTTGTTTCTCTTGTATAAATATTTAAAAGTGGGATTGCTGCTGTGCCATGTGACAAGTGTATATTTATATAAGAAATAAACTGTCTTCCAAAGTGGCTGGACCATTTTGCATTCTCACCAACAGTGTGTGAGAATTCCAGTTGCTCCATGTTTTTGCCAGACTTGGTATTGTTGGTTCTTTTGCTTTTAGCTATTCAAATAGGTGTGTAGTGTTATCTCATTGTAATTTTAATTTTTTTTCCTAGTGACTAGGGATGTTGAACTTGTTTTCCATTTGTATATTTTCTTTGGCAAAGTGTGTACTCAAAATTTTTCTTGTTTGTAAAATTTGGGTATATTTTTTAATGTTGAATTTTGAGAGTGCTTTACATATTCTGAATACAAGTCCTTTGCCAGATTTGTGATTTGTGAATAAATTCTTCTATTATGGCTTGTTAAAAAAAAAAAAACACTAATCTTAGGCAAACTTTTCTACAGAATAATAAAAAGGAAAATTTCCCAGGGGTTCTTACCGTCAAACAGCATTTGTTCCAAGACTGCATTTAAAAGTGAATCAATGTAATTCATTACATTAACAGAAAAAAATGAGAAAATTAATATGACCATGACAATAGATAAAAATAATCCTATTTATTAAAATTTGAAATTCATTCCTGAATATCTGAACATGTTTTGTTAGAAAGAAACTTTGTTAATCTGAGATAATGTTTGAAACCAAAAAATAGAATTTTTTTAAAATTACATTGAAAAAATGTAGAGTTCCCTCTGTAATCAGGAATGAGACAAGGTTTCCCATTATCACAAGTTGTATTCAGTATTATAATAAAGACCCCAGCCAGCACAATTAGACAGAAAAAAGGAAAAGTATAAGGTTGGGGTTGAGGAGGGACCATAACTGTCATTAGTTGCATATGATATTATATGTGTAGAAAATCTACAAGAATGCACAGAAAAATTACTAGAAATAATGAATAGGTTCAGTACCCTCAGGTTCATAGGGAAGTTGATTATTTTCCTCACTATCAGTTTTATAACCCCATTTTCCTGCTTAAATGTGGTTCTACGTATTTTGCATTCACTTGTTCCACATGTATGTTATGGGCTGAATATTTGTGTCTTCCCCAAATTCTTATGTTGAAACTCTACCCCTCCATGTGATAGTATTGGGAGGTGGGCCATTTTGGAGGTAATTAGGGTTAGATGAGGTCATGAGGGTGGGGCCCCACGATGGGGTTATTGTCCTTATAAGAACAGGAAGAGATGAGAGATCTCTCATTCTGCCATGTGAGGACACAGCTAGAAAGTCTGCAAGCCAGGAAGCAGGCCAGCACCTTGATCTTAGACTTCTCAACTTCCAGAACTATGAGAAATAAAAGTATGTGGTTTAAGCCACTCAGTCTGTGTTACAGTAGCCCAAGCTAACTCACGCAGTGAGTTATTGTTATTTGACGACGTATTATTATGATCATATGTTATTATGATCTTTGAATAATCTTCTCCTGAGGAATGACGGAGGGCCTGTTTCTTATTCCATATTTACTGTTCATTTCACCTCCTAGTTGGTTCCCATAGTTCCTGACTCTACTTTACGTGTTTGGTCCATTTTGTATCAAAATATTGTTTCTGATATTTTCGATCAATCCCTCCCCAAGAAAAATGGCCTTTATTAAAACAGCCTGCAAAACCACAGTTACTAGGGGAGGTGGGTGGATAAGCATCTGTTTGGCTTCCTCATTTTTCCCTACAATCACTACTAAAATTAATGCAGGAAAACTCTCTCCAGCTAAAGCAAAGGTAATGCAGCAGAAGGGAAACCACAGGGGTGTGGGCATCCTACATGGTTCCATTCCTATACCTCTACAACTTATCAGTTAAGAATATTGGGTGAGCAGCTTAGTTTTCTGACAAAATTATCTTATCTATAAATTGGGATTTTCAGTAAATACATCTCAGGGTTATCCTAAAAATAAAATGAGATATCATGTGTCTAGTCCTAGCATAGTGTATTGACATTTCTTCTTAGTAAATATAGAAAATAAAACAATAAAGAAAACAGAGTATAAAACCTTCCAATGCTTTAAGATTGAAGAGCCTCCAGTTCAGAAGTTGACAGTATCTATTTTCTCCAGAACCTTTACACTTAGCTATCTGTGGTCCATTTTTTTTTTTATCTTCCTCCGCCTTAAGGCATGTGGTATGGCACTTAAAAAGACGAGATCTTTCCCTTCCACCATCAATTAGCCATGACTTACCAAGTACCCACTGTGCAAGTGGAAGAGCTCTTGGTAAGAAATACTAATAGTCTTAATAACACATACCTTAAATACAGCACCTTGGATTTCAGTAAGCTTTCATATACATCACGTTATTTGACCTTCACAATATTACTAGGGTATAAGTAGGGCAGAAATCCAGTTAGAAATCATCCCTTATTTTACAGATGAGAAAACTGAAGACCAGCAAAGATAAAAAGTCTGTTAGTTCGTAACAGACCATACTATATGCCCCCTACTCTTGGACATCTCTGGGAAAGTTTTTAGAAAGGGATACAGAGATTATCATATTAAGTGCATTAAGTCAGACAGAGAAAGACAATTATCATATACTATTACTTACATGTGGAATCTAAAAAAATGATACAAATGAACTTATTTACAAAACAAAAATAGACTCGCAAACATAGAAAACAAACTTATGAGTACCAAAGGGGATAGCGGGGGTGGAGGGAAGATAAATTAGGAGCTTGAGATTAATGTATACACACTATTATATATAAAATAGATAAACAACAAGCACCTAATGTACAGCACAGGGAACTATATTCAATAGCTTGTAGTAGCCTATAATGGAAAAGAATCTGAAAAAGAGTTTATATATATATATATATATATATATATATGAGAATCACTTTGCTGTATACCTGAAATTAACAAAGCATTGTAAATTAACTATACTTCAATTTTAAAAAGGGGGCAGCTAGAATATGAATCCAGCCACTGGTGCCATGGTGAGGATATGAGTTGTGTTGGGAAATGTTCTGACTTAGAAGTCAGGAAAGATTATCATTAAGCCCAAATACCTGCCTTGCTATTTATTATCTGGAGGGGGCCTTGGAAAATGGCCCCACCTCTCTGAGTCTCAGTTTCCTTGTCTGTAAAATAAACATAATATGTTTCCTGTGATTATCCAAGCATTCACTGAAAAGTAGTTAAAGCTTTTAGCACAGTAGCTGGCAAACAGTAGACGTTTACTAAACCTGATTTTGCCTTCTCCACCCTCTGCACATTCAGTGCTTCCAAAGGGCATTAAGATCATTTAACATTTACTCTGAAATAATCCCTTTTTTCTTATATGACCTCAGGGAACAATATTGTCTAAAATTGGCAAAAAAGGATGTGTTGAGGAATCACATCTTCTTTTCAGTAATTCTGCACTGTTCTGGCAAATTTTAAAGAGGTTTCTTATTTTCACAGATGCCCAGTGTGGAGAGATACACCAAACACTCATGCTATGTTTAAAGCCATCGAATTAGATGACTCAGAAGGAATTCAAGGAGCTCACTGGGTCAGGGTTCTGGAATGGACCTGCATAAATTATCTCTGGACCAGTGTCAGAGCTCATCAGGGAGCATTTGTACAGTGGGAACCAGAATAAGACAGGGTCAACACTGTACGTTACAGAATCTAGACAGTCATAGAGCAGAGGGGACACGAGAGATCACAGTCCAAACCCCTGAAAGTTTAAATAATGAAAACAATGTCGAGGGAGTGGGAGAGACTTAGCTAAGGTCTAACAGACTGTGTACTCAAGAGTGCAGAGACAGTAGCGTTCCCATGAACACTTTGTCAATCTGCCACCCCTTTCACATCTCCTCCAAAAACAACACACCACCCTTCTCTCTCTCAGCTCTCACTTTCTATCAGAGCTTTCCTCTCACCTGGAAGCACGCACTAATATCTCTTCTCCTTGTTCCATACCAAAGCCAAACCAAACCCAGAAAGCAACCTTCTCCAAGAGTGCACAGGAGATAGCTTCCCTGCTTTTCTTTCTCTTTACGAACAAACCTCTTGAAAAGGTCAATTGCATTTGCTGATTCTACAGCCTAATTTCCCATTCACTTTTTAACACAAATGAGATTTCTAGTCCTGCCAGTCTTCACCACTCACCAAGGACCTTCTAATGACTGCTTTCGTTCCTCATCTTTTCTATTTATGCTTCCCTGAAACCCTTGTTCCTGGTTTCTGGAATGCCCTGGCTCTCCCCTCCCCACCCCTCCTGAAACTGTCTCTGAGTCTTATTGGATGGGAACCATTCCTCCATTCCCTAAGTGATGGTATTCTTCTGCTGGGGACCCATCCAGGTCCTGGTCTCTGCAGGACTAATTGGCTCTGTTAATCTCACCTATAATTTTAATCATTACCTCAATAGAATGATTCCCAGATTTATAATTCTACCTAAGATTCCATTTTTCACTCTAGACCCAAACTTTCACCTACCTATAGGCCCTTCCTGGCTTTTTTACTAATTTCAACAAATCTAAAATATAAGTCATTCACTTTTTGTTTCCTGTGAAAAACATTCCTAAACTGTCTTCTTACCCAGATGCAATCCTTGTAGTCATATTTTTAAAAAATTCATCTTTCTCCTTTGCCCTGAAGTCTACTTGGTAGAACTGTCAGTTAAAGCAACACCATTTTCAATAGCATAAAAAATACAGCATACTTAGGGATTAACCTAGCCAAAGATATATAAGACATGTAGACTGAAAACAACAAAACATTGCTGAGAAAAATTAAAGAACACATAAATAAATGGAGATATATACTACTCGTATATCAGTCGACTATATATTGTTAAGATGCAAATTCTCCACAAATACAATCACAATCTTAAAAGCTTGTTTGTGAAAATTTACATCTGATTCTTAAATTCATATGGAAATGCAAATACCCTTTGCAAAGAGCCAAACAACTTTGAAGAAGAGTAAAGTTGAAATATCAACACTATCTAGTTTCCATACTTAAAGGTAGAGTCTTAAAACCAGTGTGATATAGAGATGGAGAGAGAGATCAATAGAACAGAGTAGAGACTTTAGAAGTAGACCCTCACATATATTGACAGGTTTTGAAAAACATGCAAAGACAATTCAGTAAATAAAGGACAGCCTTTACAACAAACGGTATTGGAAAATTAGATATCCATATTAAAAAAAATGAACTTCTTCAATCTATAACTTGAACCATATACAAAAGTTCATTCAAAACATTGAATAGACTTAAAATATAAAACTATAAATCATTTTGAATAATATTTACATAGGATTCAATTTTGTGACCTTGAGTTAGGCAGAAATTTCTTAGATGAAACACAACATACATCTTTACCACATGATCCAACAATTCCCTCATATGTATTTACCAAGAGAAATGAAGTTTGCCCCTAAGGAGAACACCCCACTCTTCCTATTTGGCTCATTCAGCCCCTCTGGGAAACCACTGGCAAAACCCAAGCCTCCATGGGTCCAGGGAGATCAGATGTGGATACTTGAGTTCCTCAGAGAGCTCAGTGGCCCTTTCCCTCAGGAAACTAGACACTCAGTCTCATTAGACAATGGAGAGTGGGTAGCAGATGGACTTCAAAACCACAAGAGAGACCTTAGCCATCACTAGGGCTGATGTACCCACAGAAAGTCAAGGACCAGGGGTAACAGGCTTAAGTGGATATAGGCTGGCTCATAAACTGCATCTCACAACCTCCATAATTCTTCCTCTTGCTCATATTCTATATCTGGTCAAGCACTGACTTCCATTTAAGAGCTAGGGCTTTGGAGACAAACATGCCTGAGTTCACATCTCAGCTCTGATGCTTTTTACCTGCACACCCTCAGATAAGAAACTTATATCTCAAATTCCTTATCTGATACAGGAGGATCATTTCTTCTGTAGGGAGTTCTTCCAAAGGTCAAACGAAAGTACTTTGAAAAGTGTTTAACACAGTTCCAAGCACATAGAAATTATTTTCTAAAGAGTAACTGTCGCTGTTGCTATTAATCCAAATTGTCTCCATCTAACTGCCATTTTCCCTCTTTATGTCACCATCAACCCTCACCTTTTAATGGGCTTTCCTAGTGGTATGTTTCTCTCCCCAGTGTAGTCTTCCCAGTGCATCCTGGTCAATACATTCTTGGACGTTGTGTAGTTGCGCTACAAGAATGTACGGACAAGAAAAATGGGGATATAATCTCTATACTCAGCTGAATGGCCCAAGAAACACATAAACTTTTAACCAGATATGTATCAATAGGTGTGATGAGATTAGAAAAAAAAAAGTATTTCAATTATTGTGGCACCAGGTAGAATCAATCAACCCCTGGCATGTTTTCAAGTATTTCCCTTGTCAACTACCACAGGTCAGACAAGATGCTACTTAGCATCAGACCCATCCTTACAGCCCCCTGATGTGGATACTATCACACTATTTTACAGATGATAAAATTAAGCTTCATGGAATTTCATAAATTTTCCCAAGGTCATAGGACTAAATGACAAGATCAAGATTAAAAACATATACTTGTCAAAGATCTGTCCTTTTCCCCCACTGTACTAGATAATCTCCCTGCCCACTTAAATGTGGTATTTTTATATACATTTTTCACCCACAGAATCCCTTGTGAGACCCTGCTGTCATCCCCAAATCAAGAAATCGTATCCTACAAGAGCAAACAGAGCTGTGACAGGTGTGAGTTCAAGGTAAGTCCAATCTAGGGAACCTCGGAGATTACAAATGTGGTCTAATTCTACATAATGTCCCCTTCTACCCCATGAGAAAACTGCGCAGAGATTCTCAAACTTCTGAATTTCCTCTTTGACATTTTCAATATTCCAGCTGCTCTCCTAACAACCATGTCTCATGAGCACCCAACCATAACCTAGGAAAGTGGGACCAGATTTCCTGCCAAGTGGTTACAGTTTAACAGTAAATAAATGAGTCCCTGGTACTTTTCTTATAGCTGGCTGGGGGGCCCACTCCCACCTTCTGGGTCCACTAACAGCTGAGTAAATACACTGCCAGAAGCTGCAACCAGAGAATTACCATTCAGTGCCCACAGCCCAGGATATACTAGGACTGCTGTTGTTGATCCATTAACAGGCGGGAAATTACCAAAGCCCTCACTACTAAATCCCCTACTATGTTGTCTGTAAAAAAGACTGTTCTATTTCTTGAACTGGAGAATCAGAGGCAGGACTATTCATTTAGATAAAATTAAATTAAAATCTTTAAGTTATACTCAAAACCTGTATAGATGCTGCAGCCTTGTAACTAAGCCCGGGTCTTGGACAGCTTGTCCACTGCAGCCCACCTGACGTATCCATCACCAGCAGGTGAGGGTTTAAGCAGCAAGCCATCAGTTCTGTTATGCAATTTTCTTTTATTTTTCCTCCAGATATAACCTATTTTATTTTATTCCTTTAAAAATAACAAGAACTTTATATTTTTAGTTAATTTTTATTGGAGTATAGTTGCTTTACAATGTTGTGCTAGGTTCTACTGTACAGCAAAATGAATCAGCCATACATATACATATGTCCCCTCCCTTTTGGACTTCCTTCCCATTCAGGTCACCACAGTGCATTAAGTAGAGTTCCCTGCGCTATACAATATGTTCTCATTAGGTATCTATTTTATACATAGTATCAATAATGAATATGTGACAATCCCAGTCTCCCAATTTTGCCCACCCCCGCTCCTTGGTATCCATACATTTGTTCTCATCTGTGTCTCTATTTCTACTTTGTGGAAGACCTAAACAGACATTTCTCCAAAGAAGACATACAGATAGCCAACAAACACATGAAAATATGCTCAACATCACTAATTATTAGAGAAATGCAAATCAAAACTACAATGAGGTATCACCTCATACCAGTCAGAATGGCCATCATCAAAAGATCTACAAACAATAAATGCTGGAGAGGGTGTGGAGAAAAGGGAACCCTCATGCACTGTAGGTGGGAGTGTAAATTGATACAGCCACTATGGAAAACAGTACAGAGTTTCCTTAAAAAACTAAAACTGCATTTTTCTAACGAACACCTATGGACAAACTCTGTGTTAGGCCATTAGGCCCTGGGCTATTATGCTCCGTGGGAGTATTTGGGTGGAATGCATTGTCCCTGTCCTCATGGTATATCAGGAAAAGCCAATATCTGAAGAAACAGTTTTGATTCTGGGGGACACACATAACAGTAGACATATATTCAGGCCAAAGAAGAAATATCTCTAGCGGGATTAAACAGGGGATTGCCAAACAAGTAATGTGTGAGTGCAGTTTCAAGGATGAATTTGAGTGTGTGAGCTGGGGAAGGGTAGATGTCTGATGAGAAATGTCATTCCATGTAGAGAAAGCAACATGTAGCAAGGAATGAAGGAGTGAAACAGCAATAGCATGTTATAGAAAGTCAAAGGAGTTGGGATTGGCACAAAAATGAGTCTGGACATAGGCAAGGGTGAAAACGTGGCCTCTCCTTCCAGCAATGCCACTTGCTTATCTCAAGGCTAAGTTCAGCCCTTGGCATGGTGTCCACAGGACACAGATGTGAGCATAGCATAGTATGTCCTGTCCCCAAGAAAGAGACATTCCCTTTCTACGCTACACGATCCTTTGTTGTACTTCTATTAAACACCTTCCCTATTCCTGTGTTTTTCACCTAACGCTGTTAACACTGTCATGTTTTCTGTAGATCAGGAGTGAATCTTTCCCTCTATGGTTCTCTAAGGCACAGTTTTCTCTACCACAGCACCTATTTGAATCTGGTCCTTAACTAGAGTCGGAGCTTTTGGAGTATAGAGACCATTCATTCTGCATTTACAGAGCTTCTATTCAGACCAGACTCTCTGGTATGTACTGGTGTCACAGGTAATAAGTGACAGCTAAATATCAGGAGCTGAGTGAGCAACAAAGACAGCTGTCCCAGCCTAGCCCTTCCAGTGGTCAGAGGAAGCATCAGCTTTACTGATTTTTCTCTTTATCCCAGTACCAATCGTAGGAACTTGGACAATGGTGGTTACATTGTTGTGACAACGTTGTGTCTTGGAATGAGTAGTGAACTCTAGAATACTGAGTTCATGTCCATTTCTCTCATAATAATAGCTGGGCAAGTCTTGATCATTTATTTGCCCATCAAAGAAATAAAAATTAAAACTATCCCATATTTGCAAAGCACTTCCTATTTCTCAATGTGCTTTTATGTGCATGGGCTCATCCATCTTTATAACAAATCCATGTACAGTTGCAGATACTGAGCTTTGGTGGTGAAAGGGCACAGCATGAACTTGAAGCTGGGATTTTCTTTGAATTGCAAGTCCTTTTCTCGGGTTCTAAGGCCCCACAAAGCTCTAAAACTCTACATTCTGTGGCTTGGGATTTCTTATTTTCAGTGAAGTGTTGTCAACCCATCCTTATTATGTGTTGTTCATTCAAACCACATCCGAAAGAACAATGGCCTTGACAGATGTCATTTTTGCTTCGTTCTGAACAGAAATAATGATGATTCTTCCTGCTGACAGTGGGTCCTCTCCCTGACCTCAGTACACACTTCTATCCCCAGAAAGCAGAGGTCAGGCAGACGCCTCTTCCCAGGCAGTAGCAGATTTCTCTTTGTTGCCTGGGAATTTTCCACAGCTTTGGAGATATAATAGTGTTCTGTCGTGTTTGGTGATGACATCTACCCTGTAACAAAACCTTTCCTTTATCATTTTCTCAAAGGTTGAAATTCTGCTCACTTCGTTTTTCTTAATAACCACATGTCCCTTTTGATTTGATATGTGTGCTGTGTTGTGTCATACACTGGCAAGGATGGTGAACTTGGAATCAGAGGATGCTGGTCTGGGTCCTGAACTGATGCCTTGTGACTTGGGACAATCTACTTAGCTTCCTTGAGTCTTGACCATCTGTAAAATGGGAATAATAATAACATCTGACCTCCCTGCTACTGTGATTATCAAATGCTATTAAAATAGTGCACACTCTTATTATTACTATAGTTTTATGCACGGCTGAACTATTGAAGAATTGTGCTAATACACCTAGAACAGAATTAAGTAGCCGTGCAATGAATTCAAGCCCATTCTGCAGTGATGCGATATGATTCAGTCTTTCTAGAGCATGCAAGTCTTAGCACAAGGTGACTGTGCTAAGACAAATGCAGCCCCACTTGTGCAGATTTCAGGAAGGAAGGAAAGAAATAAACATTTATGAGTCTCACTGTTTTCCAGATGTGCACTAGACATGTGACATTTAGTTTATTCTGAGCACCAAATGCTACAGAGTCGGCATAATTATGCCCATTTTATAAGTGATGAAACCTAATGGCAGAGAGGATAAGGATTGGATCCCAGGTCAGTTTGTTCATATTTAATATTTCATTTATATCATATATGTGTATGTGTGTGTATGATATTTGGCCTTGTGTAAGTATCAAGACTGAAATCTAATCCAAGGCTAGGGACTCAGAACCCAGTGAAGTGAGAGAGCATATAGTTTGCAGTCAACAGCAATGGTTTTGGAAGCTGACGTGTGTTTGGATCTCATCTGTCCCACTTGGTTGGTCTGAGATAATAATGGGCAACTTAGACAAAATTTCTGGATGACTGAATCTGAGAAATGGCCACGATCTGCCTCACAGTATCACCGGCACACACGGCACAGGGTCAGGCACAGAATTTCCTTTCTTCCTAGGCATTAAGCATCCATTCTGAAGTCACACACAAGCTATGTCTCCAGATGAAACATTCGGCACTTATCTTTGCATCTCACTGTAAATTCCTTGAGAGCACGGGCTGTGATTTATTCATCCTGCATCTCCATAAACCCCAGCGCAGTGCTAAAGTCAAAATATGTAACTGGGGTAACCTGGCCAGAACGTTGCAACACGAAAACCTGGTTTTAAGTCCAGGTTCTGCTTGGGTGATTTTATGCAAAGGCTTTTTTCTTTTTTCTCTCTCCTGAGACTTGGTTTCTTGTTCTGTCTAATGATTCCTCTATCACAGGCTCATTACGAAGATTAAGTTAAAGCCCATCGTCAAAGTATGAGAACTCTAAACTGAGATAATCTTGTGAATGATTGAGTAAACCTTGTTTCCACCTAAAATAAGGCAGCTACTTTCAATTTCGTCTAATGCTATTTCTCCCATTTCATCTCTCCTCCTATCCTTATTCTCTCCATCTTTAGTGACATGATAGTGGTCTAGCTCTGGAAAATACTCAGGGCTATGTGAAACCAGTGACTAATATATTGATACATTAATTACAGAAAACTGGTAGCGTTTGCAGGCCATGCTTTCTAGTTCTGATTACTCGCTGAGTGGGTTCAACTGCTTTCTGCGTCGCCGTGTTATCACGCATTTGCATTCAACTTCTTATTTTCTGGCACCATTGCTTTCCATAGGGCCTCCTTTCCTCAGTAAATTGTGAGGGGGAAGTCAGGTGATAGAGACAAATGAAGAAGATGTACCTGCGTCTAATTGAAGCAGTCCAAATATAATCAAAAGGAGTAGAGGATTTGGAATTATCCTGTCATTTTAAACTGTTAAAACCAAATACTAATGGATTAGATGAATTCCAATGGATCTTGAAAACGTATTGCTTTTTGTAGAGGGATCATGTGTATTTGTACTGAATTCATATACAGGCTCCAGCATCTTAATAAAAGAGTAATCATGACCTATGTATGTTATGAAGTTGCATCGAGCTTTTGTCATTTCATACATTTAGACTTGTCATTTATTATAATCATCAGTTTAAGTGATTTATTGAAGAAGGGAAAAAGCAATGATAATTGCTTTTTCTTAGCAAGATATTTGAGGATTGTCATGATATGCAGTACTCTCAATATGATAATCAAATACTTGTATATAACCGACAACCTAATCTTAGCATTGTGTGCAGATAAGTGGATTAAAGTCAACTCTCTTTCCAAATGTATAAACATTTACAAAATAGAAATTTGTTTTAGAATTAAAATACATTTCCTGAAAAATACAAGGGATGTGATCTCACAGAATCAGACAGAATCACAGATGACCATTTTTTCTTGATGGAAGATTGTTCTAGAACATAGGTAGAAATTTTATAATTAGATACAAGATACATAATATGTATCTTTAAAGGAGGAAACAATTGGAGTGACTTGGGAAGAAAAACCCAGTATTTATTCAATAGCTAGCATTTGTTTGATGCTTGTGTGTACATGGCACTATCTTGGGTATTTGTAAATATAGTATCCATTTATTCTTTAAAAAAAAGCCCAATACCAATATTTGACCCCTCTTTACAGATGAAGACATTGTGGCTTGGTTTTTTAGGGCTGTGTACTTAGTGTCTGAGCTAGAATTAGAACTCAGGTCTTCAACATCAGCTCCATTATTCTTTCCTATATAACATCACAATATGTGTTTGAACAAAGGAATGACATAAATATTTCCTTAAGAAAAGCACAAAACCTATGACTGTAAGACACATTGTTTTCAATGTAGCAGGCAAAATATTCCCCCCTTTTCCCCCTACGATGTTTGTAAATCAAGCAGTAGCTGAATCCAACAAATGCAATCACACATTTTCCCTGGTTCCACCGAATGTCATGTGCATAATTGCACTTAATAATAATGTTATACACTCATTTTTCATTTGGTCTGTTTATATAGCCTACGTAGGTTCATGAGTGATTTGAAATATGCCTTTGCCTGAATCCTTTCACAAGCACACTTTTTTCCTTTCCACACTTACTTCTCTGTAATAATCCCATGCTTCAAAGTCCAACAGCTCACCTGCTGCAGCTTGAGCAGGAGATAAATAAGGTCAGGAGGGGATTTATGAATCATCTCTTCTACCACCTTTTACGGGAAACGCTGAAATCCAAACCCATTTGGCATTGACTCAGAGTGAGACTT
Organism: Pseudorca crassidens; assembly: GCF_039906515.1. Classification (NCBI taxonomy): domain Eukaryota; kingdom Metazoa; phylum Chordata; class Mammalia; order Artiodactyla; family Delphinidae; genus Pseudorca; species Pseudorca crassidens. The sequence goes on from NC_090309.1 coordinate 83,170,155, forward strand.
CCTGAAGCAGTGAAAGGAAAAGGAAAACTATTTAAAGTCACATCTAAAATAGAGTTTAACCCCAGTGACCCTACCTACGTGATAAGCCAGAAACCTAGCATCAAGGGCCATAGAACTTTTTGGAGAAAAAGTCAAGGTATGTCCCTGGCTTACCCGTTTTTTGACTGACTTTGATTTCTTTTTGTCCACATTCATATCAGGTGGTCAAAGAAATCCCACTCGCTGAAATATATTGTGCCTGTTATAAGCCTCACTTTGCAGAATGAAATCCAATCATTCATCCAATTGATTGATCAGTTAAGTCAAAGGTATTTACTGACAGGTTACGACCATTTGTCAGCTACTTCTTATGTACTTGATATTAACTAGGTGATTCTACATATTTAATTTTACTTAATCTTAAAAATGAAAAAAAAAAAACCAAGCTATATAAAAATATATGAGAAAAGCTCCCTGGCAAAGGTAGACACATGGACAAAAATAAAAAGCAGTATTCTTGTAGTTTAGGTTTGTCACTCCACTTTTGTGCTTTTACAGAATTTGAAAGAAGCATAAAAAATAATTATAAATCTATGTTCACTGCTACACAATATATAAAAACGTAACTTGGGACATCAATAACATAAAGGAGGTGGGGCTGTAAAGGAGTAAAGTTTTGTATACAACCGAAGTTAAACTGTCATCAGTTTAAAACAGATTGTTGTAACTTTAGGAAGTTGTATACAATCCCCATAGTGACTGCAAAGAAAGTATAGAATATAGACAAAAGGAAACGAGAAGGGAATCAAAATGTGTCACTACAAGAAATTAATTAAACATAAAGGAATGCAGTAAGGGCAGAAATGAGAGACAAAAAGCTATAAGACACGGAAAACAAATAACAAAATGGCAAGAATAAGTCCTTCCCCCTCTGCACTTACTTACTTTAAATGTAAATGGATGCATCCAAATGGAGTATTAGTTGGCCTTAAAAAGGAAGGAAATTCTGGCACATGCTACAGCATGGATGAACCTTGAGACAGTATGCTTAGTGAAGTGATTGAGTCACAAAAGGCAAACACTGTATAATTTCTCTTATTTGAGGGACCTAGAGTAGTCAGATTCATAGAGACAGAAAGTAGAGGGGTCGTTGCCAGGGACTGGGGAGAGAGGGAAGGGGGATTTACTGTTTAATGGGTACAGAGCTTCAGTTTTGCAAGACGAAAAGAGTTCTGGAGATGGATGGTGGTGATGGCTGCACAACAATGTGAATGTACTTAATGCCACTGAACTGTACACATAAAATGGTTAGGATGGTCAATTTTATGTATATGTATTTTACCACAATTTTAAAAATAGTAACAAAAAGTAAAGACAGAAAGGCACCATAGGTATTATGGTTCCCATTTTACAGATGTAGAAACTAAGGGCTGTAGGTGTGTGGTGGTCCCATGGCAAGCCAGGGCCGGAGCTTGGACACACCATCAAGACCTCCATAAATAAGCATCTGACCTCATAAAAATGAAAGCACACTGGAATTCCACCTACGTGAGAAAGACAGCAATTCTTTCTCAAGGTATTTTGTAGGTGAGAATTTACTTTTTAGCAAAATAATGAGTTTTAGGACTTGGGAGGTATATAAATATCTCAACAAATTAATATGTGAAATGAAAGGAAATTTTTGAGCTCTTTTATGGCCTTATGCAAGTTTCCTTCTGAGTGATGAACGATGGCATTAGTAAATCCTATGCTTTTTATATCTTGTCGGTGAAGTTTCGTCCTGAGATATATCCAAAAAAGGGATTGCATCTAAATAAGGGCTCTCTGTAGCAAGATACTAGCCAGGAGACCAGTTAAGAACAAAAGTATAATGCCATAGAATCAAAGACCAGAACAACAGAAATGGAGTCTCCTGGAGTCTAAACTGGGAGCCAAGGATTATGCTAAACTCTGGGAATAAACAGACTTTGTGGAACCACTGTTTATAATTTTTTGATACTAAATTGATAAAATAAGGGAAACAAAGTCCTCTGTTCTCTAGTGGGAATATAAAAGAAATATCAATTCCCATTTATAGAACACTAGATAATGAATCAAGTACCTTCACAAATATTCCCTAATCCAGATAAAACAGACCCAGGAATATAAAAACACCTAAACTTGCTCTTGAGTAGTACTGGGGAAATTAGCAACTAATGTAAGGTGTTGAAGCTGGCCTGGTACTTAGAAGGGAGTTATTGAAAGCACCTTACCTCACAGGAGTAAGTGCTAGAAGAGGATGCATTAATTCCTGAGGTAGTTTTACCCCCTGTCTAAATTTTATACTGGGTTAATTGATTGATGAAAGCAGTAGCAAAAACAAGTCATGACTCTGAACATGAAAAAGTTTCTAAAGATGCTTCAGCGCATGAAAAAGAGCCAGCTGTGAAGTGTCTGAAAACTCCTATGTAGTGGTTATCTATTTTTCTTGATTCCTCAAAATCTATTGCACATTTTTGGTGGTGAAACCTGATTTTTACTTGGGAAATTTTTCTTTACCACTGGATAAAATCAGAGACAGAGAGATCTGGCTCAGCCAGGAGGTAAGCCCATGCTAGATCTCCCTTCCTAGAACTTGAAGAGAGAGAGAGTACCCAAAAGATAAGACATGGAGGTTCAAGTGTTCCAGCCGTGGCACCCACAGGGGCAACCCTGTCCAGCAGGTCCTGTTCTGAGGCCTGTTCCTGCCTTTCCAGCCTGGTTTTCACTTTCCCTCCCATCCTATGAGTTCCACCCCAGCCTTCTAATAAACTCTCTGTTTACGTCAATTGGAGTAGGTTTCTGGTGCTTACAACAAAAGGGTTTTAACTGATATATGAGGGTATTTTTTTTTTTTGCTTCTCATTTATTCTTTCATTGAGTCATTGATTCATTCATGCATTTGTTCATTCAATAATCATTTATTTACCAAATATTTTGGGCAGGCCCTAGAATTAAATCGGACATGATAACTGCTCTCAAGATTATAGTCCATTGGAAGGAACTAAGATTACACTCCACTGTTTCTCCATGCTTTGTTCATGTTGCTTTGTTCTTCTGGAATGGCCTCTGTGCCTCTCCATTTCTTCCTATTCATATTTGTCATTAAAGCCTCAGCTCCTCCAAGAAGTCTTTGATGCCTTACAGGCTGGATTAAGTGACCATCTCTAGACTTGACACCACCATGGATTATTGTAGGCTCCTTCACTAGAGAATAACCTTCTTGAGGGCAAGCACTCACCACGTTTATCTCTGCATCTTCAATGTTCAGCACAATGCAAGGCCCTCACTGGGAGTTCATTCATGGTCTCTGAAGAAATGGAGTGTGATGAGTGGTGAACAGACTTCCATGCAAGATGTTAGTGGGAGAATAGAGACAGGAGAGACCAAATAGACTTCCAAACAGAGGGTCTAGTAAAGTTTCAGAGAAGAGATGTCACTCAAGTCAAATTTTAAAAGATAATTGCAAGTTTTCAGATAAAAAAGGACTAAAGTTATTGAATGAGCAGAGGGAGGCCATAAAGAAAGACATGAAATAATGGGAATGCATAGAAGGGGAAGGCTGAGTCCTCAGGGTGTCTGGAATACAGATTTTTAGTGTCATGAGGGTAATGAATCAGAAGGAGAAGGACTTTGTCATGTTGAAGGAATTTAGTCTTTACTCATATTCAGTGAGAGGCAGTATGACTGTATTAGTTTGCTAGAGCTGCCATAACAAAATACCACAGACTGAGTGGCTTAAGCAGTAGGTTTATTTTCTCACAGTTTGGGAGGCTGCAGGTCTAAGATAAAGGTGTCAGTGAGTTCTCTTTTTTTTTACTTATTTTTTGGCCACACTATGCAGCATGTGAGATCTTAGTTCTCCAACTAGGGATTGAACCCATGACCCCTGCCCTGGGAGTGCAGAGTCTTAACCACTGGACCACCAGGGAAGTCCCAAGTTTGGTTTCTTGCATGGCCTCTCTCCTTGGCTTGCAGATGGCTGCCTTCTTGCTGTGTCCTCACATGGTCTTTCTTCATGTCTGTATGCAAATTTCCTCTTTTTATAAGGACACCAGTCAGATTCGATTCAGGCCCACTCTAATGGTTTCATTTTAACTTAATTACTTCTTTAAAGGCTTTATCTCTAACTAGAGTCACATTCTGAAGTACTGGGGCCTAGGACTTCAACATATGAATTTTAGGGTGACAAAATTCAGCCCATAAAAAGAATGTAGTAGTCAAGAGCAGAGACTCTGCAGTTGACTTCCTAGGTTCAGATCCTTGATTTTTTATTTAGTAGCTGTACAATTTTGGACAAGTGACTTAAACACTCTTTTCCTCAGTTTTCCATCTGCAAAATAGTATTAATAATTACTTTTGGATTGTTATGAATGAGAATAGTGCTTGGCAAAACAATAAATAAAAGGGAAAATATTCACTGGGGAGAGACATAATCAAGGATCACTCTGGAGTCAGGGTAGGGGATGGGTTGGAAATAGGAAAACTGGAGGCAGGGAGGTCAGTAGAACATACAGAATTTTGTAACCTAGTCATTATTTCAGAGAAAGGGGAGGAAAGAGTGAAGATACATAAAGATGTTGGCATCAGCTGGGATAGAAAAATCCATAGGGAAAGCATATTTAGAGTGGAGGGAGAGGAGCTCAGAGACATTGTGAGTTTGAGATGCTTGAGATTCACCCAAGAATCAAGTCTAGCAGATAGTGACACATACAGTTCTGAAGCTTGGGGTAAAATCTTGGGCCCTTAAACAACAGAGTCAAGAGTCATAAGAGAAAAAATGGCAGCTGTATTCATAAATTATGGTAAAATTGTCCACAGAGAACCAATCCATATGACTTTGAGACTAGCACCATAATTTTCCAACACGATCACTAGGGAACGTAAGACCAAACCACACATCCTTGCCAAAGGTCATCCTACTGACCAGGATCCTGGTAAGAGCAGCACCAGGATTAAGGTCTTAATGGCAGAGAGATCTGCCAGGATTCAGTTTCCAAGAATGAGCATCAGGGAAGACAGGATGGAATAGAGGACCCTGAATTCCATCTTGTTTTCAATCTAGCCTATTGCGGGTATTTTTTGTTTTGTTTTTTATTTATTTATTTATGGCTGTGTTGGGTCTTCATTGCTGCGCATAGGCTTTCTCTAGTTGTGGCAAGCAGGGGCTACTCTACGTTGTGGTGCACGGGCTTCTTATTGCAGTGGCTTCTCTTGTTGCGGAGAACGGGCTCTAGGCGTGCTGGCTTCAGTAGTTGTGGCACATGGGCTTAGTTGCTCCACGGCATGTGGGATCTTTCCAGACCAGGGCTCGTACCCATGTCCCTTCCATTGGCAGGCAGATGCTTAACCACTGCACCACCAGGGAAGTCTGCCTATTGTGTTCTGACTGAGTAAAATTTAGAGATCAAAAGTATCATTGATTTAGTTCATAATTGTCTCCTCGGCCCAGGAGATAAAGAACTTAATCAAATATAATCTCCTTCCTCAGAAACCACCATGTCTACTACGTATACAAATGTGACTTTACACATAGTCAGGTCATTCTGAGCCAGTGTTCTCTTCTGAAAAATTACAATAAAATCGTAGTAGCCTTGCCCTTCCTCTGCTATCAGAGTGATGACATCTAATATGACAATGGTTTATAGTTCCCCAAGTTTATTCCGGAGGGTGTTTTTGTTGTATCATTGTTATTAGTAAGCACTGACAAAGCCATGGTCAGTGGTATTTCAGTAGAAAGGGATCCAGTGGACCCTACCTTTGTCTACAGTATAGCCTTTGAATAACACTGCTACCAGGTACATCAATGTGGGCATTTGTCAATGCCCAAAGCAGCCATCTGGTGACCACAAAGTGACTATGCACAGAGAAAGTGACATCGTCGCAAACCATGTGATAAATCATTTGAGGAAGATATCCTCTCGCCCCAAGCATCCTGTGACAAAGGATAATGTTTACTTCAGTGCAGTCCAGTCATGGGACCCAGTAGCTGGGCAGGAAGTGGTGGCCAGTCTTACAGATGATTGACTCAGTTTCCAAACCATCTGCCAAAGAGCAGCAAGGCCCTACCTCATTAGTCAAGCAGGAAACATTCAAGGCAGCTGGAGAGGGGAGAAATGGCCTGGTTTAGTGAAAAGACCACCAGACTGAGAATCAGGACACCTGCTCTCCCCATCCCTGCTCCACCACAAATGAATTATCTGGATAAATGGTGAAAAGCCATTTTTCTTCTCTGGGCTTCCGGTTCCTCCTCTGTCGAAAGAGGGATTTGAACCAGATTCTTTCTCAGGGAAAGGAACTTCCCCTAAATAACATCTAACACTTCTCTGTATATTACTGATAGTTGCTGCCCAACTGGCAAGGTAAGTGTGATCACCCTACTCAGTAGATGGAGGTATAATCTTTCAGTTTTACCTTTCCTCTCTTCTCCATCTCTGCCCCATGTCCATGGCTCTACTGAGGGCTGGCTCCATGAGTGTCCAACTTCAAATGGGTTCTGTGCTTGGTTTAACGCTCTACTGTCAGGTCTCAAAATGCACAGTAATTTTTGAAGAACGACCTCACATTTTCATTTGTCATTGGGCTGCACAAATTACGTAGCTGATCCTGCCTTGATTCTATGATCCCTGGCAACTGAGACTCTGGGTCGTAGGTGCTCAGGAGCAGACAAAGGTGTTTTCTACAGGGTGTAGTTTTCACTCAACAGAACCCCAGTGATGTAGGCAAGATGAAGGTGACAGAGGTGAGCTCATTAAATTGAGTCAAGTACTTCCAGGGGAAGATGCAGGGTCAATAGTTATAGAAAAAGGAAAGAAACTCTCCTGATCTGGGAGGAGCTAGGAACTGGCTCCTTGCATCCATATATTCTGACATTGTGGGAGAAAATTCTCTTTGTTATTAAGTCAAGAAGTTGAGAAATGTGTATGTGTTCAGAGTGGAGTAAGGTGCTAATTTCCTTCCAACTTTTTATGTCTCTGAGCCCTCAAACTAGGGATTGCTTGAGGAGCAGGTGGGAAAGGAAGACAAAGGTTAGACTCAAATGATCACAATAAACCCTACGGTCCTAACTGCTACCAGAGTCCTTCCAGTGTGAATGTCGGATGAGGAGTCCAGGGTTTCCATGTGGTACCCTACACCTCATTCTGTTCTCTATCAGGGCCTCTTGCCTGCCTACGCCTGTGTTCTCTCTGCTGAGAGCATCAGAGCTAGCAGTCCACAAATACTGCCTGGGATCTCCAGAGAGCTTCATGCCTTCCAGGCTTAGTGAGGAGAGCCTGGAGTGGTGCCCTGGGAAATGCACCAAAGAAAATATGTGGGTGTCCCAAAGGAGAAGGAAATGGGTGTCCAGAGTCTTGGTTGAGAGATCTAGGCTCTGCCATGCATCTTAGCAAACTGGTCCTTTTGTCCTCATCTATAAATGATGAGGTTGGACAGCAGAGACAATGTAGTTTAATAGGTGAAATGTACCCGACGTGGAGTTAAATAGTTCTGGGTTCAAATCCTGACTTAACCGCATCTGTAACTGTGCGATCCTGGGTGAGTTACTTCACTTCTCAAAGCTTTGTTTTCCTAATTAACACTTGAAAATAGACTTAATAATGTCTCTTTCACAGAGTTGCTATGTGACATGAATAGGCTAATAAGAGGATAACAGGAGGGTCCCACTCTTGCACATGTAAGCATTCAATCTTTGAAAATTATTACTACTTATAGAAGCTTTGAGACTTTCCCAGGGACCTGTGACTATGTGATGAAATTGTGTTTGTTCTGGTGTCTGAGACACGGTCAGCAAGAGCAGGAGAGGGAGGACTCTTGCAGATCCAGTGCACATTTGGAGACATGGCAATACAGTGAGCAGAGATTTCCATGGTATGTGGGGGATAACAGAGTGCTCATGGGAAAAGGAGACCCCAAACCCCTTCAGCCCAGATTCTGTCCTTGGTGCTCATCCTCCTGTTGGCCAGGAGTGCGTGGGTGTGGATCACAGTGTTTGGTACTTCACAGGTCCCATCTGGGCTCCATCTAGACAGACAGCTGGAGACTGGCAGCACAGGATGCCAAGCATTTTGGAGAGGAGGAGGTACCTCAGCAAAAAATGTTTTCTTCCTGCCTCCACTGACTGCTGGCTTCCAGAAGACAGTCAGGAGTAGCTGAGGGCTAGCCTAGGAGCCTCGGCCAAAATCGATAAACCAAGGGAGCTGTCTGGCTAGTGGTGATTTCTCTGTCTTGCCCATCAGTCTCCTAGGTAACAGGCAGCTCTACCTAGGCTGTGTCAGGTCAGATGGCCATGGTGACACATCATCTTAAGGGCTCTCAAAGCAGGGTCCTACCCTTTTCAACTGATCTTCTTCTAACCACCAGTCCATTCGAATCTCAGGCATCAGGAAACTCTGTCACTTAGCCTCATTTGGACTTGCCCATCTATAATCTCAATAGGTACAAGGAAGACTCTATTACCTGCCCCCTGCATTCATATCTCATCATACTTCCCTCTGCTTCCCACCTCATCTTTATATGTTGGTAACACCAAATTTCACTTAAGCTCTTTCGTCTTCCTAGGAAATAATGTTCCTCATCTTCCTGGCATCCTCAGCTACCACCAATTGGGCTGAATTCTTCATTTCTCCCCAGGCTGGACTAGGTGCTACGTCTTCATGCTACCATGACTACCTTAGTGTACCTCTACCCTGGTACTTGTCAAAATACATAATAACTCTCTCCCACTAGACTTGAGACCAAAGAGGATTCCTCATAATCCTATTACTTAATGCATAGTCAGATCTCAGGGTATATATATTTAAAAGAAAAAAGTGAAACAAAACAAAACTTCTACACGTTCAATTCAATCTACTTTGATCCATCCTAAACCCCTTCTCCTGCCACTCATTCTCCACAAAGTAGCCAAGTTCATGTTTGTACACCACAAAGCTAGTTAGGTCCCTTTCATGTTCAAAAGTTTTCAATAACTTCACATAACCCTTAGGATAAAAATGCTATATCCTTATCATGTCCTACAAAATCCTACTGGATCTAACTTCTGCCTATTTCACTCTCAAAAACACTTGTCCATATTTTTGGTTTCTGTATCAGTTTGGTTTGCTGTATAATAAATCACTAATCACTGGTCTTCTCTGGACTTACTGATGTGTCTGTCACCAGGTATGGGTCAGGTAAGCAGCTCTGCTGATCTTGGCTGAGCTTGCTCACACGTTAAGGAGCTGGCTTGCCACAGGCTAGTCTAGGATGGCCCCAGAGGGACAACTTGGCTCTCCTCCATGTGGTCTCTTGTTCTCTAGCCGACTTACCTTCTCTTGTTTATAGAGTGGTAGCAGGGTTCCAGAAGACTTTTCTTGAGTCTTAGGCTCATAATTGGCTTAAAAACACTCCCACCTCATTCTGTTGACCAAAGTGGGTCACAAGGCCAGTCCAGATTCAAAGAGTGGAGACAGAGATCCCACTGTTTGACAGGAAAAGCTGTCAGGTCACACTGCAAAGGTCATATACTCAGGAAAGTGTAAAAAACACAGCCACTTCTGCAATCAATTTACCAGAGACCATGATTCAATAATTAGAATCAATCATTTGTATTTTTAGTTAAGTATTCAGATGATTCTGCCAAGTCACTCCAGGATCATCCTTTGAGAGCACTACTTATCCTCAAGTCACACCACCTTCCTTCTGTCACCTGAACTGTCACCTTCCTTCTGTCACCTGAACGGTCCTGCTCTTTCCAGAGACCTAGAAAGACTTCCATAAATATGTGTTGACTGAATGAACAATTGATGATATTAGAAGTCAGGAGGGTTGAGAGCAAATCAGGATCAGAGATTCAGGAAAAACAAAACCAGAAAGATAAAATCAAAGGTGTTGGATGCCCGTTTTCTACTTGAGGTCCAAGGCTGGACATGGATGCCTGGAAGCGAGCCCAGTCAGGAGGCTATGGAGAGAACAGGGCAGGCAGGATTCAGATCTTATCTCAAACTCACCTCATCCTCCTGTCCCTTGGGACTGCAATGATGTTGAAAGAACACATGTCAGCCCCACAGTTGACACATCTTCTTCAAAGGCAACAGAGCCATATGGAGTCTGTTTGCTCCTGTGTGCCACCCTCTCCCGAGCTGATCACCATTCCACGTGGACCTCCTGCTAGTGATTAGAAAAAGGATTCTGCTCTTACCGTGCTGTGAGAGAAGAGCAATGCATCTTGTCACAGGGAAGATCCAGTGTGTTCCAGGGCCGCTGTGGGGAATCTCCAGCCCCAGTCCCACTTGAAGCCTGGTTTCTCCTAGCAACAATAAAGAAATGCAGGAGCAAATCCCTTCCAAAACCCCTCAATCCCCAAATCACAATCCGTACTTCCAGAGAACAAAGATCCGCCAACATCTGCCCCCAACACCTTATTCTTCCAATATTGAGACTTGAAAGGCCAGGACACATTTGCTTTTTACCATTCTATTATGAAGAGAAATCTTAGTTTTCTATCACACTCACTTAGCTGGAATACTTTTCACATGTTTCTCCTTTTCAAACTCTCTCTCTTCTCCCAAAATAGCCACATCAATGATGCACGTTTTCTTAAATAAGCTCCTGTCTCCTTAGGTTCTCATTACCTGCCTGGAGAGCTGAGTCACGCAGGATTCACACATCATTATTCTGGGTCATAACTCCAGGCAGGGTGCTCCCACCTCCTCCCCAAGCTCAAGTTACCCTCTGTCAGTCACCTTGACCCCACGGGCTTTCTCATACATCCTTGAGAAGCTGAGTTGTCAGAGGAACCAGGGTGCCACATCCAGAGGCAAGACTAAGTGATGGCTGGTCTCCCCCAAGCAAAGAAATTGGCCCAGATGAGAATGATTCCCTCTTAGCTTTCAGTCAGTTACCTTCGTCTCCTGGATTTGAGAGCAGGAAACAACCATTGGTCAGGTCCCACCATCCTCATTTGAAAGAAATTATTTTGATGGCTGGTCTCACTTGGAAATGGGGATAGTAATAGTTAGTACACTGAATTCTTGGGAGGGTCAGATGCCTAGGAAGCATCCAGCATGGAGTCTGCTCAATAAAGTGTTGGTTGAATGTGATTCTAGGTTGAGATGGAAAATGGATGATGACAGGAGGAATGAGGCTGTCCCGTGTATACCCTGAAACATGACTGCAGCAGATACTTCCAGAAGTTAAGGAAATGCACCTGGCCTGGAAACTCCTGAAATGAAACTTTTAGTTGAATGATGAAGCAATTCAACCGTTGAGTTCATTTGTGCCTTAGGAAAACGAAAGTAATAAAACTCAAGATGATGAGAGAATTAATGTTAAGTCCTAAAGGAATGAGGTGAACAGAATTACTGCAAAGGACGCTGCACATTCTGGTAACAGAGATTGTTTGCTACAGTTGTAAGAACTTAATAATTATAAATGAATACATTGGTAAAATAACCTACATAAAAATCTTGGCAAGAAGTTTTGGACACGGAGTGCCCTTGACATTAAACTCAGATGTAAGAAGCATGCGTGGCATATTAGAAAGACATTGGATGGGGAAACAGCAGACCTGGGTTCCAGTTCTAAATTGCTGCATTATCTTTTTATCCAGGGTTTTATTCACCTTCTTTGTAAATTGAGGGGTTGAAATGGGGATCCTTAAAGATCTTTTCCATTGTGACTTTCTCTGGTCCTTTGTGGGTGATTCCAGTGAGCAGAAGGCTGAGGTCTCATGAGCTGGAATCACCATAGGATCACAGATACCAGGAACTTTATGTTAGGCAACACATTCCAATGCAGTTGGAGGCCCTTTCAGTGGGTGAGTTTGGACTGACCAGGCAAGAGTGCTGCCATTCCCTCTACTTGGAACCCAACTTCCTTCTCCATCTGCTCCTCTATCTTCTTACTACAACTCCTTTCTCTGATCTCCACTTAGATGTCCAACCTTTCCACTGGGAAGCTTCTCTGCCCCTCTAAGTCCAGGTCGACTGCCTTTCTCCCTTACTTGTCCCCACAATGCCCTCTACTGCCTTTTTCATCATATTTCTACTGGATCATGGCTTCTTTTCTCTCTGGATTCCCCTCTCAACTGCAAGCACAGTGAGGTCAGAGACGTTGTCTATGTTTCCCCAGCTTCCAGCACAGTGCCTAGCACACATTCTGTCCTCAGTGTGTGTGTCTGTGTGTGTGTCTGTGTATGTGCACATGTGTTAAACGCAAACCAAGACCTTCATTCAAATACTGACTCTGTCACTAACCTGGGCTCACCAACTGCCCATTTCCCCATCTTTTCTGTCCTCTCTATCCCCATTGCCAATTCTCAAGTTCAGGTTGTCATAATTGTTTACCTAGATTGTTTCTAGAAACTTCCTTTCAGCCTGTCCTCCCTTCTTCCAATGCTGCCCTTTGCTTGCTTTCATATAATTTTCATTAAAACAATGTTATCTCTAATTTTAAAAAAACCTTAGGATTGATATAAAATGTTCCAACTCCTTAGTCTAGCTTTCAAGGCTATTTACCATTTAATCTCCAAGTACCTTTCCAGCCACTTCTCCCATGAACTCTGACTCACCAGCATCAGACTATTTGCCATTTCCTGAGTGCCCCATCAGCTGTCACATCGCTGGGCTTTTAGTGCAACTCATTGCTGCCTAGGATGCCTCTCTCACTCCCTTTACTACCTGGAGAAATTCTCTAGGATCAGAGAGATCTTGTTCCTCCTCTTCCCCCGGCAATTACCACATTTTTATAAAGGTGACATTAATGTGTGCTTTCTTCATTCAACTGTAACTCCCTTAAGCAGGGACAAAATGTCTTTTCAGCTTTGTCGTTCCTGTGGGACTGGATGGAATGCCTACATGGTACCATAGAGAAATTGGTCAATGAAAGTTTGTAGGAGGAATAAATATCTACATGTAAGGGTCTAAATTGCTAATTTCATTTTGAAGTGCTCTCTCTCTCTCTTTGTCTCTATCTATCTATCTATCTATTTATCTATCTATCTATACATATGTATGTATTTCTAATCAAGGATATCCAGACACATTTACAATCCCACTTTCCCATATCAGGTGAGATTTACAAAGAAACTGCAGCTTAGAAGTAAGTTTCTCATGAGCTTAAATTGAAAGTCTGAATAAATATTCAATACATGAAACTACTTGAATAATTGTTCTCAACTTTGGCTGCCCAGTAGATTTCCTGGGGAATCTTTAAACCCTTGATACCCAGACTACATTTTGCATTTTCAAATTTGATTACCCCCTACCAAGTAAATCAAAATCTCTAGTGGTGGAACCTGGGCATCATTATTTTTAAAACTCCCCAGGAAACTAGAGTGTGCAGACAAAGTGGAAAACCAGGGCCTGAATAGAAGGCAGAAAGGAACCGGTGGAGAAACTGGCTTCTGTGACTAAAGCAGCTTGGAAAGAGCCCAGGTTGTTTGGTTGAATCATATTTCTTGGTTCCAAAAGCATTAGATGAGGTCATGGGGTGGGTTTCTAGTCCAATAGGACCTGTGTCTTTTTAAGAGGAGGAAGAGACATCAAGGACGCTCACATAGGGAAAAAGCCATGTGAGGACACAGTGAGAAGATGGTTGTCTGCTAACCAAGGAGAGAGTTCTCAGAGAAACCAAACCTATCAACACCTTGACCTTAGACTTCCAACTTCCAAAACTTGAAGTGAGAACTTCATTTCCATTGTTTAAACCATCCAGCCTGCCATATTTGTTATGGCAGCCCCAGCAGACTAACATGCTCCTTCATCCATTGGCATCAAGAGGTTTGCTCAGATAAGCCAGCTCTGCAGTGTGATCATGAAGTTGTTCAGACAGAATCTGAAAGTAGTCACTTGACTTCTCTCCTCTTGTCTATTCCTCAAAGTGGAGTCAAATTGGTCAAGTTTTCTGGGGTTGGGGTTTTATGGACCATGTTGAAGTAAAGCTAGCCCCATCTGACATTGGTGGAAGAGGCACAAGGCTGGTAAGAGGCACCTAGTTCGTGCAAGTGGGCTCAGCTTACCTGGTTACAATTGTATTTGCTCCCTGTTTACCCCAAATTACTGGACTCCATGAGCTACCCCTACATGATGTCACACTTCTGTGCTGAGAAGCCCAATTAGGAAACTCTTTGCCTCAGCATTTTCTGTCTTATCCCCTGATCCATTAACAGCATCCTCTTGACTCTGGAGGGCAGACCATTCTGTAACTCAATCCACTCCAGAGCACTTAATAAATTTTTGTTCATGGTGATGGACAGTGTGATGCAAACAAAGAGCTTTACAATCACACTGCCATGCTACTGACCCCTACCTCTCTCGCTTAGGGGTTGTGATAACTTGGGGCCACTGTTCTGAGCCTCAGTTTACTCATGTGCAAAATGAGAATGAAAGTAACTTTATGTGGTTGATATGAGGGTTAATGAAAAATTTATTTCAGAGTGTAGAATGATGTCTAGCATATTGTAGCTAACTAATATTCCCCTTTTCCTGTGATCTCTTGAATTTCAATATAATCTAGTTTTAGCTTATAATTTAATGTTGAGCACCAGCTAGCAATAAGAGATTTCCAGTGTTTTGGAGCTGAAACGTTCCTTATGTTTCATAGTCCAATCCCTCCACTTCACAAGGAAACCATTTTCCCAAGACTATGTAGCAAGTTGTGCTCAAGCTGAAACAAGATCCCAGTCCTCCTGACTCCAGTTCACCACTCTTTCTAGAACTCCTTCTGCCTGATAAAGCATGCAGTCACTGAATTTTCCTTCAGGTGGTAAAACCACATTGATTTCATTCCTTCTTCCCTGGACAATCTCTAGTTTACCCATGGATTCTCAGCTTCACTGTGCCTCATTCTTCAACAGTCCCAATGCAGACCATTGCATTGCCCTTTGCCTGTCCCTGAGTAGATGTGTCTATTAAGTTTGTCTCCTATGTCCCAGGGGTCAAAATGTGCTCATTGAAGGTGGCTGTCCCTAAACAGCAGGAGCCATACCTAACTGTTTTCAGAGACCTTCATTATTAAAAAAGTTTTGATTCTGTGACTCTGAATGAATGCAGTAGAAAAGAGTTCCCCATACCATACATGAAAGTCATTGTGTTAAACAGGAAGAAACTGAACTTGGAAAAAACTTCATGTTTTAATATTTACCTACAGCTCAAAATGATGGAGTGGTATATGAGAACCCCAAGATCCAGTTCTAGCCCTTTCAGTGTCATCTCTGCTCTTATTCTCACCTGTTTCCCAAACTGCTAACATATATACGTACATGCCATAGGAGAGAGAGCATTGCTCCTGCAAACTCCACATCCTTGTGCATGCTTTTCTCTTGCCTGAAATGCCCTTCCTATGTTTTCTACCTGGAAAACTTTCACTCATCGTCTCAGTCTGTTTGGGCTGCTATAACAAAATACCACAGACTGGGTGGCTTATAACCAAGCAAAATTGATTTTTCACAGTACTGGAGGCTGAGAATTCCAAGACGAAGGTGGTGGTTGCTGAGGGACCACTTTCTGGTTCAAAGTCAACACCTTCTCAATGTGTCCTCACATGAAGGAAGGGGCTGGGCACTCTCTGGAACCTCTTTCATAAAGGCACTAATCCCATTCCTGAGGGTTCCACCCTCATGACCTAAATACCTCCCAATATTCCCACCTACTAATACCATCACCTTTGTGGGTTAGGATACAACACATAAATTTGGAGGGGACACATTCAGAGCATAGCATTCATCTAACAAAAGTTACTTAGAATATCATCTTTTCAAGAGGGTCCTGATTCCCTACCTTTTTCCTTCTGTGCTAATTCCATACTTTGTGATTTTCTTTAAATATCATACTTGTCTCACAAAAGTGTAATTTTGGCTCTTGGCACTGGGCTATTATTTCCCAAAGTTGCTGTGGGAAATCATCCTGGGGGATAAAGTAGGAGGGTGGTTACTAGTCATTAAAAATTTGAGAAAGCCATGTTAAAGTTAAGCTAGTTACCTTACTGGAAGACTTTTCAAAGACTTTAATATGGTGACCTTGTATTGTGTATTTCCCTGAAGAATGACAGAGAATTCAACATTTTCTAAAACTTTTAGACACGGTACACTGTTTCAATGGTTCATCTCCAGGGACTAATGTTCTGTAAACACACTCAGGGAAATTTTGCACTAACCTGTAAGTCCCCTGAGAGAAGAGGCTGAGTTGAATGTATTTATCTCTTTCTGGAGCCCAGCACTGAGCCTGACGCTGAGAGAAATTTAATAAACATGTATGTATTGAGGTGAAAAAAGAGAATTACATTAGATGGCTAATTCTTTATCCCAACGCCAAGGGGAGAATCTGGAACTGGGTAGCAGGCAGAAAACTCTTCCCTCTTTCCAAGAATTGACTAATTCTCATCAGTACCAGACAAGATGCTCAAGCAACATTTACTCTCTGCTGCCACCCCCTCACTCTGACTCACAGCAGGTTCCCAGAGCCTCCCCAGGAGAAAAAAAAAAAAAGTGACATGTTTTGGCTGGAACTCAATGGCCAAGAATTTTGTCACCTGCCATAGTTTTGGGGGGAAAGCTGTTAATTTGACAATAGTTCTTGTTTTTTGTTCTCGCACAGACTGTCTGGGGTGGGAAGAACCTGGCCCCAGCAGAAGGAAGTGGGGCTTTTGCAAATAGTTTATAGCATGGATACTGTTCAGAGCCTGGCAGCTTTCACTTCACCATCTCTCAAAGTAACCCGAAGCAGATATGCTAAGAGACTCCAGCATTTTCGAATTGTACTCTTGGCTCAGAGGGCCAGCTGGAAGCCCTTGAACATGTCTGCAGGGTTAAAATTGGCAAACGTCCCCCTCAGAAGATGCTGAGTTCTCTGTTTCATTTGGCCAGGCTGCTGGGGATACTGGCTAAAGTGGAAGCTGCTCTGGATCGACTTGTCTAGTGGCTCCGGGTTTTGGCAAAGTCTCTGGAAGGATTTCTGAAATATTCTGGTTTCGGCAGAGGCCAAATTATCTTTCTGAAGTTTGTGCCCCCTTAATATCGAAATTCATGTACATTTCATGGGAAATTCAATCCATATGTTTGCAGGCTATTTATCCTTAATGTATTCAAATGCCATCTTGCAAGAGAAATTTGATTTCAAGAAAATATTTTGAGTTTTCGATAAACTCCCTTTCCTTGAGTCAAAATCAGTCTTTTTGTTCATTTCCCCAAATCTCCTCTGCAAAGGGCTCAGATTTGATTTTAAGTTCTTGGCCCTGTTATTTCCAGAACAAATGCTTTAAACTCAGCTGTATTCTAAACTCTTCCTCCTTCTCGCTCTCCATATTCACCACAGAGTCACCAGAATCAAGAGAAACCAAATGGATGTTGAAATGATGCTGGTGCTGAAGCAATGTGATTGTGGTCAGTGTTTTGTTTGGTTTCCTTCTGATTCAGAAAAATAACATTTCTCTTTATTTTTAGACTTCTTCATCAAAATGACATTGTTCCTTGAAAGCAAACAAAAGTTAAATTTGTATTTAGAATTGGTATTACATTTAAATGTTTCCTTCTGAGTTCATGGATTTCATTTTCAATAATCTGCAGTTACCACCATGAATCTACCATGTGTCTGTCACTCAGGAAGCCATGTGCATGAGATATGACCACTGGTGTGAACACACACGGTCAAGTTATGGACTTTCTGCAAAGCAGTCAGAAATGCCCGACCAGTGATGGGGGGACAGATCAGATCCAGATCTAGACTGATTTACAGAGAGCAAGATTCAGTTTCTTATCTGAAAGTTGAGATAAATGATAGCGGGGTTTAAATGAAATAATGTATAGTTTTGTGATCATTTTTTTTTCAAAAAAGAATTCTCAGAATAGTGTGAACAAAGTGATATACTGAAAAAAAATAATGTCTAATGTGGAGGCAAACCGCTACTACAAAAATTTATTTACACTTTCTGTTTTCTGGAAGAAAAGGGTTAACTTACGTTAACCATGGGAGTACTAAGGAGTGTGGAAGTAGTTGAAATTTTGGAGCTTGAAGAGACGATAGAGGTTATCCAGGTCGGTCACCATTCCTTCTTTGTACACATGGAGGAACAATCCAAAGAAGACAAAAACCTTGTGCAAAACTACAGAGCAAATAAGAGAGAGACCCAGGCCTAGAACCCAGGTCTCCTGACTCAGAGGCCAGAGTTCCTTCAGTGTCGCAAACTATATTCACCACAATCTCCGTCACCTTCTTCATCTCCAGATTTGGACAGTGGCCATTGTTTTCCGTAGTGCTAACCAGAAGTCATCCAGGAGCCTGTGGGTAAAGTAAGATCTACTAGTGAAGTTCTTTAGGAACAACAAAGCCATGAACAGGTGTAGACACAGTTTTTTCCTAGACCTTACCCATCAACTCAAGACATTAGGTAATTCATTCCATGGGAATTTTATCTACAAGGATTGGTTTTTTACTCAGTTATCCAGAAAATGAATGACAATAAATCCTCAAGGAGGTTTTAATGAAGCATCACTGCCTTCTCTTCAGGATGACTGTTTTTCAAATCAGGGTGGTGACTCTCTTGGGTTTGGGGCAGTACACCAATGTTTATGCAGAGCCAAGCCCAAACATGGTACCTCATCTGGAAAAGCCAATTCTACTGGAAATTTGGGGGGAAACATTCTTTTCTTAAAAAAGTAGAGACAGCTCTAGAGGAAAATACAACATTGCCTGAATTTAAATGAAACATGAAACTTGCAATTTTGTTTTTAAATGATAGCTTACATTTATTGAGCCCTTATACACAGGAACTGTGCTAAGAGCTTAATATACATTAACCCAGAGCAACCCTATGAGGAAGATAAAACCAGTGAAGCAGGCAAGAATTATAACTGAGAGAGGCAAAAGAAACTGCCCAAGCCACACAGCTCCTAAAGGTATCAGGATGCAAACACAAGAACACCAACCTCCAGAGCCTATAAATTTCACCCCTACGTTATAGCATCTCTCATTCTGATATTTACTGGGAAGGGCAGTTTTAGCCATGTCACCATAAAGCAAGAGAGAGATCACTCACTCTCTTCTGTTGGCTTAGAATACTCAGTGGAAAATTTTAAGAAGCCTTGGATTCTAGCTTCCCCTGTGGCTGGTGGTGGTTATATAACATGCGCATCAGTAAAAAGAAGGGAAAAAAAAAGCTGAATTGCAAATAGTCGTCTACTAACCTGGAAGGAATGTCTGAATGACTCCCACACCACACTGGTGCTAATTCAGTTGGGAGAGTTTTGTGGGTTTGCTGTGATTTTATTGAAATAAAGGGTTTGGCTATCATTGTTAGTAACTTGAGTGTGTCTTTTGATCCATGTAGAAATCGCTCAGCTAAATGACATTTACATGTTATTCTTAACTGCCTGTGGAATCAGATAATCCTTTCCCCAGAAGGATGTCAGCAGCCTCCTAATTTGTGAAGGAAGAGCATCCGGGAAGGAACAGGGTGTCATGCATGCCTGGAGGGAAGATGTCTGGGTTGATGATTCACATACTTTTATAGCGTCGGTTTTCACGGTCTTTGTTTTTAAAAAGCAATTTGGATGTATGTGAGCTTTATGATTTGCGTGTATTCTCAGGGATGCACTTGAGTCTATTTTCACCCACATAGACTCTAGGAATGTGATCCAGGGGATGGATGATCTGATTTGCTTCAGTGTCAGAGGGTGACCATGTGACTGAGCAGGGTGAAAACGCCCATTCCAATATGCTAGTCCCAAACTGTGCCAAGAATGAACAGACCAGGAAAAAATATTGTGTCATAAGCCCAGACCTTGAATTTTCACCAAAGGTCTCACCAAATGGTGTAAGGCTGAGTCTGAGGGCCAGAGCGTTCTGTGCAGGATGTGAAAGTTCACTGTGGAAGACTTCCAAAATTTATGACTCGTCTGAAGTCAGAGGAAAAGTACCATGCAGGCTCTGATTTGCTTAGTACTGGGGGATCTGTTTGTAAAAACAGAGGGAGAGATTCAGACTTTAAGAGCAGAGAATCTGACGCAGGTGTCCAAGGACGGCAGTGACGGCCACAGCAAAGAAGCAATCACAGTCGTCACAGAAGCCCTGGGGGTTTTCAGAGCATCCGTCTTTAGTGTTGACTTGGGTTCACTTGCTCTCCAGCACTCCTTCCTTACCCGGCATCTGACATCCCGTCGGTAACTGGCAATCCTGCCTTTTTTATTCCTCAGACCCAGTCTCTCCTCACTCCCCACCTGCACTCTTCAAAGGGGGAGGGGGATCATCATCTCTTCCTGGATAATTGGAATCATCTCTCCAAAGAGTCCCCTGTCTCCTTGTTACAAGTCTTGCCCACCAGGCCATCTGATACCAGGATTCCACAGCCATCATTCTCTTCTGCATTTTGGTTGTGTCTTTTCCCTGCTGATAAAGCATCCTGTGGCTTTGCATTACAATGGGGTAATGTCCAGATCCCTGAGTGGGACAAGCATAGCCCCCCTCCCCCATCAGTAATCCTTGCCCTTGCTACCCTTCCCACCATCACCTCCACACACCCTACACTTTGTTCCACCAACACTCTGGGCTTTCTCACCATTCTGTGCCTCTGCTACCAGTGTTCCCTTTGCCTGGAACATGGTCTGACATCTTACCCATGCCGCTCCCTCACTGCCAGGTGAAGACATCCATATCCTTTAAGTCCCAGCTATTATCACTGGCCCCGCTGAAGTCTCTTCTGGTTGCCTCATAGCCTTGACACACTCTTCTCTGTCAACCCAGACAATCCTGCTATACCACAGGATGTGACCAATCTTTGTACATCATAACGTTTATCCGACCGCTTCTCCTTCCAGACCACAAGACCCTCGAGGGCCAAGACCACATATTATTTGTCACTGTGTCCACAACGCAGCCCAGCCCCAAGGAAATTCTCAGCCAATCTTCATTGCAGTAGAGATTTAAATGAATTATTTCTCTTCCAAACCACATGCCTGGATTATGCAAAAGGTGAAGGGATCTATTTTTTTGTGGCCAGTGACATTTCAGTTTCCAAGGGGCAATGCTGGGGCATCAGTGCTCAGCCTTTCCATCCTGTCCCTTCCAGATGAAAGTTCCACAAGCAGGCACTTGGTACAGCCAGCCACCAACTCACTTTATATCCAGAAAAGCATCTGGACTCTTTGGGAACCGTCTGCCATTTGGGACAATTTGTATGGCTCCGCAAGCTCAATCCTACTGCATTTCAAAAGGCCAGGTTAAAACAACAACAACAAGCCAGACTTTTGTTAGCCTTCCTTGCCCTTTGGCTCTCCAAAATGTGTTTATTTGTGCTCCAATGCATATCTAAGGCTTAGGGTTTGAAAGAAGGAAAAAGCAGAATTATTTTCTCCTTGTCCTTCTGCTAGGTGGATAAGCAGATATTTAGAGGAGAGGTTCATTTATCCAACTTCTCAGAACAGCAGATTCCAACTTCAGGATACTATAACCGGGCAAAGGGAAAGACCTATCGACAAATTCACTTCTGTTAGTCGGGCTTATCCAAGATAGACAGGGAGCCCTATTTGCCTGAAGATCTGCTCAGCATTCTGAGAGAAGGATGAGGTAGCTTTGAGACTGATGGTTGAGAGCAAAAGAACAAAAGACTTCTGGAGAGAGCACCTGAGCAAGCAAGCAAGAACTCTGAGGTTAGTAACAACTTTCAGCTTTGCACAGGTGTGAAGAAACAGGTACTTCATTGGGCGGGTCCACAGGAACATCTTCTAATGCAGCTGTGAAAGAACATGGGCCGAGTTCTTTATTTCCAGAGGATGGTAAAAAATAGAAATGGTTAATGTTATGGACTGGATGCTTTCTTCATCCCAAAATTCATATGTTGAAGCCCTAACCCCCAATGCAATGGTATTTGGGATGGAGCCTTTGGGAGGTATATGGGGTTAGATTAGGTCGTCAGAGTGAGACCCTCATGATAAGAAGAGGAAGAGAGGGGCTTCCCTGGCAGTCCAGTGGTTAAGACTTCGCCTTCCAATGCAGGGGATGCGAGTTTGATCCCTGGTCAGGGAGCTAAGATCCCATATGCCTCGCGGCCAAAAAACCAAAACATAAAACAGAAGCAATATCGTAACAAATTTACTAAAGACTTTTAAGATGGTTCACATCCAAAAAAAAAGAAAAAAAAAGAAGAGGAAGAGAGAAGGACCCCCTTATCTGTCTCCACCTGCATGCACAGAGGAAAAGCCAGGTGACCACACAGCAGAAAGGTGGCTGTCTGTAAGCCAGGAAGCAGGTCCCACCAAGAGCTGGCACCTTGAGTCGGCCGGCAGCTTGATCTTGGACTTTCCAGCCTCCAGAACTGTGAGAAATAAATGTGTCCTTTAAGTCGCCCAGTCAATGGTATTTTGTTAACAGTCCAAGCTGACTAAGACAGCTGGGCTAACCTTTGGTACAGGATAAAGTACTGTAAACTTCAAGGCATATCATGACTTGGTGGAAAAAGCGTGGAGAGGATCTGTAAACCGACAAGAGATGGCTTCTCTCTCACCAGCCATGCGACCCTGAGAGACTCACTCATCGTCTCTGCACTTCAGATTCCTCTCTGTAAAGTGGGAGCAACATCCACCCTACTGGGACGTTGTGCTTGTTAAATGTGGTAGATTGGATGATGTCATGAAGAGATGTGTCATCAGGAAGAGAGAAGGGAAAGTAGAGGCCGCTGCTATTGCTTAAATCTGCAGACAGGGAAGTGAAAGACCCAGGACGTACCAGCCCGATCAGCGAAAATTCAAAAGCGATTAGAATCCCTATTACTGTCCTGTGTGGGGTTCTTGAGTCCAAGGACAATTTCATAGGTGTTTCCCGTACCCCCTCCCCCAGGCGGATGAAGTGAGAGTTGTGTGGGTTTCCTTCGGGGAAGGAATTTAAGCCCTGTCCCCATGACACTGGCGGAGGGTGAAGTCAGTCCTACTGCAAGGCCTCAATGGCTCCTTGTTTTGCCTTTTATTGAGATGAATGTAAAATGTAGACTGGATGTTTTCGTTAGAAAAAGAAACTTGAAGACTATATAATGCAAATGGGGATTCCATACATCTCCACTTCCTCCCTTCAGGAAGCTGGAGCAAACGGGGCTCCTGGAGCACAGGACTAAACAAAGAACTCCAGCATCCTGTCGTTCTGACTTGTGCAATTCCAATTTGAATCACGCCGCGAATGTAAAATGACTTCATTTTCCTGTGCCAGATCCCCTGAGGATCTGAGACTTGTTTACGCCTCTCTGAAATGAAGCTCAGCCTGGCCTGAGTGAAGGAAAACACTTCGATAGGCAGAAAGCTGCCGGAGCCAAAGCCAGAGCTATTCATGCTCTTTTGACAAAACTCATCCTCTCAGAACAAGGGGACTTCAGTCCCTCGGGTCCCAGCCTTGGCAGCGCAGTGAGAGCTGGTTTCATGTTGGGCTTTAGAAACCAGTGCTCCAGTAGAAAATCTGGGAACCCACAGTGCTCACTCTACCCAGAACTCTGCTCCTAGCACGGCCCTAAACCCAGCTCCCCCCCTCAACATTGCTCGTAAACGATGAGGTCAGAAGAAAGATCCCCTCACCGCACACACTCAGGGATGTTAAATCTCTTTAACAGTAAATGGTATCACTTTTTGGTTTACTGGATATTTAGCTCATCCTTGAAGAGCAAATAGTACCAAATAGAGCAAATCTTTACCAATAGGGATATTCATTGATTAGATATTTATTGATCTCGAACCATAGGGGATAACAGGCACCAAAGATACAGAGAAAAAAAACCAAACGTGATCCCTGACCTCCGGTTCCAAGTTTGAGAGGCCTCATGGTACAGGTGAACCAAGCAAGCCCTGCTTCTCCTACATGCTGCTTCCCCATCTACGGAATGATGTTCACGGTCTTTACCTTACGACAGACCCTGGGGGCATTACCTAAGAAAAGGGCTGCTGCGGACCCACACAAATGGCACTCACCTCCTCATACTGGCCCTATCCCTGTTTGGTTACATGTTTCTGTATCCCCGGCCTTCCCTTTCAGCCCCCTTGAGGAATTAACTGAAGACCCTGAACTTGAGCCCAGGAGTTCTCAGCCGGAGTGGAAGGCTTAGGTGGTTTACACTCCTCAGTGCTAATTAAACAAAGTTGGCCGATGGGGCAGGGTGTTACAGTGAGAATTCCGAAGCAGAAATAAAGACCCTGGATAAGTGGGTGTCCTTTAAAAAGAAAGAATTGTTTTGAAACACTTAAACTAAGCCGTTGAATTGCCCCACCCCAAGAATCTTTGAATGTAAATAGACTCGTGTTAATTTTCTACACAAAAGTCTTCCTGTAATTGCACAGAAAAAAACACAAGGTGAATTTACAGCGATCAGAAAGGCTGTGTGGAAGAGCAGCTCAGAAAAGAAATGACCCCAAGTCTTCAGAGATGGAATCGGAGGAGGTTTTGGAAGCAGCCAGGAGGATGTATTTAATCAGATTCGTGGTAAAAGTCAAGGCCCCTTCATCTCTAGCTCCTTCCACACCAACCTGTACTCACCACGGTGTGACTTTGAGGACTGGTGAATTCCATTTGCCTCTTATCATGCAGTTAGCTGAGATGTATTTCTCCAACTAATCCCTGTGCAAGAAATTTAAATGGAAAAGAAATGTGTTTGCAAATGACAGTGCTTCCTCATCTGACTGTTCCCAGGCCCATTCTGGCCGTAAGCTCCTCTGAGGCAGACAAAGCAGGGAGGCTGATATTGTAAATCTGTGGTGAGCATTTTCTGGATTGTGTGCGGTGGGGTGTGAGGGGGCCGGGAGTTGGGGGGGGGGGAAGTGGAGGAAGAGGTGGGGGGCTGTAGTGGAACTGGAGCAGGCCTGGGACCCAGATGCTCTGGACCCCAACCTCAAATCTGCACTTACTCTCTGGGGGACCTGGGCCCAGAGCACAGAGGTGTACTGGTTCCACCTGCATGCCAGTCTTACAGTAGTTTTGTAATTAGGGATTAGTAACTTCCTCTTGGAGATAAGAACATACAGGATCAGAGAGGTTAAGTAACTCTCTCAAAGTCACACAGAACTGACTCCAATGCCAAGCTCCTTCTACTGCAGACCCCTCATAAGGCCATGTCTTCTCTCAATCCCTAGGCTTCCCCAACAGAACGAGGAGAGGAGAGGACATGCCACCTCCGCTGTCTCTCCCAGCCTTAAAAGAAGCTAACTGTGAGGTTTTTCAATAATTCACACTAATATTTCTCTAGAAAGATGCAGAAGGGACATAAAATGATGATCAAGTGTTATCAAAACACAAAGAATTAATGTCAAATATATCCAAAGGGAAGAAGTTAGTAATTGAGAATTTTCACTTGAGACATTACAAATACAAACAGTGTAGTTCATAGTCTTTATTGGTCTAAGAGTAGACTAAGCATGGGTGCCTAGGGAAGGCAGAAACTAATGAAAGAAGAATGAAGTCATGGAACTTTGCTCTCAGGTCTATGTTCTGAAACTATCCCATTGCCCTGAAACACAGGGGGAAAAAAGTATGCATATATTAGGTATTTGAGCAGTTATTAAACCTAAACAGGGTTAATTAAGAGAAACAAAAGCACAGGTATTCCCTGGTGGTCCAGTAGTTAAAACTCTGCGCTTTCACTGCTGAGGGCCCAAGGACCTGGGTTCGATCCCTGGTCAGGGAACTAAGATCCCACAAACCATGTGGCCAAAAAAAAAAAAAGAAAAAAGTTAAAAAAGAGAGAAGGGGAAACATCTAGAAAGATGATCACTGCCTTTATTTAATCTGACATTTTACAGTTTATCAATAAAGTTCATGTCCAAAATCTCATGGGGATAACCATAATAGCCTCTTAAGATATGAAAGGTGATGATTATTATCTTCAACATATATAGAAAAGGATGCTCATTAAATCTGAGTGAGTTTTCCAAGTTCAAATGGCTTAGTTAACTCTAAAACTGAGGCATGTTGTTTCATTCTATTCTCTAATCTGTCCCCTGGTGTGTGTTATTATATATGACAAATAGTTGGCACCTCATACGCTGTTCAATGAATGCAATTCAAATTAGAAAATCTATCCTCATAAGGATGCTAAAATTTTTCTTGTCTTTATCCATATATCCAATAAACATCTCTCTGCCTGTTTCACTGGAATTGAAAGTTGAGGTTTCCTGGGAAGGCTGCCTTTACCTGAAATTATGCCATTAGAAATATTTAAGAAGTACTCTGTTTTCAACGCCCATAGAAGAGAGACTATGGTTGCCAACAGATGTGTTCAATAATGTTGCGGTAAATAAATTGGATAAGTCATCATAATTCAACAAGCATTTAATGAGCAACTGCTATGTGCTAAGCCTTTGTCAAGCCACAAGGAATGTCAAGGGAATGAAGCACAGTTGCTGTCATAGAGAGTTCACAGTCTAGGGTGCAAAACAGGCAATTATAAGACAGCACAAGGTATGATACTGCTAGAATGGTCATAAGGCCTTACAGAGCTAAGTAAGAAAGCAGAGAAGGGAATCCTAAGACTACATGGGGGAGACAAGGAGGTGTCAATGGGGAGTCTTTTTTTTTTTAACTTTTTATTTTATATTGGAGTACAGCTGATTAACAACGTTGTGTTAGGGACTTCCCTGGTGGCGCAGTGGTTAAGAATCCGCCTGCCAATGCAGGGGACACGGGTTCGAGTCCTGGTCCGGGAAGATCCCACATGCCGCAGAGCAACTAAGCCCATGCACCACAGCTACTGAGCCTGCGCTCTAGAGCCCACGAGCCACAACTACTGAGCCCATGCACCACAACTACTGAAGCCCGCACACCTAGAGCCAGTGCTCTGCAACAAGAGAAGCCACTGCAATGAGAAGCCTGTGTACCACAACGTAGAGTGGCCCCTGCTTGCCGAGACTAGAGAAAGCCCACGCACAGCAACAAAGGACCCAACACAGTTGAAAATAAATAAATAAAATTTATAATAAATAAATAAACAATGTTGTGTTCGTTTCAGGTGTACATCAAAGTGATTCAGTTATAATATACATGTATCTATTCTTTTTCAAATTCTTTTCCCATTTAGGTAGTTACATGATATTGAGCAGAGATCCTTGTTGGTTATCCACTTTAAATATGGCAGTGTGTACATGTCAATCCCAAACTCCCTAACTATCCTTCCCCTCCACCCATTCCCCCTGGTAACCATAAGTTCATTCTCTAAGTCTGTGAGTCAGTTTCTGTTTTGTGAATAAGTTCATTTGTATCATTTAGATTCCACATATAAGCAATATCTTACAATATTTCTCTTTCTCTATCTGACTTCAGTCAGTATGATAATCTCTAGGTCCATTCATGTTGCTGCAAATAGCATTATTTCATTCTTTTTTATGGCTGAGTAATATTGTGCCGGTGGGTAGTCTTGGTGTCAATATTGGAATGCTCTGTAGGACTTTGCCTTATTTAAAGTTTAAAGGGTCTTTGAGATCGATTTGGATCAAATCTCATATAATGAAAAAGTAAGTCAAACCAGAGCGGGGAACTGACATGCACAAGATCACATGGGGTTACTGTCAGTGGTAGAACACAGGCTTCCTGGGGCTAATACCAATTTTATTTCTCAGGCCCTGTAAGTATAAAGAAGGCTGTGAATGAATGATGTCTCCATTTCACCTTAGGTGGACAGTCCCCCTGACCTCACAAAGACCAGGTGAGGTGTGTATGCCCCTCATTATTCAGGATGGAGGAAAGCCACCCAACCACACAATGATGGGTCCAGGATTTGAACCTAGAACTGCATGTCTCCAAAGCTGACTCCTGTAGAGGTCAGTGAACAAATCCACCAGCTTGTAAATTGGAAGCTGGAGGTCACAGAAGAATCCCATCTCTTCCTTCTTTTTTTTACAAAAGGATGAAAGGACGTCCTAATTATGGACACATTATGCTGAGCTTAGAGTTGCTATCTTCTAGAGTTGTGAGGTCATGCACCATCCCACGAATCGACCAGACACTTGGACATGATTTGGCCTGGTTTACAGGCCATAGGACTCGAAGGAGGTGGCCATTCACAAATCCTATGGAGAATAATGGAAATGACTGTTGTGCTCTGGTCATCCAGAGCCATTAACAGCCCTTGGTCAATGATGATTTCATTACAGTCCTGCCTAAAGGAAGAGGATGTATGTGCTGACCTCTCCTGACTTCTCCATTCTCGGGCCCATGGGATTGTCTTTATTGGGTTGAGGTGGTGAGAACTGAGATATGCATCTCATCTGGGGTGATTTGTTTTGTATATTTTTCAAGATTCATGAAGCAGATTGTTAGAACAGATTTTTTTTATTTTCCTTTTTGTTATGTTTTAATACTATAGTGTATGTAATGGCATAGAAAGAACGGTTTGAAATCTGCTATGTTCTTCCTTGTTTTAAACCGCCTCTCATTTACACATATCTACATACGGCACTTGAGGCACTGACATAAGTAGGGACGCAGCATGAAATCTCAAGAAAGGGGGAGATCTCTCTTTGCAATGTGGCCAAATATCTTCACCAGGGCTTTCCTATTGACCAGGAAAATGGATGAATATGATCTTATCCTGATCCTTGTGCCCCGAATTCATGGCAAAAATTAAAGTTCTGTTTCACAGAAGTTAGGAATGTTCGGTAGATCATGCTTTCCTGCTACCATCCATGTTTATTCATTGTAATTTTATGTCATGGAAATCACCAAGGATGTGGGATGTGGTTATTAATTTATGTTTAGGCTCTTGAACTTGAGTCTCTCAGTCAATTCAACTGGAAAGATTTAAAAAAAAATTTTCTGAACATGTGTTAGGTGAAAACATGCTGTACAAGAACTATGGATAAATCTCTGACCTACAGAAGCTCACAGACTGGTGGACCCCAGAAGGGTGAAAAATTAAGCATATGTAAGATGCAGCAAACTAAAAGCCCATGGAATCATAAACCTTTCATATGAATGTGACTAGTTAGACCCCCAGATAGAAGGACAGAGTAAAGGCAGAACATGCCGTCAATCTCAGACTGATGATCAGTCCCCACTCGGAAGAAATTTTAATAAAATTATAGATCAAGGAAAAGGAGCCAGTGCCGTCTGCTGAAGACCAATGTCTTAGCTCTCCTCTTTCTCTCCAAGGCAGCTGAAGAATCGAGCAAAGACTCAAGCCATCACATCCAACCCTCCAGCCCATGTCTGATTCAACTACACCGTTACTGGCTATTATCCATCCTAGCTGCAACAGCCTCTATTCAGAGAGAATTAAGAGAAAAAGCAAAACAATATGAAAGCAATGCAAAAATTGTGTCAAAAGATGAAATGAAATAAAAAGAGAGACACAGATTATGAGTACTCTGGAAAAATGTATCCCCCCCCCCCAGGAATGGAGCCAATTTTAGATTTAGTGCTTTCTTTTTCAAGAAAATTAAAAGAATGTAAATGTTAAGAAGATCAGAGCAAAGAGAAGATGATGAAATGAATGATACATGGCGACAGCAATGATAAAGAAAATAAGGACACAAAAATAGAATACCATTGCAGAATTTTTAAAAGGGCATTAGTGTCTGATATGACACTACAGAAAACTAAGACAGTGACATAGAGAATAGAATGAGAAAAATTCCATAAAACAAGAAAAAGATAAAGAATAAAAAACGAATAGATATGGGTAATAAGCAATGGAGTCAACACTTGGGATAATTAATATTTCTAATATAGTAAAAAGAATGTCTTAAAGCAAAAAATTCAAATACATAAATGAAAAATTTCTGGAAATGAAAACCTGGATCTGAAATCCTAAAGGGTGTGGTATGTTCAAAGAAGAATTTGTGAGAATGACTCACATTGTGTTATATTTTGATGATAGTATTGAATCTCGGGGATAAAAGAATGATACTGACAAGTGTCCTGGCAAAGACATTTACCCACAAAACTGCAAAAAAATGGGTGGACTCAGAATTTACCAACAGTAGCATGAGATGATAGAAAACAATAACACAAAGGAAATAAAAGGAATCCAAATCGGAAAAGAAGAAGTAAAGCTGTCACTGTTTGCAGATGACATGATACTATACATACAGAATCCTAAAGATGCTACCAGAAAACTACTAGAGCTAATCAATGAATTTGGTAAAGTAGCAGGATACAAAATTAATGCACAGAAATCTCTGGCATTCCTATACACTAAGGATGAAAAATCTGAAAGTGAAATCAAGAAAACACTCCCATTTACCATTGCAACAAAAAGAATAAAATACCTAGGAATAAACCTACCTAAGGAGACAAAAGACCTGTATGCAGAAAATTATAAGACACTGATGAAAGAAATTAAAAATGATACAAATAAATGGAGAGATATACCATGTTCTTGGATTGGAAGAATCAACATTGTGAAAATGACTCTACTACCCAAAGCAATCTACAGATTCAATGCAATCCCTATGAAACTACCACTGGCATTTTTCACAGAACTAGAACAAAAAATCTCACAATTTGTATGGAAACACAAAAGACCCCGAATAGCCAAAGCAATCTTGAGAATGAAAAATGGAGCTGGAGGAATCAGCCTCCCTGACTTCAGACTATACTACAAA
The DNA here is from genome assembly GCF_039906515.1 of Pseudorca crassidens. Taxonomy (NCBI): domain Eukaryota; kingdom Metazoa; phylum Chordata; class Mammalia; order Artiodactyla; family Delphinidae; genus Pseudorca; species Pseudorca crassidens. Next base: position 83,200,684 of record NC_090309.1, read on the forward strand.
GCTACAGTAATCAAGACAGTATGGTACTGGCACAAAAACAGAGACATGGATCAATGGAACAGGATAGAAAGCCCAGAGATAAACCCACGCACATATGGTCACCTTATCTTTGACAAAGGAGACAGAAATGTACAGTGGAGAAAGGACAGCCTCTTCAATAAGTGGTGCTGGGAAAACTGGACAGCTACATGTAAAAGTATGAGATTAGATCACTCCCTAACACCATACACAAAAATAAGCTCAAAATGGATTAAAGACCTAAATGTAAGGCCAGAAACTATCAAACTCTTAGAGGAAAACATAGGCAGAACACTCTATGACATAAATCACAGCAAGATCCTTTTTGACCCACCTCCTAGAGAAATGGAAATAAAAACAAAAGTAAACAAATGGGACCTAATGAAACTTAAAAGCTTTTGTGCAGCAAAGGAAACCATAAAGAAGACCAAAAGACAACCCTCAGAATGGGAGAAAATATTTGCAAATGAAGCAACTGACAAAGGATTAATCTCCAAAATTTATAAGCAGCTCATGCAGCTTAATAACAAAAGAACAAACAACCCAATCCAAAAATGGGCAGAAGACCTAAATAGACATTTCTCCAAAGAAGATATACAGAGTGCCAACAAACACATGAAAGAATGCTCAACATCACTAATCATTAGAGAAATGCAAATCAAAACCACAATGAGATATCATCTCACACCAGTCAGAATGGCCATCATCAAAAAATCTAGAAACAATAAATGCTGGAGAGGGTGTGGAGAAAAGGGAACCCTCTTACATTGTTGGTGGGAATGTAAATTGATACAGCCACTGTGGAGAACAGTATGGAGGTTCCTTAAAAAACTACAAATAGAACTACCATATGACCCAGCAATCCCACTACTGGGCATATACCCTGAGAAAACCATAATTCAAAAAGAGTCATGTACCAAAATGTTCATTGCAGCTCTATTTACAATAGCCCAGAGATGGAAACAACCTAAGTGTCCATCATCGGATGAATGGATAAAGAAGATGTGGCACATGTATACAATGGAATATTACTCAGCCATAAAAAGAGACGAAATTGAGCTATTTGTAATGAGGTGGATAGACCTAGAGTCTGTCATACAGAGTGAAGTAAGTCAGAAAGAGAGAGACAAATACCGTATGCTAACACATATATATGGAATTTAAGAAAAAAAAAATGTCATGAAAAACCTAGGGGTGAAACAGGAATAAAGACACAGACTTACTAGAGAATGGACTTGAGGCTATGGGGAGGGGGAAGGGTAAACGGTGACAAAGCAATAAAGAGGCATGGACATGTATACACTACCAAACGTAAGGTAGATAGCTAGTGGGAAGCAGCCGCATAGCACAGGGAGATCAGCTCGGTGCTTTGTGACCGCCTGGAGGGGTGGGATAGGGAGGGTGGGAGGGAGGGTGACGCAAGCGGGAAGAGATATGGGAACATATGTATATATATAACTGATTCATTTTGTTGTGAATCTGAAACTAACATACCATTGTAAAGCAATTATGCTCCAATAAAGATGTTTAAAAAAAAAAAAAAAAAAAGAAAACAATAACACAATTGCCCATGAACTTTTGAATAAAATGAATGTGACCCTTGAATTCTGCATATAGCCATATTCTCAGAAACATAAGGATAAAGAAAAAACATTCATAATATACTCTTCTTGAAAAAAATCTATTTTAAGATGAATTCCACCCAGTGAAGAAATCTTATTTTTCAAGATAACAGATGTGGCAATTTTCACACAGATTACACAAAGGGTGAAAGAATCATTTGTGAACATTTAATCATTAGAAAGGAATTATGTCTAAAATTTCTAAGGCTCTTGATACATACTAGCTAAATTATTTTTTTTCAGATTTTTCTGATCATGTTCCCGCCAGCACAGCAAAATCTCTGCTCTGACTCAAATATAATTTTTTGCTAATACGCCCGCGTGAAAAACCTTTCTTATTTTTGGTGGTATTTTTGTTCTTATTAATCTGAAGGTAAGATTTACCTTCAATGTGTTTATTGGCCACCTTTCTGCTTTCTAAGGGATCATCTTATTCATCCCCTGCCTCTGGATAGGACTAGTCTACACCATCAAGCCTAGATAGGAGGGAAGAAAGGAGTGCCTCTCCAGACTTCGGGTTTCTCACAGCAGACACAACAGGGTGCCTGTGGGCTTATTAATATGGTCACTGTGATGCTCTCTCCCCAAACAGGAGAGCTAGGCTGGGCCAGCCCCCGCTGGCTGTGGCAATTTTCCTCACCACCCACAGACCATAGGTGGGTGATTCCCAAATCAAGTACAACACACAAGAGAAGCATGTCTACACAGCACAGCCCACTCAAAGGGCTCCCAGGAGGGTTGGGAAAAGAGAGAAGGACACAGTGGATGTGAATTGACATCCACATTTATTGGGGGTGACTTTTTTGCCTGCAGCAGAGTCTGTATGTGTCACCAGAATGCTCTACATACAGCCATATTCTCAGATATATAAAGATAAAGGGAAAATGTCACCAACAGCCTGTATGGACACTGTGGAAATATTTTCAGGGGAAGGTGGGTGGTCACCTCCTTTATTACTCACTCAAATATTTGAAATGCTTGTGTATTTCCAGGAGGGCTGGATCCGGAGAAGGCATCTAGCAGCCCATCTGGCACTCAGTGAAAGTTGCTTTCAGCCCCAAACAGCTGTTCTGATTTTGTGACACAGTCTATGAAGGAGATGCTGCATCTGGTACTGACCACAAATTATTGTCTCATCGTCAGAGTCAAGGCCATGCCAATATTGAAAATATGAAAAGCATCCTTAAATCGTTTTCATTTCCTTGTGTAATAATGACATGAAGGCAAAAGGGACTCCTAGCACTTTATGTCAGGTAGATGAATTCGTTTCATCCAACAATTTCTAACTTCTTTGAACGTCTAATTAGCTAAGCTAGAAGGATCCCAGAGAGTAAGTCCAACTTGTAAAAATATGGCTACGGGGGGGAGGGGGGAAGGGATAGTTAGGGAGTTTGGGATTGACATGTATGCACTGCTATATTTAAAATAGATAACCAACAAAGACCTACTGTATAGCACAGGGAACTCTCTCTGCCTGCTCAAGATTATGTAACAACCTAAATAGGAAAATGTATAATTGAATCACTTTGCTGTACACCTGAAACAATCACAACGATGTTAATCAACTACACTCCAGTATAAAATAAAAAGTTTTTTAAAAAGTTCCTATTTACAGGTGAGGAGACCCAGGACCAGAGTGGGAAGAAGGATGTCCACTGTCACACAGACAGCTGATGACAGTGCTGGGGCTAGAATTGTCACTTCTGATCACTGATGGAGCAGGCTTTTGTTAGCTGGTAATTTTGTGATGTTCCAGCAGAGCAATAAGACAATTTCATTCTCTGTGTGTTATTTTTAAGGTTATTTCTCAAGGTCAAGTGTGAGGACAAGGTCTATTTGCATTTGTGCCCTCAGTACCTGGCACAGGGCTGGGTGCAGAGTGGGTGTTCAGTGATGGTTTGGTGCCTTGAGTGAACTGCACGAGTAGCGGGGAGTCCTCCAGCAGCGCCGGGCTCAACTATGACCATGCTCTCCTCTTCCTGGTACGCACCCCTTCCCTGCACACTCTCTTTGTCTCTACAGCACCCACAGCACCACAAAACCACAGAGCAACAAGCAGTGTGTGTGTGGGGGGGTGACTGTGGAAGGGCAGACACATCAAGAGACCCCGGGTCTGTTTGTTTTTGTCTGGTGAAACTTGACAGCAGTTTAAATCTATTTGTCTTGAAAACCCTCAAAGATAAGACCAACAGTTTGAAGGAGGGGAATTAGTCATAGGCAAACATGTTTTCCCCATATTGCCCCAAGAAAAATACACCACCCCCCTTCAAAGTTCGCCAGTTTTGGTATCGCCTACTTTATGGAACATTAGGTCAGAACCCTGGGGTTCTGATTTCATCAGAAATTCTGCCATGAGAAATCACTGGGCTGCTCAGACCTCACCTGACCTTGGAGGACCCTTGAAATTTCCTTCGTATACATATGAAAATTGCAAATATTCCCCCCCACCACTTTCAGGATTGAAATGTTTCAGGAAAGAAGTGTTTGAATGACTACATTTACATCACGTTATTTTTTACAGCTCTGTTCAGTCTGCTATATAAATGAAAGTTCTTGACTGCATATATATATTAAAATAACAATTATAACGTAAGCCGCAGCCTTTATTTCTCATCTGATGAATATTTACTGCACACCTATTATGTGCAGGCGCTGGGGATGCAGTGATAAATTAGACACAGCACCCGCGCCTCACGGAGCAGGCACGAATGAGGCAATCCAAGCTATGACAGAGGTGACCCAGCAAGTCACATGCTTTGAGAAGGAAAGTGTAACTCAGACTGGGTGTCAGAAGGCTTCTCAGAAAATGTGGAGTCTGAATCGTGTCCAAAAGTATGAAAGGTTTCAGTTAAGTGAACAGACAATGCAGGAGCCTCTCAGTTTGATTATTTCAATAGGAATCATTTACAATCTTATAATCAGAGCATTTTAGATCTGGAACCCAGCATTTTACCTCTCAGGATGCTCCCAAGAGCCTACTTTCCCTCCTTGGAAATATACTAGACTCAACTTGTTCATATTTTTAAAGTTTCTTATACAGAAGCCTGCAATTCTGCCAAATGGGGGTGGCATATCTGTGACAGGACGTGAACAGAATGCAGGCATCCTGTCCTGAATCTCACACGTATAGAGAAAAGGACAGCAGCCATGCCACCCCTAATAACGCCACTCTGCCCCTCATGATAACTCCATGCTGGGAATGGGCTGGGAGCCTGATAAGATGCAGACGCTGTGACATCCACCCCAGCCTACTGTGCTCACTGCCCTCTCTGGCCACCATGATGTGCATATCGCTCCCTGGAGCTGTGCAGGGAACATCCTGCCAGACTGCACGAGACAGCCTGCTGTCACTAGTGAATGTAGCCATTCATAGCTTTGGTCTTGGTTATCAAGTTTGCATCCTAGTGACATCATTCGTTTCACAAATTTTTATTAGATTTTACTACGTGGTAGGCTAATCATGGAGGGTGTCAAGATGATCATGGCCATAAATGCGCTCTCTGCAACAGGTTGAAACACCAGTTGTGGCCACTCCATTTGAACCCCAGGAAAAGGAAGGCCCAGGCCTACCTGGGAATCATGTAACAACCTCCCAGTGGTCCAGGTAGATAAAGTCGCATGCAGAGGACCTCTGGACGCTCCCTCTTCCTGGTTGCCAATACTCAACCCGTTGCCAGCATCTAATGATTAAACATCTCCAGTATTTCTTGAGTCCCCTGCTCCATCTCCATCACCACCGCCCCGGTTCAGACCTTCACTGCCTGTCCCCGGGCCCACTGTTGCAACCTCCCTGACCCAGGCATCCAGACACAGCCCATCGGAAAAGTCGTCAACACATTACTCTTTTCTCCAGTACAGTGTGATTAAGGTAAACTCCCACTCAAACAACTGCAGCTGTCCCTTTGCTTAGCAAACAAAACACCACCCAAGGCCCTCCACGCACTGTCTACAATCTTGCCCTTCGGCCTCATTCCCCCCAACAGCTTTACATATCCTCCTTCTGCCAAACCCTGTTCTCTCTCTTCTTTGTATATATTCTCTCCCTAATTCCTTCAGCAGGGATGCAATTTACCATCTATTAAATCACCACCTTCTCTGCAAAACCTTCCTTCACTCCCTCCTTTGACTACTCAAGGGAATGTATTTGAAACACTTTTAGGATAATGATCACTTTCTGCCTTGTACTATGATCATCTATGCATCTCTATCTTATTTTATTATTAGACCCCGAGTCTTCCAAGCGTAGGATTTGTATTATTTTTCACTCTCCAGCGGCCTAAGCCTTTATTTGACCTAATTTGTAATTCGGTAAAAGGAAATGAATAAATGAGTGAATCTCTGGTTTTAATGGTTAGATAAAAATAAGTCCATCACAAACATCACCCTAGAGTCCCTGGAAGTGAGTGGTCAGGTTAGACCCTCTTCTAGCTGGGAAAGTGTCCCAGAATAGGGAAATGACGATCTAAATAGGAAGTACCTAATTGTTTCTGCCATGGAAGATTTTGCAAATGGATATAAAGCATGTGATAACAAAGAGCTAGAATAAGAAATACAGATACCACTCTCCAAGAAAACCATGAGGCTAGGAGCATAGAATGCGTGTATAGAATTCCTGTGTTACTCTTGATACCTGGGAAGAGCTTCCATATAGCACAGTGTAGACTGTAAACACCACCCCACCACTGACTGTTAGATTCGGAAACAACTGATGGTAATAAAAACAGCTAACATTTAATGATAACTCTTTATGTGCTCAGCATCTTCTGTGTGATTTACATTACTACTCATTTCCATTAAATCGGAAACAGAGAACTCAGTAATTTTCCTAAGATTTTGCTGGTCTTTGCAGTGAATGTAACAATACCTCTTCTCAGATTAGAATTAGAGAAATTTGCTCTTGCCTTTGGAACCATCACCGCCTCCTCTAATGGTCATTAATCCATACTGAATGGCCCCATAGAGAGGAAAGAGGAATTCTGAAACTCAAGTATACTAGTTCTTGGGCCCTACTTCAACCTGAGCATCTCTATTTTTATTTGTTTTATAATTTGGACTTCTGGCTAAAACTTCATTAGAAGAAAATATTTCACTACTTTAAAAAATAGTTTGGATAGACATCCACTGTATTAATGGATGTCTTACCTGTGTAAAGCAACATTGAAAAATATAATGTATGTTGATAATGCTTAGCACAGAGCTCAGAACATACAAAAGTGCTCAGTAAAAGTCATCTGTAGATATTGTCATCATTATTTCATCCACCATGACATTCACGACTCTTGTTTGTGTCTCCTGCGAGCTTAAGGTGACCATCTTCATTTAGCAAACGGGAAAAGCAAGGCATGGAGGTGTCAGTGCTCTATTTGTAAGGTCACAAAGCCAGGAAGGAGAGGAATGAAGTGTGATGGTTAATTTTACGTGTCAACTTTGACTGGGCCACGGGAGCCCCAATATTTGGTTAAGCATTATTTCTGAGTGTGTCTGAGGGTGTTTCTGGATGAGATGAACATTTGAATTGATAGTGAAGAAAATCACCCTCTCCAGCATGGGTGGGCTCATCCAATCCATTGAAGGCCTGAATAGAGCAGAAAAGGGAAGGGGGAATTCCTTATTTCAGACTGTCCACAAACAGGGTCATCAGTCTTCTCCTGACTTTGGATTCAGACTCCTAAACTGAAACTTGTACCATCAGCAGCCCTGGTTCTCAGGCTTTTGGACTCAGACCTGAAACTACAGCATGAGCTGTCTTGAGTCTTCAGTTTGCTGTGAGTGCAGATCTTGGATGATCTTGGATTTCTTGGTCTTCAGCTATAAGTATATGTATTCTATTTCTCTGGAAAATCCTGACTAATACGGCAGGTTTTCCATTGCATTTAGGATCAAGACCATGTTTTTCTTGGGTAACTCAAATCTCACCTCAGCCTCGACCGACTACATACATTTGCATCATTTCCCCCCACTCTTAGCTCTTTCCTTGATTGAAGACCATCAACCCTGCTGTTTACAGTGGCCCTTTCTTAAGGTATGACGGTTATGTAAATGACAAGTTAATTTCTCCACCACCACCCCCGCCCCCACCAAACCTCTAATATGGAACTTGTATGAGTTACCAACTCCCCTCTTTTCTCTTCAAGATTATCTTGATTCTATTTGTAAATACTATTGGGCTCTGATCCCTAAGCCCCATTCTGTACAACATACAGCAATAGTTTTTAAGCTATTTACTCTGAAAAAAGATAGTAAAGTAGAAATTTGCTATCTAATGTCTCTTTTCTGTTTTTTTTTTTAAAGACATCTGTATTATAGATTTTGTGCTAAAAAACTCCAGTGTAATAATGGTTACCATTCAGTCAACAAATATCTACTGAGCATCAGACAAGCAATCAGGAATTGAAGGTACAGTAATAAATGATATTCAGGCCTCGGTCTTAGGATTTCTTTGAGAAGAGAGACTTAACAAAAAAAAGGTTACATTAAAAAGAGATGAGTGCAGTTCTCCCCAAAGATCAAATGCATTACCTCTATTATTATAGTTGAATAATCTGTTTACATTGTTACACTACACTGCTGACCCTGGAGCATTCTGATTAAAAAGAGACTTTACTATGAAGATCTGAATGCAATTCTTCCAATTATTTTGTTTTGACTTTATTAGGGTTTTGTTCCTGCTGCTGTTCATTTATTACATGAAAGGAAAAATAAGGTAAGAAAAAAATCAACCTACAATTCCACATTTAGATTACATTCTTTATTTGCTAATTCCTTTCTTTGATCGTGTGGTCTGGACCAGAAGGACAGTTGCTTTGGGGCTGGGAAGCACAGCTACTCTTCTGTTTTTAATGATACAGAAAGAGTCAAAGAAAAGCTGGGAAGTTCTAGACAAAGTTCTACTCCTAATTTCAATCCTAATTCTCCCTCCAAACCAGATTAAGATTCAGAAGAATTTAGACGAAAATGGTACCTGAGAGTTCATCTCTTCCTATCCCTCCTTTTACAGATAAAGGTGACTGATGCTCAGAGAAGGGGACAGCAATAGGGTACAGAAGGGGATACAGCAATGTTGGCCTGGGAATGCTGGAGAGGAAAAGTTATGTCTTCCTTTCTCATGTCCTCTGTCCAAAGAAAAACAATAAAAATGATAGGGAGAATTTAGGAGTAATGGGTATATATATTCCAAAAGCAATCATACTAAAAGATTTTGAGTGCTTCACTTGAAGGATGAAAATTGATGGATGAAGTCAACTAAATCATGAACAAAATGGATTATGCAAATTTGAACTTACTACTTCTTATTTTTATGTCTCCTGACCAGAGTACACTTATTCCAGGTCTAGATATTCAACCGCCTACTTGTCATTTCCATGTGTAGGCTTCACACACAGGTCCCAGTCTTAGTCATTATTGCCATACCCCACCACCAGCAGACCAGATCTCTCTCGGGGGATGGAAACATTATTTGGCCAATGGTCAAGCCAGAAATCTACAAGTCCTCCTGGCCCCTTTCTCCACATTCTCACTCATCAGTCCAGTGCCCCTATACTGACCTGTCTGTGTTCAAAGTGAGAATTCAGAGATCATATTGTGAGTTAGAATCAGAGAAATAGTTCACAGCTGTGTTGCTGTATCTCAGGACAGACCACCTGCTACCAGTTCACACCACTCCTTTTCACTTGTTCCACTTGTGACAACGTCTCCTGTCAAGCAATTCTACTGTGCATCTAACCGAGGTCCATCCCGTTGCGTTTAGAGTCATTTGGTCTTGTCATTTCTTAATTTAGTGAAGCAGGGATATGGGAGACTAAAAGTGAAAATGCTAGGCCATGAGGTTACAGAAAAAAGTAATATGAGTACTAAGCTGTTCAAAGGTTCATAAACCTTGGGGACCCACTCATAAATAACTGTGATCTGAGAGTTTTCCTGAGTAAGTTAGGAGCCAAATGATGGGAAGTAGTGAGAACAAAATGGGGGAAATATCCATTTTTACTGAGTTCCAGGGTGGATTTCAGAGAGGAAGAAACATAAGGTTTTAACCTTAAATTGCTGTAAAAATTTCAAAATTTGTCTTGAGCATGAAAATAGTATTGGGGAAAATAACACCCAGGACAGGTTTAAACAATCAGTAATTTTTGCCTAATCATATGCTGCTTCTGAGAAGTCCTTTCCTCTTTCTCATCTTGCTTCGTTAAGACATCTCAGGTGTCATGTCTTCTAGAAGGCTGGACAAGTTTGCCCACTCCTATCCAGGTTAAGTTCCCTTCCTTTATGCTTCCATTTCAACCAATATTTACCTTGGTTATCACACTCTTGGTTGCTACCTGATCACCAGTCCATCTCCCCCAGTGCACTGTGAGTTCTTTGGCAACAAAAATCAAGTCTTATCCTTGGGTCACAAATGTCAAGCACAAGTTTTGATTTCAAATAGGAGAAGGTCTGTTTTTACTAAATACCTGAATGCATGAAGAAATAAAGAAGTAAGTGCTATAGCTAGATACAAACTTCTTTGGGTTGAGGACAGCAAAGAAGAGAGGAACTTTGCAAAAGCAGTAAGAAAGCAAGGGTAGAAAATTAGGTTAAGAAGGACAAAATGGTTAATTATATATCATAAATATTTATTGTGTCTATTTATATATAAATGCTAATTATATATTTATTATAAATATTGTATTTACATGTCTTATACATAATGTATATAATATATATATAATTTAAATCAATGGATAATCTTAAAAGATACTAAGGAAAAAACGCAGAGACCAAGTGCCAGATGGAATCAGAATCCAGAGATAAGAACTAAAGCATCAGCTTCCTTGGGGATATCTGTGATCCTCCAGGAAAGAGCACATCCATCTTAACCAGGCTCAAGGGAACAGAAAGTAATGCCTAGGGCCTGCACAAGGAAAGTAGCTGGATGGGAAACTCCTGCATGAAGCCAGGATAACAAAGACCTATATCCGTAATTAAAAAAAAAAAAAAGTAGCGTAGAAAAATATCCCTCAGAAAGAAAGTGCAAAGAAACTATTCACCTTTAGTTTTGGATACTGTGAGGAGTAAGGGGGATACTTCCAGGAAGTTACTAACCATCAGTTAGACCTCAGGTATCTTTGGGGTCTGAAGTCCTGTGTATTCTAAAAAGGTCTAGACCAAGAATTTTATATTATTATTTAAGGTAGTCGTCTTAGGTGCCCCACAGAGGTAAAAGCAGATGTTTCCTGAAATAATTTGGGAACTCAAGCCAGGCTTGAAATAATTTGAATAGATAATATTTCAGGGAAAACTAAAACCACAGGGACAAAACATGCACACACAAGGGAACTGGACACCATGATGAAAGTCAGCCAAAGCAGCAAAGAGTGCATTAAATTCTGCAAAGAATTTAGACACTAAAATTCACATGAGTATAAATATTTACATTTACAGTATTAATATTACATTATATATGGTGAAAGAAGAAATCCAAAGAAGGATTAAGAGCTTATAAAAAATGATCAGGTAGATTTGAAAAGTAACCAAATAAATGTTCTAGAAATCAAGAGTATAAAAATTCAAAGTGAGTTGGCCACTGGATTAAACAAGCCAAAGACTGACCTATCTGAATTATCCAACATGCAATCAATTTAATTAGGCTAATTAATAAGAAAATGTAGACTATTTAATTTCCATATCAGTAGAAAAGATGGAATGAGAAAAAATACCTAATCTAGAAATAATGTTTAATCTAGCCAAAAGAAGGAAAGAAATAAAACAGAAAATAAACAGAATTTACAAAATAACTTGAAACTTATATCAATAACATGTAAATATAAAAATTATTAGAGAATAATAATAAAACACAAATATATTCCCAACGAATCCTACCTGAGACACAAATATATAGAAATATTTCTAGGTAGAAAATATGTCTTTTAAAATAATAAAGCAAGAAAACTAGGCTGAGTCCAGACTGTGGAGGCCGCTGAAGTCGTTCGTGCTGCAATTTTTATGCTTGGTAATTTTCCCCCAAAGGGAAATGTTCTTATGGCTTAGAGCCCTGTGTGCCTAGTGGTCTGTTTTTCTTCACAAACAGCTTAGCACGAGGCCTCAGGTTCTTTTACCACTATTACAGCTGACCTCACACCATCTTGAAATGCATTAGATGCTTCATTTCCTCGCTGCAGAAATGTCACAGACTCCCTCCTTCCTTGCCTCCCCGCTTCCTTGCCTCCCCGTACAGATGTCTGTAGCCATGGCTTCTTTTACTATCTTGTCTCCCGGGAGACAAACACTGTTTGTGTTGATCAACTGTTTTACCAAGACCCCAAATTTTCCAGCACAGTGCTGAGATCTCGCTTTAGAGTCAGTCCCCAGTGATTGCCCGAGTCCCAGCTCTGTCTAAGGGCATGGCCTTAGATCCCAAGATCAATGCTCTGATTTTGCCTCTGCCTTTTATTATTCTTGAACTTCCTGAATTGTCGATTTCTGGGGAAGCAACAAGTATCAGTGGCTTTGTCTCATCAACCCCCCTCAAAAACCCTGTGAAGTATAGCATTATTTTTATTCTCCATTGTCCAGGTTAGACACTGAGATTTAGTGAGGTAAGCCATTTTTCTAAGCTTACACAGAAAGGGAATGATGGAGCTGAAATCGGAACCTGGACTTCCGCAGACAAGTCTTATGTCCCTGCTCTTGCACTGAGATACTCTGTCTGCCCACATTGATGCTGGGAAAACCAAATAAAATGCATTCAGATATTATGCTGAATTCATCAAGCACTAGACAAATATCTGTGACTAATCGTCATCATCCCCAAATCTTGTTCGCTACTGATATGAATTCTGCCTAGGCAACATTAACCTACAAACGAATATAGATGCTCCGACGCAAGGAGGGTGTTGCAGTAAGTCCTTCCTTCCCCCAACACTGGCATCCTCCGAAGGCTGACGTCGACAAGACGGCAAGTCCGTTGTCTAGGGCTCTATTCAAATGCAGGGAACCAGGGAGGGAGCCACCCTTTAAACATCTTCAGCCATTTCAACGTCCCAGGGTTGCCTATTGAGATGATTGCCAACAATACTTTGATGGGGGAGAGCAAGGAAAACCTACGTTCTTGAGGCATTTGTTGGGGGTACTGCCAACAGAAATGGGAAAAGAGAAGAGTGTGGGTCTTGGAAGCCTGAGATGGGCTCACTTCCTTCACATGGGTATGGTACCCCTCTCTGCAGCCGCATGAGTAGGGCGTCTTGCCTGCTTCTTCTCCAGCAGAACCCGTTGGACGAGGGTTTAATTCAATAATTATCTTACCCCGACTTGGTGAGCTTTATCTCCTGAGTGTTAGAAATAAAAGTACAGTCAGATCAGTTGATTTGAAAGAGAAAAGAAGATTGATTTGATTGTTTTAGGATTGCTTCACAAATAGTAATATTTATCAGAAGTGTATACTTAAGCCAGACATTATCTCGTGTAATCATTTATTCATTTAATCTTCACAGTAACCTCCCACTAGGTAGATGCTATTGCTATCTCCCTTTTGTAGAGGAGGAAACAAAAGCTCAGAAAAGTGATACGACTGTCCCAAGGTCAAGGGTCAAACCTAAGGTTGCCTAATCCAGGACCACCTATGGTCTTTACTGTTGTGCTATAATGTGAAGCATAAGCTGGTCGTTTTCCAGAGACAAATCCTCCTCCAGGTAGGTAGTGGTTTCCTAGGTTCTCCAATGACTCCTCTGTCAGTACTACGAGGGCACAAAGGAGTCAGCGCTTGCCTTGCCACTCTGGGGGGACTTGTTCAAGATTGGTCTCTATGAGCTGGACACCTTCCAGACCCTCTGCAGAGTGACTCTGAGCTGTTTGTTTATTTTTCTATGAGGAATGACACTGAAATTGGCTAGAAACCTGAATCATGTCATAAATGAAAGAAAGCCTAATATGGGCTGTAGGTACAAACTTTTAGATGGTTTACAAACGGAGAATAAATAACAAAAGTGAAGAAAGGGGAATATAGAAAAAAGTACCTTGCTTAATTGGCAGAGAAACACAGCAGATGAGCAACAGGAAATGCTGGAAGGTGAGGTTAAATGCTAAAGAGGGAGCATCTTAGGAAAGATCTTTATCATAGGGAACTTGCTTCCTTTCATTCTGGGTTCTGAAAACTAAAATAAGTCGTCTTGGTTCCAAAAGACCTATTTCCTTAAAGGGCAAAGAGCAAATATATTAAAGTGTTTTTCGTGCTTTTGGCAAGTGATCTAAAGGGAAAATTCTGCTCCTTTCGGGTTGATATGTGCATACATATCCTCTGGCATCAGAAAAATCGCTCCACTGAGTCAAGAGTCCGATTTGACTTCTCGGAGCATCAGTTTCCTAATTTAAAATTAATGTAATGCCTTCATGTGGTTGTTGTGAAGAGGAAATGAGATAATATATAGTAAAGAAAAACTGTAAAGAATGCTTTGCTCTAAAAAGGATTGGTTACCACAAAATCCCCCTCCCTCCCTTTGGCCCAAGAACTAAATACAGAGAGTCCAGAACAAGTGTGGCAGTTAGGTGTTGACATGATTTAACTATTTTAAAGACTATGTCTTAAGTATTGACATGATTTAAATTTTTTTAAGACTATGTCTTAAGCATTTCGGATTGTCAGTCTGATGTGCAGATATCTGCCCAAGTAATCCTAGGCAAATACCATTTGTTGAAAGATTTCTGGTTGGTCTTTTGGAAGCAAGGAGCCTGAGTCAGAGAAGGTGGGAATTCCTCCTTATCCTTCTTCCTCAGGGGGAAAAAAAAAATTACTATCTGGAAGGCCGGGTCTCCTGAAGGAGGTGGTGAAAGCCATAATTCAGGCATCACATCCACGGTCAGACACATAATCTGTGGTGCCCAGTGCAAAATGCTATCTCAGGGTCTGTAGTACAAAAAGCAGGATGGAAGAAGAACAGGTGACGGGACTAAAATATAAAACTTTTCCTTTAAAAATATTTTATTACTTGTAAGCCATAATAAAGATATTAGTGATACATGACTATTGACACAAACTTACAAACTGCAAAAAATAATATTTTAGTGTCACAATTTTATATAAGACAATACATAATACTTTATTCATGTGATGTCTTCATTGACCAAAACAGTTTTATGTCTTGCTTTTCCGAAAATTCATTTCTTAGGTCATCAAAATTTATACTTTTCGTGACTTTATTTGCAATCTATATCAATGAAAGTGTCATCAGTCACTCTTGGCAAAGGCAAAATCACAGACATTGCTTGATAATTTTTATTTTTCAGAAGGATCTTTCTGCTGATGCAACGGTTACTAGAGCTATTAGAAGGATTTTATAGGTTGTGACAATACTGATAAGTTATTTCAAATGATAAATTATAGTATATCTAGAGCTAATGATTCTTACATGATTTTTCTAAAGAGATTTAACTCTTCACACAGTCAGTTTTCACTAATCATCAGAAAAATGCAAACCAAAACCACAATGAGATATCACCTCATGTGTTAGGATGGCAATTATCAAAAAGACGGAAGATAACAAATGTTGACAAGGATGTGGAGAAAAAGAAACTTTTGGTGGGAATGTAAATTGGTACAACAATTATGGAAAACAGTATGGCAGTTCCTCAAAAAATTAAAAATAGAGCTACCATATGATCTAGCAATCCTACTTCTGAGAATATATCCAAAAGAAATCAAGTCAGTATCTCCAAGGGATATCTGCATTCCCATGTTTATTGCAGCATTATTCACAGTTGCCAAGCTATGGCAACCACCTAAATGGCCATCGATAGATGACTGAAGGAAGAAAATATTAAATATATGTATATATGATGCATATATATAAGTGATATATATAGGATGTGTATATATATGTGATATATAAATATATACACACACAATGGGATGTTATTCAGCCTTAAAAAGGAGAAAACCTTGTCGTTTGCAACAACATGGATGAATCTAGATGACCTTACGCAAAGTGAAATAATTCAAGCACAGGAAGACAGGTACTGTATGATTTCACTTGTACATGGAATTCAAAGCAGCCAAACTCAGAGAAGCAGAGAGGAGAATGGCAGTTGCCAGGGGCCGTGTGGGGAAAGAGGAAATGAAGAGACACTGGTCAAAGGGCGCAAAGTTGCAGTTTTGCAAAGTGAATAAACTCTGGAGACTTAATGCATACCATGGGATGAGAGTTAACATCATTGTACTGCATACTTGAAATCTGCTAAGAGGCCAGACCCTAAATTACGTCTACACACACACACACACACACACACACACACACATAATGGTAACTATGTGGACATGATGGGTAATTTATTTAGTTTGTAGTGATCTTTTCATAATGTCTACTTATTTCAAAACAGCAAGTTCTATACCTTAAGTATATATAATTTTTATATATCAAAGATATCTCAATAAAGTTGTCAAATAAAAATGAGATAAGATCTTTAAGTTTAAACAATATAGGAGTATTACTTCTATATGGAGAGATTGTTTATTTTAAAAAAAGTATTGTTGGTCATTTCAATGACTTTATAAAATGGGAGAGTAAACAAGAGGATGACCACCAACTCATCCAAGTCTGCCCAAGACCATTCAGGTTTAGTCCTGCACCCTGGGAAACTGCTCAGCTCTGGGCACACTGTGTTACCTGGTGAGCTTAGCAAACAGCGTAAGGGCTCCACCTGGGCAGCTCTTCTGATGTATCTCAAAGACATTTTTCTAGTGCAATCTTGTTATAATAAAGCACAATTCTGTTGGGCTTTTTTAAATGAATTTAATTTAAAATATAAGATCATACAATGGCTTTTGGATGTTTCCTCTGACTTTCCTACAGCTTATGGGGGTCATTCAAGAAACCGAAAATGGCTTGATGATTTGTATATGACTTAAAACATCTGTCCATGCATTGTATCACTGTATCTCTAATTATAATGAAAATCAGTTTTAAATGTGTCTTGCTTATCAATACTTAGTTCATGTGAAGCATACTACAACAATAGTGTTCTTTCACATCAAAGATAATAATCATTAAAATTAGTTTCTATGTCTAGGCCTGTGGAGATTTGCTCGGCTATGTTGCTACTGTTTTCAAAACCGGAGATTCTGAAGTCTTTAAGGAATTCTAATAACTGCCTTGTAGGTTCTATTGCAGTGTCGATGTATACACTTTTTCAATTGAAATGAAATTCACATAACATATAATTATCTGAAACTGCACAATTCAGTGGCCTTTGGTGTATTCATAACATTGTAATACACCAATGTAACCACTTGCCTTTGGTTTCAATGTAATACACCAATGTAACCACTTGCCTTTGGTTTCAAAACCTTTTGATCACCGGAGAAGGACACCCCATACCCATTAAGCATTCATTCTCTGTTCCCCACCCCCTACCCTGGAAACCATCAATCTGCTTTCTATCTCTGTGAATTTACCTATTGTGGATATTTCATATAAAAGAAATCACACAATACATGACATTTTGTGTCTGGCTTCTTTCACTTAGTGTAACGTTTCCTAATTTCATCCAAGTTATAGCACGTATTAGCACTTCATTCTTTTTTAGGGCTGAGTAATTGTATGTGTAGACCACCATTTGTTTATCCATTCACCCACTGATGGACATTTGGGTGGCGTCCACCTTTTCACTGTTGTGAATAATGCTGCTATGCACATTCCTAAAAAAGTACTTATTTGAGTACCTGTTTCCAATTCTTCTGAGTATGTATCTAGTGGTAGAATTGCTGGTTCATACAGTAATTCCTTGTTTAATTTTTTGAGGAACCACTAAACTGTTTTCCACAGTGGCTGCATTGTACCATTTTACTGTTCCCCAGCAAGTTACAAGCGTTCCTATTTCCCCACATTCTTGTCAACACTTATTTTCCATTTGGTTTTTTTTTTTTTTAAACAGCTATCCCAGTGGGTATGAAGCGTTCCTCATTGTGGTTTCAATTTACATTTCCTTAATGACAATGCTCTTGGACATCTTTTCATGTTCTTGTTGAACATTTGTGTGTCTTCTTTGGAGAAATGCTATTCAAGTCTGAATCCCTGGTGAATAAGACTTCTATTTTCAGCAGCGGTGGAACAGGTGATTTGAACCAACTCTCCCACCAACCTGAAAATATGAAAACACCCCAAAATGATGAGATGATAATGTACATGAAGACTCACTATAGTAAAGATGGAAAGAAATCACCACACTTAAACCAAAATTATCTACACATTTGATTCAAGTCCAGCAAAACTCCCATTCTTTTTTTTTTTCTTTGAAATTGAGAAATCAATTTTTAGATGATCTGTTCTACTTCTTTCTGGAGCGTCTTCATTTCCTGAAACCTCTGAACTTGTCTCTCAAGGACTCAGCTCAGGTGTCACTGCCACACAAGGTGGTTTTAGGAGCTTGTGCTCTGAGTGTTCCTGCCATTTGTACGTAATTCCACCAGGGCACCTACTTCCTCTCTGTACCATTGGCATTGGCTAAGTACTCCGTCTCTACGTTTGACAGTGGGCTGTCTCCACCTGCCCAACCGGCACCGTGCTTTCACATAGCAGATGCTAAATAATTACCAAAAGGGTCAACAAATGAACTAGGGAATGCGACAAAAGTACATTGATGTGTCTTTATGCCCTCTGGACACAGAAATGAAGAGGAGCGATTTTCTGCCACCAGGTTAACAGTCTCACCCCTTTTATAAATTTTAGTTGGCTAAATTCACACCTAGATGTCTATCTTCCATCTATTCATCCATCCAACAAGTATTTGTTAACCTGCTATGTTCCACGTGTGTTACTAGATTGAACCATGTGAAACTGCTGATATTAGACAATTTCTAACCATTTTCGTATGGTTCAACTTCCCATAACCACTGTAGGGGGAAACTGTCTCTCTGGTCATAGCCTAGAGGGAAATAAAAAAGTTCTGATACATAGTGAGTACTCCTAAAACGATTCTCTTTTAAAAGTTATATCAAATAAAATGCCAACAGCTCTTGAATCAGTAAAATGTTTGCCTTGTGTTCATCTGTAATCAATTAGTTTGTAAATGGTAGTTATTGAAAAGCCAGTTTTATCCAAGGAAGATAATGGAAATCAACAATATCTATAAACCAGTGGAGAAAACATCTGCTCAGGCTTGCCTGCTGAAAAAGAGAATGGGAGTATATTTTAAAACTAAAATATTCTGAGAATAATACTTTATGGAAGACATAATGAGTACTGACAACATGACAGATGTTTTCTGTTGACCAAGAGCAGACCCTGTCTCTGCTTAATGAATCTGCAGTTCAAGTTCTACAGACATTGCAGAGAGATGATAAAAATACACCGGAGGGAAGGTGGATGCCTGTGATGAGGCAATCCCAAATGGTTTGTATCACAAATGGGTCTGCAGGAACCTCAGGGATGGTTTCTGTATAAAGACAACAGAAATGAACTTAAAAATGTGTTTCTTTTGTTAAAATCATACCATAATAGCTCTCTGAATTTCCTTCCAGCCTACTGCCTCATGGACACAGCTGGAAGCCTTAGAAACAGGTCTGTGTGCCCTCTTTTTATCCCCTTCATTCCCCATCTGAGTGCTATGAAAACTGAATTAGGGCTTTAAAAAGGCTGTTTTTCTTCCAGCCTAAGTAGGAGGTGAAGCAAGCCAGGTAACTATATGTATTTAAGGACCTGGGAGGAATTAGGGGAACAGAGCTTCCACGGGTAAAGACTGAGGTGGAACCAACATGGGTCTGGGCACATACAAACACTCAGTCAACTATTTTAGGACTGAAATAACGGAATTAGAAAGTCCTGAGTTTACGTCACGGTGTCGTAATAAAAGCAAATTGTGTAGAATCAGAGTCCTAAGTTCAAATTCTTGTTCTGTCGCTCCATCATTTTATGGCCTGTATCTCACTGGGCTTTAGCTTCTTTATTGAAAAAGGTGGAGAATAATGCCTACCACACCTGGTGGTGAATGTTAGTAAGATAACTGTCTTTGAAACGTTCAAGCACGATGCACCCCATGCAGTACTTGAATGAATTCGCAGTGTCAATGAATGTGAGCTGAATTCAAATTTACCCAAAGTAAATCCACATCCCCCTGGAATAACTATTCCTCTGCTCAGCAGCCTTTGTTCACTCACTCCTTGAAATTCAGTGAGTGAGTGAACAGGAGTGACAATTACAAAGAGGAAAATTCATCTGACTTGGATATGAACTGTTTCATGAGTGTAAAGGGTCTATTAGTCCCACACTACAATCTTTTGTGGGCAGAAGGATTGCCTGGTGATCTAAAAGTGCTTAAAATTACTCCTCAATTACATCCATATTATTAGGCTCTTATCATGAAACTCTTCAAGATCACACAGAGTAATTGAAGCGTACACGATCCTAACGCCTGGTGCATGTGTAATATGAACATTTAACTCTCACTTGCCTTATACTTTTTTTCCATCACATAAAGTTCCACTCTTGACCTAGATGAGCAAGTAACAAAACCTCTCTAAGCCCCACTTTTTTTCATCTTAAAATAGGTACAATGATAGAATTATAAGGAATAACTAGGATAAAATATATAAAATCCTTCAAGTGTTTGGGACAAGTTCAATACTCAATAATGGTAGCTACTGTCATTGTGATGTTGAAGGTAAGTAAATCTAGAAACAAATTCTTACTTCTTAATTATTAGCTCTGTGATGCTGGGTAAATCAAACTTGCTAAGCCCTCGTTTCCCCATCTGTTAAGTGGGATTAATGACACTAACCCTATAACATTGTTATAAAGACTATAGAACATAAAGCCCCTTGCCTTCACGGACTTCATGGATCTTTTTTTTTTTTCCTTCTGTAGTCCCCTTTGTCAGGTGCTCTGAGTTAATCACCCTCAGGACATCCTTGAGAAGGTGACTCAGCAAAGGGAACTTCTTGAAGACCCCAAGGTCACAATCTGAGTTCAGATAAGGATAAAACATTTTCCACAACAATAGCAGAGTCCCGGATTTCTTTCTCCTTTATCTCATGAGCACATCTGTGTTAAAAGGGGTCAGCTCACACTTGTGTCTGCCGCTGAGCTATTCCTCAAGCTACCAAGGTTTGGGTCAGGGCTATAAAATAATATTAAGTTCTGACAGTTAAGAAGCGTGCCTGGAAAAATAACCAGGGCAGGAAGGAGAGAAAAAGCATTAGAACGGTGCAGATGGATTTTGCAGCTGGGTAGAGGAACATTAGCATTAGACATAGGAAAATGTTGACTACGGAGCCCAAGTTTCCCTTCACACAAAGGTTAGCATCATTTCAGTGTGAATAAAATCATGTTTAAGGTATGACGTTGCTTATGCCGTTTATCGCTCCTCCATCCCGAAAGGTTCTCAGCTTGGCAGCATCTTCCCTTCTGCTAATCCAACTCTTCTTGGAAAATGTCATTTTGCTTGAATTTTCATAGCTTTGCCCCTCACTCAGGCACCTGGGATTTCCGGATCAAAGCCACTGATCCAGAGAAAGTAGGAAATAGTGGGCGTCGGAGAAGCAGTTCATTTCTGTAGGTGGCCAAGTGGGTTAATTTCAAAGAAATGTCAACTAGTTTCTTTACTGCCTGTTTCCCTTGGTTTGCTTTTTCTACGTAGGCAAGGAAGTCTGTCTCTGGCATCATCTTTTGGCTTATCAAGGTCTGTAGGTGCCTCGCTCAGAAAAGGGCTTTGCTTACAGCTGCCCTTTTGTGCAGTGAGTGGGGGAGATAGGGTGGGACAAGGGAGGGAGTCGGCTGTCTCATCAACATGTGTATCGTCCCCTTAGAAAAGCCTGTGAGCTAAACTGTGGAAGGGACTTACCCTTTGCTGAGCTTCCGCTCTCTGCCCAGCTCTCCACAGGCTGGACAGGTTACATAAATTGCTTAAAGATAGAGAGTGATCGAAGTGAAGAAACGCACAGAACAAGCCAATTCCACATATCATTCTCTTCTTCTTGTACCATATAGTCAGGACCTCATGGGACAAATTGGGTGGGTTGGGGGGTGTGGGTACAACAAAGGTCCTTTAAATTAAGGACCTTAATTTAAAACGCAGGACAATCCAGTATATTTCTACCCATCTCAGTGTGTTTTGTGGACTTAGGGCTTATGAATAGACTCTGCAAAACCTTCCTATGATCAACAATATAATTGTGTTTGGGAGGAAATAGTCACTTTTATGCAATTTGTTGTTTATTCTGAGACTCACGCACAGGCTCCTTAACTAATGTTATATAGTTTGCTTAAGGCATTTAGGAAACTGGGGCAGAGGGACTTTTACTGTAGAACTCTCAGAGAGCCTCTTGCAATTGGTGATGTTTTGTAAAGCATTAAGCAGAAGAAGAGAAGTCACATGAAGAGTAAGAGAAAGTCTTCAATGTGAGAAAGGAAAGTGTTATTAGCCAAAACTCATCCAGAGCTGCCCATATTGTGGGAAAGAGGATAGAGGAGAACTTTGAGCCCTGTTATTGGAGCATCCACATGACTGTCCTTTATCTCATGTTCTGGCTGGATCTCTTTCCTCCATTCTAGCTCATTTCTCCCACCATTCTCACACTTACCAGAAGGGACTTTCTAACACATACACCTGACAGTATCACTCTTCTTATACTTTAAGTGGGCTTTCATAATGTCCAGGGCGAGAAGGATCTTTACAAAGCTGATTGCATCCTCCCACCCCAGTCTTTGTTATAAATTATTGTAAATCACTTCTAAAATAAACTTAATGAAAATTAAATAAGCATCTGAAGTAGAAAGATTATACTGAAGTGAAGTGTATCTTTGGTGAGCTGTGTGATGTTGGAAAAGTTACTTCACCTCTATGGGCCTCATTCGCCTCATTGGAAAAGTGAGGCAGCAGATTACACAAACCATGTCTAAAAATTAAATATCGTATAACTCTTGTTTTTGAAAAGTGCGCTATGATTAAGTCTTGAAAGTACATCCCTTTCCTCAAGATTCACCCTCTGCCTCTATTGTTAAAAATCTCAATAAACCTATTATTGTTCTGCGAGTTACATATTTGGGAGTACATTCTGAATTAAAATACTTCTCAGGCCTCTTTAATTTCCTATTTTTCTGGGAAGACTAATAGAAAGCATGCTGAGTAAGTGGTTTCATTAGCTATCAGCAGAAAGGCCTGTAAAACAGAAATCTATTTTTGTTTTACATGTTCCTTGGGCTTAATATGAAATTCTCAAAAGAGAGAGAAAGAAAAGAAAATCAGCTAACATAAATCCCGTAGTGTCATTTCCATGTTGTTGTTTTTTTTTTCAGTTGAGGAAACCGAAGCTTAGAGGCTAAATAACTCCGTCAGTGTAATGAACAGTTGGTAAAATAATGTACTGAGAACTCTAGCTGGAGAGAAACACTATGTGCCCAACCCAGGACTCCAGAATCCCATTACTGGCATCTATAAAACACCAAATGTTCCCGAAGCCTCTCCGCATCCCCATTCTCTTGAAAGATTCCTGAGGGTATATCCAGAGGGACACAGATTTCAGTGACAGCCCGTGCCAACTAAAAACAAAATTTGCTGAAAAGCAAGAGTGCTCAAAAGTAGATTAAACTCACTCAGATTGATCAGCAAACAGCCAAAAATTATGATAGAAGCCTCAGGGGGAAAAGAAGCATTAAGCCTGAAACTTTCTGTTGTCATTAAGTAGTTGATTCCCAAAGTACAAACCTCTCCCCAAAGTGAATAAAACCTTGCGTTAATAAACGTACTAAGCATCTTCATTATGTTAAAACATAGAACAGGAAGAAAATAATGTGTTTTCCAGGTATGTTCACTTTTAAATATTATCTCATTTCTATAAAATATAGAATTATATAGATACATGTCAGAATTAAAGGACGTTTATTCTGTGACAGGCTAAATGCGAGAGAAAGAGAAGACCATCCTCCTTGACCTCAAGTAGGACATGATGGGTCAGCTGTGTGAACAGGATTTTGTAAGCCATAATGCTGGGAAGAAGGCAGATGCAGGTTCTATGTTAGCCAGAGGAAGATGACCTAACACAGGAGTTAGGTCGTAGTATTTGAGCTTAATGTTGAAACATGAACACATTTAGCAGTAAGAAAAGTAGATGGAACAAATCCAGGGTAAACAGAAGAGCACTGGTAAAGGCACTGCAATGTGAAATACCCTGTACATGTTGTCCATGATCCCAGACTCTGGCTCCACCATCTACCACATCTGCTGGTTCCTGTTGGCTTGGCCCTAAAGCCCCATGCGGCCTCCAACTTGATGGGACCACAAAGGAGACACGGGGCCTCCCATCCTCAGTCGAAGGCTTATCCCAGAGGCTGGCCATGTGGCCGCTCTCTCACTCCTTCCTATGGATCCAATACTCTGTGTTTGACCTTGAATATTTAACATCCCCAATACGAGAGTCTTTCTCCCTGACAATAAAAATATACACCCGGCCCTCTTCCTTTTCTCTGGACCTCATCTTCATCCTCCAGGAACCTTCTGAGAGAACCCCCCCTAAGATGTGACCAACTGTGTTGGAAATGCCCCAAGGTGATATGCCTTATAGAATCCCCTCCCGTTGGGTACAGGTAAAACCTTCACATTGTTTCTAACCAATAGTCTATGGCAAAGGTGATGGGATATCACTCCCATGATTATACTGCATTATATAAGACTCCTCCCAGGGCTGGAGAAATCTTCTCCTGCTGGCTCTTAAGAGTCAAACAGCCATGCTGTGAAATACCTTGGGAGAGGGCCACGTGGCAGGGAACTGCAGTGACTTCTAAGATAAAAGGTTTCCAGCCGATAGCCAGTAAGAAGCTGATGGTCTCAGTCCTGAAGCTGTAAGTAAGTGAATTCTTCCAACCATCTGAATGAGTGTGGAAGTGGATTCTTCCCTAGTTGAATGTCCAGATGAGGATATAGCCCAGATGGTATCTTAATCTCAACCTTTGGAGACTGAGCAAAAGACCCAGTTTAGATGGATTTGTTCCATCTACTTTTCTTACTGCTAAATGTGTTCATGTTTCAATCCTGATGTACAGAATATGAGATAGTAAATGTGTGCTGTTTTAAGCCATGAAGTTCATGGTGACTTGTACCTCAGCAATTTAAAAAAATCCTGATACAGTCATCCAGGTCTATCTTATATCATCAAACGCCCAGAGATCTAAAAGAATGAACAGCCCCCAAAGGATGAGATGTATCCTCCGTGTACACCTGGCTGCCCCCATCAGAGATCTCCTTCCATAGCAACGGAGCGCTAGGCGGTAGACGAGAGCACTAGGAGTGGTTAGCATATTTCCTGTATGAAAAGATGTAGAAAATGTGATAGGAGGAGATATAAAAGTATTGGTACTAAAAGACAATAAAAAACAAAGCTGACAGAGGTGAGATGTGAGAAAGGCAGGAGACAGACCTCCAAGGGCAGGGGTGAAAGGGACAACTAGGCACTCTGATCTCACAGATTTCTGTTTCCCAGGAACAAAAGGAAGATGACTCCCTCCCATGAACAGCTGGGGTCTTCTGCTCTCCACACCTGTGTGGGCAGGAAGGTGTTTCTTTCACTGCCTGGCCATGTGTGCGTAGCCTACAGACCTCTTGGTATTTGGTGGTATCTCCATTTTTAGTGGAGGTAACTTTGCTAAACAGCTTGCCTGTGCTCGTGAAGCACAGAGGTGATGAAATCCAGAATGGGATCTAGATACTCTGACACCAAAGCCCGTGCTTCTCTACTGCAGGGATTCTCAACCCTGGAGAGCTTTGAAAAACTACCCCCCAGACCAATTAATCAGAATTTCTGAAGGTGGGGAGTAAAAACTGGCTTTTTGCTTTTTATTTATTATTTTTGTCTTCTTTTTAGAGCCTTCCAAGTGATTCTAACATGAAGCCGGGGTTGAAAACTTTTGCTTCACCGCATGTGACCATGAGAAGGTAAGAACTTCAGAAGTTCATTGTGAAGCTCATTCCCAGGGGTATTTGAGGGAGGCAAATGATGGACCTAGCAAATTTTAGCATTCTTTTCCCTTGCTAGTCTTTAAGATGCTTCCCTATACAGCTTTAAGGAACACATACTCATAATATATATATATATATATATACACACTATATATATATATACTATATATATATATATATATATATTTTTAAACTGGAATCTGGGTCACCTAACATTTCTTTCCTCATTTCTGCAGGATCTCTTCCAAGCATAGCTCATAAAGCATCCAGTATGTTGTTCAATGATAAGTAAAACTAGGAGTATATCCCTCGGCGACGGGGCTCCTTTTCTTGACCAAGATCTGTTGGTAATAATTTGTGTGATCCTCAGAAAATCTGCCTAATCAGGTTGAACTTTCTGCTCTGTAAAATTAAAAGGTTGGCCTTGATGAATATTAAGGTCTTTTCCAGCTCTGAAAATTGCTGACAATTTCATATCTAAAAAAATATTAAATGATACAGCTATGATAGAGCTATGTGGCAGATAATTTAATAACTGGGAAATGTTTCATAAAATATATATGCTGAAAATTATATCTGGATACTGCTCTATGTGTGTGTGTTTTCTTTGGTTTTTGGTCTACATTCCACCCAGGAAGCAGAAAAAGACTCAAGCGCACTCGTAGTTCTGGCTGTGCTTGTGAACTTGGCGCTCATGGGGGCTGCATAGACAGAGTGTAAAGACGAGGGCCCTGGGAGATACAGACAGTGTTCACCCTCTGCTCTAACATATAACAGCAGCATAACCACGCCAGGCTTTAACCTCTCCTAGATTCTGATTCTTCATCTATAAAATTGGAATAACAATTCCTAACTTAGCACAGTGCGAGAAAGCAATGAGTTAAACAGTCTAATGTAGTGTGCACACAATGTACTGTGCAATTATTATTCTGTGGCTATTTCCCAACATCCAGAACTGGTAATGAGGACACAGAGGTGAGGACGGAACAGAGGTAGAGAACAGTTTGCTACAAAACGTTCTCTTATTCTCTGTTTTACCAATACTCCAAGAATTAATGAGTCCACATTCTCTGGTAAGAAATGTTTGCAAGTGCACAAACACAAAACATCAGTAAAAAGAGGAATTATTCGCAGACAGAAACAGTCTTGATTTTTCTCAAAATCATGAGAAAATTTAACCCAACAGTTCTCAAAATGTGGTCCAGAAATATACTGGGATCCCTGCAGCCTTTTCAAGGGGTCCACAGATCCAACCTGTTGCTATGACAAAACTCAGATGCCATTTGCTTTATTCGCTCTCATTCTCTTTTGGGATTACCGTGGGCTTTTCTAAAGGCTCCATGATGTGTGATGACATCACTGCTCTGATGGCCAATAGAATGTGTGCTGGTGTATTCTTGTGTTTTAAAAAAACTCAGCTTTAATTTCTGGTACAATAAATATCAATAGATGTAGTCCACATAAAACAAAGACATTTTGAAATTTTTAGTAATTTTGAAGAGTGGAAAGGATTCTAAAAGCAGAACTTTTGATAATCCCTGTTCCAGCTCATCCAATAAAGTCCATGTTAGTATACATTTTAGGATAGTAAGAAAAACCTATAAGCCAAGCTTCTGTATGTTACCACACACCTCTCTCAGTTCGTTCTACATCAGTATGTGTCAGCTATGATTGTAAATTGTCATCAGCAAGGAGCTTTAAAAACTACCGATACCCAAGGTCCCCTCCCCAAGACATTCTGATTTTATACGTATGGGGTTTTGCCAGTGGACCAGGAGTTTTTAAAGCTCTTCAGGTGATCCTGTTATACAGCAAGATTTGAGAACCACTGTTGTAGGAAGGGTGATCTGATCCCTGGAACAAACCCTCTGATGGGCAGGATGAGCCCACTTGGCTTCCCGGGGCTGAACTCAAGTGGAGCCAGGTTAATTAGAAGGAGAAGTGTGAGCTCTTCTAGCGCTCCCTCCTCGGGAACTCCTTCAGAACCCATGCCCTTGGACTGGCATGTGAGCCCAACAGTCTGAAACCTCAGATCTGGATTCTAGGAGCAAGCATCCCTTGGACTCTGCCCTGGACACTTTCTCAGCTTTCCTTGTTCTTACAGTACCGTGGAAACTTAGCCCATTAGTAATCCCAACCTCCCTGCTGTGCCCTCTGCCAATCCATATAAATTGATAAACTCAGGATCCACATGGAACAGAAGCTTTTTTCAGTCTGATAGTCCAGCACCCCTGCCAAGACCAAGTGGGCTGATTCATCCTATGGCAGTTCCTAAGTGCTGCTCCCCAGAAATCACAGCCAGGCCTGCAAACTTGCTGTCTGTGTGTCAGGAGACAGAAGACACCTGGGCCCAATCCCATGGTTGTCATGACAGCCAAGTCTAAAATAGACTTTCAGACACAAGAGCTGTTTGGCTGACTCTGACCTACATGTAAGCATAAATATTATTCGTGTTGGAAAGGAAGTGATCTTCGATTTTATTCAGGGAGATAATTTAGAAATGCGGGCTGTGGATTTGCTCCATGGGAATTTTAGAAAGTTTGAAAAGAGCTCCTAAATTGTGAAGATTATAATAGCTTGTATGTTTTATAATATACAGTTGTACAAAGTGACACCCATGTTCCTTATTGCCACCTGGTTTCATGTCATGTATTCAGTCTGTATGTAGAGAAACCCAATGTACATAAGTCTTGGGTGCAAAGGTGAACACTGTTATCAGTATTAATATTGATCCACCTCTGCCACCTCTATGCATTCACAAGAAAATGAGGAAATGGAGACCCAGGAAGAGGGAGGTGGGATATTTGGAGTAAATAATGGAGGAGCCTAAGAAGAAGATTTTTACTTCTCTGGAAATAGTTTGAAATTAAGAAATCCAAAATCCCTTCATCTCTCTTCATCTTGTCCCAACTCTTATTTTGTTATGTTTGCTCTTTCCATTAGACTTCTATAGTCAGCTCTACTATTTTTTACAAACAATGATCCTAACTTTTTTTCTAGAAGGTTCTACTAAACACTGTATTGCTAAAAGGCACAGGCTCTAGACCTGAGTCATCCAGTATGGCAGCTGTGAACCACTTGTGGCTGGTGAGTGCGTGGCATGTGGTTGGTATAACTGATTATGCTATAAGTGTATAATACACACTGGATTTTTAAGATTTAAATTGAAAAATAATGTAAAATATTGCATTTATAATTTTTATATCATTGTATATTAAAATGAAAATATTGTGGATATATTTGATTAAATAAAATATGTTATTGAAATTAATTTAGCCTGCTTCTTTTTACCTTTGGAATGTGACTACTGTTTGTATTTGTTAGGATCTCCAGAGAGAAACAGAACCAACAGGATGGATGGATAGATAGATTTATTATTGGAATTAGCTCATGAAATTATGGAGGCTGAGAAGTCCTGCAGTGTGCCATTTGTCAGCTAGAGACCCAGGAGAACCTGTAATGTATTCCAGTCCTAGTCCAAAGGGCTGAGAACCAGGGAAGCTAATGGTGGAAATCCAGTCTGAGATGAGATGTCCCAACTCAAGAGGGAGGCAGGAAAAAAGAGGGCAAAGTCCTCCTTCTTCTGCCTTTTGTTTTATTCAGGCCCTCAATAGATTGGATGGTGCCCAGCCACTCCGGAGAGGGCCATATGTAAACCCATCGATCCAAATGTTAATCTCATCCAGAAACACCCTCATGGACACCCCCAGAAAGAATATTTAATCTGGGGACCATTGCCATGGTCACTCAAGTTGACACATAAAATTAACCATCACAATGCTTCATTTTACTTTCTTAATGTGGAATCTAAAAACTTTTAAATTACATATGTGGTCTATATTATAAAGAGATGAATAAAGAGATGATAGAAAGACAGATGATGTCGATGATGAAGATAAAGGAGGAGGAGGAGGAGATGTAAATCTCTGCCTCAATGTTACCTTCTCAGAGAGGGCTGATCTGGCTGGTCTATAAAGTAAGCCCTTAGACCACCACCATTCACTCACTGTCATATCACCCTTCTTTGTTTTCTTTATAAAACTTCATGGCATTTACTACTCTGAGATGAGCTTATCCGTTTACATCTTCAGCCTGTCTTCCCTCTGGGATGACAATAAGGTTGCAAACATTGTCTGACTTGGTCATCACTTCTTGCCCAGGACTTAACAGATGTTCAATAAATACCTTCTGGGTGAATGAATGTATGAATGAATTCTGAGCCTTCAGTCATGCTGACTCTTCTCTCAGGCTCTCATCCTTCTTTTTGTTCTCTATGATGTGACTCATAAGTCATGAACACATGCCTCCTTCCAAAACACAACTCAAACATTAATCTTCATATCGCTTCAGAGCACTCTGTTAACTAGTCCAAGCTCATATTGTTTGCCCCATGACAGGCCAATAAATTGAGAGAGGAGTTGCTGGGACAAGGAATAGTAATTTTATTCAGAAAGACAGCAGATCGAGAAGGTGGTGGACTAGTGTCCCAAAGAACCATCTTGCCTGAGTTAGAATTCAGGCTTCATTTATACTAAAAGGGGAAGGGCTGTGGTTGGTTGTTGCACTTGGTGTCAAAATCAGGTCATGATTTCTTGTAAACCTCCAAGAAAACAAATGTTATTCTCTGTTCCACAACTTTTTATCTTTATATGAATGGAAAAGTGTTATACCTTTAAAGGTCAAAGCCTTGAGAATGGTCTCTATCCTGGATATTTCAGGCTTTAGGCAACATTCTTAACTCATAGCAGAAGCGATAGAATACAAGTCAAAGTAAAAGAAACAGATGCAAAATGGAGTCAGAATTGTTCTTCCCTATTACATGAATTGTCTGTGATCCCACAGACTCTTGAGCTTGGCACTGTCACCATGCTTCTAGGTAATTGTTCTTTTCTGCATCTGCTCCTCCACTATAAGTTCTTCCAGGGTAGGGACTATATCTTTTCTCCCTGAATTTCTCACGGGAAAACCTGGCATCCTAACTAGGGAGAAAAGTAAACGATCGGTGTCAGGTGACGGGTTTAAATTTCTTACTGAGCTAACTGGTTGACTCTGAAGGTAATTCATAACATTTCTGATCCTCCATTTCCTCACCTATTAGATGGAAGCTTGGCAGTACAATTTTCTTTTGGAGTTGCTTGTGTTTTATAAGCATGTATGTATATGTTCTTTGATTTTTGCACAAATGGAAACATACTCTGCATATTAGCTTGCTTCTCTCACTTAAAAATTTGTTGTAATTTAATTTAGAGCTCTTTTTATATGCATGGTATAAAGCTACCTCATGTTTTTTTGTTTGTTTGTTTGTTTGGTTGGTTTATTTTTGTGGTACGTGGGCCTCTCACTGTTGTGGCCTCTCCCGTTGCGGAGCACAGGCTCCGGACGCACAGGCTCAGTGGCCATGGCTCACGGGCCCAGCCGCTCCGCGGCATGTGGGATCTTCCTGGACCGGGGCACAAACCCGTGTCCCCTGCATCAGCAGGCGGACTCTCAACCACTGCGCCACCAGGGAAGCCCCTACCTCATGTTTTTTGATGGTTGCATATTATCTGATATTATGGATTATCATAATTATTAAATAGTTTCCTATTGATGAGCTTTTAAATCACTGTCATTCTTTAATAACTTCAAAATAAAGATGCTGCAACTAAGCCTTGAATGTGTGAGGCCTGTAGCAAATCTATCATTATGATAAAATTCTAGAAGTAGAATTACTGATCAGAAGGTATACACATTTTTTATTTTGATATATGTTGCCAAATTGTTCTTCATAGAATTGTACTATTTAAACTCCCACCAACAATTCATAAGAGTCTATTTTGTTACACACACTCACCAACATAATGTGATACCAAATATTTTTATCTTTGCTGATCTGGTAGCTAGTAAATGTTATATCATTTTAATTTCTATTTGCATTTCTCTTATCGTGAGTAAAGTTGAATATCTTTCCATGTATTTAACAGCCATTCATATATATTTTTCTATGAATTATCCCATCATCTAATTAGTGCATTGTTGATCTTTTTTATCAATATACAGAAGCTCTTTATATATGAAGGACATTTTGATGTCAAATATTTTTCTTGTTTTTTGTTTGTTCATATAGTAAAATTTATGACTTGTGGACTTTTTTTTTTAACTTATAAAGGCCTCCCCACTCCAAGATTTATTTTTAATTCTCTAATGTTTTCTTTTCATATAGGGTTTCACTTTTTATGTATAAACCTTAAATTCATCCAGAATTTATTTTATCATAAGTTGTGAAGGAACTATCAGCATTACTTTTTTCAGATGGTTACCCAGTTGTCCCTACACTATTTATAGGATAATTCTATATGTCTGGTAATCATAATTCTCAAGCTTATTATAGTCTTAGTTCTATAGTTAAATGAATTCAGCTATCTCTGTCATCCCCTTTATTATAGTTCTCCCCCAACCCTTCAGAATTGTTTCGAGGGTAAAAGTGAATGCCAGTTAGCCAAGCATTGGCTAAGTGCTCCATGAATTTTTCTCTATTTTTATTGAAATTCTTGTTGATTTTTTTATTTCTGTATATATTTAAGTTCCTCTTTTTACTTAATAGTTAAAGAACCATTGTAATTACCGAAAGGCATCATTGTCACAACATTTATTGGGCAACAACTTAATTGTACAAGCTGTGGAGGATACACCTAAGCACTGGGCTGGGCACATGGAAGACCCTGAAATTAATGGGACAGAAACTTTTCCCGCTAAGAGCTTAACAGGCAATTCCACTGTCAGCAGTTCAACAGCTAACTTCAGTGTTAGGCAAACTGGAATAGAGTTATAATGGACATGGAAGAAGAATACTGTATAGGAAAGTAGAGGGAGAATTTATTCTCTATAAGAATTAAAGCAGGATGAATGTAGGTCATGTTCTTTAGTCTGGACTTTAAGGATAAGGAGGGTTGTAATTAATGGAGTTAAGAGGGAGGGACATTCCAAATGGCCACCCCCAAAGCCAAGTCATAGACCTGCGAGCCTGTAAAGCATGTAGAGAATGGAAATTAATATGGACTGATTAAAATATCTATCCTTCTGCTTATACTGCTAGCAAAGAATTCTGAGCCAGGGTAATCATTTTGCAGAAGGCTGTTTGACCAGGGCTGGGCCAGCAGTGCCTCTGACGTGGCTCTTGGACTTTGCTGCGCACTGAGCCCCAAAGGATTTGGGGTTAACTGAGGCTCTCCAGATGCCTGAAATTAGATTCTTTAGTACCATTGTGAGTCCTTTAACCTTTTTTAGCCTTAATTTTCTCATTTGTTTTATACTGTGGTTATGGGTAGTCTACATGAAGCATCTATCATAGTGCCAGGCTCACAGCTGTTTATGAAAATGAGTGAGAGCTTAGCCAAATTGTATTCAGAATGCCTTTTGGATGCCCTGATGGAGTTACCCGTGTAGAAGAGAGGTCTGGAGCTTATGAAAAGTTAGGGATTAGAAATAAAGATTTTTTTTAGAATCCATGGCATGTAGGTGATATTTGAAAATATGGTTAAGATCTCACAGGAAAATAATTCAGAGAACAGGGAGATGAAATCTACTATACATCCTTGAAGAACACCAAAGCATGTTCATGCAAAGCAGTACAGGAGGCACTCCTGTATAGAGTGTGTGGAGGTGAGAAGTACAGTCACAAAAGGCAAATTGGAATATCCAGAAAAACAGAATGAAAATCATCCATAATTTTATCATCCAGAGATAATCAGTTTTAATATTTTGATCTACTTCTCTTTTTTATGCATATTATTACTTTTTTAAACAAAAATTGAATTATATTCTACTTGCATTTTGTAAAATATGGAACTCTGTGTGAAATTTTCAACATTCACTCAACAGACATTTATTGGGCACTTATGTTCTGTGTGTTGGGCTGAAGGGAAAATGTCTTTGCCCTCTTAGGGTTTACATTCTAGTGGGGAAGGAAGACAATAAGTAAACAAATAAAATAGATACGAGAGTCCAAAGGATAAGTGCTATTGAATAAAATAAAGCAGAAAACAGGGATGAAAAATGATGAAAAAGGTGCTTGCTCCTTTGTATAGGGTGATCGGAAGAGAAGATAACATTTGAGTCAGCTCTTAAAGAAAAATAAACACAAATAGATTAAAATGTGCTATTATTTTTCTGGATTTTGTATTATTGGTGGTATATTTCAGCTTTTTAGCTATTTAACTTGTGATTTCTTTTTTTCCTTCTAAATAAACATTTGCCTTTGTCTCTTAAAAAAAAAGTGCAATTATCTGGTCTTGAAGACAACAAAAGAGACAGACAAATGAACAGACAATTCTTTAGATCTATTATAGGAGAAAAGACAAAATGTCACAGGAGCTGAGCAGAGAGGAGGAATATCTCATTTAGGGCAATCTGGGAAAGTAGATTAGATTAAATCTAAATCAAGCCTTGATTAACCACGTAAAACAGGTGAGACGGGATGTGAAAGAGTAAACATGAGCCCAACAGTGTTAGTGTGAGTGTGTGCTGGTGAGAGTGTGTTGAGGTAAGTGGGAGAGATAACATCTAAGAGCTCCAGCATATAGATTGGTGAGTAGAGAGGAGGGCACAGCGGGGAGTAGAGAGAGAGGTAAGATAAGGTATTTTCAGAATATTTAGTGCTAATAGTAATTTACAATATTAATAGGGAGGAATCTGAAAGATAGGTAGTGTTCTAGAACCTATTTATGCTAAAAGAACACTGCTGGCCGTCCTAGTGAATATAGTTTTAGATGATGCTTCTTGCTTATAATTATCTCATAAGCCATCTCACATTTTTTTGATTAGAATTCTCTTCCTAACAAGCCAATCTTTCTGTAAGTGGCTTCTCTCTGGCCACAGGGTTTGCTTCATTTTCATACATGGATCAATTTCTTAAATTAGTGCTCATCTTTCATCAAGAGTTTCAACTGCTGCTCAAACCTATATTTCATCAAATCTTTCTCATCTATTGAAATAGATCTTCTATCTAGAGAGATAATGATCTATTAATGGAAAACACATAGGATTCTTGGAATCAATTCTGAGCCCCATCTCAGCTCTAGGACTTACTAGGTGGGTAACTTTGGTCTAGCCATTTGAAATTCATGAGCCTCAAAGTCCTTGTGTGTAAAACAGGGATAAGATCAATCTCAATTTCACAGATCTGTAGGTGGTCTAAAAAAGATGGTGAATGTGAAAAATGTTTTGTGAATTGTGAAATATCACATATAGTACCTTTGATTTTTTAACCTCATCTCTCACTAGAGCTTGAAAAGAGAATTTACAATCCATTTGTGTTGATCTCTTTGTTACATACATTCTTTTGAGCTTTACTCATTTATAATTTTTGTAAGACTAAATTATGAGACCTTCTAGTCCAGATCATGGCATCTCATAGTAACACTGTGTCCATAACCTTCCTGTTTTCAAAGATACCAGGAATAAATTCTACTACTTCCATTTTAGGATAGGATTCTCTTCCTTATTTATGGAAAGTTTCCATGGCTAATCCATCTGTTACAATTAGAGTGAAATAGAAATAGAGACTGCCCATTTATTATAGCAGTATAAGGTCTCTACTATAGATTGTAAAGACATATAATAATTTAAGATTTTTTTCCCTATCATTCCTCATAGATGAGACGCATAACCAAAAGAATTCCTTTTCTAAAACCATCTTCATTACGATGACAATAATTATTCATTGCCTAGAAAGCAGTGTATTTTTATGTTGTACATACACGATCACATTTTAATCCCCAGAACAACTTTATATGTTGGCTATTATTATATCGACACAGCAGATGAGGCACTTAAGGCTCAGAGACAGTAAATGATTTCCTCAAAACCACACAGCAGACAGGTGGCCGAGTAGGATTTGAGTATGACTTTGCCTGACTGCAAGACCAGATTGACAAACAAAGATTAGCAGTGCAGATAATAATATTTGAAAAATTACATACACAAAGTTGTATAGATGCAAGCACAGAATCATTGAAGTAACAGCTGGGTCAAAATTCAATCTTTATCATGAACTGACAAGTAGTTTAAACTTAAGCAAATTTATTTAACCTCCCTGAGCCTACTCTCCTCATCTGTAAAATGAAATTAATGTCTGCTAACTTGTAGGTCCTTTCTTGTCTGAAAATTCTATATGTCTCTGTTTCCTTGGGCTGTGTTGCTTTTTTTTTTTTTTTTTTTGCGGTATGCGGGCCTCTCACTGTTGTGGCCTCTCCCATTGCGGAGCGCAGGTTCAGCGGCCATGGCTCACGCGCCCAGCCACTCCGCGGCATGCGGGATCCTCCCGGACCGGGGCATGAACCCGTGTCCCCTGCATCGGCAGGCGGACTCTCAAGCACTGCGCCACCAGGGAAGCCCCTGTGTTGCATTTTTAATGCCAGAAAACATCAACAGCAGCAGCCCCCAGCTATTAGATAGTCGAATCTCATTGTTAGCTTTCATTTTCGAGAGTAAATAATACACAAAACAGAAAATTTCTGGTACAATAAAGAGCAGGCTTGCTATTTTTTTAGGTGTGTCACAGTCCTTGAAACTTACTGTAGAATCGTATAATATTATGTCTGGAGGGGGCCTTAAAATTAAACAGAAATACTAGTTTGAGTAATACTACCTACTATAACAAATAAATCCCCAAATTTCAGCACCTTAACAAAATTGAACTTTCCCTTTCAAATTATAGTCCAATACCACTATTTTGGTTTGAGGACAACTTTTCTCCCCATGCTGCTTCATGGATCCAGGCTCCTTCCATTTTAACCCCCCCTGGGGGCCAAGTCATTTTCAGTATGTTGCTTGTGGAAGGCGAAATGGGAGCAGAGAATCTACTTTCATGTCTTAAAAGCAATACTCAGTACCAATAGCTTCCCCATACATTTCATGGGCTGAAACTCTGACGTGGCTGTTTCACTGAAAAAGAGGAAGAGAACATTGAGGAAAGCACCGATCTTGGTAAACAGTAAGCCACCTTGGTTCCCAAGCAGTCTCTGACCAGCCTGTGATGCACCCTTCTTCCTACCCAGAGACACATTCACTGTGAGTTACGGCATCCTCAGCTCAGAGTCTATGATCCCCAGATCCAGTGCCTCTCCATCAAGTACAGAGGTGGCCCCTCATGATCTGGTGATCTATGAACTAAGAAGAGCAGGCAACTGCCCTCCAAACATTCAATATACCAGAGTAGCAGACCCAGTATAACCGCAGTAAAACTGTCACTGTGTCCAAGCTCATACTGCTCACTGCATGACAGGCCAGTAAGTCAAGAGGTGACTAGTTGGGGCAAAGAATAGCAACTTTATGCAGAAAGCCAGCAGACTGAAAAGACGGTGGACTAGGGTCCCAAAGAACCATCTGCCTGAGTTAGAAGTCAGGCTTCTTTTATACTAGAAGGGGAAGGGAAGGGGCTGGTAGAAACTTTCTGGTGCCAGAATCCTTTGTTCTTGCAGCTGTCCAGTAGGTCTGGTCACAGTGTTCCTGTAAGCCTCCAACAAGACAAATGTTATTCTATGTTTTGTAACTTTTTAATCTCTATATGAATGGAAAAGATTTGTACCTCTGAAGGTCAGAGCTTGAGAATGGACTATCATGTATATTTCAGACTATAGGCAACATTCTTTTCCAAAGGTGCAGAGCCAGCATGACTAAGCACAGGCAACAGAGCAGAAAGCTTAGAGTTAAAGGAATAGGTTCAAAATGGAGTCAGGTTTGTTCTCCTCTGTTACAAAACTCCCATTTATAAAGGGAAGAGTAGGAAACAGGAGGCACTCAGTGGTCTATAGTCACAATGGAATCCTGCTGGGCAGGTGAAGATATCTTGCTCTGGCACAGGATGTTCTTTGGGACAAGACCTTGGAGAGGCTACCTGGGAGGATTTCCCTTTTCTGTTGTTCTCCATGACCCTGGCTCTGGCTTGTGGGAAGTGGTTCATTGTCCATTATCCTCCATGATCACGAATGTGTTGGAGGCTAAAGAGCTTTTGCAGTATACTTTCTGCTTTTGCAAATTTGGGAACCCAAAAGTTGTTTTATAATCACAGGGATTTTGGGTCTTGTTTTTAACATCCAGAATATTTGTTTCTTTGGCAATATAATTTTCTTTAAAAGTTCCTGTTACAGATTGGGGAATATAGTCAATAACTATGTAATATCTTTGTATGGTGACATATCATACCTCGATTTATCATAGTGATCATTTTGAAATGTGTAGAAATATTGAATCACTACATTGTAGGTCTATTATATTGCAAAAACAAACAAACCAACTCACAGAAAAAGAGATCAGATTTGTGGTTACCAGAGGCAGCCAGTGGAGGGAGGGGAATTGGATGAAAGTAGTCAAAAGGAACAAACTTTCAGTTATAAGATAAATAAGCACTAGGTATGTAATGTACAACATGATAAATATAATTAACACTTTATTATTTTTTTTGGCTGCGTTGGGTCTTCGTTGCTGCGCGCAGGCTTTCTTTAGTTGCATCAAGCAGGGGCTAGTCTTTGTTGCAGTGCATGGGCTTCTCTGGTTGTAGAGCACGGGCTCTAGGCACGCAGGTTTCAGTAGTTGTGGCTTGCAGGCTCTAGAGCACAGGCTCCATAGTTCTGGCGCACGGGTTTAGTTGCTCTGCGGCATGTGGGATCTTCCCGGACCAGGACTCGAACCCATGTCCCCTGCATTGGCAGACGGATTCTTAACCACTGCACCACCACTGTTGTATGTTATATAGGAAAGTTATTAAGAGAATAAATTCTGAGAGTTCTCATCAAAGGGAAAATTTTTTTCTTTTTTCTAAAATTTTGTATCTATGTGAGATGATGGATATTCACTAAACTTACTGTGATCATCATTTCATAAGTCATAAGTAACTAAGTCAAATCATCATTCTGTATACCTTAGTATACAGTGCTCTATGTCAATTATATCTCAATAAAACTGGAAGGAAAAAAAGGTTCCAGTTACTGATTGAATTATGTCACCCCAAATTTATATGTTGAAGTTCTAGCCACCAGTACCACAGAATGTGACATTATTGGAGACAGGATCTTTGTAAGTTAACTTAAAGTCATTAGGGTGGACCTTAATCCAGTATGGCTGGTGTCCTTATAACAAGGGGAAATTGGAGACAGACTTGTATATAGGAGAATGCCATGTGAAGATGAAGAAGCCCATCCACAGGCCAAAAGCCAGGGCCTGGAGCAGATCTTTCCTCACAGCCCTCAAAAGGAACCAACCCTGCCAACACCCTTGTTTTGGACCTCTAGCTTCCAGAATTGTGAGACAATACATTTCTGTTATTTAAGCATCCCAATTTGTAGCCCTTTGTTATGGCAGCCCTAGCAAACTAATACACTTCCTTTAAAAGTTTCTGATCTGTTTTCTACCAATCAGTTCCATGTATAAGACTTCATTTTTTCCCAGACATGATAATACAGTTTGCCGTATTTCTTTGTTTCCTAATACCCATTCTTACATCTCTCAACTTCATATTTTATACCATGGAATCATCTGAAACAATAAGCCTGAGTAGAAAAGCTTTATTAACCCTTTGTCTGATCTTTATCACAGGGCTGAGTTCCTTGTGCTTATCTGGGTAAACTTAATGGTCCATTTTTTTGGTTGCTAGCCTTTCCTAGAATTATCTCTTACCATTTGGGGTCCAGATGCCATTCTCTTTTCAACTGTTGTTTTCCATTCCTCTGTCGATGGACACTTAGGTTGCTTCCACATCTTGGCTATGCTGCTATGAACATTGGGGTGCATGTATTTTTGAAATAATCTTTTTGTTTTCTTCAGTTATATAGTAAGCAATGGAATTGCTGGGTCATATGGTAGTTCTATTTTTAGTTTTTGGAGAAACCTCCATACTGTTTTCTACAGAATGCCATCTATTTTAGGTATCTACTAAAGCAGCATTTTTTTTCCTGTAGAAATTTTTATGTTAGTCATGGTAGTAGTAGCAGCTGGGACAAATTAACCTCCAAAGTTCAGTGGTATAACCCAACAGAAGTTGGTTTCTTTCTCACATAAAGAGTGAGTACAAGTGTTCCTGGTATGTAAAATTTTTGTCTTTGTTCTTGTTTTTTTTTTCACATGGCGACTCAGAGATCTAGGCTCCTTTCATTCGAAGGCTTCACTAATCCCTGAGACCTCATTGCCCCCAGCCCCAGCTTGCAAAAGGAAGAACATGGAGCATGTTAAAAAGCCTTAACCCAAATGGCACTTCACTTCTGCTCCCATTCCATTGTCTGAAAGTCAACCAAATGGGATTCCTAAATGTAAGAGAAGCCTGGAAGTTTAGTCTACCTGTGAGCCCTGGAATAAGAGGATGCACAGATTTTGG
The DNA here is from genome assembly GCF_039906515.1 of Pseudorca crassidens. Classification (NCBI taxonomy): domain Eukaryota; kingdom Metazoa; phylum Chordata; class Mammalia; order Artiodactyla; family Delphinidae; genus Pseudorca; species Pseudorca crassidens. The sequence goes on from NC_090309.1 coordinate 83,240,581, forward strand.
TGAGCAGGTGTAGTCCTTGCCCTTAGAGGTGTTATGCCTATTTTATAGATGATAAAATGGAGGCTCAGAAAGATATTGTAATTTGTCCCAGATCATGTAGCTTACAAATTATAGAACTGAGACTTGAATCCAGGTACATCTGACTCCTAAAAGACAAAAAAGAGGAGGCTAGTAGAATGGTTAATATTCTGGAAACTATCTTGCCTTTGCCAGATTTAGCCAATAAAAATACAAAGCAATTAAATTTGCATTTTATTTAAACAGCAAAAATATTTTAGCATAAATATGTAATATTTTACCTACAAATCCTGCACAAAAGGAATGTTGTAAGAATTACAAACTGTAAAGAATTACAAGTGCAAAGAAGACGTTGAGATGAATACGCAAAATGTTTCAAAATATTTTAGGTAATAACCCAAGAAAATATAATGCTTGAAAATTATAAGAACTCCATCTTTGACTCAATTCAAGAAGGAATTGCCAGTGAATTAAGGCTGCTCTTCAGCTGAGCTCCTTGTCACTGAAAAGTGTGGGATGAATTGTCTCTGAGGAACTGTCTGAAGACTATCAAGATCTTCTTTTGTTTCTGGAAAATGTTTGGATGTAATAACCTCATATGTAAGATGATATTCTGAAAAATTGCTATGGATATTGGGTGCGGCATGGGTGAGGTGTAAATAGACAACTATTCTAAAATACACTAATATTATAAATAAGTCATGTGTATTATTGAGAATAAAGATTAAATGTTTACATTCTCTAAAACATGAGTTTGATTGTGAAATAACTGAGCAGACTTAATGGGTCTTTTTGCCTATAGCCTGTCCCTAAACTATCTCTTAGCACTTCTGATCCAGATGCCATTAGCTTTTCTAACTCCTGCCTATACTATGTAATTCTCAGAACAATCTGTCAGGTACTATTTGCCACATGTTATAGATTAGAAAAATGAGGTTCAGAGATGTTCCAAGGACACATTTCTCATCAGATAGGAACCTTGTAAGGCCTTAAATTGAAGTTTCTTGAGCCCTAATCTCCCATCTCTCCATTAAGATAATTAAATGTCTATCCTACCCTCCTGCCTGCCCTTTTCCGTACTGCACCAACCCTAGACACACATAAACAAAAGTAGTAACTGGATAGTACAACGATTTGTGAACAAGGTCATTAGATAAAGAAGATGGTCCTAAACACCAGCTGCAGAAGAACTGGATGCAAGTTAGGTGTGCAGCAAACTTTGCAAGAGGACCAAACCTCACTCTTCCTTTGAAGGATACCCGAAATAAGACTCATTTAAATGTGATAATCATTTGTGAGTGAAAGAAGTTTGGTAAGAATTTTGTTTTTGTTCTTTTGTTTTTGTTTTTTGGATACAAGGGAGTTAGAATGGCAAGTAATATACTGTCAAATCCCCAGCAGATGCAGTCTTTGGCAGTGGCGTAACATAGGCCATCTTTCCATTAGAGCTGATTAAGCAAGGATTCCCAGTCATCAAAAAGTATTCCATTACGCTCTAAAGTTCTCTAATAATTTACTCAGTATGCTTTTCAATACTTGGAAAATCCACATGAGTTTTCCATTTGAGCACCACTAGGATGACTCATCCTTTTATTTTAGCAACGGTTCAGAAACAAATGGAGAGAAGGTGTATGTCAAGGGGATAGGAGAGGTGGGAGTGTGGAAAGGACCAGAGAAAGTGCCAGAGTCATCTTTTGTTGCTGAAGAATGAAACCTGTGATCAGAAAACCTAAATGTTAATCTTGGAAAAAGAGGAAGCTGCACTGTTGGTTTGAAAGAGGTCTATTAATAGAAAAGTTGTTTCAACAAAGTTTGAGTGAGCTTCATCAGTCTAATCGGAAGATTTCAGTTAAGAGGTTACAGAACCTGGACTCCTTAATTATTCTTAAGAAAAATTATTAACAAAAACTACAATGCTCACCTCTACCTACTTCACCTGTTCGGATCTACATTGCTTTATCAAGTGAGTGCATGCTCATTTATTTTTGACAGATGGAGAATTGTTATTTTAGAAACATTTTAAGAAGTCCGTCGCACTTCTTAGGCATGACCAGATAACCTATCTCTCATTGGGAATGTTGCTTAAAATAAATACCACTCTTAACACTTAGCACCTATATTTTAAATTTTGTCTCCTATTTTTGATTATTTACTCATGTGTGGGCTGGATATCTACCTTATCAAAATTAAAGTACATGAATCTGAATTATTCCCAATGCCTCCCACATATTATCAGCAGGTAGCTAAATTTGTGTGTTAAATGAAAGAATTCTGGGCAAAAGTAGGAAATAATTATCTAGCTATCTAGGAAACTGTGGCCACTTGGATTAATTCTTTTGCAAAGCACTCCGACAAGAATGCTCTTTAATGGTTTCAATTGTTAGCAACCTGCTTTTGGATTAGTAGAGTAGCCCTCTTGAAATGTTCCAAAGCACTTTGCAGTCTTTTTTGGAGACTTTAAAAATAACATATTTTGGAATCAGTTGGACATGAGTTCAAATCCCAGCTTGACCTCTAACGACTAGATGGTTTTGAGAAACCTGATCCCTTTCTTCCTGTGTTACAGCTCTTGATGAGTGAATGCCGTTGTGAAGAGTAATTCAGCATTTGCAAAGAACCCAGCAAAGTGTTTAACATGTAAGAAACTCTTGGTAAATGTTTGTGACAAAAATTTTATATGATACTTCAGAGTTTATACAGCAATTCATGCATTATTTCTCCTACTCAACACTGGTTTGCATAGCCATTGGAGTATTATCAAGGCAGTTAGCATCAGAAAACTACAGTTAATATATCAGAATGAAATAATAAAGATAAAAGAAATCAAAAAATAACTTAGTCAAATACTAATACAAGCTTTTTATTTTTTGCAGTATGTCACAAGCACAAAAAAAAGATTCACTGTAAAAAAAAAAACCTCTCAATTCAAATACTAAGAGTAAAGGATAAAAGTTTTAAAACATCTTTTTAGTAGAGTTTGTGAAAAAAAGAAGAAAAATTACAAAAGACCAAAATTAAAAGAGAGATAGAAGTTAGAGTGTTAAGTTTTTTGCTGAATTCAAGGCTACTGAAGTAGCATCTGCTGACCTAATTAAACTAGACACAAGAGATGCAACAACTCCAAGGGAAATTCATTGGATTGCTAAGATGGGGAACATGAGCTGAGACCTGCTATCACAAGTCAGTATTCTTGTACTTGACAGAAATGATGAACTTGATAATATCCACCCAGAGGTAAAGACAGACAATGAGGGACTTTTCTATCTTTGTTGTATTAAAAAAAGATAAAGTCTCTTCTAAGAATTCATAAACATAGAAAATGGTATGGTGTGTGGAGGAGGGATAGTGACCAGAGGTGAAATATTTTAAAGTCTATTGGGGATGGTAGCAGAGGGAGTGCTTAACTATATATTTTGTAAGATAAGTATTACAATATACACATTACTACTTTAATATAACCACTGGAATATAAACAGTGGTTATAACTTCAAAACTAGTAGAGAAGTAAAAAGAGCATCTTTAAAAATTCTTCATTAAGAAAAAATCATAAAAGGAGCAGAAAAAAATAGAAAATAAAATATAAGATAGCAGATATAAATTCAATTATGTAAGTAATCACAAGATATAAATTAACTGAATTTGCACTTGCAGAACAGAGGTTGCAAAACTAGATGGTTAAAAAATATCAAGTCAGATGGTATCAAATAATTGATATGATGGTAATAAAAACTTCAGTGCCGTGTGGAAAATGAAATAAAAGAAGTCTCTCAGAAAATAAAACAGAAAGATAAAGATCAAGAAAATAATAGAAGTTGAATGAGACAATTAGAGGATCAGTTTAGAAAATCAAACATCCAAATTCAAGAAATCCACACAGAGAATAAAGAAAACAGAGGAGATGAAAATGTTAAAGTATGGTCTCTAACTGCAACATCATTAAGTTACAAATCAATACTGACAAGGTATCTAAAACTTCCCAAATATTCAGAAATAAAACTTCAGCATAATCCATAGCTCAAAGAAGAAATCACAAGTAAAATTTTAAAATAATTTAAACTGAATGATGAAAATACAACATATCAAAAACTGTGGGATGCTGTTAAAATGGTGCCTAAAGGGAAATGTGCAGTATTATATGCTTGTATCAGGAAAGAAGTAACAAGTTAATGAAGTTTCCACCCCCCCCAAAAAAAAAGAAAAAAGAAAAAAAAGGAGAAAATTAAGTCCAAAGAAAACAGAAGAATGTAAAAAAAATAAATTCAAGAGCAGAAATAAATGAAATAGAAAACATCACTGGAGAAAATCAATGTAACAAAGCCAATTGTCTGAAGAAACCAATAAAGTTGATGCAGTGCTTGTCGGCCGGTGAGACAAAACAGAGAAAACCCACGTTACCAATAACAAGAATGAGAAAGGGCACAACGTAGGCTCTGATCTGAGATAGCAAATAGATCAATGGAACAGAATAAGAAGCTCAGAAGAACACCCACATATGTGATGGGTGTTTCATATACAACAGAATTGGAGTAGAAAATCAGTGAGAAAAAGTTGAAATTGTCCCTTGATGATATTGCGACAATGGAATAGACAGGGTGAGACTACTACCCACATGCCCTCAGGCATAACCTTATGGTACAAGCACTCTGCCCCCCAACTGCCTAAGGACTTTTTCAAGCAGTGGAAGCTTACTTTACCCTTGCCAGTGGAAATCCAGAGAAGAGCAGAAATAATACTCCCTCAACTAGTTACTAATATGAGTTGGTATATAATTGTTCCAGTTCCCTCACCACTCAAGTGAATAAGTGGATAAATCTGAGATTCCATGTCTACACTCACTCCCACAGTTCCCCAGTAGGATAAATCTCCGATTTCTCACAATGGGATCTATTTTGATCACATATTTGTTATCGGCTGCCTTGCCCTCCTGGTTTCTTCCCGAATTCCACTCCAGATTTATTTCTTAAATAAGCTACTTGTTCTTCAATCATTTTCTTACAGTCTTTGGAGTGGGCAACCAAGATTGTTACTAACTAAAGAAGGGATGAAAGAAAAGAAAAATGAAAGGAAAGAAGAAGGCAGAGAAAGGCAGAATAATTTTTTTTAAAACAAACTATCTTCTAGCTACAAGAGACAACTTTAGATTTATAGACGGAAACAGTTTGAAATTAAAAGGATAAAAAAAGGTAACCAAACAGTAACTAAAATATAGGTGAATAGCTATACTTTCATTATCAAAAATAGACTTTAACTTAAAATTGTTACTAGAGATAAAGAAGGATATTTTATAATAAAAGGATCAATCCATCAGGAAGCCATAACAATTATATATGCACCTAGCGACAGAACCTCTAAACACATGACACAAAAGGGGTAGAATTGAAGGGAGAAATACACAAGTCAACAAGTCAACAAAAATACTTGGAGATTTCAATACCACCACACTTTCAATAATTGATAGAAAAACTAGGCTGACGATCAACAAGGAAATGGAAGACCTGAACAGCATCGTAAACCAAGCACACCCAAAAGACATCTATAGAACTGTCTACCCAATAACAGCATAATACACATTCTTCTCACGTAAAGGTGAAATATTTCTTGTGATAGACCATATATTAGGCCACAAAACCTTTCTCAGTAAATTCAAAAGGATTGAAATCATACAAATTATGTTCTCTGACCACAATGGAATGAAACTAGAAATCAATAACAGAAGGAAATCTGGGAATTTCACAAATATGTGAAAATGAATAACACACTTCTAAATAACCAATGGATCAAGGAAGAAATCACAAGGGAAATTAGAAAATACTTTGAGATGAACAAAAAACAAAACACAACATACCGAGATTTACACAGAGAAAATAGTGTTTAGAGGGAAATTTAGTTATAATGCATTATAGTTATAAATGCTATGTTTGGCCATGATATACAGTAAGGGAGCTGTTAAACTCTGCTGGTGAAAGTACAAATTAAGGAGAAAACTGCAATAACTAATGCATTTGAAAATCTGCTATCTTAAGATCCAGAACTCCCCTTCCAGGCACGTATTACACATATGCACAAAAATATTGTACATCACTGTTCAGATCAGCACTGATTTTAATAGCAAAAAGTTAGAAATTACTTATATTGCATCCAAAGACAAACAGTTAAATAAACTGAAGAATTTTTATTTAATGGGATACTATCAAGTAGTGAAAGGAAAAGAAAAGCTAATATTATCTACATTTATCTATATAAATATCCATATATATATCACAAAAAAATATGTATACAGTAGTCCCCCCTCATCCACAGTTTTGTTTTCTACAGTTTCAGGTACCCACGGTCAACCATGGTCTGAAAATATTAAATGGAAAATTCCAGAAATAAAAAATTCATAAATTTAAAATTGTGTGCCATTCTGAGTAACATGATGAAATCTTACGCCATCCAGCTCCCTCTTGCCCAGGATATTAATCATCGCTTTATTCAGCATGTCCATGCTGTATACGCCATTCACCCATTAGTATGGGAAGAGCATAGTGTATTTAGGGTTTGGTACTATCCCTGGTTTCAGGAAGCCACTGGGGAAATGTATTCCTCATGAATAGGGGGGACTACTGTATATCCATACATATATTTCACAAAGAAAATATTGAACATTAAAAAGTCAAGTTGCAAAAAATACATTAGTATGACATAATTCATATAAAATTTTTAAATGTGCAAAATAATACCACATTGTTTTAGAGATACATATACATATTTGTAAAAGTTAATGGAAATTCTTGTGAATATAAACACTTAATCCATGTTAGTGATTGCATTTGGTGTGAGATTGGGAGAGAAGGGAATGTCACAAAGGCAGGACTCACAGAGGGCATCAGTTAAACTATCTCATAAGCTGGTACATGAGCACATTCCTTATGTATTTTTATATAACAGAAATAATTAATCTTTTTAACTTTTAATTAAAAATATAAATGCTTTAATACTTGAACTAAGCAGGCCTTTCCTGCAAATGAGTCACTCAGAATTGCAGATAATTATATTTCGAGCCTGGAGAAATTTGGGAAGATACTGGCCACAATTTTCTCATAAAACATGGAGGAAGGGGAAGGAATGTGGAGAAGGAATTCCAGGGTCACCGTCTGGAACAGAGGAGGAAAGGTAGATTTGGGGAGAAAGTGATGAGTTCAGATCAACTTGTATTAAACTAGTGGAGTCTGTGGAACCTCCTAATGGGCTTTTAGAAGCGGTGGTGTGGTCTAGAGCTAAGAAACTGGAAATGTTTATTTGGATGTTACCCATGCAAATATGGTAGTTTCAGCCCTGGGCATAGATGGATTTCTTTAAGAAGAAAACACGTATGGGGGGAAAGTACTATGGTCTGGAGGGTCACTTGCCAAGAAAATAAAGATTTTCAAGGAGAGGATCGCCAACTTTACCAAATGCTGTTGAAAGATCACATAAGAAGGGTATTGAAATTGTCTATTCGATTTAGCAACATGAGTATGTCAGATTCTTTCAGTATATATAAAGCCACAAGAACCCTAGGTTAGCTTCGTTACGACTTAATTGCTAGAATAAAGGAAAATAAGGAGCTATGTTAGAAATAGTCACCTGAAAAAAAAGAAAAAAAGAAAGAAATAGTCACCTGAACAATGAAATGGTCACCCCAAAACCAAGAGGCCTTATAGAGGAGGCTTTACTCAGAAAATGAATTGACTCAAGAGACCACTTTCTCTCTGGTCCCACGTGTAGTCCTTCAAGAGGATATATGGTTGATGTGGGGTGGTTTGCAGTATCCAATGTGGATGGATGGTTAATGGTAGTCAGTGCCACACCATTTTTGAGGATTTGACCACCTCATGCTCATACTGGTAGCTTCTCACTAACTTCTGGGCCAGTTAGCCAAGGTCAGGAAAACAGGATGGGTATCAGAAGCTGCATAAACGTCTGCAGTAAAGTATTTCTTGCATCACCAAAAGCTGCAAGAGTCTCTGACAAGAGCCTTTACTCTTTCGTCTACCTTCCATTCTTGCCACTCAACCCCTTTGGGAGTAGCAGTACTTAAAACATTTTTCCTAAATATACTTCTTTTAAGTGTTTTCCTTTAATCATCCATGTATAGAGAAATGCTAATTTTACAGTGTAATTTGGGCTAAGTTGCACCTACTTTAAAATATGAAATGATTTGTATCTATTTTAAAACATGAAGTGAACTTTATTTTCTTAAAACTTTCTGAGCACGAAAGCAATATTAATTTTACTTTTTTAGTTTGTAATCTTGAACCACAGGTGAAGAGTTTTGAATTAATTTCTGTAATTGCCTGAAATTAATGAAGAAAAATAATGGAGACACTCTAAAATTTGACTTGGAAATTACTTCGGTTTAGGAAAGCAAATCTGTGCACTATCACTTTTGAAAATGAATAGAAAGTGTTTTAAAACCTATTCAAAACAATAATTATTGTCTATTGCACTTGAAACAATTAATTAACTTGTTTTCCTGTTTGGCAATACTGAGTGAGAACCATTGCTATTCAATTTATTTTAATATAATTTAAAATATCTTGGTTAACTTTTTATTGATTAAGGTATTTCTTTCTTTTTTTCTGATTCTGTAGTTGTTTAGTCATATGGAGGAATTATAAGATGCTTTTGAGCTCTTTTGTTATTTCCTTGCAATCAAGTCTCTGGTGTTTATTGTATTGCACATGTGTGCATAGAAAACCACGGTGGTTTTCTTTTTCAGATTTCCTGTTGAAAATCATCTTTTTGTCTTCAAACAGATCACAGATCCACATTGTTAAGCATAAATGGAACATTATAGATCTAGTCTAAATGTGAGCTGAGACCAGAGAATGCAGTCACTATAATAATCATATGATGTTTGCAGAGGTAGTTCTTCCCCATTCTAGATATTTCCTTCCACATGGAGAGAGTTTATTACCTTATCACTCCTGATCTCTCTCCATTCTCCCACTTAACTCTGCCCAGGAGAAGGTAGTGAGATATCAGACTGAGGTGCCTGAAAAATGAAACAAAATATTCATATCCTTTCCTTTCCTCTTTCTCTTGGGAACAAGAAGATCCAGAGATACAAATGTATCTTTGTTGCTAGAATCCAGCTCGAGACACACTCACTGTTTTTCTTGCTGCCTGTTCTAAAGGAAGATGAGTCTCACTAATTTTGGCATTAAAATCAGGAAGCATGCTTTCCATCCCAGTGATAATGGTAGTAATTTGGTCTCCACCTGACAATTCTTTGTCTTATTTGTCGTTTGATTTAGAACTAAAGTGGGGAAAGAGGAATGTTTTTATCGGGCCATTCAAAGACACCAACAATAACAATGATATTTATTAAGAATTTCTGCATGCCAGAAACCTTTTTAAAGTTTTTGTATATTTCATGTAATCTCCATCACAGCTCAAATAAAAAAAAAAACAGCCTTTGGATTTGATAAATAGGTCATGGACTAGCAAGGTCTATTTGCAGAGGGTTGAAGAGTGAAGGACAGGAAGCTGTTAATTTACATCACTCAGGTCATTAAATCTTTGCATATGAGATGTGACTTCCAGTCTTTCATTATTCTGTTTTCCCTTTTCTGGAGTTTCTTCAATTTGTGAATAACCATGTCATCCTCCAACATTTAGACTGGGCAGATGATACCATATGTGGTATGTCCACCAGAGAATGGAAAAGACTGTAACTTACCTTATTCTGAACTTTCTGAACTGCCACTGAAGCCACCTAAGCCACTTAAGTTTGTCCTAAAGTTTTGTGGACATCTCATTATATATATATATCATATATTATATCACCTCATTATATATATTATATATATATATATCACATGAGCAATAGCAGCTAAACAGAATGATATTATATATATAATATCATGTAATATATATATATTACATGATATAATATATCATGTAATGCTCATGTGATATATATATGTGTGTTAGATAATATATATAAATCACATGAGCATTACATGCTTATTTTATTAAGCAATCAAGCAACAGAATGCAAAAATATACAAAGTTAAAAATCAACTTCCCATTCACTTTAATTTCACTCTTCCGTTTAGCTGCTATTAAACTCCCAAACTGGGGTTACTAGGGAAAAGTGTTTTTGAATTTTTACTTTTACTAGATAGTTCTAGATTAATTTTAGAGGCAGTATAGCAATTCACACCCTCACCAGCCCAAGAGTGTCCAGGCCTTTACATCCTTTTTATATTTTTGTCAGTTTGAATATCATATTGTTTCTTTAATTTGTGTTTATTTGACTACTAGAGAGTATGAATATCATATTATATGTTTATTGGCCATTTTATTTTCTCTTCTATAAATTATTAGTTTAAATAGTTTGCCCAAATTTCTATTTGTTTGTTTGTCTCTTTTATGAGCTTGTAGAGGTTCTGCATGTATTAAAATATTTTTCTATCATCTGTGTTGCAAATATTTCCCTATCTCTCCTCTTTTGACTTTTTTACAATTTGTCATAAAATTCTTACAAATTTTTATTTCTTTTTAAAATTGGTTGAAGTTTGTTTCAGCAGAGTCCACAAAAGCATTAAGCATGAAGTCAAGGAAAGTACAAGCTTCAGGTACGTGCAGACGTGGGGCATACAGAACCCTGGGTCTGCCATTGTTCAACTGCACATGCCATTGAACTCTGACTGATATGGCAGAAATTAGGATAGAATTGCTACACTTTAATGGCTTGTTACTATGTTCCAGGCTCTATGCTTTATGTGGATTATCTCACTGAATATTCACACAACCTTAAAAGGCTCCATAAGCCCATTCACAGAGCCCTTGTGAGGATTAAGAGTAGCAAAACTCAAAGTGACTGTCAGGGGACATCTGCAGGACATTGGGTCTCTGCACATAATTGAACTAAACATTAAACGTTGCAGTGGTGCAGACAATAGGGCAGAATGGGAGATATGTTAATTTAGTGCTAGATTATTAGAACAAAAGTCATAGGAAATTGGAATCTACCATGGAAATGAGATCTTTACCTAACCCTAGTTAAAACTCGTTAGTTGTAGCTGAAGATAATTTTTTTAATGAAGTTACAGTAAGAAATGCATTATACAGGATACAATCATTCTGGAAAGAATAGTATTATTTAACACATTCTCCATGTGATATGGCTCCAGATTGTAAAATGACTTTTCTTTATTGAGTTCACTCAAATCCCATCTTGGGTACAATGTGCTTACAGATCTGCTTCTAAAAATATCCCTTTGTATTTTGGAACTTATAGCTAGTCTACTAAGTGGGGGGAAAAAGAGTTGCAAGCTCGTCATTCTCTTATTTCTCCTAGGTGAATTGCTAAAAAGCACATCATTTATTATCTCTGTTCTGCCAAATGGAGAACATTTTTCAAAGGCTCAAGGAAATTACTTGAATGTAGGATTGTTCAGGAGCCATACTCAAAGAAATATCCTTTTTCCACATCAGTTAAGAGTGGATGTTCTGTTTCTGAACAGATATTCCTACATTCTTGAAGATTTTTTTTTTGCCTGATGATCCTGGATTTAGTGCCAGACTATGGAAAATCCCATTACAATCAAAAGCAGCCATAACACAGCCAAATGGTTTTTTATGAAGCCAAACTATACTGAGGTTTTGGTGAACTCTCTTTTTTCTTGCAGGATATTCTTTGTGTATTTCAGTAGTCTGAGTAGAAGTACAAATCCAGAGTATGACTTGAAGGTATCACTCAATTAAAAAAAAAAAAAGTTCTCCCATCTCCCAGATGGCTTTATTTTAGAGAAAGAGTACAACAAATCAAATCCAACACACTTGGACAAGTATGTACCAATTCACGCAGCCAGAGGAGATGTTTGTATTAACTGGCTGTCTTTAATAGACCTATTCTGAGTAGTGAAGTATAGGAAAAGAGTGACTTTTTTTCCGAATCTAAAATTGGCAGCATGGAGGAGGCAGCCCTTTGCACCTGGCCCCCAACAAACCAGCCTCATGTGTGCCTCTGTGATTTTGCAGATACTGTTCCCTAGAATTCTCTATCTCTAGCCTCTCTAAAGTCTACTCCCCACCCTCCACCTTCAACACTATATCATATTAAAAGCACAGATTAAGTAGCATTTCATTGGGGAATATTTTTTATTTGGCTGCTCTAAACAGCCTTACTGTATCGCCACGTACTCATATCATTTAGATATACTCTTGTTTTCCCTACACGCGCACACACACACACACACACACGCACACACGAGAAATTTTTGCTAAATCTTGAAATGCTTGATTCCTAACAGTTCAGAATATTGTCACTTTAATTGTTACAAAAATTAAACATTTTTTAAAATGAATTCAACTTGTAAATGTGTACATGTGTAATAACAGTTTGCTTTAGCTACGAAATATATGCCTACTATGAAAACTTAAAAATGAAATCTGACTTTAAATTTATAAATGGTACTCAAAACAAGAGATGCTGATTTCAAATATTCTACTTTTTAATCCCAGTTTTGAAGGCAACAACAGGCTTCACATTTTCTAGAAATATTTTTGAAACTTTTGGACCTCTTTGATTTGGGGTCTCTTATATCTTCCTCACAAGTTTCGTCTCTTTAAGGGGTATCCATGTCTATTGCTAAAGGGAACCCACTCTTCAAGCCTATGTTTTTAGGATTTCATTTTATGTTAGTTTTCTTTCCTTGCTATAACAAATTAACACATACTAAGAGGCTTAAAATCACACAAATCTATTATCTCCCAGCCCTATAGGTCAGAAGTCCAGGTGGGCTTAGCTGTTGCTCTGTTCCATATTTCACAAGGCTATAATTAAGGTGTCAGATAGCTGGGTGTTTATCTGGAGGCTCTGGGGGAAAATTCACTTGTAGGCTCATTCAAATTGTTAGCAGAATTCAATTCCTGTGGTTGTAGGACTGAGGTGCACATTTCCTACTGGCTGTCAGCTAGGAGTCTCTCTCAGCTCCTTTGTCAATTTCCTTTTTCTTTGCAAAGTAACATATTCCCAATTCCAGGGATTAGCACATGGGCATCTTTGGAGAGTCATTCTGCCTACCACACACAATATTCACAACATGAACCCTTTATCATGTTGTTGAAAAAGCTTCCAGCTGTTGTGTCCCTCTGCAAAATAGCCATGACAGGCTGGCTTTGCTGGTACTGGTGGTTTACAACCATACATTTTGCTTGCACTTTGGAACATAAGCAAGGGGAAAGGGTGCTTCTGTTTGAGGAAAGCATGGGGGAAAAAATCTACCTTCCATTTTTATTTGAAAGGAAACTGGGGTTTCAATAAATATTTGTGAGTTATTGCCCTACTGCCAATCACATCTTAATTTGGGATGGCAAATACTCTTAGCCTGGTGCCTGGATTTATTTTTAGCAGTTGTTCTGGATCATTGGAATCTAATGGAAGAGGAATGAAGTTCACCAATTGCTGATACAAATAAGTGCACAAATAATTTTTTTAACCAAGGGATTTCACTTAGACATTTACTGAGCAACCATCCTGTTGTAGGCAATGACCTTGGCACAGGGTTCAAGGATGTATAATCTTGTGTGGAAGCTACATGTCTATATTCCTCATGTTTTAAAAGTAAAATATTTTGACCCTCTGGAGTTTTAATTATTGTCAATGGTTGGGCACAGGAAAGCATGAACATCTTCAGTGTTTGCAGTACTGTAGTGTGAGTAGTAAAATCTTTCCATTATACAATCAGGAAGCCAAGCCTCCAGGTAACTTACCTCTGGTCATCTAGCCTGGAATTTAATTGCCAGTATCACTGATTCCAAAAGCAATGTTCCTTTTACTAAATCGTATTTAAAAATAGAGACTGGCTCATTTTGAAGGCATGATAAAATGTTAGGGAAATCTTTTGGACTATAATCCTGGGCATGTTTATTTCTAAGCCTTGGAAGAAGTCAGGAGCAATGAGAGTGGAAAGACACGGTCGATCCTCCATCTACATTTCTCTGGTTCTTTAAAAATTAGGCTTTTTCAAACTAAATGCCAGCATGTAGCTTATTGTCCATTTTTCCTGCTTTGTCTATGTTTTTTTGCTCCTTAGAACTGAAATAGTGTGGAAAGATGCCTGCTGTGTTCTAGTCTAAAGCAGAAAAACACAGCTGTTTTTCAGCTTGCATATGTACATATAATATTTAATTTTGTGGTCTTGATAAGTAGCATCTATTTGTTTTTAAACAAGTCCAAGCTCAGCAGTGCTTACCTGACGTGTATGATGTTGAACTGAGTTATTAAATTCGTCTATATGAGAATAAATTTGCTTTTGTCTTTGCCTTGGTCTCTTATACTGCCTGCCCAGCCTTTGACATATAGTCATTAGTCCTTATCTAAAGGAGGCAAAATGTATCTGAAGACCACACAGAACAAGGACCCTTCCCCATGCTTTTCTCCTCTTCCTGCCCTGGAAAACTAATGGACCAAAACACCTGCTGATCCTGCCTCAGCATGGTCTTCTGGCTTCTTCCACACCCACTTCTGGAATCCAGATGTCAGTGGGGTTTGAATCTGGAGTTACGAAAAACCTGAGGCAGAGTTTCCCAGCTGATGTCTAGTCTGCATATTAGACAATGTTCTCCCCAAGCCCCCATCCCCGGCACCTGCTTCGACATCTCCTTCCCACCCTAGAAACATTCTCTCTACTTTGCCTCTCACACCAAAGCCAAGTTCCTCAGTTTGGTATTCCAGGCTAAGTTCCCTGAATCCTCCACTTTTTCCCACTTTCCCTGATCTCAACTGATAGCCAGAAACCCCTAGAAACAAAAAACTTGACCTTGAACAAATACTAACACTGCCAAGCTCAATTCCTTCTCCTATAAAGTGAAGAGACTAAATATGGTGATCTGACATTCTTGGCGAATCATTGTGATCCCTGTTAGGTTAGTTCCACAGCTGAGCTGAGCTAAATGTAGGTCCAACTGATAAATTAAAGGTACAATTCACAAAATAAAGCTATATTTTGCAATATAAGTAATTTATTTACTATATTTAGCAATGTAAGGTATATTAAAATATAGGTTCAATAAAATATAAGTACCGTTGATCACCAACGGTAAATCTGAAAAGATTACTTTGGAGGTTTTTACCATCTTTTTTGAAAATGGAAAATTTTAAATACATACACAAGTAGAGAGAATAGTGTGGTAAACTCCATGTGTCTGTCACCTAGTTTCCACAATTATCAGCCCATGGCCAATCTTATTTCATCTAACTCCACCACTCGCATTCTTCTTTGATTATTCGAAAGCAAATCCCAAGCATAATGTCCTGTCACTATATAAAATTCAATATATAAATATATATCTGAGATAAAGTTTTTCAGAAACATAAGCAAAATACTATCCTCATACTTAAAACATAATTTCTTAATGTTATTAATTACCCAGTCTTGCCCAACCCTCCTCTTGGGGTATTTTTAATGACACATTGAGTGGAAATCTGCTTCCCAATAATACACAAGCCCCACTGAACCTTGCTCTACACCACACCAGAAAACTCAGTTAATTCATCGACTTATAAACAAATGACCCAGACTTACAGAAAAAGCAGTATGGGTCCAGGGTTAACCCATTAAAAGGTGTCCATGGTTGTGTTTTTGGTTTTGGTGGGGTTTTGGGGGGTGGGAGAGGGGGGAGATTTGGTTTGTTGCTTCCTTTTTAAGAAACAAAATAGTATCAGAAATTATAGAGTCAAGACCAATAAAAACAAATGATCTAAATTGGAAGGAGAACATTTCATGCTAAAATTCTGTGATTTTAATAGGTGTGGGGTTCGTAGAGAAAAGAAGCCAGTCCAAATTAGGGAAAAGAACGAATTAAAGAATGCTTTATAAAATGAGGTTACAAATTGGCTCTCCCAAGGGCTGAATCAAGCCTATAGAAGTGTTTTATTTGACTCAATAATTCATATAAAAATACTTATTATTTGTTCACTGTGCCAGCTACAGTTCTAAGTGCTAGAGATACAGCAGTGAAGAAAATCAACCAAAAATGTCTGTCCTCATGGAGCTCACATTCTTGTCTATAATTTGAATGCATGAGGTGAGCCATGTACCTCTTAGGGATTTTCTTTTATGCTTTCTCTCTTTTTCTAAATTGATTAAGAAGGATTTTAGGGAAGGCATGCCCTCCTCAACTGGGTCACAGGCCACACACTCTCTTCTTGTTTTTGACCCTGGCCACCAGCATATCAGATTCATGGATATATGAATTTTTTAAGCATTTGACTTTGTGACACCCTGTTCTACAGCAAAGCTCTTTTGCCTTCAAATAGGTTTAATTAATACTGCTATTCATTAGTGGTCCTTTATCATTTGGGGGAAGAACTTTTCTATCCAACATGTAATGACTGAGCCTCTAATGTGTGCAGAGCTCTGGGCCAGAAGCCAGAAATACAGACAGCAGTAAGTCCTGGCCGGCGATGTCCTGGAGCTCCAGGTCTAGTGGGGAAAACAACCCACAAACCTCATCCTGCTGTCATCTGACAACTACTGCATAGCCATGCAGAGTGATGGGGTAGGTAAGGAGTCCATTCTTTCTGGCACAGGGAGGGAAGGAAAAAGAAACTTACAAAAATTTCACTCATCTTCCAGGGCAACAGAAGAGATAGATATTAAATGTACTGGTATCACATTTATAGATATCTTATTAATAATTTAAAAGTTTGCTTCAGAAAGGGCTACCTGTCCATAAACATGTTTCCTTACCTACATCATTCTTCTATTTTTCCATAAACTTCTGCAAATGTAATTTCTAGGTCTACTTTAATTCAGATAATCACAAATTATAAATGAACGGGACCTACATTTAATGTATATTTTTCTTCAGGCTGTTAATGCTCACTCATATCAAGTGATTATTTCTTCAGAAGGATGAGAACCATCACAAATACTGTAGGAACATTTGTATGGTCATAATTTTAATTAGAGGCAAAGATACAATTTCTCCTCCTGAAGATGAAATGCCTGCTTTGGCTTTACCCTTCAGCAAACATAAAAGGAGCCTCACCGTGGAACGAATATAAAATTTCAGAGCTGAATGGATACCTGAAGTCATAAGTTCCCATCTCCAGCTTCCAGATGAGAAAGTTCTTAGAGCATCCAGGAGAGCCGGAGGTATCTGAGAAGATTCCAGAGTTTCAGCCTCAACGCCATCCTTTGCTGGCAGTGTTCAACCAAGCCTGAAGGCATCCTTCCTCCTGCTCACTGATCAAACATGCTAGCTAGGAAGTAAGACCATTCATTTCTCCTCCACCCTTCCTGGAGAAAAAGTATCAGACAGTATCCTCTCCCAGGAACAACTTACGTATTGGAAGTCAGTTGTTTTGGTAGCTCCATGATAACAAACATCTGAATGTAAATGATTGTGCTTGAGTCTTAAATATTCCATTTAAATACTCCACTTATTCCATTTAAATATTCTACTTTTTGCCTTCATATGACCCCAACTCCCTAGAGCTTACTGGAAAGTCTCCATCTAATGTAGCTCTCATGTTGCTCGTCTACAGACCTGCTGCAATTCCTAAGCATTCTGTTTTGAAACAGGAAATGACATTTGTCTCTTTATTCTAATAATGACTTGATGAGTATTTGACCCATCCAGGTATAAACTCATACTAATCAGGAAATGAGACAGTTTGACCAAGACAATTATTTGTTCATCCCTTTTAAATAGATGATGCTAGTTATTTGAAATACCTGCAGACAAGTACATAAACTGGGAATCTCACCTCTTCATCCACCAACACTCAATCAATCCCCAGTTTCTATGATTCCACTTCCTACCATATCAGATATCTCCTTCTCTCTAGCTTTATCATCACTGACTTAAGATATACTTTTTTTGCCTTTCACCTGGAGAGCTGGCACCAAACGTACCTCCTTTGCTTCATTCCTTCCACTGAAACTAGAGGAACCTTTCTCAAATCCAAATCTGACTCAATCCAAATCTGACTATGCCATTCCCCTGTGTAAAGACAACAATTTTCCATATCCAAACTTCTTGGCATGACATATGAGATTCCTCAAGGAATCCTGTTTATTTAGATTTCATCCTCATTTCCCAACGCCCACTGTGATTTAAGCCCCAGCACCACCAACCTACATATGTGCTCCAAACCCACTCTGGGGTTCTACGCATCCATTCCTTTCAAAGTCCTCTCCAGACCTCCAGCCACGTTCTCGTCTCTCCACCCTTCTACTGGTTTGGCCAGACTTCTCCAACCTGGGACGATGTATAAGGTCACATTCCCATTAAATTCTCACACTACAAAGGAAGAGCTCCTCCTTCGGACTCCAACCTACCTCTGGGCTCCCAGTTCCTTTCCTATTTCAGGTGTGCTCTGGAATAAGTATCTCATGTTTTCCCACTTGACTGCATTTCCAGACCCCATGCTTTCCCCTAACCACAGCAATACCCTGAGGATAACAGAACAACACAGAGAGTAAGTTGCAACCATTCAAATATCTGACAACTTTCAACGTCTACAGACTCAAATCCACCATCTGTCTGTTCGTATAGGGCTCCCTCTGTGATGCTGGCCAGTCTGCAAGCTGCTCTGCCCACCATAAAAGTTCCTAGGGCCTGACCCTCATTATGGTCTCAGAGAGAAAAGAGGGTCACCTTTCTCTGGTCTGAAGCCAGCCTCCCCACCCTACTTTCTTATTCCCAAACTTGTCTCATCCTAGGATGAATGATAGTGGGAATATCACTTCCCCCGTTGGGGAACCCTATTCTCATCCACAGGGGTGTGGTTCTAAATTGCAGCCCCAAAAGGAGAACAAAATTCCATCAGCACATAATGGCTGAAGTCCAGTACATGTTGGGTTATTCAGTCTTAAATTCTGTGTGTAGGATGTTAAGAGTGGGACCGTGAGTCTCCTGTTTCACGGTCTCCAGCTAGAGGTAAACAGAGAGCAAACGTGCATGCAGTTCCCTGTGCCCTGGGGGGCTCGCCAACAATGAACCTCAACTGACCTGAATTCCAATGAATACGTGGAAGAGGTGGGCTGCCAGTTTGCAAATTCTTCCTGTTTTTAGGGAGAACCATATCTCTGCAAACTTTGTTGCAACTTCAGGAGTAATACTTTCTTTTCATGTGTTCCGGGGGTCATTGTGACACTCCTTCACTTGCAGAAGAGACAGATTCATGGTGCTCAGAATAAAATCTCCTTTCCCCAGAAGGCTGTGAGCACCCGGACTTTGACTATTCTCCAGTACCCCTTTTGCTGCTCTCTGCTTTGCCGTCTGGAACTTCAACTTCACGGGTCCCCCTTCAGTCCTTGAAAAAGGTAAGCAGCTAAATGATTCCTTACACTAGGACCTTTGCACATGCTGTTCCCGCTGCCTGGGACACGATTCCTCCCCACCCTGCTACTCATCCCTGAATCTTGCAAATTCCAGATGACCTTCTGAGACCTCTCCTCCAGCATCCTCAGACAAAGTCAGGACTGTCTCTCCCATAAGTCTGTGCTTATCCTTCATGACGCACATAATGCTTGTCTTTCCAAACAGGCTCCTGAGCTCCAGCGGGGGAGGAACCACATCATTTCTGTTTGCCTCTCCCCTGCGCCTGGCCATAACAAGTGTACATAATTAGTAATTCTGAATAAAATGATTTTCACCAAACAATGGATTATCCTGGTCCAAAGGTAAATTCTGTTTTCCTTGGTGGATAACAAATATTAGTTTGAAGCTTTGAAATGTCAGGTTTTCTTTTCCTCTAACTGTACCTATTTGACATACATTTGGGGCTTCTTTTCAGCCACGGAACATTCCGTTACACTTAATTCAAAGATTTATTCTCCCACAAAATCTCCAGCTAGACGTGACACAGATCTTCAGTAAGCTTTTCTGTCATTTAGGCGGCCTCTTCCTTGCCTGCAGTACTCCTTCTGCTCCACTGCCAAATCTTACCTGCATTTCAAATCCATCTTCAGTGTCACCTCCTCCATAAAGTACCCCTGGTTCTATTCAACCACAAGTTCCCCGCCCCTGCTTTGGACTGGAATCCCATGGCATTTTCTCTAAGGATGCCATCACACTCTACCACATGTAATCATCAGCTGGGGAATGGTTTGACTTTTTTTTCCTCACTCCATTAGCTTGTAAAGTTGCACTGTGACACTTGAGACTGAAGGCAATGGAGAGCTTGAAAGAGATATGATGTTTTCTATGAGTTCAATTATGTTTGTTATATTTATTTATTTGTTTTATTTTTTAGATTCTACATATAAATGAGAACATACATTATTTGTCTTTCCTTTTCTGACTTATTTCACTAAGCATAATACCCTCCAGATCTGTTCATGTTTTTGCAAAGGGGGAAGGGCAAAATAGGTGAAGGCGATTATGAGGTACAAACTGCTTGGTATAAAATAAAGAAGTTACAAGGATGTAATGTACAGCACAGGGAATATAGTCAATATTTATGATAACTGTGTATGGAGTATGATCTCTAAAAATATCAAATTTCTATGTTGTACAAATGAAATTAATACAATATTGTAAGTCAACTATACTTCAATAATAAAAAGAAAAAAATAGAGGCATGATGTGATGAAAAAGACAACAGCTCTGAAGTAAGAGTAACTTAACTGTGTCTGAAACCAACTCGCCTTATGACCTTAAAAATGTTATGAGCCTGCACAGAGCTAGACTTCCTTAACCATAAATTCTGACTATTATTACCTACCTCATGGAGCTGTAAATGTTAAGTGCAACCATGGTTGTAACATGCCAGGGGCCCCTGGGCACAGGCTTGTTTCCCTTCCTACTCTTGTTGGCATTGGTAGGCATAAAGAGCTCAGGAGAGGGTTTCCCTGGTGGCGCAGTGGTTAAGAATCCACCTGCCAGTGCAGGGGACATGGGCTCGAGCCCTGGTACAGGAAGATCCCACATGCTGCGGAGCAACTAAGCCCGTGTGCCACAACTACTGAGCCTGTGATCTAGAGCCCACGAGCCACAACTACTGAAGCCTGCGTGCCTAGAGCCCGTGCTCCACAACAAAAGAAGCCACTGCAATGAGAAGCCCACGTACCGCAAGGAAGAGTAGCCCCCGCTCTCAGCGACTAGAGAAAGCCCGCGCACAGCAACGGAGACTCAACGCAGCCAAAAATAAATAAAATAAATAAATTTATTTTTTAAAAAAAAGAGCTCAGGAGAATCACTTCCACTTTCCTGTTACTGGATGATAATTATATGACTTGACTTTTGCTGAGGCTTTCTCTAGTTGGAAGATAAAGACATTCTGGCCCCATATTGCAATTTCTATTTCCAAAAACTGAAATTCTTGCTCAGTTAAAAGGTTTTCATCAGTACCTGTAGTTAAAAGTATGTCACTTCTACTAGTATAAAATAGTAACTCCTTGAATTGAACACCCAGGCCATATGAGAACACTGTTTCATTGAAACAGGCTCCGTGGGATAGGGCTTCCTTTGATTTCTCTGGGGACGTTCTTGCCATAATTTGATAGATAGATCTAGTCTATTGGAAAAGCTACTAGTTTTTGTTGGGCAGGTGACAAATGATTAAGTAACCATTTGTGATTATGACATATATTCTGATCTCAGAAACTGCCTATGGTCTTTTTTTTTCCTTCTGATATTTTTTGCTAATCCAAATATGCAGAAACAGTGACTTTTTATTTATTTCCTGGCTACAGATAATATATAATTCCTTATGCCTCTTTGTGCAGTCTCCAGACCCTTCTTCTCTAATCCATCACACACAAAAAAGCCATTTCTGGGACTCTTTACCTGGCCTTTTCTGTTCTCTCTACCTGGAATTCCATTCCAGAATCAACACAAATTCATCTTTGCCATGAAGAAATACCTGACTTTTGCCCTGGCCTTTTAAAATTACTTTTGAATCAATATAATTATAAATAAATGAGTAAAATAAACTATTACATAGTCCAAGCTTGTACCACTCACCACATGACAGGCCAATAAATCCAGAGAAGATTTGTTGGGGAAATGAATAGCGATTTCATTCAGGAGGCCAGCAGGCGGAGAAGATGGTGGATTAGTGTCCCAAAGAACCACCTTCCCTGAGTTAGAATTCAGGTTTCTTTTATACTAAAAGGGGAAGGGGATGTGGCTGGTTGTTGCACACTTCTTGGTGGCGGAATCCTTTGCTCTTGCAGCTCTCCACTTAGCTCAGGTCATGATGTTCCTGTAAACCTCCAACAAGACAAATGCTATTCTCTGTTCTGCAACTTTTTATCTCTATATGAATAGAAAAGTGTTATACCCTTAACAATGGGCTCTCCTGTATATTTCAGGCTATAGGCAACGTTCTTAACTTGTAGCAAAAGCAATAGAATACAAAGGTTAAAGTAAAAGAAATAGATCTAATGTGGAGTCAGATTTGGTCTTCCCTATTATAAAACTATTCCATCATCAGGTACATGTATATCTATTCTCGTTAAATTGTATGTGTGTGTTATTAAATTTAATTCTTATTTTATTCTGAATACTTGTGAACCCAGCTCAGCTACTATGAGGTAGTAGGTGAGCACATTTTTTATCATTTTAAAAAAAACTATATAGTATCCGCTATCCTCCAAAGAACTAGATCAAGCAACTTCTAAGACCCTTAATAGATATTCAGGAAATATTTTTAATTGGATGAATGCATAGCTGAGCTACCTGATAGGGTATTCACTAGCCACATGTGGTTTAAATTTAAATTAAATTAGATGAAATTAAAAATTCAGCTCCTAGCCACACTAGCCTTATTTCAAGTGCTCACTAGTGTCTAGTGACGGCAGTATCAGTAAGTGTATTTCTGGGATACATCCATCATAACAGAAAGTTCTCTTGGACAGTCCTGGATTCAATGAATGAATGAATGAACAATCCACCATGAGGCTTTCAATGAAGCCCCTCTCCACCACTCTGCCTGATTTCTCACATGGAACATTTTGCCCACTTTGGAGATGAGCTTCCCAGGGCAAGCTTCACAGCTTGGATTATTTAAAAAGAGCTCAGGAAAGCAGTGAACACATCCTGCAGGTGTGGTTACTTCCTTTCCACAGACCCATCAACCACATTATGACAGGAGTGCTTTCCAGCTCCAATTTGTCTAATTCTCAGCTGTTCTGTTAACAAAGAATGCCTGGCCAGAACATGTCAGTCATCTCCACAAAGAGTTATTTCCGTCTTCTCTCTTTTTCCAAAACTGCAAAGATTGATTTTCGGCAGATAATCTTTTTTGTGTATTCCTGCACACAGACTGCAGCTGTTCTCAAATGCAACATCAATACATGTTTTATGAGTCACTTTTTTTTGTAATGTCTGAAGCTAATCATTTTTATTATGACACAAAAAGTATTTGCCTTGAAATCTCGAGTGCCGTGTTCCTCGTTCGGTCTTGCCGTGAGCGTGGCACTCCTTGGAATGTCTATTGTGTTGAATCTCAATTTCATAATGCAATGATGCAGCAAGGTATAAACATAATAAGCACCTTTCTTTTAAAAAAGAATGAAATTTTGCCATTTGCAGCAACATGGATGGACTTGCAGGGCATTATGCTAAGAGAAATGAGTCAGAGGAAGACAAATACTGTATGATATCACTTATATGTGGAATCTAAAATATACAACAAACTGGTGAATATAATAATAAAAAAGAAGCAGACTCACAAATATAGAGAACAAATTAGTGGTTACCAGTTACCAGTTACCAGGGGAGAGTCATGACAGGAGGGGCACCATAGGAGCAAGAGAGTAGGAGGTATAAGCTCTTGGGTATAAGATAGGCTATAGGTATGTATTATACAGCACGGGGAAATATAACCAATATTTTGTAATGACTGTAAATGACAAGTAACCTTTAAAAATTGTATAAAAACAAAATAATAAGTCCCTTTCATATTGGGCTTCTGTCTTAGCCTAAGTCATCTAGAAAACAAACCTAAGACTTTATTTGGGAGGTGCAAACCCAAGGTAGAGAGAATGAAGGAAAGGCAGGGTAAAGAAACATGGGAAGCCAGGTTGAAGTTACCATGATTCTGCTTCACCATGAACCCTGAAGATACAGCAGGCAGCTCCAAACTTGTGTTCCCCAGGCACACAGGGCTTGTCAGGAGGATTGTAACACAAATCTGCATTTTGGAGTAGAACAGGGGGGAAAGGAAAGAAGGGGATGTATCAACCTAGGACCTTCCCATCTCCTCTTTCCGTTGATCTGTCCATTCCATGAAGAGTTAACACCTCCAATATTCCAGGTTGCATTGGGCCCTTCAGCAGCAACTCAGGTATCAGATCTCAGCCCTGTGTGGGGTACTTCATCCATGTCTGGAAGTAGACAGGCATCTCACTGCAGATGGGCTAAGTGTGTGGCCATATGGGCCAGGCAGGCTCAGGGGTTCCACTGCCTAGGGCTGTGCCCATAAGTGAAGTCTGGGAGGTGGGTGGTGCTTTAGAAGGAAGGACAGTCAAGGGAACCCAAAGGGGCACATGATTTCTTGGTCCAGTACAGCTTCTCTCATATGCTTACAGGATTCACCTTCAGGTGTAGGAAGTATTACTTTTTAAAGGAAAATATATTCTTCTCCAGACTCTTCAAAGGGATGCCATTTTGAGGGGAAAAGCCTCAGAGGTGATCAAATCCTTCTCTTCATATGTCACATATACAGAAATTGTTGTTGAATAATTTGGTGTTTGACAGACTTAAGTCCCCGTAACCTGGAAAAGTGAGTTAAATGCTTCTGTCTCTTCTCTGAACAACAGGAAAATAATATCTACACATCCATTGGTGAAGAAAATCAGCCTAAACCTGGAAGGCTTCACTGGATTTGATCCTAATGAGTCTGAGAGCCTCCTGGGCAGCTGGGGCCATTAAAACCTGAAAGCATGAAGAGCAGAGTCTAGATGGGTCTAGATGACCTTCAGGTAGGCGAGTCCTGGGGCTGCAGGGAGATGAAACATGAGGAATGGCACTTCCTAGAAACTAAGGTCTGTGCTTCAGATAACTCTGAGTGTGAGGAAAAGGAATTTCAGTGACAGGAAAGGAGGCCTGAGTTCACAGAGGGGAGGTAAGAGCATTGTGCATGGTGAGGAAGGTCCCAGGGGTCCCCAAAGACTGTGGGATTCAGCACTCAGGGGACAACTGAAGGAGGGGCCAAAAGTGCCCCCAGCTTGGAGCAGTGAGAGGAGCACTGAAGCTGTTTACACAGAAAAGTGATGTGATCATTTTTGTGCTTTAAGTCAGGGATCCCCATCCCCCAGGCCATGGACTGGTACCAGCCTGCAGCCAGTTAGGAAACTGGCCGCACAGCAAGAGGGGAGTGGCAGGTGAGTGAGCAAAGCTTCATCTGCTGCTCCCCATCACCTCCCATCGCTCGCATTACTGCCTGAACCATCTTCCCTGCCCTCCCCCACCCTGCCTTCCATGGAAAAATTGTCTTCTATGAAATGGGTCCCTTGTGCCAAAAATGTTGGGGACCGCTGGTTTAAGTCACTCTGGCTGCTGCGTAGAGAATGGAGTTGGAGTGAATTTTCTGGGCAGAAAGACCAGTGTGGAGACAGTTGTCCCAGACCCAGTGAGAGGTGATGAGGGTCTGAGAATGGCCCAGGTATGGTACACTGGCCTCACAAGGGAATGACTTTATTTTCAGATATGTGACAGATGAGCACACCTGAGGTCACCCAAAGTCCCTAAAATAGTGAATGGAAGATGCTGTGTCATCTTAGAGCAGTAGGACCAAGAAATCTCAATTTAAACCCTTAACTTTATAGGTGGGAAACCTGGGCCCTGGAGAGGAAGAATAGCAGGAAAACTGGAAACCAACAGTCGAGTCTCCCCATTTTCATCTCCATGCTCTCTTCACTGTCTCCTGCCCTCAGTTGTGATCACTATGGCTACAGTTAAGTCAAATTAACCATTCCCCATCTCTTCTCTCAGAATCCCAGATTGTGCCATGGAAATAACCTAAAAGAAGCATCATTGTCCAGGCAAGTGGACATAAGAAGGCTTATGAGATCATCAACAATTAGAATATTTCACTAGGGTTTGTTTGGAGATGTGGTCCATGGACTCATTTGAGATACACCTTTTTGACTTCAGCAGTGTATATGTTACCCTCTAAGAATGATGTCAAGAGACTGACACACAGACTCAATGACAGAATCTCCCAATTTTTAGGCTACCATAAGTAAGAGTTTTCTAAGACATCACAGACAAAATAAATAAACTTTCTTCAAAAGCAGGCACATGGAGGAGACCTTCAAGATGGCAGAGGAGTAAGACGTGGAGATCACCTTCCTCCCCACAGGTACATCAGAAATACATCTACATGTACAACAACTCCTACAGAACCCCTACTGAATTCTGACAGAAGACCTCAGACTTCCCAAAAGATATATTTTTTTTTCCTTTTTCTCTTTTTGTGAGTGTGTATGTGTATGCTTCTCTGTGTGATTTTGTCTGTATAGCTTTGCTTTTACCATTTGTCCTAGGGTTCCGTCTGTCCGTGTTTTTTCTTGTTTGTTTGCTTTTTAAGTAGTTTTTAGTGCTTGTTATCATTGGTGGATTTGTTTCTTGCTTTGGTTGCTCTTTCTTTTTTTTCCTTTTTTTAAAATACTTTTTAAATAATTTTTTTTTTTTTTTTTTTTGCGGTACGCGGGCCTCTCACTGTTGTGGCCTCTCCCGTTGCAGAGCACAGGCTCCGGACGCGCAGGCTCAGCAGCCATGGCTCATGGGCCCAGCCGCTCCGTGGCATGTGGGATCTTCCCAGACTGGGGCACGAACCCGCATCCCCTGCATCGGCAGGCAAACTCTCAACTGCTGCGCCACCAGGGAAGCCCCTAAATAATTTTTTATTTTAATTATTTTATTTTTTTCTTCCTTTCTTTTTTTTCCCCCCTTTTCTTCTGAGCTGTGTGGCTGACAGGGTCTTGGTGCTCTGGCTGGGTGTCAGGCTTGTACCCCTGAGGTGGGAAAGCTGAGTTCAGGACATTGGTCCACCAGAGACCTCCCTGCTCCACATAATATCAAATGGCAAAAGCTCTCCCAGAGATCTCCATCTCAACGCTAAGACACAGCTCCACTCAATGACCAGCAAGCTACAGTGCTGGACATCTTATGCCAAACAACTAGCAAGACAGGAACACAACCCCACCCATTAGCAGAGAGGCTGCCTAAAATCATAATAAGGTCACAGACTCCCCAAAACACACCACCGGACGCAGTCCTGCCCACCAGAAAGACAAGATCCAGCCTCATCCACCAGAACACAGGCACTAGTCCCTTCCATCAGGAAGTCTACACAAACCACTGAATCAACCTTAGCCACCAGAGTCAGACACCAAAAACAACAGGAACTACAAAACTGCAGGCTGCAAAAAGGAGACCCCAAACACAGTAAGTTAAGCAAAATGAGAAGACAGAGAAACACACAGCAGATGAAGGAGCAAGGTGAAAACCCACTAGACCAAACAAATGAAGAGGAAATAGGCAGTCTACCTGAAAAATAATTCAGAGTAATGGTAGTAAAGATGATCCAAAATCTTGGAAATGGAACGGAGAAAATACAAGAAATACTTAACAAGGACTCAGAAGAACTAAACAGCAAACAAACCATGATGAACAACATAATAAATGAAATTAAAAATTCTCTAGAAGGAATCAATAGCAGAATAACTGAGGCAGAAGAACGGATAAGTGACCTGGAAGATAAAATAGTGGAAATAACTACTGCAGAGCAGAATAAAGAAAAGAATTGAGGACAGTCTCAGAGACCACTGGGACAACATTAAACACACCAACATTCGAATTAGAGGGGTCCCAGAAGAAGAAGAGAAAAAGAAAGGGATTGAGAAAATATTTGAAGAGATTATAGTCAAAAACTTCCCTAATATGGGAAAGGAAATAGTCAAGTCCAGGAAGCACAGAGAGTCCCATACAGGATAAATCCAAGGAGAAACATGACAAGACACATATTAATCAAACTATCAAAAATTAAATACAAAGAAAAAATATTAAAAGTAACAAGGGAAAAACAACAAATAACATACAAGGGAATCCCCATAAGGTTAACAGCTACTCTTTCAGCAGGAACTGTGCAAGCCAGAAGGGAGTGGCAGGATATATTTAAAGTGATGAAAGGGAAAAACCTACAACAAAGATTACTCTACCCAGCAAGGATCTTATTCAGATTTGATGGAGAAATTAAAACCTTTACAGTCAACCAAAAGCTAAGAGAATTCAGCACCACCAAACCAGCTTTACAACAAATGCTAAAGGAACTTCTCTAGGCAGAAAACACAAAAGAAGGAAAAGACCTACAATAAGAAACCCAAAACAATTAAGAAAATGGTAATACGAACATACATATCAATTATTACCTTAGATGTAAATGGATTAAATGCTATAAGCAAAAGACATAGAGTGGCTAAATGGATACAAAAACAAGACCTGTATATATGCTGTCTACAAGAGACCCATTTCAGACCTAGGGACACATACAGATTGAAAGTGAGGGGATGCAAAAACATATTCCATGCAAATCGAAATCGAAAGAAAGCTGGAGTAGCAATTCTCATATCATACAAAATAGACTTTAAAATAAAGACTATTACAAGAAACAAAGAAGGACACTACATAATGATCAAGTGATCAATCCAAGAAGAAGATATAACAATCATAAATATTTATGCACCCAACATAGGAGCACCTCAATACATAAGGCAAATGCTAACAGCCATAAAAAGGGAAATCAACAGTAACACAATCATAGTAGGGGACTTTAACATCCCACTTTCACCAATGGAAAGATCATCCAAAATGAAAATACATAAGGAAACACAAGCATTAAATGTTACATTAAACAAGATGGACTTAATCGATATTTATAGGACATTCCATCCAAAAGCAATAGAATACACTTTCTTCTAAAGTGCTCATGGAACATTCTCCAGGGTAGATCATATCTTGGGTCACAAATCAAGCCTTGGTAAACTTAAGAAAATTAAAATCGTATCAAGTATCTTTTCTGATCACAACAATATGAGACTAGATATCGATTACAGGAAAAAATCTGTAAAAAATACAAACACATGGAGGCTAAACAATACACTGCTTAATAACCAAGAGATCACTGAAGAAATAAAAAAATACCTAGAAACAAATGACAATGAAAACACGATGACCCAAAACCAGTGGGATGCAGCAAAAGCAGTTCTAAGAGGGAAGTTTATAGCGATACAATCCTACCTCAAGAAACAAGAAACATCTCAAATAAACAACCTAACCTTTCACGTAAAGCAATTAGAGAAAGAAGAACAAAAAACGCCCAAAGTTAGGAGAAGGAAAGAAATCATAAAGATCAGATCAGAAATAAATGAAAAAGAAATGAAGGAAACAATAGCAAAAATCAATAAAGCTAAAAGCTGGTTTTTTGAGAAGAAAAACTAAATTGATAGACCATTAGCCAGACTCATCAAGAAAAAAAGGGAGAAGACTCAAATCAATAGAATTAGAAATGAAAAAGAAGTAACAACTGACACTGCAGAAATACAAAGGATCATGAGAGATTACTACAAACAATTATATGCCAATAAAATGGACAACCCAGAAGAAATGGACAAATTCTTAGAAAAGCACAACCTTCTGAGACTGAACCACAAAGAAATAGAAAATATAAACAGACCAAACACAAGCACTGAAACTGAGACTGTGATTAAAAATCTTCCAACAAACAAAAGCTCAGGACCAGATGGCTTCACAGGCAAATTCTATCAAACATTTAGAGAAGAGCTAACACCTATCCTTCTCAAACTCTACCAAAATATAGCAGATGGAGAAACACTCTCAAACTCATCCTATGAGGCCACAATCACCCTGATACCAAAACCAGACAAACATGTCACAAAGAAAGAAAACTACAGGCCAATATCACTGATGAACATAGATGCAAAAATCCTCAACAAAATACAAGCAAACAGACTCCAACAGCACATTAAAAGGATCATACAACATGATCAAGTGGGGTTTATCCCAGGAATGCAAGGATTCTTCAGTATACACAAATCTATCAATGTGATAAACCATATTAACAAATTGAAGGAGAAAAACCATATGATCATCTCAATAGATGCAGACAAAGCTTTTGACAAAATTCAACACCCATTTATGATAAAAACCCTCCAGAACGTAGGCATAGAGGGAATGTACCTCAACATAATAAAGGTCACATATGACAAACACACAGCCAAGATCATTCTCAATGGTGGAAAACAGAAACCATTTCCACTAAGATCAGGAACAAGACAAAGTTGTCCACTCTCACCACTATTATTCAACATAGTTTTGGAAGTTTTGCCCACAGCAATCAGAGAAGAAAAAGAAAGAAAAGGAATCCAAATCAGAAAAGAAAAAGTAAAGCTGTCACTCTTTGCAGATGACATACTATACATAGAGAATCCTAAAGATGCTAACAGAAAACACTAGAGCTAATCAATGAATTTGGTATAGTAGCAGGATACAAAATTAATGCACAGAAATCTCTTGCATTCCTATACACTAATGATGAAAAATCTGAAAGGGAAATTAAGGTAACACTCCCATTTACCACTGCAACAAAAAGAATAAAATACCTAGGAATAAATCTACCTAAGGAGACAAAAGACCTGTATGCAGAAAACTATAAGACACTGATGAAAGAAATTAAAGATGATACAAACAGATGGGGAGATATACCATATTCTTGGATTGGAAGAATCAACATTGTGAAAATGACTATACTACCCAAAGCAATCTACAGATTCAATGCAATCCCTATCAAACTACCAACGGCAATTTTCACAGAACTAGAACAAAAAATTTCACAATTTGTATGGAAACACAAAAGACCCCAAATGGCCACAGCAATCTTGAGAAAGAAAAATGGAGCTGGAAGAATCAGGCTCCTGGACTTCAGACTATACTACAAAGCTACAGTAATCAAGACATTATGGTACTGGCACAAAAAGAGAAATATAGATCAATGGAACAGGATAGAAAGCCCAGAGGTAAACCCACGCACATATGGTCACCTTATTTTTGATAAAGGAGGCAAGAATATACAATGGAGCAAAGACAGCCTTTTCAATAAGTGGTGCTGGGAAAACTGGACCGCTACATGTAAAAGAATGAAATTAGAACACTACCTAACACCATACACAAAAATAAACTCAAAATGGATTAAAGACCTAAATGTAAGCCAGACACTATCAAACTCTTAGAGGAAAACATAGGCAGAACACTCTATGACATAAATCACAGCAAAATCCTTTTTGACCCACCTCCTAGAGAAATGGAAATTAAAACAAAAACAAAAAAATGGGACCTAATGAAACTTCAAAGCTTTTGCACAGCAAGGGAAACCATAAACAAGACGAAAAGACAACCCTCAGAATGGGAGAAAATATTTGTAACTGAAGCAACTGACAAAGGATTAATCTCCAAAATTTACAAGCAGCTCATTCAGCTCAATATCAAAAAAACAAACATCCCAATACAAAAACGGGCAGAAGACCTAAACAAACATTTCTCCAAAGAAGATATACAGATTGCCAACAAGCACATGAAAGGATGCTCAACATCACTAATCATTAGAGAAATGCAAATCAAAACTACAATGAGGTATCACCTCACACCAGTCAGAATGGTCACCATCAAGAAATCTACAAACAATAAATGCTGGAGAGGGTGTGGAGAAAAGGGAACCCTCTTGCACTGTTGGTGGGAATGTAAATTGATACAGCCACTATGGAGAACAGTATGGAGGTTCCTTAAAAAACTACAAATACAACTACCATATGACCCAGCAATCTCACTCCTGGGAATATACCCTGAGAAAACCATAATTCAAAACGAGTCATGTATCACAATGTTCATTGCAGCTCCATTTACAATGGCCAGGACATGGAAGCAACCTAAATGTCCATCGGCAGATGAATGGATAAAGAAGATGTGGCACACATATACACAATGGAATATTACTCAGCCATAAAAAGAAATGGAATTGAGTTATATGTAGTGAGGTGGATGGACCTAGAGTCTGTCATACAGAGTGAATGAAGCAAGTCAGGAAGAGAAAAACAAACACCATTTGCTAACACATATATATAGAATCTAAAAAAAAAAAAAAAAAACGGTTCTGAAGAACCTAGGGGCAGGACAAGAATAAGACACAGACGTACAGAATTGACTTGAGGACACGGGGAGGAGGAAGGCTAAGCTGGGACAGAGTGAGAGAGTGGCATGGACATATGTACACTACTAAATGTAAAATAGATAGCTAGTGGGAAGCAGCTGCATAGCACAGGGAGATCAGCTCGGTGCTTTGTGACCACCTAGAGGGATGGGATAGGGAGGGTGGGAGGGAGACGCAGAGGGAGGGGATATGGGGATGTATGTATATGTATAGCTGATTCACTTTGTTATAAAGCAGAAACTAACACACCATTGTAAAGCAATTACACTCCAATAAAGATGTTAAAAAAAAAAAAGATTCCACATATAAGGAAAAAAAAAGCAGGCACGTGGGATGGGAACTGTATGAACAATATGGAATTATTAACGCTACAGACATCTAAGGCTGCAGAAGGTATTTTGGAAAATGGGGACAGTAATCCCAAAAAAACAGGAACTGCCTTCAAGGAACATAATGCCAACTTGTGGAGACAAAATATGCATGCAGAGTATCCAGAATGCAAAAGAGAAAAGGACTCTTATGCCCTAAGAAATGTAGTTACCTATAAAGTACCTTAAGACAAGAATGTTTCCACTGGAAGTTTGAGACAGCATCTCTGGAGGATGCTGTTCCTGAAGCAACTATGGACCAATGGTTCAGATTTTGACAAGTGAAGGTGAAGAAAGAAGACACTACAGGAAAAGCTGGAGCAAAGGTCTTGAACTGGGGAATGAGGAGGTCACTGAAGAAAGAGGAGCATGCAGTATGGTCTTTGCTTCAAGGACTCTGCCATCTTATTTAGGATAAGTCTTAAAAAGATATTAATCTCTGAGGGGCAGAAGAGTAAATTAAGTGAGGATGCAGGCTCTACAGGCAGACTGTCTGGTCGTGTAGGCTCACAATGTTCATTTCTTAGATACATGTCTTTAAACAGGTGACTTCGTCTATCTGTACCTCATCTGTGGAATGGGGATGATGAAATTACACCAGAGGGGTACAAAGTGCTTAGTAGAGATCTGGGCACAGAATTAGCATTGAATAAAATGTCATTATCATCATCATTATCATCATCATCATTTCATCTGGGATCAAATCAAAACGTAGGCTTAAATACTCGTTGCCTAGTCTTTCCTCTAATTTGTTGCTGATAACATTAATCTTCCCAATTCAACAATGTTCAGAAAGAGTTTATTGAACTTCTAGATCTTCACTGCCCAGTGGAAATCTCTTCTGTGACGAGCTTGCTCTAGACCTATGCTCTCCAGTATGGTAGCTGCTAACCACGTGTGGATACTGAGCGCTTGAAATATGGCTCGTGTAACTGAGGAACTTGATTTTTAATCTTACTTAATTTTAATTAATTTAAATTCAAAAGCATACTGATTTGGTTATTCGAAAACTTATTTATTTATTTTTTGCTTGGTGGTTTCCTCTTTATTAAAGTGCCTCCTACCTTCCTCCCACAATTTCAGTCCCTTCCATCTACCCCCAAAAGAGAAGGGAGTGAAAAGAAGGGATTGTTGGGGTTCTGAGCCCCTTGGGCAGTTAGAAAGGGAAGAGAAACCAAAACAATCACTGGATGTGAAAGAGATTGACAATCAAGAAGTCTAAAGCAGAATGGGAAAGGTGGTAAAGAAAGGGGAAGAATGGAGAAAGGAGAGGTACTAGAGGCCATCTCCCCCATTAACCCTTGTGTTACGAGGAGCTGGAGGAGAGTCTCAAACATTAGGAAGTGCAGGTCCTGAAGACGGGAGGTGGTGTATGACCCT
Organism: Pseudorca crassidens; assembly: GCF_039906515.1. NCBI lineage: Eukaryota > Metazoa > Chordata > Mammalia > Artiodactyla > Delphinidae > Pseudorca > Pseudorca crassidens. The sequence goes on from NC_090309.1 coordinate 83,274,571, forward strand.
CAAGGAGGAGTAGGTCAAGGAAAGAGGGCCCCCTCTCTCTTTGTAGAATGGGACCCCCCACACACCTTAGGGACAGCAACTGCACAGACCGTAGACACTTTCATCACTGGAGGCAACATATAGAAAGAAGTCTTCTTCATGGTGTTCCTGGTATAGCTGACCCATCCCGGCACTCGTGGGTGGAATGACATTGTTGACAAAGAAAAACAAGGCATCCTCAGCTCGGAGATGAATTCGCTTCTGGATCAAGAAGTAGAACCGACCAACTGTAAGATCAGAAGGCAGCAGGCATTTCCTTTTGTCCAGGTCTCCTATCCGAGATCTGGGAGCCTTTTCAATGATCACCGGGAACCGGTCCGGGTATTTCTTTCGGATCTTCTCGCCCTCAGAGCGCCGCTTCTCGAAAGGATGCTCCTCTTTATACACGAACTTCATCCTCCGGGGAACCGGGCTGAGGGAACCCCGAGATGAAGGCTGTGACGTTTTGGGGGGGGGGGGGGGCGGCAACGCGCGGGCCGAAAACTTTTATGTTTAGAACAATTTGGGTATGTGAATCTACACTTATCGTTGCATAGTTTACGAAAACTAAGTATAGATAAAATATTTACAACGAAAATGTAGCTTCCAAATTGAGATATTCTGTAAATAAAGTACACACTGGATTTTGAAGACTTAGTAGGATAAAAAGAACACAAAGTAGCTTATTGACAATTTTTATTTTGATGGTATATTAAAATAAGATTTGGGCTATATAGAGTTTAGAAAAATTATCATTAAAATTAACATCATCTATTTCTTTTATATATATATATATGTATATATATTTTTTTTTTTTTTTTTTTTTTTTTTTTTTTTTTGCGGTACGCAAGCCTCTCACTGTTGCGGCCTCTCCCGTTGTGGAGCACAGGCTCTGGACGCGCAGGCTCAGCGGCCATGGCTCACGGGCCCAGCCGCTCCGCGGCATGTGGGATCTTCCCGGACCGGGGCACGAACCCATGTCCCCTGCATCGGCAGGCGGCCTCTCAACCACTGCGCCACCAGGGAAGCCCCTCTTTTATATTTTTAATGTGGCTACTAGAAGAAAATTTTAATTACATTACAGTATACTGCTATTGAATAGAACTAAACTAAATCAATAAATTCAATGAATGCATTACAAAATAAAGTTCAAAATTATTTTTGTGTTTAAATAAAATTTTAAGTGAATGAAAAATAACAGTAATGCTCCAGGCATAGCAAATAGTTTAATATGGAGTTATTTTACAAGTCTCATGTATACCAATGTCTTTATATGCACACATTTGAAAATCAAAAGTATTCTCAAAACTACATCTTTAAACATAAAGATTTGGTGAAATGACTAGAATTTTCAAGTGCATTTTTCTATGGTATCTATAAACCAGCTATCAGCTGACCTTGTTCACCCAAAAATGTGGGAAAATGTCTCCTCACTCCAAATCAAAGTATTCCCATACTTAGATTAGAAAGAACATGATAGTCACAGGGACCCTCGTAAACTGAATTCTAAAGATTGTTTTTTGTGAGAGTAAGAAAGAATAAGCCTCACTGAGATGATTTGAGTGGCCTGGTCCTTGAGGCCAGTGAGCCTAAAATAGCTCTGTTAAGAGATGACTGTGATGGCATTGGGGAAGAAGAGGTGTCACTCAACTGTCAGAGGCCAAGATGGAAGTAATTTCAGCTGCTCACTCCTGTTGCATTCTTGGAGGTCATTCCATGGTCTTCCCAGGAAAGCAGGATAAATAACACTTGCCTTAAAAGGGCGAATAAAGAAGGGTAGGAAAAATAACACTTGTTTTGATCTGTATTAGAATTCCAGATGCATTTCTACTAGCTTGTGATATTTGGGCAAATTACTTCACCTCTGGGAGGCTCAATTTCCTCATCTGTAAAGTAATAATAATATGCATCTCAGAGTGAAGCTGAAAAGATCAAGTATTCAATAAGTTAAAGTTCCTGACACATAGTAGCTTTGGTGGAAAGACTCTATGTTGGCCCCCATGACTTATTCCTCCTATTCTTGCCCTTGTATAACTCACTCTTTGTGACTGTAGGTGAGACCTGTGACTTGCTTCTAACCAATAGAATACAACAAAGGTGACAGGATTTCACTTCCTTGATAATGTTACATAAAATTGTAAGGACTGTCGTGATGAAAGACTCTCTTCCCTCTTGGCTTTGAAGCAACAAGCTGTCACATTGGGAGCTGCCCTAAAGAATGAGGCACATGACAAGGAACTGAGGGAAAACTCTGGCAGCCAGCCAGCAAGAAACTAAGCCCCTCGGTCCAGCAGCTCGCAAGGATTTTAAAGATGACAACAACCATATGAACATGGAAGTCAATCCTTCTCCAATCGACCCTCGGATAAGAACTCAGCCCTGGCTGACACTTAGTTAGCAGCTTTATAGAGAGCCCACCGAACCCATGCTCAGACTCCTGACCCACAGAAGCTGTGAGATAATAAATATGTGTGGTTTTAAGCTTCTGCGTTTGTGGTAATATTATTCTGCAGAGTAAACCATAATACAGTGGTCTCTCCGCAATCTTTAGCTCCCACACCACGGGACTATCCTATCCCTGCACTGGCATGGTGAGTGCGAAAAATGTTATTGATATCATTTATTCATTATCCTTCCCTTTCAATATATCCATAAAAGATCTTTAAGTTTTAGAAGAATTTTAAAAGTGTGTGTCTCTGTGCGTGTGCGTGCATGCATGTATTTGGGGAAGGGATACAGACACACTCAACATTATTACATGATGAATTGTGCACTGTAGCCACTGGTCTTCCCCTGAATTAGAACTAGTGACAAGTACCGGCATCTCCTCCCCAGACTATGAATATAGCTGTTAAGGTATATGTACTCTCCGCACCTGTGTCAGCTTGCCTGCATTTTAGCATTTTAGCTTTGGCAAGTTCTTAGCCTCTCTGATTGCCCAGCTCCTGTCTCAGGACTTATACACAAACTGCTTCAGTGCCTTTAGCTGCTCAATTTTCATTTTACAACAATTGCCCAAGGGACCTGGGCTTCCTTGTCCATTCTCTTCCAAATGCCCTCTACTTGACTACCGTGGTGGGAGGGACAATCCCATCCTCCTTGTACGCTCGGTGGGAAGAAGGTCAGAGTTCTGTCTGAATGATTTCCCCCTACTTCTTACGTGCCCTTTTTCCTGTGCCTATTTACAGTGCCTCACTTTGTTTTTTCCTCTTCTATCTCACTTCCAGATATCCCTCGAGCTATAGGAGCTGGAGACAAATGTTCTCTTTTTCTGGTAACATTCTCCTTGGGGTGAGAAACCATTTCACGCTCACTAGACAAAGTTTATGCCTATGCTTTGGATATTCAAGATGGGGTGAGATTTTCCAGACTATTGCTTTTTTCATTTTACTCAACACAACAATTTTATTAGTTATATTTATTATGTCTACTTGGGAACAGAATAAGAATCAAAATTTCACCACTATACTTCCCAGACTGAGAGTGATAAAGTTCGCCATACTTGCTGATAGTCAAGGGCCTCAGAAAGTGCCATGCATGTGCTGTGTGTTTAGCATGCCATACTGCAGTTGGTTCTTCTTGACTCCTACAGGACGAGTTCTGTAAGAATCCCATTTTACAGATGAGGAAGCTATTTGGACGTTTGTGAACTTCGGCTGGTCAATGGTAGAGCTCCTTAAGTTGGCTTTGAACTTTCAGCTTTTGCTCTGCTGGAAGAGGTGATTTGGACCCTGAAAAGAGGCACTGAATCCTGAACAACTCCATCATCAGTAAATCCCAGAATTGTTTCCATTACTCTTTCTTGTGATACCAGTGTCCTATTTTTCATTATGCACAAAGTTTCAAAACTGAAGTCTGTTTTTACTTCAAGATGTTTCAGAATCATGGTGAAAATTGTTTTGGGTCATTCTTTCTAGATTTATACGCAGGACCACACAGGTGAAGGTGATAACCATCTCCAAAATTATGATGAAGACCTCCTCTTATAACACACAAAGTGACTAAGGTCATATCTTGGCAATGCTATCGTGACAGCACCTCCTCCCCTTTTCTTATTCTTTGCCCTTCTTTAAGAAATGTAGAGCAATTTGAACTTCTGAAAGATAAAAGTCAGTAATAAATATGTTCAATATCTATAAACATCTGTATTAAATAGTTCTCTTAATTTTAATAAACTGTACAACATCTGGTTCCATAGAACACTTCAAAATTGCCCTCAAGTTCTTGTCTGACAAAATCCCTCCTGCCACTTTCAATTTGTATTAAAAAACCAAAAAAAGCACGTACATCCCCAACTCACTGAGTCATTTGATAAAAGCAACAGGGTGCAGTTTGTAAGCAGATGGAGAATTCAGTGAATGGGCTGGCCGAGGTCACAAGATCTCATGACCCCTACAATTTCTGTCCCGTGGCTGCCAGGAGTAACACACACTACTGAGGGGCAGATCAATCGAAGTCGCTGAGACAGAGAGCAACACAGATTTTCAGTACTTTCGAGGGCAAAAGCACAGTGATGCCTTCTTATTTTATCGTGAAGGAGGTCATAAGGGTGAGTGTGTGCCATGACATGGAAACTGTGTGGCCACCAAATGATTCGCTCCAGCTCCGTATGGGAAGGTCCTTTTATTAAAGCCAACAGAACCAGAAAAGGTTCTGAAGAAGAGTTGCTCTGATCTTACACAGGGAGAGTGTGAGGCAGTGAGTGACCATGAAAGCAGATCTATTGCTGCAGAAAAGGTCACACAAGTCCGCCAAGTTAGTGACACAGTTGTCAGCTGCTGGCGATGCTTCCAGCCTGACTTCGCATCTTGTGGGGTAAGATGAGGTTGAGGTTGAAGAGGAAATTTTTATGGGAAGAGATGATAAGGATCATCTAGCCACCATCTAGCCATCTGCTCTACCTTTTCCTCAGTAAAGGAACTGCAGCTCAGAGAGGACAGTGTCCAAGGTGGTGTAGCCAAAGTTACATTCAGATACAGGACAGTAGGTCCCTGCCTTTGAGATTTGAACTGCGATGTCCCAGATCTGGGAGGAGAGATTAAAGCGAGGGTTTAGCGTTAGTTAAAAGACTGTGGCCGTCAAGATAATAATCTGTTTGTGCTAAAACCTCACAATCCCTCTGCTGGCTGAAAAAGAAAAAATTTTAAGTATATTCATGATTTATTGGGGAGGAGGGCAGGTGTCAGTTAGATACCATAAAAGTGATTACTATCCCACTGGCAGTGTCAGGAACCCTGCACAGCCCAAAGGGCTCAGTTGCAGCTGCAGCAGGCTGCTCTCTGCATTCTTGCTGACAAGGCTGTAAGTGAGCTCGGAGAGGCCTGTGGGTTGAGTGGAGGTGACTTGTGAATGCAGAAACCTGCTCTAAGGAAACGCAGTAACATTCCCATCACATTTTTAGCTTCAAGGATAATAACCATGAACTGCACAGCCAGTTCTCCTTACAGGGGGCTGATGAGTGCTTGCAGGGCCTCCAAGCAACCATTCCTGCGCTCCAAGTGGAGCTAAGCAAGGAAGGAGAGGAAATGGAAATTTCCTGAGGTTTTCCAGTCACTCAGTTATATATAATCCTTTATGGGAAATGCTTCTAAACATGGAAAGTATGCCAAGGTTTTATGCCTGACATCGTTTCCTGTTTTCTACTAGTTTTTGTTTTGCGTTGCTTTAAATCAATCTGGATTTTGTTTTTCAGTGTGCTTTGTCTTTCTTGCCCAACCAGGCAAGCTTTGTAATTAAATGACAGTAACAACTTGCAGATTTTAAAGCGTTTTCACAGACCGTATTTTGTGTGGTCCTTATAACAACCGCGTGAAGTATGTATTTTCTCCATCATCTTCAGATGAGGATGTTATTCAGAAAGTTTCAACAACTGGCTCAAGGGCACTTGTTTATTTGACAACACGTTATGCTCAAGCCCAGGCCTCTGACGCCAAATCCAGACGCTTGGCTCTGTACGGTGATGCTGCTCATTAGGGGAGCTGCCCCCGCCGCATCCCCTCCTATTGACCCAATGCTTCTTTAAAGATGTGAGTTAGTTTGCTTCTATCCCCTGTTCTTTGTTTCCGATTCTTCCATCATTTTGCATTCAGTCTGTTTCTGGTTTTCTCCCTTAGACGGTTGGGCCATGTGTGAGACTTAATTAATTGACCATATGCTCTTTGCCAAAGTGCTATCCATCAGTCAGTGAAGAGGTGCTGCGGGCACACTGGATGCAAGGCCCAGAGCAGGCAGAGAGAAGACTGAACTCAAAACAATTGTGTTGCATTCATGGGGAAACACTCCTGACTTACAGACAGAATAAACAACATTGCCTCTGCTCCTGTTAAAGGGATTATGAGTTGCTGGAGGAAAAAGGGAAATGGGAACAAATGCAGCATTAATGAGGAAATCAGTTCAGGACTCTGGGTGACAGCCAGCCCAAGGAAGGGGAACCTCCATGGAATGGGCCTGGTCTAGCTGCCATGATAATCTCCCTACTTCTGTCATAGCCAAATACCAACAGTGACTCAAGCTTGCCACGCACTCTCAACACACAGTGTTTTTCTCCTCCCTTGGCCCAGAATGTTCTTATACTTTATCTTCCAGAATAACCCTTTTGCCTCAGTCTTCCCCTCTGGACCACTGTTCTTCCATATCACAATAATTCCTGTGCTTATTTCCTCATTATGTGGACTTCTGTCTTTCCCACCATAGAAATAATCACATTTTACTAAGACATGAATATATTAACAAAAAATTTAAGATAATAAAACTAATGCTTTTGTATACACTAACAGATTTGCTTTGTTAACATATAACTGAAGAGTTTTAATCTCTATGTGATAAAAATTTTCTTGTTTGGGTGCTGAAATCATATTGGCTGATAAAATAAGTTAGGTAACTGTTTTCATACCTTCTGCATCATTTTGTTTAAATCACTGTTCTCTAAAGTTTAGTAAAAGTCACCTGAAAACAATGTGAGCCTGCATCTTTTGGTAAGGAAATCTTTGATTACCTCTTTAACTTAGTAATAGTTATAAGCTTACTCAGATGTTTTCTCTTTTTTTCAATGTATATATGATTTCTTTCTAGAAGAATATCAGCTCTATCTAAATTTTTGAAATTTATGGGCATAAAGTTGTTCAGAATATATTCTTATGCATTTAAAATCTTTACTATTTTTATGCCCTCTGTTTTGTTTTTAACATTGTTCATCAATGACATTTCTCATTGCTTTTTTAATAACATCATGCACATTGTATTAGCTAAAGTTATGCTCATTTTATTAGCTAGTACAAAGAACAACACTCTAGGTGTGTTGATAAACTATACTTTCCCTATTTTTAAAGGAAAGGCAAGGAAAGACAAGCACATCATACTTTATTAAAAAGCATTTACTAAGGGAAACTCATGGAAACAGGAGCAGGGGCAGGTGTTTGGGTGCTGTATTAGTCAAGGTTCTCCAAAGAAATAGAACCAATAGTATGTGTATATATAGAGAGAGATTTATTTTAAGGAATTGGCTCATGTGACTAAGGAGGTTTTCAAGTCTAAAATTTGCAGGACAGGCCAGCAAGGAAGAGTCAGTGTCACAGTACAAGCCCAAAGGCAACCTGCTGGCAGAACTTTCTCTTGTTCAGGGGAAGTCAGTTTTGTTCTGTCCGGACCATCCACTGATTGGATGATGTCTATCCACATTATGGAGGGAAACCTGCTTTACTCAAAGTCCACCAATTTAAATGTTAATCTCATCCAAAACAGGCTCACAGAAACAACCAGAATAGTGTCTGACCACATGTCTGGACACTGTGGTCCAGTCACATTGACACATAAAATTAAACATCACAAGTGCCCAGTTCCAACTGCACTCTGGAGAGCACACAGAGATCCATTATGACTCTACGTCAGTCTGAAAAGAGAGGCCCACCACCTCCTGAACTGTAGGGCCCGTAAGCTGCATTATTGGAGAAGCACAGCCCCCCTTCCCTGGCATTATCAGGGGCTGGCACCCAACGGCAACATGATGTGGCAGAACTTTGGCCCCTACCGCTGCTTTGCTGTCTCATTCAGCAGTTAGAAAATCTCTGGCCTTTACGCTGGCATCTTTAGAGACCTGGTGTCCAAGCTTTCCACTGTCTTCTACCACTATGTTTTCAGTGAATCAACGTTTATTTATTTTCCTCTTTTCAAACATATTTTGCATTGATAATAATTTCTATATTCCCTAATTTATTTTGGGTCTTAAAATGTTTCTTCTCATCTAGTGTTTGGGAATCTATAATCATAATTCTAGTTTCACACTTACTGTTCTTAATTTTTAAATGTACACTCATGATATATATATAGATAGATAGATAGATAGAGATAGACTTTATATATGTATAAAGTCTAAAGTATGTGAGGGGTTTTTGTCTTTTTCCAGAACACATATAAATTATCATGTTTTAATGGCCACTGATCACCACTAACCTATCATTGTTATCTAGAGGCTTAATTTTGCACTTTTTAATATAAAACAGTTACTTTTGTAACCAATAGTTTCTGACATATTTTATTAATTTATATATCCCCTCATTATTATTACTTTTACCCCTGCCTTTGTTTAAGTGTCATCCTCCTGCAGTAGATCCTTTATAAATATGTTTAATGAAAACTAACAGTAATAAAATTCTCTGGTCCTCTTACACATGAAAATATAATTGTTTTGTTCTCAATACTGAGTGATACTTTTGCAGGGTGTAAAATTCTCAAAGCTTATGTCGATCACTATCCTTCAGTCCCAAAGTTGGTAAAATATGAATCCAGTTGTTTTTGTTCTATAAATTTAGCTCAAGTCAACAGTAACTTTCTATGTGGTTCTAGGCACTTTCCTAATGTGTTATCAGTAGTAAGATTAGAATATTGCTTGGCATTGATGATCCTTTACAATTAAAGGTTAATATTTCCAGTTGGACAAATCCAAGTATAACATAAATAACAATATTTATTTATAAATAAATAGCTACATAAATTTCCATATTAAATGATACACAGAGATTTAATATAGAAATGATCAAGGTTGGAGGGCTGAGATGGCAGAAGGGCCCTTGTAAAACCCAAAAGTTATAGGAAATAACCCTGGGTAAGTTATTAAGAATATTTATTCTGTTTGTCTTACACTATGCACTGTTCTGTGAATTATGGAACCTACTGTAAATAAGACAAATAGAATTACTGCTTCCCAGGAACTAACATTCTAGCAAAATAGGCCAGGACAGAACATATTAGAAAATAGTCAATGTGGTCACCACCTATAAATAGTAGTAAGTTTCCTTGCTTCATGGGAATAATGGAAGAATATAGTTGTGCCCCAGATGTAGAAGGGCAATGTATTGTGCAGGCGATAACTACTGCATGTCCTGTGGTTCATGATAAGGCAAGAAGTGCAAAAATTCTATCTAAATAAATAGGAGGGGGTCTTGTACCTAAGACAGCAAGAGCTGACAGTCGGGGACTCCCTAAGTCCAAACAATTATCAGCATTCACCCTGGAACCTAGGAAACCTGTACACCGGAAGGTCCCACATACATTTTGTCATCCATTTTTACTTACTGTGTGTAGTCTACCCACTTAGCATGGCTTAGAGTGCTCTTTCTATTATTTAAAAATCTTCATATGCCTCGATGATAACAAAGACTGGATTTTATGTGTGGTATTTCTAGAACTAAAATAAAGAAGAATTTGTATCTCAGAACAAACATATTTCATGAAATAAACTATCTGGGCAATTCATTAAATATCACTTGGATTGAGTTGCTACTCATATATAATACCAAGACTTTATTCTATAACTACCAGATAAAAACTTTACAAAATATATATCAACAACTAGAAAGGTGTAGGGAAAATGTTATCATCATCATCTTCACAGTGATGATCATTTGACAGCATTGATTTTAATAATCTAGAAATGTATGGTTCTTTATGGTGATTTTAACCTCTTTTTCATTCATATTCTTTTTTTTTTTTTTTTTTTTGCAGTACGCGGGCCTCTCACTATTGTGGCCTCTCCCGCTGTGGCGCACAGGCTCCGGACGCGCAGGCTCAGCGGCCATGGCTCACGGGCCCAGCCGCTCCGCGGCATGTGGGATCCTCCCGGACCGGGGCACGAACTCGTGTCCCCTGCATCGGCAGGCGGACTCTCAACCACTGCGCCACCAGGGAAGCCCCGTATTCTTAACTGGTACAGAAACTTGCTCTTGGGAAAATCATGAAATTATTCATACATTTTTTATTTCTCGAATTCTAATATACATGATGGCAACTTTCTGTAGATTAAATGCAAGTATGAGATAAAATGAATGTGAAGAAATGGATTCTGAGATAGACAATTTTTCATTAATATTTAATTGGTTGCAAATTTTGCTATCTCAAAAAGTTTCTGCTCTCTGCCTCAGTAAGTAAGTTCTGTCATTATTCAGTGTAATGATAGCTTTGGGGGAATTTTCCCAATAAAAGCTTAGGAGGGAAAAAAAGGAAGCATAACAATTAGTGATAAAAGCTTAGTTAATAGTTCTGTTTCCAGACCTTCTCAGACTTCTGATCATGTTAAGTTTCTATGACCTATAAGGGTAGGTTAGATGAATGTTCATAATTGATTTAGACAAGAGAGAGGGTGTCAGGAAAGCAAACAGATTTTTCTCCACTTAACAATTTCCCTCTCTGTCTGAGCATTTCCTGAATTCTCTGTTTCACTCGTCTGTTTAATATATACTGTGTATATGGAAAACATCTGCGGATTCTCTGTTCTTGCCAGTTTCCCAAATGTTTGCTCAAACTCAATACGAGACATTCTAGAGCCATGTTTAGAAGCATTTCCCATAAATGAAAGATTCATTTTTGACCCATTTAGATCCAATTTTGTTGAAGCATTTGAATTCCTGACATGATTGCTTTCTATCTGTATGGTTCCCAAATGTGAATCAATGCTTTGAATTCTATTATGCATAAGGCATGATGTATTTTCAAAGGGCAAGTTGCCCTCTCCACCTTTTATAATGTGTCTTTCTTCTGTGTTTTCTTATATATTCACTGCAGGGCAATCGGATACGACCTAAGATGTACCAGCTCGTGCAAACATTTTCCTACAGCTCATACCATCAGCCCCATGAGACGCTACCAATCTACTTTGAAGTAAATAGCCCTGTGACCATTTTAAAGATGAGAAACTTAAGACTTAGAAGATTAATGGGTTTCCCCAAACACTTGGGTCCAGCAAAGTAAAAAACGAAGAGAACTTCTGTCTCCTACTTCAGAGTACTTTTCATCATAACAGATACCCCCTAAATGTTGTAACTCCCTCCTTTTTGATGGAGTAATTGTTCTGTTTGAGAAGAGGGAGACGACTGTCAAATCAGATTCAGTTCCATTACTAGAAAAAAAGGGAAAAGGCTCAGCTACCAAATGATGAAAAATTCTCCCCTGTTATAGACTGTCAAGCTTCTAAAAATATTTCACCACTAGCCTCTTCTTTCAGTGAAGACACTGAAAGCTCCTAGTAGAGGTCAAAAATGGCATCTGTGGGTAGGAGTAAGTTAGATGATGATCCCCTTGGCACCCAGAGTAGATCTAAGTAAGCACAGTTGGAGGACTGAGTTTGACCATTCACCTGATCATTGCGTAGTTGTCAGTTAAACCTGTTCTCCACTCCTGACACTATGATTCATACATGGATATATAGCTGAAAATAAAACCAAAAAAAACAATAGTGAGATCATTATAAATAAATGATAATGATAAAACAACGCAGTGTGATTATCCTCTAAGATGATCAAATTTCGCTCCTTACCACCTGTTTTTAGAAGTAAAAGTTTATTGGAACACAGCTATTCCTGTTCCTTTACACCATTTTCCATGGCTGCCTTCACAGAACAATGTCAGAGTTGAGAAATCACAACAGAAATCATATGACCCGCCAAGCCTAATATATTTACCATCTGGGCCTTTCTGGAAAACATTTGCTTATCCCTGCCCTAGGCCATGAGCCTTATACTACAGCAACATCACACTCTCAACTTTTTCAGAATCTCATGTAGTTCCAAATCTTTTTACAGGTGTTTCCCTCTGCTTACATATCATTTATGATAAGGTTCAGTTGTGATTAACAAATCCTACAGTAACGTAAGCTGTGAAAAGATCGAAGTTTATTTCTTCCTCACATAAAAGCTGAGGTAAGTAGCCCAGGTCATTCACCCCGTCTTTCAGGGCATCAGGCATTTGTGAACTGTCCTTGCTGCCATCTGTGGGTATGGTCCTCAACCTCAGGATCCAAGATGGTGGTGGGGACTCCAGCTGTCACTTCTAACAGAGTAGAGGAATGGATAAAGAAGAAAATGGGGGGCTTCCCTGGTGGCGCAGTTGTTGAGAGTCCGCCTGCCGATGCAGGGGACACGGGTTCGTGCCCTGGTCCGGGAAGATCCCACATGCCACGGAGCGGCTGGGCCCGTGAGCCATGGCCGCTGAGCCTGCACGTCCGGAGCCTGCGGGTCCGGAGCCTGTGCTCCGCAACGGGAGATGCCACAACAGTGAGAGGCCCGCGTACCGCAAAAAAGGAAAAAAAGACAAAAAAAGAAAATAGAAAAAGAGCACACAGCTGATCTGACGGAGTTTCTTGGAAGTGATCACATAACATACATATGTATCTCATTGGCTGGGACTTAGTCACATGACTCCACCCAGCCGCATGAGAAGCTGGGAACTGCAACCTCGACCCAAACCAAACTCAGAGATTCTAGGACCATAGCATGGATGATTTTTTAGCTGTCCACCAAAGATTCCTATTGCCTTTTCATAGTGTCAAGTTGTTGCTGGAAAGTGGCTGTCCAGCCAAGGACTTGATTTCTCAGCTTCTCTTGTACGTAAAAGCACTCAGTGGACAGAGATGAGGTGGCTACTTCCACACCAACGCAACTCAGAGGCAGATGCCTCCTCTCCTCACTTGGAAGTCAGATGTCGAAGATGGTGGAGCCACAAGATGGAAAGAACCTAGATCTCCCATTTACTGCTTAGAGGAGAGTTTACCCCTTACTGATTAGAAAGGCACATTTTAGACTTTATGTGTGCAAGAAATGAACTTCTGTTGTGTTTAGTCACTTAGATTTTAGGGTTTATAGTATTTCCCACAGTGCATTATAATATTACAATACTGTGTTCAATATTAATGAGAATACCACGTCAAATTCTCATCAATTTTCTATACTCTCCATCTCTGTTGCATTGCCTGGTACCATAGGATAGGCTGAATACACGCTGGGTACATTATCACTGAGTAATAGAACCATGCACAAATACTGTGGGGACACAGAGGAAATAGTAGTTAATTCAACCTAGGAACATTATTTTTCAATTCAGGGCCATATGTGTAATAATACTCTATGAAGCATGAATATTCCGTTGGATACATTTTCCAGTTAATCTCACATGGGCCTTTTTGTTCTGTCCCACGTTGCACATTCAAATACTGTTGTCTGTGCTGCCTCGATAGACACCTCGTATATTTTAAAGAAGAGACCCTAGACTCTGGGAAGATTTATGAAGAGTGACTTCAAGGAGAAAGATCAACTTACATGCAATAGGGGTTCTCGTTCAAACCCCGAAGCGGTGACTGCGTGGAGAACAGCAGGGCTTTCTTCATGCCTTCATTTTAAAATACCCACACTCGATCCCTGTGACAGCCAGACACTTTCCCACCAACATGGAAACCCAAAGTGTTGATAATTCTTAATGGCAAGGTGAGTTTCCAAACAGAGCTTTTCCTTCATAAGTGGAACGAGTAGATGAAAACTTGGCTTGGCCCACCTCACTTTTCTCTACCCCTTCTCTTTTAGCAAAACTTTCTCATCCTTGCTCTTAGCAACCTAAGCATTTCCTCGTATTCTTGTTGGAACACTGCATTATGTTTACGTGTATTCGTAATGATTGTCTCTCCTCCTAGAATTTGTCTTGAAGATTGAAACTTCTTTCTTTTTTTATTGATTGATTGATTGGTTGATTGATTTTTGCCTGTGTTGGATCTTCGTTGCTGTGTGCGGCTTTCCCTAGTTGTGGCGAGTGGGGTCTACTCTTCGTTGCATTGCGGTAGCTTCTCTTGTTGTGGAGCACGGGCTCTAGGCGTGTGGGCTTCAGTAGTTGTGGCACGTGGGCCTCAGTAGTTGTGGCTCACCAGCTCTAGAGTACAGACTCAGTAGTTGTGGTGCATGGGCTTAGTTGTTCCACAGCCTGTGGGATCTTCCCGGACCAGGGCTTGAACCCGTGTCCCCTGCATTGGCAGGTGGATTCTTAACCACTGCACCACCAGGGAAGCCCTGAAACTTCTTCCTTATTCGCCCTTAATTTTCATTTGCACAGTGCCTCCTATGTAGTTGCAAATACGAGACTTATTTTGAACTAGTTGTCCCTAAGTTAACTGGAACACTGGAGGAGAAAAACTACGTCTGGTAATGGGACAGGAAGAAAAACAAAAAGCACAAAATCAGAGAAAAAGAGTGAGTCCCAGAGTCTCAATATGGTGAAACAAGTTCTGGGCTAAAGGCAGGAGGCTTGGATGCTGGTCCCAGCTTGGCCACCAACTGAGTGACCTTGGACATGCCAGATGACCTCTCTGTCTCAAGATCATGATCCTTAATATGCTGCTGTTAGAGGAAATGACCTCTACAGGCCTCTGGTGCTCTACAGCTTCCTTCGAGAGAGAAAAAGGCCACAATTTAAAATAAGACAGGGCCATGCGTGTGAGCCCCCCCCCAAAATAAGGGGAACCATCAATGAGGTATGAAAGGCAGCCCATCTTGCCCTCCCAGGGGAAAGTGAGCAGCCTCTTGTAATTCTAAACTTGAACATCTCTGTGGCCATGAAGATATGTAAAGACGGAGCCCAGTGAGATCTGCCACGAGGGGAAGAGTGCTCACCTGCCGAAGCACAATCAAATCCTTTTCTTCTCCCTGTAACCTTCTGTCTGACAATCAACACATCTTGGTAGGCAGCATTGGCCATAGCTTTGCAACTAGGGAAAGCTGGCCAACCCTGGGGTCGCTCCCCCAAGACTGGAAAGGGCAACGTGACTGTCAGTTACACAGGGGCCAGCATTCCGCATCCTCTCCAGCCAGGCCTTGCGAGGCTATGAAAGGCCGGGCTTGGTCCAGAGACACAGGGATTGTTTGGCTTAAACAGGAAGCTGGGTGAGAGAGACCCTGCTGCAGAGTGGACCAGCAACCCCACCTGCACTGCTCTGGATGGCGTTCTCCCATGGCAGAGGGCTGGAAGGGCCATGGTGAAGGCAAGGCTCTGCCCATGGGGGAAATCCTTTCTGGATTCCGTGAGCCCCAGAGTTTATGTAAAAGCCAGGCAAAGAAGAGAGCCAGAGAGCTTGGTATCGGGTTTGAGATGACTCCCCTCGGACTCCCAACTGCAGTCACTTGAGTCTGTCTGCTGTCCTCAGATGAAATAGACATGGTCCTGCCTCAGGACCTTTGCTCTGCTGTTTCTTCTGTTGGGAACGCTTTCCCCCAGATTCCACTTGCTAATTCCTTCACCTCCTTCAAGACTTCATTTAGATGGCACGGCCCGTACAAGGTGTACCCCCAAGCACACTGTCAGATACCACGCCTGCCCTGCCCCCCGCACCCCCCTGCCCCCCCCGCATCCTCCCTGGCCACCCTGCACCCCGACCCCTGTTCCTCCTTACCCATGTCTACTTCTCCTTTTGGATTCAGAACTTAACCACTTTCTCACATGCCATAGAAGTTGGTTTAGTATTTCTGGTCTGGCCAGCCCCCTGCCCCAAAATGCATGCTCTTCATAATCACAGGTGTCTAGGAATCCTTGTTTTGCTCACCTGCTCTAGGGCCATACCGTTGATGAGCAAATAATTAATAATTATGATGTAATGAGTTTGATACTCTTCTTTGATAGGCCAGTTCCCTGAGTTTTTCCCCGAGATAAATATGCAGTTGCAGGACTTTCTTCGATAAGTACAAAAATAGCCCCACCTTGGGAAAAAACTGTTGAGGCAACAGACTAGTAGAACAAGCGTGGGCACATCTCTGTCCTTGGCATCCACCGAGGAGCTGCGAACCATTGCCTTCCTCTCCCTCCTCCTTTGCCTTGCCTCAGAGGATGCTGCCCAACAGCGCGATCTTGGCAAAAGATCACAATTCTGAGAACTCTTTAGAGTGGCATGTGGTCTTTTCCTCCTCCAATCATCTAGCCCAGGGCTCTTCACACTTTAATGAGCACAAGAAGCACCTGGTGGGGCTGGTCCTTGATAAAATGCAGATTCTGACTCAGTAGGTTATGGGTGTGCCCATTCATCATTTTTAAGAAGCCCTCAGACGATGCCAGTACTGCTGGTCCAAGGACCATACTTTGAGTGGCCAGTTTCTAGAGTACCGCCCATGTTTCTGCTCATGGTCCTGTTTCCACCTTGCCTACATCATTGTTTTTCATTGAATTATAGTTCATTTACAAGGTTGTGTTAGTTTCAAGTGTACAGTGAAGTGATTCAGTTATACATACATATATTCGTTTGCAGATTCTTTTCCATTATAGGTTATTACAAGATATTGAGTATATTTCCCTGTACTATACAGTAGGCCTTTGTTGTTTATCTATTTTATGTATAGTAGTGTGTATATGTTAATCCCAAACTCCTAATGCCTACATCATTTAGAAACACAGCTTACCGCCCCAAAGAAGCTGGAAGACCATGTAAAGTAGTTGGAAGGGTATGTATTTTGGAAGCTGAAAAGCATATATTTCATCCTGGACCTTCCTCTTAATGGTTTTGTGACCCTGGATGAATTAACCAATCTTTCTGTTAGTTTTCTCCTCTTAATATGGACATAATCATTATCGCACGAGATGACTGGCAAGGATTAAATGAGATCACACGTTTTTGATCCCTTATCCAAAATATGTGCGGCCAGATGTATTACAAAATCCAGAATACTTTTAGCTTTAAAAAAAGTAATATGGCGCACGTGCAATATATTATGTGACAGCCCCCAAGGGGTCTGGGGCAACAATGCTTAATCAAGTGTGTTAATATTTATGCAGTAAAATATGTGAAAACTACACCAAACAGGACGACTAAGCATTATAAGCAGCTAAATTTCTCTACTCAATATTCTGTAATAAGCTATATGGGAAATGAAGCTGAAAAAGAATGGCTATACAGACATGTACGACTGGATCAATTTGTTGTACACCGGAAACAAACACAACATTGTAAATCAACTATACTCCAATATAAAATAAAAATTAAACTAAAAAACTAAGTAGCTAAAGTTCACATCAGGTTTTGCTGCCAGATATGTTCAGGCCAGGTAAGAGATACCAAAAAGCTTTCAGTTTTCAGAGCTTGCATGATTTCGTCAGTATGGATAAAGGGACTGCACCTGTGCCCCACCTGTGAGTGCATCATCTTTTTTGTTGAAAGAGCAGGACACACTTATTTCTTCCTGTGTATCATAGGCTAAGAAGGCAATGCCTCAGAGACTGGGACCAGACGTGGAGCAGTATCAACCTGGGGCACGAAGTGACCACATCAAGGTAGAAGCACATAAACCAGGACCAGGTAGGGTTCAAGGTCAAAGCCACACCAGCACCTAGAATACCTCCATATTGAATCCTGTCAGCACTCTTTTAACCACATGTGTGTGCATGCACGCACACACACACACACACACACACACACACGCTCCCATTCACACACCTAAAACCTTCAGGACCTGGGTCTAGATTCAGAAGTTGGGGTCTGGCAGAAACTGGAGGCAAGAAGCCAGATAATTTCTGAGAAAAACACACCCCAAGTCCCCCTTTAGCTCATAAAATTAGATGAGAATCTCTCCGTGGAGGGCTTTCAACCACCTTTCTTAAATATCTACTTAGGAAAATGAGCTAGACAGAAGAACAGTCATTTCATACCTCCTAGTTTACGTGGCGATAAGGTGTTTGCAGGTGCAGCTCATTTATTTTTTCCTGATGCTCTTAAAATGACAGCTCTTTGTGAAGTTGAACGCTTTACATGGCACTAAAAATAAAGAAAAAGTAGTTACTTGTCAAGTGGTTACTTGTCAAACCCAGGCTCTGCCATTCTCTCATTTTTTAGGACACAGGCTTCATAACCATAGCTCATGACCAAATCTAAGTGTAGACAAGATATAGGGCCACCCGTGTCCTGTGGCTTCAGTGACACGGTGTGCAGACACTGGACACGTGCTGCAAAGAGAGATAAAGACACATCCTGAGCGTCTGGCTGAGGGGTCGAGATCTGATATGAGTCACAGGTTCTCACCCTGAAATGTACTATATTCTGCAACAAAAATTGGACTCTGAAGTTGTTTTGGAGACTAGTTTGGAGAGTATATTAGGAGAGGTAGTTTGTGTGCTGGTTGTGAGCTTGGTTTCTGTAGCCAACTTACCTGGATTTGATGCTTCACTCCGCTGCTTGTGAATTCTGGGACCTCTATCTAGTCGTTTCAGCTCTAAGATTCAGTTGCCTCCCATGTAAAAGAAGGATAATGTGGTTAAACAGCAAGGTCCTATTGTATAGCCCAGGAAACTATATTCAATATCCTGTGGTAAACCATAATGGAAAAGAATATAAAAAAGAATATATATATATATGTATAACTGAATCACTTTGCTGTATCACAGAAATTAACACAACATTGTAAATTAACTACACTTCAATAAAAAAATTTTAGAAAAGAATGTATCCTAAGGAAATAAAGGAATTAAGCACAGAAAAAAAATAAAAGAAGGATAATAATAGGACCTATTTCATAAGACTGGTGTGACTGTTAAAGGATTTGATATACATGAGGTCTGAGAAGAGCCCATTGTAGGTACCCCTGCATTTGTTGCTTCTCTTGTATTAATCTAGCTCCTGTGTCTAGACTGGATTGGATGGAAAGCCAGTCCCTGTTGACTGACCTTCTCTGGAGGATGGCGGTTCTTCCCGACATGGAGGGAGATCTTCTGGGTGTGGATGGGGGCATCCTCGCTCTGCTCTAGAGCTCTGAGTGGGTCCTCACTCACAGGATAGAATTATCTACCAAGCCCCATGCACTGTATCTCACTAGGTAGATATTCGTGATCCCCATTTCATGGATGAGGAGACAGATGCTCCATGGATTTAAGAGACTTGCCTAAATCCACACAACTAGTAAGTGGCCAGGTCACATCTGGAAACTATGTCTAGACATAGTCTCAAATACCAGATCTTCTCCATCAATTTCAGCCTCCAGAATTGTACACAACTTGTGGAATCTTTATCTGGAAAGTTTAAGGACACACGTAGGATCACTACCTTTTTCAGGAGAAGGGGACAGGGCAAGGGAGGAGGTCGATCATGAACCGAACAACCATAACACAGAAATAATGACCAAAAAACACATGAGGTATTATCACCATCATGTCCTTACATCCAAGGCATGTCAATGACAAAAATGTGGATCCAACAGAATAGCAAAATACAGGACAGAGCTTTGAACCAGATCAGTCCAGCTTTCCAGATAACTCATAACTCCAGCCTCATTTTCTTCATTTACAGTCCAGTCTGCAGACCACGTCTGGGACCCCTCTGAGCTGAGTCAGAGTGGAAGCTACTGACCAGCAGACAGCGGTCCAGTGTAGACTCCCCCCACACACATAGCTCTGGACCCCATGGAGCCAAGAAAAGGAAAACACTCTTCCTTTCAATAACTAAATAATTCTGCTTGGGGCCCCTGGAGAGGTGCGGCTGGGGCCTGTGTGGTCTAGCAGAGGGTCTCCTTGGCTGCCTGAGGAAAGAGAGATGCTCACCTACCCCTCATCTATGTGATGGGGAGAAGCATGCAATTGCTCCCATGTGTCCATGGCCATGGGTCCTGCCAGCCGGGCCATAACTCAGAAGCAGCACCGCTCAGCACAAGCACTTCCAAACAAGTAACCTGTAGCCTGCATTGGAGCCCCAGCCCAGAAACCAAAAATCTGGCTGAGAATGCACGGGACACCTCTCAGCAGAGTTCCAAGTTGGAAAGAATCATGACAGATGTGGCCATAATGTCTCTGCAGAAAAAAAAAGAGACACTCGGGGTCATTCTCAAACAGTCTTGGCAGGTTGCAGCTCTGCTAAGCCAATGCAGTACCCGGTGCTTCAGGTCTCTTGGCAAGCTGATGGAAGCGTGTTTGCATGGAGAATAATACATTTTAGTAACAAGTGCCCGGCATGTCTGCAAATATTAAATTAGAGGCAGCACAGGTGGGGGCAGGCTGGCGAGGGAGGGCGCATGGCTGAGCTAATGGCCTTTCTCTGGCTGCTGCAGGCACTGGAGAATGTGACTGCAGGGACCTAATGAATCTGATAGCAACTCTGAGTCCAGGCTGGGAGATGACTCATCAGCCAGAGACTCATTAGCTCAGGGTCAACCAGGGACGAGGAGGTTCCTTTCAAAAAGAGAGGCACAGGCGTCCAGGACCCTCCTTGAATTTCAATAACTCCTTTAAACAACTAGAAACTGCCTCTGCAAGACTGTGGATTTACATTCTCAGAAGAAGAGCTTTATTGCAGCTCATTAGGAGCGGTCTTCTTGATTTCCAATAAGATTTGGGGAATTTTAAAACTCTGGGTGTTAAGTGGAGTCAGCGTTCTTTTGTTTCATTCATTGTTTTTGTCCTGAAATGCTGGCTGCTGCATCCCATGTTCCCACAACTCTGGCCACAGATGCTCCTGTGGGACCTGAATGTGCAGTGTCCCTGTCAACACTGGTAACATCAAATGCCCTATTTGCATTTGTAAAAAAAAATGTCATAGTAGGATTAGAAACATCATTCAGAGAATCATGTTAATAGTAAAAGACAAAACTCTCCTTCTGAGGATGAAAAGGGCACATGCAGCTCATCTTCTCCAATGGAACCACTGCTCCGGTCCAGCTCCGGTCCACTGGAGGGGACCTCTTTGCAGAAGTTGACATTAGAGTCCTCCTTCCTTAAAACTCATTCTCTCTTGGTTCTGGTGACACCATTCATGTCTTGTTTTCCTCCTGCGTCTCAGACCATTCTTTCCAGACTTTTCTTTCAGGCTCCTCTTCTCTGCATCCCTTATAAGCTGGTGATCATCCAGTTTCTTCCCCAACTCTGCTGTACTTCTCTGCATTCACCCTCAAGGTTTCGATTTCCATTTCTACACTGATGACCTTCATATCTACTCTCTAGACCCATCCTTCTCCCAAACTCAAGTCCCAGGGAGCCAACAGCCGGTGTATAAGTCTTTCAGGGTATCTATCCCACAATACATCCTTTTCCTTTGCCTCTAATCCTGCTGCCATCTTGCATTTCCGTCATCTGCTAAGTCAAGTAATCCACAGACCTGAGAATGGTTCTAGACCATGCTCTTTTCTCCATCTGCCTCAAATATTGTGACCCTGACAAGTGGTATCCCTGCCTCTAGCCTCATTCCTTTCCATACTTCCTTTTACACTTTTATAAAATGAAACTCTGATCATATGAGGTCATAGGTAATCCTCCTTTAGGTCTTCCGGGTGCCTGGGGAACCATTTCCAAACAGAGAAGTCCATCATATGAGGCCCTAGTAATCTAGTCCTTGTGTTATTTATCACAGCAACTTGCCTTTAATGTTAATTCTGACCTCGAGTCAAGCATAACCACTTATAAGTCTCCCAAATTGCCTTGTTGCATCATAGCTCTTCTTTCCTTGAAGCTGAAATACCGCCACCACCCCTTCACCCTTTCTCTCTTGTAGGTCCACCTTCCATCACAGATTCTATCACGCTGCATTGCACATGTTTACATGTCTTTGGTTCTGCTACCTCCCAGCTGTGTGACCTCGGCTAATTACTTCACTCTTCTCATCCATCAGATGGGTATAGCAATACCTACCTCAAAGGCCTGCGCTCAGGATTAAGTGAGTCGATATGTTTAAAGCCCTTAGAATGGCATCTGCCAGAGTGACAGGCACAGGGTAGGTTCTTAGTAAATGTAGGATCAAAGAGATGGAATAAACGAACGGATACTAGTACTTTTGGCGGTCTATGTATGAGTTTGCCAGTGCTGCCATAGCAAAGTACCACAGACTGGGTGGCTTGAACAGCAGAAATATATTTTTCTCACAGTTCTGGAGGTCAAGTTCTAAGGTCAAGGTGTCAGTGCGGTTGGCTCCTTCTGAAGCCTCTCTCTTTGGCTTGTGGATAGCCATCTTCTCCGTGTGTATTCACGTGGTTTTCCCTCCTTGTCTGTCTGTGTCCTAATCTCCTCTTATTATCATTATTATTAGGACACCAGTCAGATTGGATTAGGGCCCATACTAATGACATCATTTAACCTTAATTACTTCTCTGAAGACTCCATTTCCAAATACAGTCACATCCTGAGGTCCCGGAGGTGAGGATTTCAACATGTATATTCTGGGGGGACACAATTCAGCTCATAACAGCCCATGATTCTCAATTTCTGCAGATGTTCTGCTTTAATCCCTTGAGAAGTAAACAGAGAGACCTGAAATGCCCAGTGGTTGACAGCATGACAGTGTGATAGCCCAGTGCTGCCATGAATATGCTCTGAGGCCTTGGGTGACTCTCACTGCCCCTCTAGGCTTTGGCTCCCCACCCTACAAAGAGGGGAGATGGACCCTAACTGATGAGTTATGTCTCTTCCAGCTCTGATTCTCTGTGATTATATGTATAACAAATGCACATCCCAAAAGTAATTCAGAACGTTTCCTCCCTTGCACGTTGGTACCAAGGATCTCCCACTCCTACGTCTGGGTCACTGACTCATGAGTTCCTGGTGGGCGTGGCTCATCTGTTTGGAGATGACTTACTTCTTTTCACCTCACCAAACACTAAATCTGAAACATTTGTATATATTTTTTTAAACTTCATCTTTTTATTTGTTACGGTGTGCTCATTTTGCTCTAAAGTTTCAATGTTAATTTAAATCTAATATAAAATCTTGTCCAAATATAGAAATCAAGAGAGTACTAACCTGGAGGGGGTGAATATTGACTAGGAAGGAGCAAGAAGGAACATCCAGGATAATGGAAATGCTTGAAGTCTTCTCCACTGGGTGCTGGTCACACAGGTATATACGTAAAACTTCCGCCCAGCTCTCTACCAGAGAGATTTGGGTACTTCCCTATATGCCAAGTTGTTCCCCAAACAAAAAGAAAACAATAAATACCATCAGAATATACTGCATTTGGTGACAGTCACTGTGAAAATGCTGACTTACCAGATTTTCTCTGAGAAGCTGATACTGTCTTATTTGAAATCTGAATCTTAAATCCTGTGATCCAGGGAGGGAGGGAGGGAGGGAGCGAGACGGGAGTGTGAAGTCTTTTCCAGGATTCTTTCTACATATCCCTTGTCTCTAAAAAGTGAGAGGAAAGAAGAATGTCTCAATGAACTGAGAAAGGGCCAGTTCTGTGGGGTCTGACCTACACCAATATCCAGAAATGCTGGAGAGATTAGGTCTCCAAGAAAGGAGAGAGAATGTAGGTCATCAGAGAAGGTTATTAGGAACATGTGAAGAGTCCCAGCTCCCTTCTGGAAGGAGTTTCTATGGAGATGAAATGCCATGGAAATTTGGGTCTGTCTTCTTGCTCAGCGCATTCCTCACCCCAGCAACTGCTACACAGTCAGAGGAGGCTCAGACTCCCTCTGTTACTTCAGTCCCTTGAACTGGGAAAAAAACACACACACACACACACACACACACACACACACATACATACATGTACTCACTGTTGATAAGATCTCTAAAGGGGGAAAATCTCCAAGTTCCTTTGGCTCCTCTCTCTCCCTGAAAACTTGGTGTGATGGTACCAATCTGGACACATCAGTGAGAACCTCCAACATCCTGTGAAAAATAAAACTTTCTTACTTACCAACCTTGCTCCCTCCTGGGGACTTGGACCCATTGCTGCCTCCACGTGCTTGGAAAGTAGCACTGAAGACAAAATTATTTTTCTAGAGTTAGAGTTATGCATACAAAGTATTCGTCATTGTATCAAGGACCACCTCTTAGGATTTGCCGTCAGGTGAAGGAACTACAATGTTGCCTAAGAGAGCAAAGTCATAAGGCATGTTTTCCAACAAGGCAACTAAATGTGTGTTGTCTTTAGCTTCGTATATATGTGTGACAGGGCAACAGTCTGAATTATTCATACATAACTGTTGTTTTTCTGAGTACTGAACCTCAGCCATGGTTGCTCAGGATGCCCTCCTTCCAGAGGGGAGGTTCGAACTTCTTACAGATGAGATGCCTGTTTGCCCCACAGTAATAAAGAGTTAGGTTCATGCTAAAACCTGGACAGAAATGTTTATAGTAGCTTTCTTAATAGAAATGGAGAACAGATTCATGGTTGCTAGAGATGAAGGAAGGAATAGGAGTAGAAGGGAATTGGGTGTGGCTATAAAAGTGTAACAGGAGGGGTCCTTGTGGTGACGGAAGTGCTCTGTATTTTGGACATTTCTTTTTCAACGTCCAGATCCTGGTTGTAATATTATACTAGAGTTTTCTAAGATGTTACCATGGAGGGAAAATGGATACAGGATCAACCACGGGATCTCTCCGTATGATGGCTTTCAATTGCATGTGAATCTACAGTTATTTCAAATAAAAAAATTAATTTAAAAACTGAAGAAAAGAAAGAAGGGATGTCTCTGAGAGGCAAGACAGTATCCTAGGACATCTGGCTTGGTGAGCGTGGACAGGTACACCCATCTCCAACCACCCCTTCGGGTTTGCTGCAGAGTAAAGTGATTGTGATGCTACCTGAGACACCAAAGGCATAAGGCTTCCTTGTTCCTTGACAGAAGGAGGATCTGACCCAGGGAAAGCCAAGCTCCCCCTTCTCAACCCCAGGGCATGGGGGGAAGAGACAGGGAGAGAGAAGAAGGAGAGCACGTTGTGTTGCCATGGTCTGTACTTTCCCCTCCCTGTTCTTTTTATTAGAGCACAAGGGCTCCCTGGCCCTCATTCTCCTCTGAGAGCTCTGAAAGGCTTCAGCAACAAGAGCAGAGCAGTGTCAGCCTTGGGGCTCGGGGTCCTGGGGAGACGAGGGTCCTGAGCCTTGCCCTTCTGAGCCACCTCATTGAATTAAATCAACAGCAGATCTGAGAATGCCAGCATGGCCAGCAGCCACCAGGAGGGCAGAGGATGGGACCAGAGCCCCAGCTCGAGAAGCCCAGCTCTTCTCTTCCGCCAAACACACTGACCTGCCTTGGCGAGGAGCTGGGAGGGGAAGAGGAGCTTCCTGGGTGGTGGGCACATGGATGTGCTGGGAGGTTCTCCATGGAAGGGTGCAGAGACCCCACTCTCCCTCCAAGAGCTTGCCCTGTGTGTATCCCTTATAATAAAACTCTCATCATAAGTATAGCACTTTCCTGAGTTCTGCGAGTTGTAATATCAAACATTAGAGGTTCATGGAAACCCACAAATGTACAGTCATTCCGTCAGAGGCAGGAGGCCTGGGGACCCACAGCACAGCTGATTTCTGAAGGAGGGCCGACCTGCAGAGGTCTAAGCCTAACACGTGGAGTCTGATGCTGACTGCAGGGCCCGCGTCAGGACCGCATTGCAGTACACCCAGTTGTGGTGAAAACAGAAAAGAACCCCATCCCAAGCTTCAGTTCTATGGACAGGCTTCTCAGCAGGTCAGGAGTTCCCCTCTCTGGGCCCCACCACACTCTGCAGGGTTTCTACCCTAGTTTCTGGAATGGACTTAGGAATTCATTCGTTTACACGAAGGCTCCTCCCACAAGACTGAGGCTACTCTTGGGGAAGGACTAGAGGCAGATTCAGGTTTCATGCAAACTGAGGCCTTTATCATGTAAAGAGGGGCCCTCTTTACATACATGTATTGTACAAACACACGTGACCATGTGAACACATTACGAGGGCCCCTCCCCAAGCCTCATCAGTGAGGGGCCCTGAAGCTTAAGCCGCGTTAACTTCACAGCAAATCCTCTTCTGGCATCTAATTCCTCCCTGGCCTCTAGCTCACAGTGGACCTTCAGAACCTGTTTAGTGAATGAATGAAAAATTAAGTTTGCAGCCACAAACACAGATACAAGTAAGAATAAGGCATTTCTTAACCTTACGTTTAAAAAATGATTTGACTCCTTCTACGTAGACGACAAGGGCTCTTTTTTCCCTTTGGGGCTGACCTCACTTGCTATTTTTGTCTGAGTCCCTGAAGTGGGATTTGGAGGGATTTAGAGGCTGTGATGACCAGGTCTAAACGCACAGAAGTGGTGAATTTGGTCATCTGCTACTTACAGCCAGATTAGAAACCCCCCCCCAGGAAACTGTGGTTTCATTTCCATGTTAAATCACAAAAGAACTAAAGAAACAGAGCTACAATGCAAATTTAGGGCACATTTTAAGTATAGAGGGATTTAAGGTCTTTGTCTCAGAGCCAAAAGCTTTTTCTCCGTGGAGAATCCAAGTCATTATGTGGCCCTGGCATTTTCTGGGGTTTCTCATACGATGGTTACAGGCTTTTCCACAATCATCCAGCCTTGAGACATTATGTAGCACTTTCTGCTTCTCAAGCCACAGTGAATTCTAGAACCTTGAATACCTCCCGCATTCACTCGTTCTTTCCCTTCCTGCTGTCAGCACCCTGGGGAGGCCCCTGAGGCAGGTGGGAAGTGGGTAAGGAGCACTGGATGTGGGATCTCGTGGATCACCATCCTGCTTCCCACCGTCCCTTTCTCAGCAGCTGCATCATCAAAACTTCTCCAAGCCTCCACGTATCCATAAGACCCTGGTACTCAAGAGCTTCCACCATCTTGGCATCTTCCCACACTTTTGGCACCATTTCCAGCTTGCTTTGTATAAAATAGGAACCCCAAATGTTCATCTCAGGTAGGTGAAGTGTGACACCTGCAAAGGAATTTGAAATCCCTAGCCGGGCCTCTATCTCTGGCTCTGGGATAAGACCCCACTTCCGAGGGGATAAACCCATAAGGGGCTCCCTATAACCTAGGAAACTGATGGCACTCATGGGCACCTGAGAACAAGTGGAATGTTCTGTTTGGTACCAAGCTGCAAAAGACCCAGGGAAGGTGGAAAGGTCATCCCAGGAAATGCAATTAGGAGGTGGAGATGTCACAAAGATAAACGTGGACCGGTCAGACAGTAAAATCAAGAGGTCATGCGCAAGATAGGGAAATAATTCTGTGGGGAAGAGGAGGCCCTTTTGGCCTCTGGGGTTCTAGGAGCTCATTACTGAATAATTAAAATGTTGTTGACTCAATCATCAACCCCAGAAGGAAATGAGCTCCTTGGACATCCTTGCCCGTGTTGACCTTTCGTGCCTCTGAATCTCCTCCCCGGGCAGAGCCGATGAAACGGTCATTTGTGCCGGGGTCACTGAGAGTTCAGAGCAGCCTGCAGTTCTCAATTCAGAGCCAGAAGGGCTGGATGTGTTTCAATTAGGTTCACAAGACTATGAAGTCATCCTGGATCCCAAACAGTTGATTAAAAATCATCACGTTCCATTTTAAGAGAACTTGAGTGTTTTGAGGGGAGCGAAAATTCTAATGATTTTTATATGATTGTCTCATTCTAACTACTCAGGAGATAGCAAAGGAAACTAATGTTTT
This sequence comes from Pseudorca crassidens, assembly GCF_039906515.1. NCBI lineage: Eukaryota > Metazoa > Chordata > Mammalia > Artiodactyla > Delphinidae > Pseudorca > Pseudorca crassidens. The sequence continues at coordinate 83,302,215 of NC_090309.1, forward strand.
TCCAGCTCCTACCACTGACAACTGGGTACTGTGCTCATTGCTTTTCCTGTTACTTCCTGTGATGCTAACATCAAGTCTTGAAGGCAGAATCCTTACCCTCATTTTAGAGATAAGGAGACTGTAGTTCCAAGAGCTTAAGGTGACTTATAAAAACCCATGCAATAGCACAGGGAGACCAGTTTGGTGCTGTGTGACCACCTAGAGGAATGGAATAGAAAGGGTGGGAGGGAGACACGAGACGGAGGGGATATGGGGATAGATAGATAGATAGATAGATAGATAGATAGATAGATAGATAGATATAGCTGATTCACTTTGTTATACAGCAGCAAGTAATGCAACAATGTAAAGCAATTATACTCCAATAAAGATGCTAAAAAAACAAACAAACATGCAAATGGTAAAGACATCATCTAATTCTAATCTTGGGTCTGGTCAACTGCAAATTCCACACTCTTTCCCTTGTGCCCAGGCACCAGTTGGCAAGGGAGCTGAAGCCCAGGCAGAAAACCCACTTCCTTCTCTCTGGGACTGCCCTGTCTTCTTTCTTCTGGGTCTGACTTTCTTTGGGATCCACGTGAAGTGGTCAGGTGGGTCTGACTTTCTTTGGGATCCACGTGAAGTGGTCAGGTGGGCAGAGCTTGCAGCAGGACCAGGTCGTGTGTCTCCTGGGTACTGTCCTGGGTGTCGTGATGCTCAGGGTCCGGGTTGATGCTGTGTGACCAACACCAAGGGGGTTTTCAAAGTCAAAAGTGCACTAGGCTACGGGCAAGGCTAGTTTACACCATTCAGTCCCTCAGAAAACTGCTGCACTCTCATATTTCTTAGGGGAATATGCTGTCATCCATGTGTTGATAGACTGCTGGCTGTATTTTTCCACCTACCTTGCACTTGGGAATATATTCCTCAAAGGAAATAGACAAAAGCTTTCACACATTTTGTATAAAATCTCACCTTGGGGCTCAGGTTTCCCACCGCCACGCTTCCCTCCACACTGTTCCGCCTGCCTGGGTACCCGTCTTCTTCCCTCCTCCAAATAAACTCCTTCTCCTGCGTACTCCTTCCTCCGTGAAGTCAGACCCGCATCTTCAGCAGGACGTCACCTCTGCTCTCTGACCTTTGACATCAGCTCCTAGCCTGGCACTTACCACACGGCCTTTGTCCTTGGGTGACGGCTGGGGGCCGCCAGCTCCTTCCAGCCCCCGGCTCTCCCCTGTGTCTCTCATAGATCCTGGCAGTTCCCACTTGAGGTAGCATACAAAGCAAGCGCTGTGCATCCAGAAAGACCCACCTGCCTCAGTTGCTCCATTTCGTACAAGTCCCTTAGCCTTTCTGGGTCACTCCTTCGGCCTCTGCAGGGGCCTGCTTGACTGGGTGTGGAAGGAGCCATTGTGGCATTTGTGGGTATGAACCTGTGCACAGTGAACTCACTTGCCATCAGTCCTAGAGTCTGGGACACAGGAGGCCACTGAATTATAATCCTCCTGGACCCACAATGAGGCCTTGTTTCCTCAGATGCGGCCCTGTGTGCACCTGGCCAGTTGGTCTCTGCCGCCCCCTGGGCTGCCGGTTGAGGCAGTGACGGGGAGGCATCCAGTAGGCTGGCCCAGGCAGGACCCACCACTGGCAGTCTCCCCACAACCCCTGGCTTTGGGTATTTGAGAAAGGGACTTTCTCCTGAAATCAAGACATGCTAGAGAATGGGCTACTCAAACTTACAGACAACTGAGACAAAAGAAAAGCAGTGGCTGGTAGGAATTTCTCACTTTCTAGTAAGAAAGGAAATGCTAGAAGTTCCCATGGGATTCTCCATGGGGACTGTGGGCCTGGCCTTTCCCTGTGAGTAAAGCCTCAGTAGGAAATGCATTCAGCACCTGAAGTATTCTGGGGGGACCCAGAGTTGCAGCAGAACTCTCTGTGTTTTCCCACAGGTCAGCATCCTCCAGAGAGAGCACCTCACTAAGAGAGAAAGATGACTTCTTTTGGCTCCATCGCCGGCCTGCCCTGGTGGCCCTCCAGAGCCTTGTGACCAATCTTATTGCTGTTCTAACATGCCTAGCCATTCACCAGCACTGCTGTCCTCCCAGTATCGTTTCTTTCAGATATATTTTGCTTTCCCAGACAAGAGAGTTCCCTACATCTCATTTTTTTTACTTATTTATTTTTACTCTTCTTTCAGCTTTGTTTTTTTTTTCTAAACATCTTTCTTGGAGTATAACTGCTGTACAATGTTTGTTAGTTTCTGCTGTATAGCAAAGTGAATCAGCTATACCTATACATATATCCCCATATCCCCTCCCTCTAGCGTCTCCCTCCCACCCTCCCTATCCCATCCCTCTAGGTGGTCACAAAGCACTGAGCTGATCTCCCTGTGCTATGCGGCTGCTTCCCACTAGCTATCTATTTTACATTTGGTAGTGTATATATGTCAATACCACTCTCTCACTTTGTCCCAGCTTACCCTTCCCCCTCCCCGTGTCCTCAAGTCCATTCTCTAAATCTGTGTCTTTATTCCTGTCCTGTCCCTAGGTTCTTCAGAATCAATTTTTTTTTTAGATTCCATATATATGTGTTGTCATACAGTATTTGTTTTTCTCTGACTTAACTTCACTTTGTGTGACAGACTCTAGGTCCATCCACCTCACTACAAATAACTCAATTTCATTCCTTTTTATGGCTGAGTAATATTCCATTGTATATATGTGCCACATCTTCTTTATCCATTCATCGGTCGATGGACACTTAGGTTGCTTCCACATCCTGGCTATTGTAAACAGAGCTGCAATGAACACTGTGGTACATGACTCTTTTTGAATTATGGTTTTCTCAGGGTATATGCCCAGTAGTGGGATTGCTGGGTCGTATGGTAGTTCTATGTTTAGTTTTTTAAGGAACCTCCATACTGTTCTTACATCTCATTTTAAATGACTAATATTCACCTAGTCTTTTCCTATTCACAAAATGCCTTCATAGACACGATTACATTGAACTGTTGCGATGCACTGTGAACAGGGGAATGTTATTTCTGTTTATAAGATGAGAAGATTAAAGTGCAGAGTCATGGGGTCCATGGGAGTGACTCACTCAGGAAGAGCAGAACCAAGATTCGGACCCAGTTCCTCTGACTGCAAATACCTTGTTCTTTCCATCGATTACATTTGTACAACACTTCTTGTTTTCAGAGTGTGTCTGCCAGCTCTGGGAACAATGCTGGGAGTCAGCATCCTGCCTGCTCCCAGGTTAATCTGCAGTAGCAAGTGGAAGCTTGGAGATGCAGTAGCTCTATCTGTCCATCGCGCTCTGTCTGGGCCTCAGAATCCTTCCTGAAAACAGGAGTCAGCCAATCAATATTTTATGAAAAATAGAATGAAAAGTATATATTAACTTACTTATCCCGAATTATACCACTAATAGATGTGAAAGCTCTGAATTGAGCCCTGTTTTCTTGAAGTTAAGCCTAATTACAGTCCTAATCTACATTCTGTTTTATAAACTGACTGCAAGACCATTTTTTCCTATTATTAGAAGCAGTACTTCCCTTTACAAATTCCCTCAAAGGAGGGAAGTCAGGAAGGTAAAAAATAGTGTTTTCTTGTGCACCATACCTTGTCATTCCAAAATCACCACAAAGCGGGGTGCCTTTGAAGTGTCCTCTTTGTACAGACAAGTAAAAGGAGTCTGAGAGAAATGGTATAACTTGCTGAGGATCACGATGGGGGACACACATCCACCGAGATGCCTGATCATGTAACATTTACAGCAGCTACTCCAAGGAACGTGGAGAGGGGAACAGCGACAATGGTCTAGAACCCTCCTGGGGGCTGCAACAGTACTAATCTCTGGATGAGTTTGCTTCTCCCATGTCATAAAAAATATGAACAGATTGAGTAGTAGGTCTAGCCACTATTAAGCAATCAGACAATTATGACTAATGTGCAATTATTGAAGGGCTGACACGTAGAAAAGCTTAAGGTGCCACGATAGTTCAAGGACATGCGAAATACCACAGATGTACCATATTTAAGGAAGCCTTTGCAGAGACCATGGCATCAAGGCCATTGTACTGGAAAGGTGGACATCTCCAGTTTTCAGCACCCACTGTCTGTGACATGAACGGAGAACTTAACCTCGCTTTTCCCCAGCAAATTGATAAGAGCCTGCCTTCGAGGGCAGTATGGCAGCAGATGAGCTCCTCTCAGAGGGCTTAGCTTGGTAGCTGGCACTCCACAAGACTCAGCAAAGTCTCTCTGTAGGAATAATGAAGGCACCATGTAATCACCATCCAGGGTGCAGGGCGGAGGCCTTTCCTCTTGGCTGTATCTCAAAAAAAAAGCTCAAGGATCTTACGTGAATCCTTTCCTGACTGCCGCCCCACCCAGAAAGGCCTCCTCCTCCACGCGCACACTCCTGTGCTGGTGTCAGGCTCCCTTCTGCCTCGTTCAAGGTCTTCCTCTTGGCAGGGAGCATGTTCATGGATCTCTCCATCCTCAGTGCCAGCCCGGGGCCTGCCACATCTTAGGCCCTCAGGAGTGATTGGCAAACATGCCAGAGATTCAGAGATGCATGAGAAAATGGACCTTCATTTTTCTGTGCTCACAGTGTAAATTTTAGATTATCTAAATGGTGATTTTATTCTATAAATATTCACTGAGCAACTACCAATGTGCTACACAGGGTGTTCAAATTCCAGAGCTAAAATTCTGTGGCCTAGCGGAAGGGTAAGAGAAATAAACCAATAATTACGTTAGATTACAGAGCTTCGGACCCTCCAGGACCTCCAGTCTCCCGAGTGAAAGAAGAATCCAAGTTGACCCAAACCCTTAGGTCATCATCCTGTGACACATGTCATCGCTTTCCTAAAGCTGCCATCAGTCTGCACAAGGAGAACAGGCATGTCATTGAACATGCGGGGGTAGAAGTCCCAGCCTGGGGCAAAAGGAACATGTAGAGAAGAGGGAACAAACCCGGCCTCCGGGGGAAGGACAGGGTGGTTACAGCCCAGGTGAAGATATGTCAGCCAAGCCATGTCAGGAATTAAGCTGAGATCCTGGAGCAGGAGAAGGGTGATCACCAGGTCCCCGGGAAGGGATGGGCTGGGGAGAGTGAGCATTTATGTTTCAGTGTGGCAAGGACTCGGGCCAACTTAGAGAAAAGAGAGTAGAAACACATAAGCATGGCTTCTGCTCCTGTGTCTCTGTCCTAGCCAGTACAGGGCTATGGTCACGTGTTCAAGAGCAGGCTGACGTAGGACAGAGCATCATAAATGAGTGGGGGGAGTCTGTTGTTGAGGGATTCACTGATGGCGGGAGACATGTCATAGGAGAGGAGATCACAGCAAGCCATGGGAACAGCGAGGAAGGCCTCATGACTTCATTGCAGGAACTGGCCAAGGGCAGAGCAGCAGACTCAGTGGAGGAGACATTTGATCTTGGGGTGAGGATGGGGGTGGGAAGTGGGGAATGAAGGTAAGTTTGCCACTGAAGGAAGAGAAAGAGAGCCTACAGTGGAAAAGAGAACTAGACGATCGAAGGCCTGGTGTGTGAAGAAACATGGGTTAGGGAGGAAGGTGACAGGCCCCAGCCACGGGGTGGGGTGTGACAGGAGCAGCAGAGACCAGACTAGTAGAGCCCCACGCCTGGTGGGACAGTTCCCTCCCATGCGCTCCGCCAACTTTGGACTTTGTCCCACAAGCATCTGGCACTTACCCTAACACTGTCTATAGTTTACTCTTTCATCATCTTTATTGTTGTCCTTCTTCCCTTCCCTAAGGATGTAAGTTCCATGAGAATTTTATTCACTGATAAACCCCCAGTGCCTATGACTATACCAGCACATAGTACCTGCTCAATAAAACTTGCTGAATGAATGGATGCCAACTGCTCGGAAATGTACAGTGTTTAAATGTCACCTATTGCTAGCTATTCTCTCAAATAAGCAAAGGACTTATGCTCTTGAATTGCATTCTTGGTCCATTTTTGGAAGAGCAAGTAAACATGAAGGCAGGGCTCTTACAATTTTATTCTGCGTCTGATTTTCCTTTCAATGATTTTCATGAATGTCCTCCCCTTCCTCCCTCTCCCCACTCCCCACCCCCATGAATTTCTTTGCGGGTGAGAACAAACCCTTTCACCAGTTCCTTCCGACACGAGAGGCCCGACCTAGGGCATGTGAGGATAAGGAATGCACGGAGCGTCAATAGAAATATTGATGCCGAGCTTCCTGCGTGTCAGGCTCTGACAGCTTGCCTTCTGTCTCAGAACTATGTTCATGTCAATAAATCTGCTAAACTCCTCCACCAACCTGCTCGCTCTTCCCACAGTGGAGAAGCTGTGAAGAGTGGTTGTTCTGGCTTAAAAAAAAAGTACTACACCCCAGAGCACATTGGAAGTGCACCTTGGTGGAAAACTGCATCTTTGAGAACTTTGTACAATTTCACCCGAGCTCAGAAAGTGAGATGCTGACCCCAAAGTGCTACAGGAGCTGAGATTGTATGGGAGGTGGGAAACAGGGTGTGTGTGTGTATGTGTGTGTATGCAGTATGTGTGTGTGATGTGGTATGTGTGATGCGGTGTGCGTGTATGTAGTGTGGTGTGTGTGCAGTGTGTGTGTGATATGGTGTATATGTGTGTGTAGTGTATGTATGATGTGGTGTATGCATGTGTGGGTATGTGCCTGTGTGTGTGTATAGTGGGTGTGTGTGATGTGGTGGGGGGGTAGTGTGGTGTGTGTTTTGCCTGTGTTTGTGTGTGTGGGGGGGGTATGAGTGTGTGTTTATGTGTGGTATTTTTCTTGGCGTAGGTCATAATGTAACGATGGATCCAGTAATGTTTCTAAATATCGGCTCAGGTGGAGGTACTGCCATCCTGATGAGGCTTTCCCATTTCTGAAGAGGCATGTGGTTGGTGGAACAAACCACAGGCTTTGGAAACACATAGGCTCAAAGTCAGATCCCAGCTTCATTCATAGCTGTGTGAAATCAGACATGTTATTTAACCTCCTTGAATCTCATTTATCACACCTAAAGACTGGGGGGACTATCTCTTGGGTATTTACCCTGTTGTAAGGGTTAAATGAGAAAATGTTCATAAAACACTAAGTTCCATATCTGACACTTAGGAAGTACTTTACTGAATAAGCTGGGGACTCTGTCCCATTGATCTGATACATCCTAGGTGTTCCCTATATGACCACATATAAGGCACACATTACTGTTACCCAGACTGGTAGTGATTATGACAATGAGGGGAGGTTGGCAGAGTTGAGAGAAGAAGGAAAGGAGAAGGCCAGGTTTTCTTATGTTCAGTTAGAGATTCCATTGGTAGCTTCTGCTGAGGGCTCCCACCTTAACAGGACAAGGCAGTGAAGCTGGAAGTCCCCTCCACTCTCATGAGGGTGCAATCCCCTTATGGCAAGAGAAGGTGCCCACTTCAGTTGCAACTGCTATGAGTCCTCATCCTAACATCCTCCTCTCAGCCACTGTGCAGTTGAACTTGAAGCAGTCCCTTCCCTTTCTGGGCCTCAGTTTTCCAAATTAAAGGAAGTATCTGGATCAGATTGAGAGATCCCTGCAGGATCTCCACAGGGAGTATGTGTGCAGCTGGAGGGGGAATGCAGGGAAGGCAGTCCTGGGACCACCTTGTCTTCAATGTCAGCAACTCCATGTTTATCTTTTTTGGATATGGGGCTCCTGCCTCCCATAGGAGATTGAAAGGTAACAAAGGACACCACCTAAAGCTAAAATATAAGCAAAACAAAGATAAGCAAATATGAGTCCAACTTCTGTCAGGACAAAATCACTTTTCCAAAAAGCATCAATGAGGTTGAACAAACCTGCCTCAAAGAGCATTTCAGTCCTCTGGAAATCAAGCAAAATCAGACAACAAACTGAGAAGCATTTCCTCAGAAAACTACTGAATTTCTCGAAAGGTCAACAGGAATTTATGGTGTTCTTGCCCAGAGCCACCGCCATCTCCATCTTCAACCCTATCAATAGCTCAAACAGGTTGGTGAGGCTGTAAAAATAATAAGCTTTGCTACCATTCCCAAAAGGGCTCACTTGATTTGCGGTATTGCCAGTGCAAGTGGTAAGGAAACAGGAAGAGCAGGTGGCTGAGCTCCTTTTAGGGTAAGCAATGGACCAACAGACTAGGCCAGGAATAAACTAATAGACTAGCCAGGAATTTCACAGAGAGTCATGGGAGTTGAGGCAGCCATGAAGGGCCGTGACAAGCTCTCACATATCCTGGGTTGCCCACAGGTCATGCACATGTACGGCAGAGACAGGAGTAGGCCCAAGGCACCCACACCTTCCTGGCCTTCAGAGCTTGTGTGCTTACTTGTGCAGAAGAGATATGAGAGGTGAGTGAGTCTGGCCAAAAGGAAAGTCAGAACAGACTTGAAAATGTACTGTCCAGCCCACATACAGCACACACAAAACTTTCCATGAGATAGACCATATACTGGGACACAAACCACATCTCAGTTAATTTAAAAAGATGGAAATCACACAAAGTCTATTCTTTGACAACGAGATTAAATTAGAGATTGACAAAAGAAAGATACCTTGGAAAATCCTCAATATTTGGAAATTAAACAAAACAATACTATAAAACCCAGGGGTCAAAAAGAAATCACAAAGGCAGTTGAAAATATTTTTAGAAGAATGAAAATTTTAAAACAGCATACCAAAATGCATGGGATGCAGCTAAAGCATTACTTAGAGGTAAATTTATAGCTTTAAACACCTATATCAGAAAAACACCTAAATCAATAACCTAAGCTTCCATTTTAAGAAAGGCAAAGAAGAGCAAATTAAACACAAAGCAAATAGAAGGAAGATTAAAGTGGAAATCAATGAAATAAAAACAGAAATTCAATTTTTTTTTTTTTTTTTTTTTTGGCGGTACGCGGGCCTCTCACTGTTGTGGCCTCTCCTCTTGCGGAGCACAGGCTCCGGACGCACAGGCTCAGCAGCCATGACTCACAGGCCCAGCCACTCTGTGGCATGTGGGATCTTCCCAGGCCGGGGCACAAACCCGTGTCCCCTGCATTGGCAGGTGGACTCTCAACCGCTGCGCCACCAGGGAAGCCCCAGAAATTCAATTTTTTAAAAGTTATACATTTGACCAGACTAAGATTGACAAACTCTTAGCTAGACTGACACAGAAAATAGGAGAGGAAAATGGAGGCAGAAAGGAGGGAAGGAAGGAAGGAAAGGAGGAAGGGAGGAAGGGAAGGAAAAAGGAAGAGAGGGATGTAGGGAAGGAAAACCCTAGGAAAAAAGAAAGAGAGATCAGAAAGGAAGAAGTAAACTGTCTTTGTTCACATATGACACAATTCTATATGTAAAATATAGTAAGGAATCCACAACAAAACCGTTAGAGCTAACAAATGAGTTTAGCAAAATTGCAGTATACACTAGCAATGAGCAATCAAAAAATAAAATTGAGAAAATAATGCAATTCACAATAGTATCAAGAAGAATAAACTATTTAGAGAAATTCTAGCAAAAGAAATGCATGATTTGTACTCAAAAACTACAAAACATTGCTAGGAGAAAGTAAAGAAGATCTAAATAAATGGAAAGATATTCCATGTTCATGGGTTCAAAGAGTGAATATTGGAGAGATGGCACGTCTCCCTAAATTGATCTACAAATTCAACACAATCTCTATCAATATTCTAGCAGACTTATTGGTAGAAACTGACAAGAAATTTACCTACATTTACATGGAAGTACAAAGAAGAACCAAAACAATTTTGAAAATAAAAAACAAAATTGGAGAGCACTACCCAGTTTCAAAACTTACTATAATGCTACAGTCATCAAGACAGTATGGTACTGAAGGAGGGATAGGCATATTGATCAAAGTTTGAAATTAAGTGTCTAGAAATAAACGCTTGCATTCATGGTCAATCAATTTTCAACAAAGATGCCAAAGTAACTCAGTGGCGAAAGGATGATCTTTCAAACAAATGGTGCTGGGAAAATTGGAGAAATAAATGCAACAAAACAAAACACCTTAGACTATTGTCTCATGCCACACATAAATTTAGCTTCAAGTGGATTGTATACTAAATATAAGAGCTAAGATGAAAAAAACTTCTGGAGAAACACATAGGAGAAAATCTTTGTGACATTTGGTTAAGCAAAGAATTCTTAGACACAATACCAAAATGATTAGGCCATAACAGAAAATAAAACGATAAATTGGACTCCATTAAAATTACAACTATTTGCATTTCAAATGACACTAAGAAAAAAAATAAGCCATACATTGGGAAAAATATTTGCAAATCATGTATCTGTTAGAGGACTTGTGTCCAGACTATATGAAAAATTATAATTCAATAATAAGATACCAAACAACCCCAAAAAGTAGTGGGCAAAAGATTTGAACACTTAAACATTTCAGCAAAGAAGCATACAAATGACTAATAAGCATGTGAAAAGGTACTTATCCTTAGTAATTAGAAAAACTCCACAACCATTGGAATGGCTATAATAAAAAGGCAAGCAATATCAAGTGTTGACAAAGATGTGGAGTGAATGACATCCCCATACATTGCCGGTGGCAATATGAACTAGTACAGCCCCTTTGGAAAACAGTTTGGAAATTTCTTAAAATGTTAAACACAAACTTATCATGAAAACCAGCAACTCTACTTCCAGGATTCTACCCAAGAGAAATGAAAACATACATGCACACAAAGACTTATATATAAATGTATATATGGTATTATACTATACACCGTCCATCACACAGTAAATGTATAAAGAAATGTATAAAGCTGCAGAATAAAATACTACTCAGCAACAAACCTCAGAAATATTATGCAAAGTGTAAAGAAGCCAGAACAAAAGACTACGTATTATTCATTTATATGAAATACCTAGAAAAGACTAACTTATTAAGAGACCAAAAGTACATCAGTGTGTGCTTGGAGCTGGGAGTTGGGGTGGGAATTGATTGCAAACAGGCTCGAGGGAATTTTAGGGGGTGATGGAAATGCTCTAAAACTAGACTATGGTGAAGGGTGCACCACTCTATAAATTTTCTAAAGCAGTAAATTGCACATTTTGTAGGCGAATTTTACGAAATGTTAATTTAAATAAAGCTTTTAAAAAAGCAGATTGGAAGCTGTAAAAACAAAACCAAAAAGCCTTTGAATACCATCAAGTCGAACATTTTTGAGTCTTTAATGCTACATGTGGCTTAGACTCTGGGTCCCAGCTCATTTCAGCCCATTCCCTGAGGTCTAAAACTTTCCAGTTCTGAGAAAATTCCATGCTTAGCTTTCGCTGATTTTTTAAATTCCATTTGCTAGGCAACACTCACCTCTTTTTGCAACCTGTAGTTTATACATTTCACAGACTATCTCTTGCATGCGTCTGCTTCCAAGTACAAGCTTAGCCCACCCTAAGACTGACCTACACAATAACTACTTTATAGTCTAATAATGCTTTCAGCTGCATTTTTAAGCAGAAAGCTCTGTTTGCAGAAGAGTTATTATTTTGTGTTATAAAATTTACCAATTAAATTGAGTGCATTAGACCCAATTTAAAAGAGAAGAAAATGCTCTGGTATTTTCAGATAAGGCTCTTTTTTTTTCTTGGCAATAACGGAGCTACTTTCTCCATTTCCCAAATCCCTCTAGGGAAGGAAATATGTTAGCAAAAGAGCTAACCTAGAACCGAGTTTGAATTTGGGCTTGACAATGGCTCCTTGCACATAGATTCTACAAGAATGTGCAGCTTTGGGGAGGATTACTACCCTCTTTCCACTTCCCACTCTGATTTGCTGGACAGTTCTACTTTCTGAAGCATGGTCACCTCTGGGAATGGATTCTGTCTAAAGGCAAGGGGAGATTTTAACTGCAGAACCAGAAACCACCATATATGGTGAGATTCTGATATGTAAATCGTATGGCAAAGAGCTGCAGCAAGATGCCTGAGCCCAGCTTTCTGTAGAGATCTTCACGCTAATTTGAAAGCTTCACCAATGTGAAAAGGACATCGTCTTCTTTTCAAATGCACGTCCTGAGCTTGCACGGTGGCCAAGAACAGATCTCATGCTCCAACTCAAGTAAAAGAAAATAGAGTCTAAAGTAAAAGTGACTTCATTTAAATCATAATCAGCATGTCACATCTGTCCCCATTCTCATTCTCCTGATCAGATTCAAGTTCAGGAGAACCTGGCCTTAGCACGCTCTCCATTAATCCTCCAAAACCTACCTCTAGCCTTGCTCATCTGGTCCATTCTCCTCCTTACTGCAAGAATAATCTTTCAAAAAGTTAATCTCTTCCCTGCTCATTTGTTCCTCATGACCTCTCCCTGCTTCCAGGAGAAAGTCTAGACATCCAAGCCTGGATTCTACCCTGTCATCCACATTTTGACTGAAGCTTCACTGCTAAGTTCAGGGCTCCTTGCGCAGTAGATGATCTGGGGTCAATGGCTTGCCTGTTCCTAAACGGTAAGTACCTGGCACTCATCCTGTACGTTCTGCTTCTTCTGAAAGTATTTACTCTTGCTTCACGACTCAGCTGCAGTGTAATCGCGCTGAAAACTTTGCCAATTTCTCTCCACCCAGAATCCATCACTTCCTTCTCTTTGTCCTGTGGAACTTCACAGATACACCACACAAAACATTTCTGTTCCAATGCAATTTAAGTGTTCACATATCAGCGCCACAGAAAGACCACACGCTTCTCCAGATGTGGTACTTTCTCTTGTTTATTTGATGCCATTCATTTGATAGAATAGGAAGAATAAAAATAACAAGTCATGAGGACTGAAGAAGAAGGGGTTAGGGTGACTCTCAGCCGTGTAGCTGGGAGGAAAAGGCAGGAGGTGAGACAAGAAACTGAGGTAAAGAACACAGGTACAAAGGAGGCTTTGAGGAAGAAAGGAGAAAGTATATTTGTGACATGGGGCATACAAAGAGCCTGGGGCAACCTCGTGGAGCTGTCAAGTAGACAGACTCATCCCTGAGTCTGAAATGCAGGGGAAAGTCCAGGCAGGTTTGGAAGTGAAAGCTTTTAAAAGTCATCAGTTTGGGGAGAGATCTGAAGCTTCAGATGTTGATAAGATCATAATCTGAAAGTCTGTAGAGAGCAGGCATGAGAACTATAAAACCCTGAGTAATTGAAGAGTAGACAGAAGAATTTAAAGAGCAGAAGAATTCAATGAAGATGCAAGAAAGAAAATTCAGAGTGAAATTTCCAAAAGTAGTAAAGGAGAAAGTTTTCCTCGGATGAATCCCTTCCAAACAATCATCCTGCAGAGCCCCACCACGTGAGGGATGGGCAGTCACCTGGCTGTGTTTTGGGTTCTGGGAGTTTGACTTCTTTTTCCATAGCCTTTCAACCTATCTGCCTGTTTTCAGTTCCATCTTTATGATCAGAAATACCTGATATTCCCATGAGGTTCTGAAACACATTCTGTTTTTCCTTTTTTGCTTTTCCCATTTCCTCCATAGCATTAAGCTTTTTCAAATCTGTTACATTAAATTATCACTGGCCTCGCAGCTTTCCAGATTCCAAGTCTTTTGCTCTGTGTTCCTTTCCCATTCTGTTACTCCTGTGATTAATGCCATGTCAACAGTGTTACAGGAAAGAGCTGGGGTAAATGTCTATATTCAAAAAGCCACCTTTAAGGGAAATCCAGCTTTTAATTCAGGTTTTCAGAAGTCCAGCTGGTCCTGTCTCAAACACTGAGAATTTTCCGAAAACCATAGAAATTGTGATTCTGAGATGACTGTAGAATCTGAAGTCATAGCATCTAGACTAGTTATTTCTAGGCAAGCATATTACTAAGCTAGCAGATGCTCAATAAACTCAACAAACACTTATCAATCATATTGACTGATTTCTGCCAATAACCAAGATATTTTTGCCAAATCCCCAGTAGACAGACAAATCCATATTCAGATCTTAAAACAAAAAAAAAAAGACTACTGATACTTCGAGAAATAGCAGTGATGATTTTTGAACATTTGCTCTTTACCAGGCACTGAACAATTCTATCAGATAATTATTAACCCCTCTTAGCAGATGAGGAAAGAAGGGATAAATAATTGTTCTAAGATTACACCACTAATTGGTGTCAAAAAAGACACCTGGAACCTGTATTTTTTTCTCAGCTAAAACATCAGGTTATAAGTTAGCACCCAGAGGAGACAAACTTCCTTGTACTATGGGAGGGCCATTTTTATTTTATGGCCACTCCTCAGGTTGGGTTTGTGGTAAGCTGTGTCCATAGACAGATATGACCATTCCCCTAAGTCAGGTCTAACCTGAAGGGCAGGGCACGACCGAGGCTATTCGCCCAGTCTGGTCCCTCAGAAGAATTAAGATCCCTCAGCCCAGCACTTAATGGGAAGGCTCTGTGTGGGCAACATTTGGGGAAACAAACTTCATTTGTCAATTTTGGTTGAGAATCCTGATCAGTGGTTACTCAGTCTGGCTGATGATAAACTACAGGTTCTGTGGACCCACCCCAGGCATTAAAGAATATGAGAAGGCAAGTCAAAGAACAAAACACGGAAAATCTCTCCCCACATGGAGTTTATCTTCTACTGGAATAAGATATTAGAACAGAGAGTCAGACACAGTCGCCTAGGGAATGTGAGCCCTTGGGTGCGGTGAAACACTTCTGATCAGAGGCAGCAGATGCAGGGGAGCAAGACCCCCAACCCACCAGGCATACTTGCCATGTAATTGTCAGAAACCTATAACCAGTAAGCCGATGAGACTTTCTAAAAAAATGTCCTTATCCATTTCAGTTTTATTTTCTCTCTGAACATAGGGTCTTGAAATGTGGAGAACTTCAGCAATTCGGACAGGAAACAATATAAAAGGTCTGACAAGCAGTGAGCATGGGGTTCCTGCGTGGCAGTGAAGACAGCAGTCACACAGAGGGACCCATGAGACTCCAGATGGAGACCCAGGAAGGCAGTCATCCTGCTGTGTCACTAGCCCCTCTGCAGCCAGACGGTGTCCCTCTAGAATTTTCTCTATGTTTCTGGAGGATCCTATGTTTTGTTTCAATAAGAGCATTCCTGTCCTTACAGAGTGGTTCTACTACTGAGTTATTCGTATTCCCTAATGCATCTGGAGATGCGCCAGCAGTACTCGGACTTGGGAAATTTATGATGCCTGTCTTCCTGGAGCGTCTATTTTATTTAGTGGAAGAAATTTTAAGAATTACTCTTATATCAAAATAGTGTTATATTATGGAATGGAAGGCAAAATTCACTGCAATAGTTTTAAAGAGGAAAGGAATCATTTTAAAGAAAATTTCCAAAAGCGGTGAATGCTTGATCTGCAGACACCCAGTTTCTCCTGCCTTTAGATGACATTTCATTGATTCATGTTCCCATCATCAGATCCTGCCCAGGCTCCCGAAATATGCCAGGCACAGTGAATGAGGCAGATGAGATCCGTGTCGTCATGGAGCTTAGAGTCTGGTGGAGTTAAGAGGACACACAATGCCGACCCTGAAGTAGGAAGAAAGAGGGTAACAGATAGTGAGCTGGGGGAGGGGGATGATTTTCCCAAAGGGAATTTGGGTAAGCCTCATCAGCACCCAAACCTGACTGTTGAGATGGAGCCAGCACGTAAAGATCTAGGCAAAGAACAGAGCAAGCAAAACCTCCCCGAGACAGGAGGGAGCTGGTGCCTCTGAGGACAGAAAGCAGAGCCTTGCACCTGAGTTTTAGTACATGAGGGGTGGTGGGATGTGAGGAGTCTCATTCCGCTTGCTCCTCAGATGCCAGCATCATGATCACCTGGTCCGCATAGAAGAAAATGCAGGTTCCCTGGCTCCAGCCTGCACCTGCTCTTCTAGAACCTGAGGGACAAGGACCCAGGACTCTGCATTTTAAACCGACTTTTCGAGGGTTTCTCACACACACACTAAAGTATAAGAACATTGTTTGAAAGAAACTTAAAACATTTTTGAAACACAGTAATGTCAAGTAGGGTGACTCTACTTGGGAATTTCTTCATAGATAAGCCCTTGATGTTATGCAAAAATTAACAGGGTTGTCTTCCAAAACGCTCTCCTATCTTCTTTCCTGGTGAACCCAAGACCTTCTCAGATATTCTTTATCTAGTGTAACTTTTCAAGGAACATCAGGTAGGTGATTGGCTCAGACAAGATTGGGCTATTATTTCAGAAGAGCAGAGCCCTGTTGTACCTCAAGACCTTTATGGCAGCCTGTTCTTCGTTGGGTTTCTTGTATGAAATAAAGAAGAGCTGGGACTGGATTGGGCAACAGCTGTTCTCATGAATCAACTATTTCTGAATTTAGAAAATTGCTCTGTTCCACCAGACTATCTTCCCAGCTGGTTCAATGAAGACAAACAGAGTCAATTATTATAATTTTGTGCAGTTGTGGGGCTTTTTCTGTAAAAGTTACAGTATTTCTATATTTTTTACATTAGAGATAAAAAGAGATGAATGACTTCAATTTTCTTGGAACTTCAATTACAGGGCTTGAATCATCCCAGAAACAAGAGAGAAGTTGAGAATTCTAAACACAGAGCCATCCCATTAAAGATGATCTCGCTATATCAGGAAAGTACACAGAGCTGTGGAGTGTGCCAGGAAACACGGACTTACTCTCATTTGCAATTATTTTAGAAGTTACCTTTTGATATTTACCTACTTCCCAGGAAGGGGCGTGTCCGTGAAACCAGCCAGAAGACTCGCGTAGATGTAAGAGTGGTTGAGATTTACAAAGGGAATCAGACGCTGCTAGGGTTTTAGCTTCCTGTATCTCTCACCTGTTCTACAGGAAAGGAAGAGGAGGGGGCATCAGTCATCACAAAGGGAGTTTAAATGAGGCTTATCATCAAATCTTGGAATATGATATCTAATGTTTGCACAGAATTTTCACAGTTTAGATAGCATTTTCACTGAGTTTATCCCTTTGATGCCCACTAGATTCTTTCCCATGTTGCACTTCACACAGATGTACTAAACTGCCCGGCTTGCCCTCCTCCATACCTGAGAAAAAAATATTTAACCCCATATAAGTAGCCTTGACGTGGGAGGGAGGAGACCTGAGGTCATTATGGATACCTTACTAATTTGATAGTTGCCTCTCTCGTCCTAGATTAGGAGAATAAACAGATAGATGATTAGACTCAGATGGATGATTTTATCTGAAATTAACTTATTCTGAGTGGAAGGATATTTTAGGATGTATGTACTATAGAATATGTATATATTTTGCATATACATTTATGTATTTTGAAGTCTCATCCACTATTTCAGAGAATGTTCATAACAGTTGGATTCAATCCTCTCCGTTGGCCAGTGAAATGGACACATGGTTTGAATCAGCCAGCTCTTCAAACAGTTTGGGCCCGAAGGATTCCCAAAGACGTTTGGCTCAGCACTTTCCTTCTTTTTCTTTATACATATTTGAAAAATATAATTTTACACTAGCTTGATTTATACAAAAGGTAGTCAAGAGAATAGAAAGTTCCACTTTTGTTCCAGAGCCAAGTTACCGTTGTGAATCAAGTCCACAGAAGTGCCCATTTGACATGTGTTTCAGAGATGCTTCCTGCCTGATGGCTTTGCAGGCTTGCCCAGCTGGATCTTAGGCTATGAGCAGACACCCAGGGCAACATCATCAAGTAGGGCTCTAGGAGGCTTTGGGAATTGGGGGAGCAAACACTCCTTGAATGTCAGTGTCACGTTGCACTTGTGACATAGGAGTGTTTCCTTCCAAGCTTTGGGAGGTGTATATTCCCTCTCCCAGTCAGAGGAATTCTATTTCTGAGACTCTACAATAAACAAGGCTTCAACTTAAGAAACCTGTGATCTTATGAGTAAAAATAGGGCTTAGTATTTGGAAGTGAGTCTAGAAAAGCCTTCAGAAAAACTGCTGTGGTCATTGAACTGAAACAACTGTGACAGGCAGAGACACTGAAGATAATATGAATGACATACTTCTTAAGTAAAAATTCAATATAGATACTTTACATTTAAATTTTATCTACATATGCTATTTAACTAATTCGTTTCTTTTCTTTTGGTGCCTGGTGTTTCACCTGAACATTCAGTGCTTTTATGAATAGATAGAGATAGACACTTATTTCTTATCAGACTTTCTGAAAACATTTTTCAAATTGAAACACTGAGTGATTTTATCATGAACCATTTCACCTCATTGACTTAAAGCTCAGAAAGACTGTATAAATAGTTTGCATGAAGGGAAATCACAAACATTTAAGGTTATAGAAGGGCTGGGTTTGAATCTGTATTTACGCAGTAAGTACTCTTGGGCTTTGTAAAGAAGAGAGAGAGTTTCTGATTGAAATAAAGAATTTTTTATTACTTCACAATGTAATTAATCCAAGGTTGAGATGGCATTTGTGCTGTCCTTGAAAATTAGAAAGTACTTCAAAAAACTAGTGTGGGGAAAGGGAGGGATTTGGGTGAAGGGGAATTGTGCGAGCAGAGCTGTCAGGCACGTGCGAGTTCATTCAGGAAGGCAGTGATGGGAGCTGAGTCTTGAGTGAGAGACTGTCTCTTCGTTACGGAAGCTCTCACGGTGTGCTTTGCAGGATAAAACATGGGGAGACGTGGAACAGGCTGCATGGTTGAGGTGTTTCCATCAGAATGTTGCTAGAATGCCCCCAACGTGTGTGCCAGGTGGTGCGCTGGACTGTCTCTTGTGACCTTGACGTGGCCATGACCCCTTTTAAGGCCTCCACATTGTGGGAGAGGAGCCAGGACTGCATTTCTCAGATGGCTTTTCTCCTGTGGTTCCAGGTGCCAGGGAAGGGCACTCCAGAGAGACGAGGAAGCCAGAGAGAAGACCACGCCAGCATTCTGCAAAGGCAGCTTCAGCCAGTAAGTGTGCAGAGGGAGGGTCAAGGCAGAGTCCAAGTGAGCTTCACTGCTGCAGACTGTGGCTCTGGCGCACCTCCTCCCCTCCTTCTCCCAGCCTTCCAAGGGTTTCCTACGTGGAAAGCATGGGTAGCTCTGTTTCCTGACTGAAAGCTAACTGACGCCTTGGATGGGAAGCAACTGGAAACAGGAAGAGACCATTTAAGAGGCAATTCATCATCCCAGTGTAGTGCCAGGAGCTTCCAAGCTGGAAGCAGATCTCTTTTTCAGCATCTCATTTACTCACCATTGGTTATTCAGCCACTCAGAGTCAAAGTATAGCCAATGTCAGCTTAGGGGCACTGTGGTGCTCAGTCCCCAATTACATTTTTAAGCCGATTTCACCTTTGCCCTTTCCTTCACTTGGCTTTACCAAACTGATACTTATATTGCACCTATTAACTTCATTGGGTAACATCATCATTCAAATCCAGGAGGCACACAGCCTCAGAGAGGGCAATTTTGATCCACTTTGAGAGTTGAGCACTTTCTCATGTCAAGATACCAATCAAATTTGAGAAAGAGTCCCATCAGCCCAGTGCATTAGAACCTCTTATAAAAGTAGAGCCGATGCAGCTCTTCTCAAATGCATCCTTTTCCAGCTCTGCTGACTAAGTTAGAAAACAAGACATGTTTTCATACCAAAAGGAAGAGGAAGGGCCAAAGAAAGTGGGCCATGGAAACAGTTTTTCATAATTAACTTAATTATTAGATGGGTATCCCAGGAATCCTTTCTCTGTCTCCCTCACACCATGGAAGTTTGATGTAACAGTCCCATTTTGCCTGTGAGTAGCTCAGGGAGAAGAAACACCTGGGTCAAGGTCACACTTCTGGCTGGGAAGTGGCAGAACCGTTTTCATCAGGTTCTCCATTCTACCCAGAATCTCACGTTCTCCATTGATCAAGTTGTCCTGAAACTCAGCCCAACTGATGAGCAGGTTCCTCAGGACAATCTCCACAGATGAACACATGGGAGGGCAGATGCATGTCAGATGTGTGGAAACAAGTGGAGACAGCTTGCACAACACATTTTAGGTAGGATGTATTTTAACTGAAATCCTTGTCTGCTTCTAAAAGTAAGATGGAGAATTGGAAGTACATTCAAGAGAGTTGCTCCATAATAGGTTCACTTTGCCCATCCTGAATCCAATATTGAAGAGTTCTCCGGAGAAAAATTCACTAGGAAAGGCCAGAAACAGGCTCATTGTTTTTATTACCCTTTTAAAGACTTCGTTTTAAGCCATGGGTTGTAAAATATGCCCCATTCCCTGAAATTATAGGATGGATAGAGACTGAGAAACTGGCCCAGAAAATGGACCTGACCTGCCATAGACGGTGATGCTCGGTGAGGTCACTTTAAATATGCCCTTGACATTTCTACTGAAAAGGCCAAGTTTCCTCTGTTATTGCTATTCCCTCTAGAGTGTGGATATTCACCAGCCAGATCTCAAAGTGTCCTGAGGTTGAGAAAGCAAAGTTGGGAGGGTCCCAGCAGCCACCTGGAGATCACACCCTAATCCGGGGTAAGGACTGGCTCATTTGGAGCTCTCCGTATTGCAAACAATCCAATATGGGCCTCTCACAGTTGTAAAAGGAATTTCTTCATTTGTCTCTGTTTTCCTGGAGGGCTCTCTATAACCCTCAGAATGAAGCTCAGACTCCGTGACTAGGCTTTTGGGGTCCTGGGCACTATGGTCCCTGCCTCTTCTTCAGCCTCATCTTCTGATGCTCACTCCTCCTCCCCTTGCCCCCTTGTAATGGGGAAAAACAAATCCATATTGGACTCCATATTGGATCTGTTTCTTTTACTTTAACCTTTGTATTCTGTTGCTTTGCTACAAGTTAAGAATGTTGCCTATAGCCTGAAATATACAAGGTAGCCCATTCTGAGTCTTTGACCTTAAAGGTATAACACCTTTCTATTCATACAGAGATAAAAAGTTGCAGAACAGGGAATACCATTTGTCTTATTGGAGGTTTACAGGAACATTGTGACTAGACCTACGTGGACAGCTGCAAGAACGAAGGATTCCAGCACCAAGATGTTTGCAGCAACCAACCACACACACACTCTTTTAGTATAAAAAAGCCTGGATTCTAACTTGCGTAAGATGGTTCTTTGGGACACTAGTCCATCTAGACGGACTAGATGGTGGACACTAGCCACCATCTTCTCTGTCTGCTGGCTTTCTAAATAAAGTCACTATTACTTGCCCCAATAACTTATTTTTGTTATTTAACAAAATTTATTGGCTAGTTGAGTGATGGGCAGTATGAGTTTGGACTCAGTAACCTCTGCCCCCAACAAACCTTGCAATCTCTCCACCACTTCCCACTTCCCAGTTCTCAAGCTTGTAAAGCTTTCTGAGTCCCCCGACACCTTAAGCTATGACCTTCTCATGTCCCTGCTCTTGCAAACTCAGTTGAACAACATCATCATTTCAAATTAACCTCCAAAGTGAAAGTTTTTGAAACTCCCCAGAAATGATTACTTTTCCCTCTCTATGGATTTTCCCTGCAGTCACTGAATACCGAATACCTCATATTAAATGATAGTACATACCTTATAATCATTTCTTCCCATGTAATCCTCCAGATCAAGACCACATGCAATTCATTTTATGGTCTCCTGCCTGTCTTTGTGTTTGGCACATTTTAGATGGAGGATTCATGATTTTTGAATAGTTGCCAATTAATGATGTGCCTAAAATGATGCCTTTAGTGCTTTAAGGATGCTTCCCAGGGAATTCCCTGGTGGTCCAGTGGTTAGGCCTTAACGCTTTCACTGCTGGGGTCTGGGTTCAATCCCTGCTTGGGAACTAAGATCCCACAAGCTGTGGCCAAAAAAAGAAAAAATTAATTTTTTTTAAAAGACTATTAAAAAAAAAAAGATACTTCCCAGATCTGGGTTTCCAGGGAGGAGAAGGCAGCTTCTCATCATCTTCTCTATTTCCTCCTTAGCCTCTCATCTTCTCTGGGCCCCAGGAGAAGGAAGCTCGCTGGTATTACCTTTGAAGATGAAGACTTCCTGCCATTGGCTCCCAGCAGAGCCAGTGCCTGACACAGCATTGTTGAATTGGTTTGTATTTTTCAGAGAGTCAGGAGGCTTTTAGAGTTTGGAATGAAAATTTCCTGTGCCCCTATTTTGACAAAAAACGTTTTCTTGACACTCACCTCTAAAATCCTCCAAACTTGCCCCCAGATATTGGCCAGCGCTAGAAGCCCTGATATCAGAAGATGGAGTTTCAAGAGGACACACGCAAAGTCTAGAGTGAGGATTGGAAAAGCAAAAGAACGATTTCCAGGGGAATAACTGAAGCTTGGCAAGAGCGTTACTGAAAAAGGCTCTGGCTTATGGCTATAAATTTAAGAAGAAAGAAAGAAAAGAAAAAAGAAATCCAAATCCCATGTCTGCACAGGAAAAGTATTTCTCTTTGCTGGAAGGTCTCAGAGGATCGGGCATAATTAGGAATAAAAAAACTGCCACTGTCTTTTCAACTTCCTACCTAATTACTAATTAGCTTGACTCTGTGCTATTAGAAGAAAGACGTGAATAATGTTTAGAAGCCTTCAGAAAAGGACAATGTTATGACAACAGAGAAAACCAACTCCACTGACACAGAGAAGGATGCTTGATTTCTGAGGTATATTCATGTGCATGTGCCTTACAAATATTTATCGTATATCATGTAAGAGCAGCTAAAATTGGCCATGGTAATCAGGGTCTCTGTATTTCTGCACTCTCATTTGTAAAGTAGACCAAGAATACCTGCCAGCGGGCACAGTCATGTCTTCATAGTGAAGCGGCAGTGCCCTAAAAGGGCTAAGGCAGTCCTGAGGGCTATGGGGTGGGGGGAAGAGGGCCTGATGGATCCATTGAATTGATGCTAAATAATCACTCTCTGGGACAATCAGGTCAGGCACCAGGTCAGTTTTAATTAACAATCATCTACTGAGCCTGGCACGCTGTCCTAGATGCCATGGAGAATACGAAGGTGTCACCCAACCCAAGGCTTCATAGTGAATGTCCAAAGCAAATCCATGTGGCATGCCACCAGAATTAATACATCAGCTACTCGTAGGTCTGCAGTTGCGTTGAACCACACCACCTCCAGTCACTCAGCCAAAGATGGCGTCAGTCATTCAGATGTCTGATCCATGAGAAACACTGGGGTATGTTTTTAGGGGAGTGAGTTCCAACCAGAAGAGAGAAGACAGTATCAATCAAATTAGATAGATGTTTTGCTAACTTAGTCCTGAGCCTGTGTACAGCACTTCAGAGTTTCTAAACCACTTTCTTGTATGTGATGTATCCCCTCCCCACAGGAAACCAATGAGAGAGACTGGCGCAATTTGAAGATAGACTAAAAATCAGAAAAATCAGATGAGTTCTGCAAAGTCACGGGTGGGACAAAATATCTTCATGGGAGTCAGGCCTGGGACTCGCACTGCAGGGTCATCCTGATGCACCAAACAACAGCCACACGAAAGCAAGTCCTTGCTTATCAACAACCTCTACTCCCCCTCCCGTTCTTCTCTTCCTCCTCTTCCCCCATCACTGGATTACCTGGTAACAGCACATGAGAGAGTTTTACTATGGCTCAAAATACATTGGCAATTCCTACTACTTCACACACACACACACACACACACACCCCCTCTCGCCTTATTCTTGTAGCTGTATCTAGTCTCCACACACACACCCCCTCTCGCCTTATTCTTGTAGCTGTATCTAGTCTCCACACACACACCCCCTCTCGCCTTATTCTTGTAGCTGTATCTAGTCTCCACACACACACCCCCTCTCGCCTTATTCTTGTAGCTGTATCTAGTCTCCACACACACACCCCCTCTCGCCTTATTCTTGTGGCTGTATCTAGTCTCCACACACCCCCCCTCTCGCCTTATTCTTGTGGCTGTAGCCAGCCCCTCTCGCCTTATTCTTGTGGCTGTAGCCAGTCTCCACACACCCCCTCTCGCCTTGTTCTTGCGGCTGTAGCCAGTCTCTGTGTGCCAGAGAGATCTGGGTGAATTCATTAGTTCTGTTCTTCTGAGATTCTGTAGTTACACAGAGAGTGGAGTGAGCCTAGCAGTTTGAAGACAGCTCCTAAAAATCTACACATTCTAGATGTTTCCTACTGTCTCAAACAATCATCTGAATCAGTAGATTCCAAATTTTTGATCATCCACCCGATCAGAAAAAAATATGTTGATCACAGACTCCTTGACATATGAAAATTTACTGCATTATAAATTTGGCCTGTGTATCTGTAAATCGATGCCTATGCCAACATGTGATATAAACAATGAAACATTCAAAAACTAGAACATTTTAAAATGAAAGCTGCAATGAGAAATATTGAATTTTTATTTTCCTTATTTCATTTATTAGTAGAACAAAGAACTTAATACATAAACATTTTAGAGAGAAGTATACAATTCAATAAACTATTATTTTTTTAAATGTGGATTTAAGTTTTCCATACAGAAACTGGTTTTAATTTAGATTTATTTCAATCCTTGGCTTTAATGGCTGCCACAGATGAAAAAAATACCTCAAAAGAAAAATATATACAAAACAAAGAAGTGCATTGTTGTATGTGCTTTAATAAATCATGTCACTTACTTTCCAATCCTTTCCACTGATTATGCAAAGACTTTACTGAAATAACTACTGATGTCAGTTGGTAGTTATAGCAAACTAATATAAATGCCATATGTATCTCTCTCAAACAAGTGAATTCAAACAAATGAGTTCAAACTCCATTTCAAAACCCATTGAGGATGTTCTAACTTGGTAGTAATTCTGTTGCCAAGTTTTATTTTATAAGTATGCAGGCGTGAGCCTATTTAAGTGATTTATTAATTTTAACAGCAAATCACAAAACAGTAGAATCATACCTAACCATGCATGTCCAAAATGTTCTCTTCTCATGAAGAACATTTTTCAAAAGTCTGTTATGAAATTCACATTTTAAACATACTATTACCTTAAAAGGAAAATTAAATATATGCCCTTCTGTCATCTATCCTCTCATGAGAAAGTCAGGGCATTTGGAATATGTTTTATGTTATTGCTATTAAAGAAAATGCATCTTTAGATTCTAAAAGACTTCTAAGTTATTTGCAAAGAGAAAATCATAAACCTTCTGTATGATATAAAAGATTAAAATGGCTACCTGCATCTCAGTGCAAAGTGTTGCAAATGTTATTTAAAGGCGTTGTCATTAAAATATCTACCACATCGATCATGGTCTTTTGTCACAAATTAACTGCAACGCACCACAAGCCTCTGATAAGTGAATGAACCAGCAATGACACCAATCCCACTCTCCCCGCAGGACACCTCGTGTGCCCCTTGGAACACATTATATGCTTGTTGGAAGCCCTCAGTGTCACCTTGTACCCTACATATTTGTAAAGCTTAATCATTCTGACTTTTTCAAACATAAAATACATCATATTGGAAGTCCTGACATGCTCTTCCCACACCCAGTGGGTCATCCTTCGCTTTCTCTGGGGTAGAGGGCCCCACTTTGGAGATCACTCGTCTAGGTAACTCCTGCCTCACAGTAATTCACAACATCCATACCTGACCATGGATGTTTAAGATATGGTCTCTTGTCCTGGGTGGGTTTCCAAGAGTCCATCCATCTTCATGAATTCCGTGTAAAACATTTCTTGGACATCCATATAAATATTTTTTTTTTCCTGGAGAGGCCATAGTTTTATTATATTCACAAAGGGCCCCTGAATCCCCAAAAAGTTTAATTGCCACTAACCCAGATAATTAATACAAAAAATGTTTTATCCTATTCAATTATTTAGATAATTGCACTGATTTTCAACCAGACACAGTTGAAACCAATTTTGGTCACTTAGACCCTGAAAAGAAAAAAATTCCCAAGAGATGGAGGGATGTAGTTCTGCTATCAACACCCTCCTTAAGGATGAGATAGGGAGACCGTTTGGAGACACAGGGTCTGCGGGACCCTACAAGATGCCCTAGTCCTGCCCTTCCCACGCAGGTGGGTTCAGTGATTTGTCAAACTTGAGGGAACAACTAAGTGAGGTTACAGCCTAAGAGCCATGACCTCCAGCTGAGCTGTCCTTCCCAATGCATGATATTAACCACCAAAGTCTCTCCACTGAAGTCACCTCACTTCTAGAAACTCCTAGCCCACAAGATGTCAAATCTCCTGTAAGAAAATCTGTTTCCCTGGACTACACTCTAAAATTAGATTTTAATTCTTATTTTTCTTTAAGGGGACATCGAGGAGCCCAGGGCCGAGAGGAAACCTTGAGCCTCGGAAGACTTTGATTTCCTGTTGGTTAGGCAACTGCCCTGATTAGAATTGTTATCTTCTTTCATGGATGCGTAGATTTCCAAAGAGGAAGCCTCTTCTGGGCAGCCTTCCCCCAGCAGCAAGTCAGAGGATGGCATCTCCTCTGTGCTGTTTTGAGATTCCCCTTGGCATTTTCTATGTGGGTTGTTAGGAACGCTCACTTTGGGCCCCTGGACTGTCCCCTTTGGGGGCAGGGGCTGTGTGTCCCCTGCCCCCAGCCCTGCGCCTGGCACTTGGGGTCAGTAAATGAATGATGGTGATCACAGACCTTGGTCCCAAAAGGAAGTGCTTCTTGGTGACTGACACCGGCTGACATAGACCCACCTCCCCGGGAATTACACAGGAAGTGGGTCTCACAGTAACACTGCATTCACTGATTCCTCAAAATTTCAATAGCACCTCTTTTTTTCATCTTTACATTGTGAGAAACATTGTCTGCCCGTCATTGAATCCAGGCATTGGCTTCTGCAGGCTGTGTCATCACTTCTCATTTGGTGATCACAGAGCAAAGTAGCTGTGAGATGATTCTTGCCTTTCACAGATAATTTTATATTTTGAATACATTTTTTTCTCTCCAGCACATAAAGTGCTAGTACACTTAGCCTTAAGTGACCTGAGGATGTCAAATTACAAGCCAGTGTCTTGAACAAGAGCACCTCACATACCATGAAACAGACATAAAGACTTCAAAACAACTGTGGCCAAAGAGACAGCAACACTAGAAATTAGAATGTTCTTGAACATTCTGGGGACAGGGAGCAAACTTCATAGCAACCCAGCTCCTAGGAAAGGACATCCGTGAGAAGACCCGCTGCTTCCTACTTCTAACCCTTCCTATATTGAGGTATTCACTCGTCAATGTGCATTAATAAAGGAGAGTTTGATCAGGCGCTGAACCACGTCTGAGGAATTCAGACATAAATCACATACTGCTCTTGCTCTGGGCATCAATGCAGTACTAATAACAATAAAACAACCACATTTGCTCAAGTCCATACGCTACACCAGGCTACCTACATTTATCATGTCTAAATCTCAAAACAACACTTCAAGGAAGGTATTAAGGTAGAAATAAAATCAGCTCTTTTTGTTTGGGGGCAATCTGAGTGACATACACCATATTGTCCTCAGAATATCTCTTCCACTGGGCTCAGGTAATTAACCAAAGCTTTGTCGTTATCTTCCTCTGTCCACACGTTGCATTTTCTCCAGAAGGCTTGGGTGACACCACTGTGCCCAGTAGAGTCCAGGGTGGACAGACGTGGAAGAGACTCAAGGTTCCCTCACTGCACACACTCACACACACACACACACACACACACACACACACACACACACACACACACACACACACACACACACACACCCTTCTCAAAGTGAGGACCTCTTCTCTGCAAAGCGGCCACCATGTTATTTTTCTATCTTCTCCAGAGCTGAAGCTGTACTTTGCATGTTACCCAGCCTGAAGCTATGCAGTCAGCTAGTGCATTGAGACGGAGCGTGCTGTCACAGGTCTGGGAGCATCCTTTCCTGGGAAGTCTGCATATCCTAAGTTTCACCTGTAAGCTCCAGCCATGAGAAATGCAAAGGAGGAAGCAAGGGAGGACAGACAGAATGCAATGCTCAGGCTACGAGCATGCAATCTCCCTTTAAGAACAGGGGAAGACTCTGCCCAGTGATGAGGAGAGAAGAGGGAGATGGAGAGAGGGTTGGAGGCCCACCGCCTCCCTCCACCATTAGCCCACAGCCCCACAGGGACCAATTTACTTCCTCGTTTACGCTGGGCAAAGCAGCCAGAAGATGTCAGTGCAGCGGGGTTTGCAGAGAGCAGGAAGACTCCAAGCAAGGAGGATGTGGTCCAGCTGTGGGAGAGGGTACTGCAGCATGACAAGGCACATCTGTGGAGCCCCCACCAGGCTGGAGCTCCTCCAACTTCCCAGAGCCCAGACCTCCGCCAGGCAGTCCTGACACTTCCTGCTCCTGCCAGATCGGGTCCTCTTTCATTCCTGTCTCTCGTCATTCACACATGTGCATTTATTCCTGCACGCTTACGTGTTGAATGTCTGCCCTGTGCCTGTACGCTCATCTAGATGCGTGGGACATCGCAGTCAATAAAACAGGCAAAAATCTCTACCTCTGTGAGCTTCGGTTTTACTGGAGAGAGACAGGCAGTGAATATGATCAGTCGGCAAGATACTCACTAGGGTAGAGGTGAAACTGCTACAGAGAAGTATGACACAGGGAGTGTTGGGACCTGGGGGGAGCAGCTAACCGAGGTGTCCAGGGAAAAGACTCCCTGCCCAAAGGGCACAGGTGTAAAGACCTGGAGGGGTGATACCTGCCAAGCGCTGGGGGAGGGTGCATGCCTAGAACATTCAGGGATGGCAAGAAGGCCTGTGTGGCCAGAAAGGAGCAAGGCAGAGGGGAAATAGAAGAAACCAGAGAGGTAGGAGACACCTAGCACCTGCAGGGACATGTAGACCCTTGGAAAGGCTTTGGGTTGGCCTTAGGAAGGAGGCCATCACAGGTGTGAGCAGAGAAATGACATGATCTGACTTATTTTTGATCACCATGGCAGCCATGTTGAGAACGGATGAAAAGGCACAGAGGCAGAAGCAGGGCCGTCAGTTAAGGGCACTAATCGAGGTGAGAGATAATGGCAGCTTGGCCTGGTTCTTCGCCACGCTGATGCTGAGAACTGCTTAGATGTTGGGGATCCTTTGAAGGCAGAGACAGCAAGATTTGCCAATGGGTTGCGTGAGAGATATGAAATATAAACTGGAGGTAATGTGAACCCAAAGTTTATTAACCTGAGAACCTCAAAGAATGGAGCTGCCTTTTCCTGAGATGGGAAAACAGTGAAAAGAGAGTTTTGGGGGAGAAGATCAAGGATTCAGTTTTATACCCATTAGGTTTGATAGGACCGATACAAGGAGGAGGACAAGGAAGCAGCTGGGCAGATGAACCTCAAGTAGGAGAGAGGTCTGTGCTGCATACACGAATCTGGGATGTGCCAGTGCATAGACGGTATTTAATTCCAGGAGACTTGATGGCATCACCTGGGAGTGAACATAGATGGAAAAAGGAGAGGTCCGAGGACTGGGTGCTGGGGTCTCAACCTGAAAAGATTGGGCAGATGAAGAGACTATAGTGGAAGAAAATGAGCAGAGAACAAATCCAAGTGCAGAATTTATTTCAAAGCAAAGGGAAGTGACCAACTGTATCTGAGGCTGCTGGGCGGTCAACTAAGATGAGGACTGAGAGTTGACTGATTGATTTAGCAACTGGGTATCCTCTTGTTGGTGACCTTCCTGTGGAACAACAGGAGAAGTTTTCGTGGAGTGATGGGGGCAAAAGCCAAATTAGAGCATCACGGTGGGGCTGGCGAGACACTCATCAATCTCACTTCCTATTCCTGGGCACTGAGGAGGACCACGGCTTTCCCCAGGCAGTTTCATAAGTAAGGAACACACTAAAATGTACTCCTAGACACATCGTTCTTAAATGACCTCTTTGCTTCTTCAACACATTCTCCAATCTCTCTCTCTCTCTCTTCCCTACCCCCTCCCTCTCCCACCATCAGCCTTGAATGGGAAGGTCAAACCCTCAACCTGATCTTTGCTCTGAGTCGCTTTATTCAATTCAGGAGTGTTCTGACAATTTTTCACTCAAAGCCTGATTAAATCCTCTATCTTGTCATTTAGAAATGGAAACAGTTGGCTTTTCCAATCCTGTCAGACCACACATTTCTGGACTTTATGTGCTTTTATTTTTGCTTACAAACTGGCCAGTTCATACAGCACACATCTGTTTTTAATCTAATATCTCGCACCCTCAGTCAACAATAGTCTCCACGCTTCGCTAACGTTCGGCTTTCCAGCTTTATCTTAGAGCTTTACCAAATAATGCGCTGCTACATAACATGGATTTTTAACTCGCCAATGTGTTATATCTACTCTTCTCATCTCTAAAAGTTCCAGTAAGCCAAAGTCATCTATTTTAGTTTTTTAGCACAGCAAAGACCTATACCAATGTCTGCATTAGTCAGGACACGTAATACTAGAGGCTGCAACAAAAACCGTCCAAATGTTAATGGTTCAGCAGGAGGAGGGTTTGTCCCATTTCCTTTTCCTGGGTACACTGGAATACTACATCCTTCAGCCTCCCTTAGAGTTATGTTGGGGCCCTGTGACCTGGATCTCAGGCATAGAAATGTGAGGAGGAGGATTTGTGCCTGCCCACCAAGACCCCCGTGCAATCCTGCTCACACTTCACATTGTGGTCACCATGGAGGATGCATGTTGAAGAGGGAGGTGTCACAGCAGAAGTACAGACTGACAGCCTGGATCACCCACTGGAGGAGAACCACCCAGGAGAGACATCAATCCACACCAACTAGGATGTGAGAGACAAAAGAAATGTTTATGGTCATTCATTGCAGGATTACTGTACTATCCTGACACAACAAGGGGAAAAAAATTGAGGCAGTGAGTTAGGACATTTTTCTTTGAGGACATTTTGGTGTAAAGGAAGGGGGTAAATAGAATGATAGAGGGGGAAGTAGATTAAAAACAGAGAATTTTGTTTGTTTTTTGTTTTGTGTAAGGGGAAAAATGACTATGTTTGCACGCTTGTGGGAAATATCTGGTAGAGAAGAAAAACTGATGGTGAGGTCAGAGGGCAGAGAAGTGGGGTGAGGGGATGGAATCTGGAACCCACATGTCGGGAACAGCACTGTCTAGGAGCACAGACAAGTTATCTGTGCAACAGAAGAAGTAGTGTATACGGGCACAGATGCAGGTTCGTAGGTGGGTGAGTTGATGGCAGCTTGCACAAGTTTTCTGAAAACTTCAATTTTCTCAACAAGATAAACAGCTGAGATTGAGGATTGGAAAGGAGACATCACAGATTTGAGGAGGAAAATGAAGGTGAATCATATAATTGTCAAGGACTGTAAGACTGCGTATGTAAGGCAAGAGAATTATAAAATATTGGCTGGATTGCTTTAAGGGTCCACTTGAAATGAATGATCATGAATGTAAAGCAAGACCAGCTTTTTTTCTCCAGGCAAGTCCAGCTTCCCACTGGTTATACTGAAGGGCCATGGGATTTCATTTGGGTACATAGGGCAGTGACAGCAGAAGGGTGAGAGACAGTGACAGAACAATGACAGGCTGAATAGATTGAAGGACCCTGTGAGGTTAAAGGACCCTTGGAGTCAAAGATACTAGAAGAAAGGAGCTGAAAAGGTGATCAAGGAGAGAAGGTCGCTTACAATGGGAGTTATGGAGAGCAACGGTTGGTACTGGTACTGGTCGTGGTGAGATCTTGCATGTGACTGTAGGACGCACAGCTGAGCTGGGTGGAGGAAAAGGAGGAAACAGAGGAGAGGAGGCCAAGGAATGTTAGAAGGGTCATCTAGATGGATACCGAAATTGCCCATGGTGGAGATGTTTCTCATATGAACCATGAATCCGAAGCTAAAGCAATCATGGGGGAGGGACCTAGGGGTTGGTGGATGGCTTCAACAAGGACGGCAGTGGGGGTGTACACTGATGACACAGAGATCCAGCAAGGAAGGTTAGGATATAAGAAGGAAAGAAAGGCCTGGAATTTCCACAAAGAAGCGAGACTCCTAGGCAACAGAAAACAGTCTTATTCAAGGGCACGAAACTCCCATTTTATGCCTGGAATGAATGAGTGAATGAATGATTGTGTCAGTCAACTAGACCAAGCCTTTCATTTTAATAAGGAGGAAACCTAGGTCTGAGGGGTAGAGTTCCTTGTTTCAGACCACTTGGTGAGTTAAGGCCTCCTCTAGAGGGAGCACAGTGATGGTTGGACGCAGTTCCTGGACACATGCCAACCGGGTGGAATACCAGCTCTGTGACTTAAGGCAACTTCCTTAGCTTCTAGGACCCTGGTTCCTCATTTTAAAAAATCATGGATAATAAAAACACCTGCCTCGCCAGTTGTTGAAAAATAAAGGGGGGTTAATATATTCTCAGAACAATGCCTAGCATTTAGCAAATAATGTTTAGGTGTTATGTACTATTATTAACTAAGAACTGTGGTCAGTCTCTTTATGCCTGAAGTTTTTAATTCACATGTCCCCATGTCTTCCAGCTGTCTGGGCTCGGCCTTTCTTTGTATCCAGATCAAAGGGCCTAGATCCCCATTCCTCGTGCAGTGGGAAATCTGGCCCCTCCCCCAGATTTCCAAGGATTCCCAAGAACTTACTCTTTTGCCAAAGGCGAGCACACACACACACACACACACACACACACACACCCCTTCACACACCTGTTCTCTCCACCCTTCCTATGAGCCAACAAGACCCCAAATTCCTGCAAATTCCTGTTACTTTATTATGCAGATCAATTTTCACTGTTAACTGCAACCATAGACTACGAAGATGAGTCCCACCTTTGTTAATACTAAGGTCTGCTCTTGTGTATATGAAGGACTGAACCACCTTTTTAAGATTATTTTGTTCGTTTTCTAGCATATTCAAATTTCTAAACAGGGCTCCCTCCTGCTAACAAGAATTTATCTGCTGGTCAGTTACCACATAAAGCACTAGCCAGCGTACAAACCTCTGAAACAAGTAAGGAATTTGTACGGAGGGTCTGAGGGCCAGGACCCTGGATGGGAATAGAGGGTGGTTATGGAAGTGTCAGAAGGCAGGCTTCATGTCTGTGGGCTCTCTGCCGCTCCAGTAGGAGCCGTTGGAAGGAAAGAAGCTCAAAAACATGATAGATGATTTTAAGTCAAGGTCAAGAGCACACCTTTGGCCAGCACCCATGCCAATTGTGGGCTGACCCTCCAATGAAGGGCCAGGCACAAATTCAAGCCACACAGCCCTTCCTGTGACCTGCAAGAAATGAACAGGAGAGGCACATTCGTAAGAAAAAACAAAGCAACACTTCCCTGCACGAGCTACTTCTGGATGTCTGTGTTTCACTATCCCTCAGAGAATGGGGGAAATGAGAAAAAGAAAATGAGCAATGTTTTTTTTTAAGGAGAAAAGGGGGAAATGAGAGAGCAGCAGCGCTGGAGAGATGAACTTTTGAGGGGCTGGGGACCGGGGACCAGGGAGCGAGGCTGTTGCTTTGGGCAGGAGAGTCCCTCCTCCTCTGTCTCACGGCTCATCAAGGGTGAATTAAGGACTCTGGTGTGATTCTAGGTGACAGCACAGTATCGATGCAACTGGCTCCTTTTTAAGTCTTCAAAAGAGAAAACAATCCTCTTTGAGAAAATTCAAGCAGAGTTTGATTTATTCTTTACTATGGATAATCCATTTAAAGTAGGAACTAATTTGTGATATCAAAAATTAAATCCAACCTCAATGCTCGGATTAAATCTTCACTTTTCTCTCTTAAATCCAACTATCAATTCTCTTATTTGAAATATACATTGGCTCCATCCACTTATTTCAAATA
The DNA here is from genome assembly GCF_039906515.1 of Pseudorca crassidens. Lineage (NCBI taxonomy): Eukaryota > Metazoa > Chordata > Mammalia > Artiodactyla > Delphinidae > Pseudorca > Pseudorca crassidens. The sequence goes on from NC_090309.1 coordinate 83,335,911, forward strand.
CAGCCTCTGTCACACAGCTGTGCAGGAAGAGTCCCTCCAACCATCGTCAGCCCTGCACACACTGGGGAGCGGGTGTCATAAGGCAACTCTCTCTACTGGAGAAGGCTGTCACCATTTCAGAATGAACTGTAGTCTTTCTTTCTAGCTCATAATTTATGAGAGAGAGAAAGACGGGTGGTGGGGGGAAAGGAGAGGAAAGAAAGAAGAGAAGGGAAGAGCATAAAGAAAAGAAAAGGAAAGGAAAGGGAAAAGAAAGAAAAGAAAACTCTTATATGTGACTACCCTGAGTTTCATTACCTAGACGTTTCTTCAAAGACATGACATTTTTTCTGAATGTTCTAAAAACAGATGCTATGTATCAGCTAAAAATATGATAATTAACAAGTATGCTTTGAATCACATAATAGCAAATGTCATTTTCCCGTAAGATAGGAGTGTTACTCATAAGCTCAACAGAAACCAACAGCGCCTAACGGGTGCCCAGAGGGCACTTCCAACTTGGCAAGTAGATTGCAGTCTCCTTTGGCAAACAGTCCATGAAAGTGCCCAAGAGCATGTGCTGCCTTGGGGCCCTGCTTGGAGGGCAAAGAGATTTTTCCAAAACCTGGCTCCCTGAGCTGGGATTCACACCCAGCCTTCCTGCTATTAGGAAGCCACCTGCCATCCTCTCGGCTCAGGTCGGATGCCCACAAAGGACAGAAAACACCACTGTGGCGGGTTATTTCTGTTAATAGCTTCCAATTACAGAGGACACAGGGATTTAGTATCCTGGTAATCCCAGTGGTATCCAAAAATAAACTCTTTCCGGCCATCTTGATTAATTATTCCTCTGTGGATGAAAGTCAGGAAACACCGAGAAGGGAAGTTTGTGGTAAGTCATTCATTTTATTTCATTTTGTTCCCTAAATGCCTGTTCCTTGCCAGGCAATGTGTTGAGTGCTGGTCACACAGAGAGATGTCGACACACAACCAGTCGAGGACGACAGAGTCTGTGATGGAAGCCGCTCAGGAGCTGGAGTGGCACAGAGGCAGGGAGAACGGAAGGAAAGCGTAACACAGGAAGAGATTTTCGGAGTTGAACCTTGAAAGATGAGCCGCGGTTACCCCAGTTACTAGTAGAAACATGGAGACAGGGCTGTGTAGGCAGCCCTGGGAACCCATGGGTATTCCCTATAGGGTGGTGGTGATCCAGGGCACTCTTCTTCCTTGGTGAGGCACCTTCAGAAGAGAATTATTGTCGCACAGCGCACTGCAGCATCAGTATTAGTCCTCTGTCCTTTTTCCCTCCAAGGAGTGCCTGTCCTCCACGCATGCCCTCACTCAGCAGACCCCCATGTGGTTCAGGCTCTGCAGACAAAGAGGTGACCGTGCCTTCAAGCTGCTCATTATCTAGTTAGTCAACAAATTCGCGTGTGTGTAATAACATAGGTACCTGACCACCGACAAAACTTCGAGAAAGAGATCAATGCCACAGGGGGTGGGCAGGAAAGATGGAGCACATCCTTGGGCATCTTCATGGTCCTCCTGGACCTCTGGTCCTCACCCTGGACTTGACATTGCCCGAGGCTCAGCCAATCAGAACACCGTTAATGGCTCTGCTCTTTTCAGCCTGCAGGATGCCCCTCAATGGGCCCCAGCTGAAGTGAATCGGGGTACTTCCTCCTTTATACTAGTCCTCAAATGTGTGTTCTCCCCTCACTACTCAGAGTGTGATTTGGGAACCAAAAACATCAGATCACCTGGTAGCTTTCAGGCCTCCTCGAGAAACTCTGGAATCCGAATCTACATTTGAAAGATACGGAGTGATTCAAACTAACAGTAAAGTTTGAAGAGTACTGGTACTCAAATTTGGACGCACATTTTAAGCACCTGAAGAGTTTTAAAAAATAAAGGTGTCTGGGTCTCATATCAGAGTCTGATTTACTTGTTAAGGGTACAGTCGGGCATCATAAGTTTTCAAAACTCCCCAAATAATTCTAATATGTAGCTAAATCTGAAAACTCCTAAGTTACCTCTTTAGTCTGACAGCCACTGGCATGGATGAGAGGTGCCTGTGGTTAGTCCAGAACAGGTGAGGAGGGAGGAAGAATAAAGGACATTGTTAGAGATGGTCTCTAATTCACCTCTAATTAGACAGCCTCTGCTCTAATGCCCTCACTTTACAAGACTCCCAGAATGGGTTGGTGACTTGCCACTGTCATAAAACAAGAAAATCAAAAGAGATAGCAGTTCAGGTGGGGGAACTGGAGAACGCAGTTAGCAAGACCTTCAAGCCTCCTAAGCTGTTGACTTTGAGCTGTTCTTATCCCCAGTCCCCCTCTTTGGTACTGAGCAAAACCCACAGGTGCCTCTACTCTGTTACCTGCATCACTTCACATGTCACCTTTTTGTAAGCCATAGATGCCTTCATGGTTCCTGCAATTCACCTGCATATCTGGCTCTGAGTTTCCTGATGGTCAATCCAGAAAGGAAGATATAGTCAGTCTTGTCACCAAAAAGTTATAATTGCCCCAGCTCCTCAAAGGAAGCCAAGCTTTTCCTGACCTTTATCTTTACAGAAGAGTTTCTTGCTTCAGGCTCCATATAGAAGGAATTGAATGACCTAATGCGTAGTACTTCAAAGACATCCCTACAGTAATAGTTTTCATAAAGCTATTATGTATAATATCCCTGGATGTAAGCCAAGGAAATACCATTAAAATGCATGAAAATTCTGCTGGGGACTAAGAACATATGGTCCAAGTGCACAGCTTGATGCAAGAATAAAAATTAGCACACTAGAGGAAAGGATAGACAGCATGCCCTTCAAACAAGTCCTCATAAATATCACGTCCATTACCCGGGCTTCTGATAAGGCGGTAGAAGATTGAGGTTTAATCCACTGGCCCGCCATGTCATTGCCCTGTGTCCTGGGTTGAAGGAAAAGCCCAAACAACCAATGTAGGGCTATCATCCATTTATGAAAGTTCATAACTCTATCCAAGACTTGTGGGAGAATGGAGAATCGTCCATTTCTGTGTAAAGCTGGGCCACGGGTATATCCAAAGGATAATCCAGGGGTTTTCTCAAGAGTTGTCTCCATTAGGGCACATGAATATATAAATGATGGATCAAGTCCTGAAGTTCTATATACGATGTTTGGTGCTTAGAATGTCTCTGTGTCTTTCCTTGGCACTTGTTTCTAATTGCTTACAGGATCCCCGGGTGATACCATGTCAGAGGGCTTGGTACACAGGGAATTCTTGCAGAGAAAATGAAACTTGAAATAAATCTTGAAAGATGAGGAGGATATCAATAAGTCAAAATAAATGAGAATGATTTGGAGTGAAGAAAATAACTGAAGAACAGTGTTAGCTTTAGAGATGAGCATTGCTGGACTCCTAGATGGAGAGTGGGAGCAGCCAGGCAGCCTACCTGCCTAATAGGAATAGTTTGTATGAGGTAGTCATGGGAAGTGCAAACCAGTTCTCTTCATTCCAATATCCACTCCTCCCACCTTCAAGAGCTCAGCTTAGAGAAAGACCATCACTGGGTGGTTCAAGCTAGAAACTGGGCATCATTTGGACTCCCTTCTCTTGCCCCTTCGCAGGCTACTGGCACTATGTCAATCCTACTTATGGAACAACTTTTGAATCTATCCCTTCCAACCACCTCTACTTTCCTCAGTTCAGACAGCGTCATCTCTCACCTGGTCCATTGCAAAAGCCGCCTAACTCATCTCTGCCCCAGGCTGCCCTCCACATTCTAGCCAGAACGGTCTTCCTAAATGTCTCAGTCACCATCTTTTGTTTTAAGAAACGTAACCCCACTCCAGCTGTTTAGAATAAAGAGGAATCTTTTAAAAGCCATAATGGGAAATCTCAGGGACACAAGACCAGAAAGGGCATGGGCTTTTTGGGAAAAGGAACAGGGAAGAGCCAGGATTCGATGCCATTCTCTCTGATTTTGGAATCTGTATAATCACTCTCAATATTGCCTTTATTTGCCCTTTTCTCTCTCCTCTCTCTTGACTAATTTCCCCTCTTGCAGTATCCCCAAATGGCTTCCACCTCAAGACTAGGAGATGTTAGGGATTCAACACTTACCATCAACTGACTAGAGCTTCAATATCTCTTAGTTGAGATCCCTGAGAGAGAGAATCTGATCAGTGGACGATCAGCCAATGAATCAGCTTGGCTTGGTCCATTCCCAATTCAGAGGGCAAGCTGCTCACATGCCATGAACCAAGGTCATTAAAATCTGGTCTTTAGCAAGATGTGTGAACAAGTCGCCCATCCCACAACTATTTATTGAGCACCTACTATGTGGCGAGCATTGTACTGGGAACTGCAAATAAACTGTTAAAAAAACAAAACTAAAGCACAATGTGATAAGTGCTATCAAGGAAAAGAAACGGACACTGCAAAATAGACTGATGGGATAAGAGAGTGGAGTCAGGAAGGTCTTTCCAAGCAGATGATAAATGTGCTGAGTCTGAGAGGTGAAAGGATTCATCAGCACAGGAGCCTGAGAAAAGCATGTGCGGCAGAGAAGAGAGAGGTGGGAAGACTGTGTAAACTTCAAGGATAAGAGGAGGAGGATCAGGTGCATCAGGTGATGGGACGAGGCTGAAGGGGACGCAGTGAGCCTGGAGTAGTCAGCAAGATCCAGACCTGGAGAGACCCTACATGCTACAGGAAGACGGTTGAAGATTATTTATTGAGAAGTCACTGAGATGTTTTAACATCTTAAACGTTAAGATGGTGATATGTCCATGTGATGGGATTTGCGTTTTCAAAGATATCTCTGGCTGCTGTGTGAGAAGGGGAACTTGGGAGGCATAAGCGGAAGAGGGAAAATCCACTGGGAGATGGTTGCAGGAGTTTGGGTGAGAAACGATGATGGTTCTGACTAGGAAGCAACAAGGTTGACCGAGAGAAGTAGCAAGATGCGAGGTAGCCTGTAGAGGTGTGATGAATGGACTTGGGATGATTTGAATGCAAGAACTGAGGAAGCGAGAATCAAAAGGATTGCTAGCTTCTTGGATGAGCGATTGGATGATAACACCCAGAGGGGAAAGTTATGGGTGGAGGGGGCCAGCCAACATGGCCACCCCAGTAAAACACAAGGTGATGGGTCATCATCCTCTGCTGAAACACTCTTGTTGCCACCTCGTTCATTCATGACAATGTCCAGAGTCTTTAGCATGAGGTTGAAGTTCCTTCACCATCTAGCTCCAGCCTAACCTCTCAGCCCTTCCCACTCCAGCCTCATCCCTGCTGCCTACATTCCAGGGATATGTCTGACCCTGTGACCCTCCTGTGCCTTTGCACAAGGCTTTCCTCTTCCTGAACTGCCCTTTCTCTGAACTAATTGACTAACAAGACCAGTTCTTTAGCCAGCAGCTAAGAATGCATTTTGACGCTTCCAAAGTAACTGCTATGTCACTGACCCTACCTGTAACAGTCTGCGGTTACCTCTTCCAGGGAGAAGTCTAGTTTCAATGTGTGTTATTTCTGAAATGCAGTAAAACCCACTAAACTGAAGTTGTTGAGTTGTGCGACCTCAGTTCCCCTGTGTGAAAATAAAGGGCCATGCTTGGTGATCCCTATGGGTTTTCCAACTCTAACTTTTATGAGTCTTTAATGACGAATGAAATTGAAGAAGATGAAGTGACAGACATATCTGTATGCTCACTGGAGTGAAAATTGGAGACCAGTCATCACCTCAGGGGATTAGTCATGTCATAAGCAGGAACTATGCGTATTTTTAAATCCCTAAAGAATACATGCTGGGAAGAAAAAATAGTAATAGATAATATTGATTGAATTCATATACTTGCCAGGGGCTCTCCTAAGCATTAAAAAAAAGTTGGAGGAAATTATCCCAAAATGCAATGTACTTTGTTTGCCGTGGGTGATCTGGAAAGCACGGCAGGGGAGCTGATATGTGCATCTCATGGAGATGAGCGATCCCAAGGGGGAGCCTGGGGCGCCCGATTCCTGTATCACACAGTCATTTTTGCAACTTTGCTGATTTTGCTGCACAAATGACTCAGGCTCAAATAGCATGAGGAGCTGGTGATTTTGTTTTTAATTAGAGGAAGAGGATTTCAAAATAGAATCATAACTGAAGATGGAAGAGGTAATTATCATTTTTGAAATCATCTGTGAATCCAGGGAAGAGGCACCATTTTTTTTTTAACTTTTTGAGAGTCTCTGTTTTGGAAAAATAACAAGCAGCCCCAAATGGAGGGTTCTCAAAGACCAGATGAAGAAACCAAGTCCAGAATTGGGAAGAGATGTTTCCGAAGTGACATCAGCAAGACCTTGTGAGCAATTAGATGTGGCTGAGGAAAAGGATGAGGAAAAGGAAAGTGGAGAGGATGACTCCCATGTTTCTGCCTCTTTTCCTGATAGGGAATGAGAAGAATTGAAAGGGAAGACGAGTTCTACTGCAGCATTTGAGACCTCTGTAAAAAATGCAAGTGAAGGTATTCAGGAGGCAGTTGACTTAGGTGAGCAAAAACTGGGCAAGAACTTTGAATGCAGGATGTGAGAGTATGTGGGTGGAAGCCGAAGCCCTGGGAGTGGATAGAACTGAGCCGGGTTCATTAACTCCTGCGTTAACGATAGCAGTCCTATGCCCCAGACACAGCGCTCACCACACCACATGGACAGGTAATGGTCAGAAGTTTCGCTGCAGAAGATAGAAACCTAGGACTAACTAGTAAAGTTTCCCCCATTCCTTTTTCTAATATCATCAAGGCATCCTTGAAGTACCGCATTTCCTCTCGGAAGTTCAGTTTCTCCATCTGTGAAAGGAGATAAAGAGTCCCCCAGGGACCGAGTGGCTCAGAACATGAGTGTGGAAAATAAATTAGGAAAAATTAATTCAGTCTCAGTTCCCATTTCCAAACTAGAGCTATGTCATTTGCACTCATTCATTCATTTGAGGTACATCTATTAAGCACCTGGCCTGGGACAGGCACAGGACAGAGGTGACCGAGGATGCGGAATCAGGGAATGTACAGTCTGCAAGGGGGACAGAGACTTGATCTCTCTTCCGGAGGCATGAACCAGTTACTGGGAACACTCAGAGAGGCGTTGATTCCTGGCCTGGGATGGTTAAGAAGGTCCATGAGCAGGGAATTGTTGATGCGAGTTTCAAAGGGTGAATAAGGGCTCACCATGCAAAGCTGGGCAGACAGAAGTCTTAGGAAGGAGGCATAGTACTGAGGTGAGGAAATGCAGAGCGGGTTTGGGTGCGTTGAATAGTCCTGTGCAACTGAATCTCAAGACTGGTGAGAAGTGAGGCTCCAAGTACAGGTGCTAACCAGCCGTGGAGGGCTTTGGGTTTTTTTTGTTTTTGTTTTTTGGTTTTTGTTTTTTTTTTGCGGTACGCGGGCCTCTCACTGTTGTGGCCTCTCCCATCGCGGAGCACAGGCTCCGGACGCGCAGGCTCAGCAGCCATGGCTCACGGGCCCAGCCGCTCCGCGGCAAGTGGGATCTTCCCGGACCGGGGCACGAACCTGTGTCCCCTGCATCGGCAGGCGGACTCCCAACCACTGCGCCACCAGGGAAGCCCCGTGAAGGGCTTTGAATGTCACACCAAGAGCTTGGGTCTTATCCAACTGGAAGGGGGCAGCGTGTCGTGACCCTGGTCAGACAATTATTCAATTTCCTAATTCTAGCCAAGGGATGAGAGGATACTGACTTCTCCTAAACAGCATCTCCTCCAGGGCACCCCTTTGCCTTGAATCTGGCTTATTCTTAACTTGTCATCGGATGTAGTTTTTAATGCTAGATGCACATTATAAACATCTGGGGAGCTTGAAAAATAATGATGGCTAGGTCTCACCCTGAGCAATTATATCTGAATATTTTCTGTAAGGTTCAGTCACCAGTGTTTTTTTTTTAAGATTTCCAGGTGTTCATAAGATGCGGCCAGGGTTAAGAAGTAGTGCTTTAGAGTCAGACCTTCTGTCACCAGAGGAAATGGCCACCAGCTATAGTCCCCATCCCTCTGAGGTTGTCTCTATAAGACTCGTAAAGGTCAAAGAGCCAAAGCAATCATGTTATTCAAAAAGCATATTTGACAAACATTCGGAAAAACTCAAAAGCACTTGACTTTAATAGGTTCCTCATCCTCAGCGAGCCTAGAATTTGATGCAGATGAACACACCCTTTAGTTTTTATTCAAACAAAGAAAATCTAGGCAGCAATCCACACAGCTGAACCCCTCCGGCCCCTCTGTCTGAGCAGATGCCCTGGACTGCTCAACTGTATCCTTGCGCCTACCCGGAAAACTCACGTGAACCATCTTCCAGCGTGGGAGGCCATGAAATGTTTTAGATGATAGAATTTTTCTGATACTTTTGATATTTATCAAAACAACAACCAGACGAACATGTATCTTGTGAAAAGCTTCAATATGCATTGAAGCTTTGCCTCTTTCTGCCCCAGATGTAACCTGTAATATCCTTGAGATACACTCATTAAATACAATAAATAACTCATGACTATTAACATAAGATATGCATATCCACTGGAACATGGCGCTTACATATCTAATAAACGTGACTTTTAAGATTTCGGTAGGACTTCAACACTGACCCAGAAGAAGAACGTATAACTTCAAGCCTCACAGTGGGGCAGAGGCTCATCTTTGAAGGCAGCCGTGGGAAGGAATCACATCACCTTGGTTCTGACCTCTGCCCTAAGCTGACACACCACGTGCCTTTGCACAAGCCCCTTTCCTGGGACTCAGTTTCCCTATTGGTATAAGCGGGGTGGGGGGGTCGGATGTTCAAAACTCTTTTCCAACTCAAAAATTTCATCTTTACCAATCAGCAACTTTGACTAGGAAGGAAAAGTCCTTTCCTTGGTTTGTATCACAGCTGTTACTCGTTCTCTGGGTGATGCTAAGTCACAACCTCTTTTTTTTCTGTAAATGGGGACAGAATGCTTTACTGAGCAGAGCTCGCAGGTAAAGCAAAAAGTGCCTGAAATTCTAGGGGCGCAATAAAGCTAAAAGTAAAAACAGGCATCATTTACCGAGTGCCGCTACGTACTCTGTATTGATGATTTATCTGCATGATCCAGTTAATCAACAGCTTAAGTTTCTCCGGAACCCATCGGGGTTAGAAATAAATTGACATCATTTCCCAGTTGTCACAATACAGCAGTTTTACAGATGAGGGCAGGAGACTGGAGAGGGTCTACAGGTTCCCGGCGATGCCAAGATAGGCATCAATGGACCCAGGACTCGAACAAGGGACGCCCTGATCCCAAACTGGCTGCTGCCACGGGTCTCTCCACAGCTGGTGCCACCTCCCTTTGTCACTTTCAGAAAGTCACTTCGTCCTCGGGAGCTCCCCCTAGCCCCCACCCTCTGCTTTGCTCACAGAGTTGCCATAAAGGGTAAATCAACTGGGAAAGCACCTTTTAAACTGCGGCGCACACACGGAAGTGAGCAGCTACTGATACCGTAATGACTTCTCACTTGCTGAAAAAGAACGAAATAATCATGAAGAATCCTCATGTAACCTTCTTTACAGAAGAATCGCTTTTAAACGCAGAGTTTCAATCCACTTACTGTCAGATCTGCTTGGGGGAGGGGAAAGGGGCAGGGAGGAGAAGGGCGGCCCCAGCTCCAGCGCTGCCCGTGACCCCCGCCTGCACCGAGCACCCCGCGTGCCATCTCACCAAGGATTCCCCACCACCTGCGCACGAGATGCTCTGTATCTGCCTTTCGGGTCACGAAGCAGAGACATTACCCCAAAATGCAGCTACTAAGCAGCCTAAACGAAATCCTGTTTGAAGTTTGTCATTAAGTGATGGGGTTTCTAAAGCCCTTCTGAAGCATCCCCTACATCCATTCAACGCGAGATTTTGTAAAACACTGTCTTCTCTCCACAGTCTTTTAAGAACAAAGTCTTAACATCCAGACGCGTGGCCAATACCTCAATTAGGATGTGACCTCAGCACTTATATTCTGCCAAAAAAAAAAAAAAAATAGAATACAGTTGTCCTGCCCAATCTAGGGTAGAGCCCTCCTGAAATCCAGCCTCCACTGACCCTGCTCCCGGGTCTTGGATCCTGGAAACCCTTTCCCCAAGGAGCTTGTGAGCGACAAGGCTATTATGGGATGGCGTAGGCACTCAGGGCACTCAGCACCATGACTGCAGTGAACGGCAGTGGTTATTTTCCCCATTAGAGAAAAGGCCAAGCTCTACTAAACAGCCCGAGTCCATTAAGAAGAAATCTAGGTCATTTCTGATTTGAACAGACAGTGTGATCCCCAGCGGCGAAAGAACAAAAATGACTACTTCAGAGAAATGCATTCCCAGTCGTAGCCACCCCCTTGACTAAATGACAGGGTGAGATCTGTCTTTGTACCTTCCCAAGCATCTGTAGGACAACACTTTTGACCCCTATTTTGTGAGTCGCTGTTCTAGGCTCCCTGGGGGAGCAAGGAAGCAGGAAATTACTGCCTGGCCCAGAGCAGCTCCCTGATCGGTGGAACGGATGGGGTCGGATACAGGACAGCACTCCTTACGGGGGAGGAGATGAAAAAGGCAGGGTGGTGGCAGGAGTGGGGGGCAGAAAAGTAGGAGCTGATGATAAGAAACCTTTAGATTGATAACAAGGGCCCAGGCTCTATCCCCCAAGGCACATTAGGGAGCTACTGAAGGGTTTATGCAGACACCTCAATTGGGCATATCTGTGTTCTATGCACATCGTATTCTCAAGGACATTTGAGTGATATTTATGAGTCCTGTGGCTTCTAGCTGAGTTGATGCTTTTTCAGATCCTAAAAGGATTCCACGTACCATTGGGTGCACTGGACCCACAAGTGAAGATCCTCACGGGGCAAAGGTGTCCGGCAAAGTCCTCAGCAGGGCTGAAGGTCCCTGCCCATCTGTCATTTAAGCCCAACCCCATCTTCTGAACTTCAAGGAATCTCTTTCTTACCTAAATTGGTTTAGGCTTGGTCTAGGCTTGTCTGGGCTTGAAGGTGAGCCTTCTCTGGTGTAGCAGCTGGTGGGGAGTCGCAGGACCCCAAGCCCAGCGCCACTATCCCCCTTTGCTGCTGCATGGTCCCTCTTATAGCATCCTCCACGAGGTCCAGCTATACCATCAACTGACATGTGCCTGTGCTTGCCTTCTTGTGGGAAGGGCACCCGTGTGGGGGGCAGGAAACCCTACCTGCTCTTGAAAACTCAACGACTGGAAAGTTGTTCTTAATATTGAGCTGAAATCCATCTGCTAGTTACTTACATCCACTGGTATCAGTTTTACCCTTTAGGGTCATTCAGAACACACCAGCTTCCTCTCCAATGGGGCGTGTTTATTTATCGGATTCTCCCTGGAACTGTGAGGTCCTTAGGGATGAGGTTGGTGCCTGACTCCTGTGGAATCCCCAGAATCCAGCACAATGCCTGACATACAAAAGGTCACTAAATGGAGGCTGAATTAATGGATGTACACGGGATAAACGGCATTAACAAACCCAGGCCTGATAAAATATGCAAGTGAATGTAAAAACAATATTTGTAGGTCACATTCTTGTCTTATAACTTCTCATGATCCGCTCCTCTCATGATTCTTATTTGTGGGTCAAAGACTCTCAAAAGTAAAACTGGGGGCCTTTGAGCTAAGACCTTCCCTTGGTAGCCCCAATTCAGGCTGAAATATTCCATTCGAGTAGGAGAACATGTGACACTCTCAGAGCCCATGTTCCTTTATGACTTGGGTCAGTGTTTCAAATCTACACTTTCTCACCTGGGGAGACTCTGAGGAAATGGCATAGAGGGCACATCCATCTGGCGTGAACCATGGAGGTGAGAGGCATCCAGAGGAGGTGACCTTCCTTCATTATCCCTTTGTTACACCTTTCCCGTGCTCCCCGGAGAGAGAATTCTCCCTTCTCTGTGCTAACACGGACCCTCTCAGCTTCTCCCCTCATCGTTGCACATCTCATGCGGATGGTACCGACCTGCCACGGGCAGCATCCGACAGGCAGCAGCAGGGGGTAACTCTGTGTGTCCGATGTATCTTTATGTCCTTAGCCCAGCACAGGGACTAGCAAACTAACCAGCAGACTGAACGCTCCCAGTGGACGCACTGAGAATTCTCCCATGTCCTGCCAAATGCAAACAACCACGGCCGTGTGTCTGCCCTTCAGAAGTGGGATTGCCTTGTCAGGTGCCTCTGACCAGAAGGTTCCTATTTCCCTGTACTGTTTCTACAAATGACGAATGTTTTCATTCCCAGCAAGTGGGTCCCAATTTTCTGCCAGGGCTTGCGGTTTTTCTCTCTGCTTTTTTTAAAAAATATTTATTTATTTATTTGGCTGTGTGGCATACGGGCTTTTAGTTGCAGCACGAATGCAGGATCTAGGTCCCTGACCAGGGATGAAACCCTGGTCCCCTGCATTGGGAGCACGGAGTCTTAACAACTGGACCAGCAGGGAAGTCCCTCTCTCTGCTTTTTGAACCCGCACATCCACTGCTTGATTCCGAGTGCCTGGAAGACATTAGCTCAGCCATTTGCGCATATGAAGCAAGGCCATGAAAACCACATTATGTCACTTTGCCCCTTCGTCCCTTACACTTGGAATGACATCTAAACGCCTAACTGGGGCCTGCAAGACCCAGCACGATGGGTCACTGCCTCCTCTCCAGCTTCACCTCCTGCCCCGCCCGCGCCCCCACCCCACCCCCGCCAGCCCTCTGCTCACCAAGCCCCAGGCATACTGGGCTTGCTGTGAGTCTCTAGAACATGCTACTCTCGGCACTGTGGCAAAGGCCTTCTGCTCGCCAATCCCTCAGTTGGGAGCCACTCTCTCTGATGCTTCCAATGCCTGGCTCTTCTCATAGTCGAAGTTTAAGTGTCATGTTTTCTGAGCCCTTCCTCAGGCAATCTTTCCGATGTAGACTCTTCCCTGTGTCTCTCATAGCATAGTGACTGTTTCTCCTGCAGTGTGAATTTCAACAGTAATTACTCTGTTTATTATTTGCCACCCCTCGATGGTGTGAAGCACATCTTCCTGGCATTCTGTCGTGTCTCCAACTCCCCACATCATAATAGAACGATGCAAATTAACATCTCCTGGGTGCTTATGTGGGTCAGGCACTGCCCCGTGGACTTCTGGGCCATTGTTTCTTTTAATTCTCACCACAACACTAGAGGGAATTACTATGTCCACTTTATAAATGAGAAAATGAGACCTTAAGTAAGTTGCCTGAGGTCACACAGTAAGTGACTTAGTCAGGATTTGAATCCATGCTGTCTGGTTTCAGAATCCATGGCCATATGATTATAACCTAGAGCTATAGCGTTCAATAAATATGCTCTGAATAAATAAATATTAAAAGCAACAATGGCCGATCTCATAACCTGTATGGTTGTACATTTCTAGACGATAAGAACTATGTCATATATCCCTTTGGTGTTTTCCAATACCCATTACAGTTCTGGGAATAGAGCAACTGAATTGATGACTGCAAAAAGCAGGAATTTAGGGGACTTCCCTGGTGGTGCAGTGGTTAAGAATCCACCTGCCAATGCAGGGGACATGGGTTCGATCCCTGGTCCGGGAAGATCCCACATGCCATGGAGCAACTAAGCCTGCGAGCCACAACTACTGAAGCCAGCATGACACAACTACTGAAGTCTGCAGGCCTAGAGCCTGTGCTCCACAACCAGAAAAGACACTACAATGAGAAGCCCACACACTACAAAGAAAAGGAGCCCCTGCTCGCCACAACTAGAGAAAGCCCGTGCACAGCAAAGAAGACCTAACGCAGCCAAAAATAAATTAATTTTTAAAAAGCAGGAATTTAATAATAATGCAACCTGTGGCAGTGGTCCTGAGTATAGTGACACCAGGCTGCTCATATGGAGCAAACTGCAGAATGTAGAGCATGTGCAACATTAGTTCAGCTCTTCTCTGTACAGGCTCGCATTTGCTCCCAAGTCCATGTTCCTCAGCAAGGCACGTGTGGCCCTCCGTGACCTGCCCTTGCCTCACTCCAGGCTCATCCCCCAGCTCTGTTCCCACCCACGTCATCTTCAGTAGCCAGAGAATCTAGAGCCCATAGACCTTGTCCTGTCGAGGAACTTGGGCTTTAATTTTTAGGTAGAGGAACCACTGACAAGTTTTAGTCGAGGGATCTAGCAGATTTAAGTGGAACACAGCAGACCAGATTGAAACTCATGGCCCGGACCACCACTAGGAGTGCACGGGGCTTACACCCAATGTGTACTCAATGAATAACTGTGGAAGGAAGAAAGCCAGGAATAGAAGGGATTGCCCGTGGAATAATCCAGCCGAGTGAAGACAAGGGATTAGTTACAGACCATGGTCTTTACATTTCAGCTGCAAATATAATAGCATCCTAAGAGTGGGGGATTAAAATAAATAATTTGGAAGGTGCCCATCAGGTTGTGCCATTTCTCTGTCATCTCTTCAGCAAGTCACCAGACAAAAACAGAGGTGAATAAGATAGACTTTTTAATATCAAGGAATTCACAGGGCAAAGGGGACCAAAAAATCTGACCCTGCCGGGAGGAAAAGCCAAAGATAAAGTGAAGTGAACACGACCCTAGGCTGGTGCCAAAGAGACCTGAGTTCTAGTCCTGCCTCGGAGAACTTCAGTAGCCTGCTCAGTGTGGTCGAGGCAATTGAACCTGTTCCTCACATTCCAAACTTCAGGCTCTTTACAATAAGATTAAATCATCCTGTCTATGAGTCAGCCCATCCCCCGCCTTGGAGGACCGCAAGAGAGTCAGACAAATGGAACACTAAAGAGCTGCTCATCTCAAGTGGTTGTTGTTAATCATTGCTCCCGTGCACGCCTCAGGCTTGGAAAGAACCTGCCTGCTGCTCTGGGAGCAGAACCCTTCAGCAACTTCACATGTTCTTCCTCGTGGGCTCTTTTTACTGAATCAAACCACTGGGAAGCTTGCATAGTAAATGGGTTGGTCCTCAGTGTCCCCTGAGGCCAGAGCTTGGAAACTTCCATCATCCTTTCCCCCTCCAAGTCTCCCTCACCTGGTCCCTTTTCCTCTCTGTCTTCCCCTCTGTTGGTGCAAGCCACCTATGGCGATTTCTACACAGAAATAGATGTTTTAAGTTACTTTACTCATTACAAATAATGGCCTGGTTTTTGTCTTATTGTGAAACCAATACATATTAAAAATCGGTGGCATGGGTCTCCATTTTTTTCTCATATGAAATCTAAGTTCTCCTCCAGTTCTGCCAATATGTCCTTTCCCATCTTCTGAATTTGGGGCTGCAGCACTCACTCCCCCTTTCATGGTTGGCCTTGCTTTGAAAGTCCTGTTTTGAGCAGAGGTCAACATTCTAAATAACCATCCTCAGTTCTCTAATGATGTGGTTCAGTTTGTCCCTACACTGTGGGAAATGAGGACGGAGGTTATGGTATGGTTCCTCCCCTCGAGATCCAGGAATACTAAGGTCTCCCACAGACCTGCAGCTGTTCTTATCATTTCAGACCCCAACACAGGCATCCTCCCCTCACCCCAAATCAGAAGGATGCACATGTCCGTAGGTCCATTCTCATTAAGAGGTCACTCTGATTACAGCTCTTCCAGGACTCATATTTCATCCTGAAGAATGTAGATCCTTTGTCATTTCTAACACCCAGGCAGAGCAAAGGATATTTAAGGACTCTGAAATAGCATGGCAGGAAATTGAGATTCACTTACTGCATATAAAGTGATCAAAAAAATCCCCTCTTTCACTATCTCTTTTCCCCTTGGGTCTGTGGTTCACAAACTGCAGAGCATAAATCGTGGAGCAAACCATGCTGGAATATCAATAAAGCCACATCAACCCAAGGCAGGAACTCAGCTTGCAGCATGAGGATTTTTTTTGTTTTTAGACATTGGTTGGCAGCCAGGTTGATGAAAGGAGAAACCAAAGAGAATAACAGCTTTGCAGCAGCAGCAAAGGAAGTTAGGATTCAGGAAATGTTATTCATGTGCCTCTCTGTCAATTCATAAGGGATGGAGTTGCATGTGGTAAATAATGGAAATGCCAACATGATGCCAGAGGCCACAAGACCCCAGGTTCAGGTGGCCCCCAAGGGTTATGGGTTGATTTGCACCCCTCTTAAAATTCATATGTTGAAGGCCTAACCCCTAGTGCATCAGAATGTGACCTGATTTGGAGAGGGTCTTTACAGAAGGATTCAAGTTAAAGTGAGGTCATTAGGGTAGGTCCTAATCCAATATGACTGCTGATGTTATAAAAGGGAAATTTATACACAGACACTCATGGAGAGAAGCTGATGGGAAGAAATGTAGGGAGAAGACAGCCTTCTTACACGTCAGAGAAAGCCCTGGAACAGATCTTTCCCTCATAGCTCTCAGAAGGAACCAACCCAGCTGAAACCTTGACCTCAGACCTCCAACCTCCAAAACTGTGAGATAATGAATGTGTGTTGTTTAAACCACTCAGTTTGTGGAAGGCCTATCCAACGAGTATACCAAGCTTCCAGAAATGACAGAAAAGGAACGAGAGAGCTGCCATCTTCTTCTGCAGATGTCACCTACCTTAACTCCCCAGTCATTACAGATTCTTTCTTTAATTGCCCCCACTCTTTGTCATTTTTCAAACAATTTTGCCTACCTGTAAAAGTGCATGTATAAAATAACCAATTTTTTATTATCATTCTACAATAATCAAAGAGAAAACTGCCATCAGAACATCTGATCAACATGAAGAGAAACTGTGACCATCTTGAACTAATACGATTTCACTTAAAGATAAAAACACGTGAAATTGACTAAGTTTGAATAGATTCCTCATGGGTAAGTGTAGCAATTCCATCAGGCTTTCAGAAATGTGGGAAATACTTCATGAATCTCCTTCCTTCTCCCCACTACCATATATGACCTTCATGGGCACCAGGTGGAATTAAGAATCTAGACCTGAGAAAGACAAATATCATATGAGATTGCTTATATGTGGAATCTAAAAAAAAAAAAAAAGATGCAAATGAACTTATTTACAAAACAGAAATAGACCCACAGACATAGAAAGCAAAGTAATGGTTACCAAAGAGGAAAGGGATAGGGAGGGATAAATTAAGAGTATGGGATTAACTTATACACACTACTGTATATAAAGTAGGTAACCAACAAGGTCCTACTGTATAGGACAGTGAGTTCTATTCAATAATTTGTAATAACCTTTAAGGGAAAATAATCTGAAAAAGAATATATATATATATATATATATATATAAAAAACTAAATCGCTTTGCTATACACCTAAAACTAACACAACATTGTAAATCAACCACACTACAATATAAAAGAATTTTTTAATAAAAAAATGTTTTTAAAGAACTAGGCTTATGTTTCTCAAGGGCTAGTGGAAGACATGTACAGAATTAAAAGCCCAATAGGTTATTTTCATAAGCCACTGTCACCACTCCCACACCCCAGCTCAAGAACATGAATTTCTTCCCATTATTTTTTTGAGAGATGCCACCACTAAGTCAATGTTTCAAGAACCATATATGAAACTCATACTGTGAGCTCAAGATGTGCCAGACATCAGATGATTTCATAAAATACAGACTTTTCCCTAAGTAGCGCCACATCCTGTGAAAGATTCAGACATTAAAACAGGCAATGACAATGCTGGGCTGTGTGTGAAGTGAACGCCAAGGAAGGACTTAGAGTCAGACTCAGGGAGTCAGCAAGCTCTTCTGAGAAGTGCCTTCTTTTTTGTTGTTGTTGTTTTTAACACCTTTATTGGAGTATAATTGCTTTACAATGGTGTGTTAGTTTCTGCTGTATAACAAAGTGAATCAGCTCTACATATACATATAGCCCCATATCTCCTCCTTCTTGCGTCTCCCTCCCTCCCACCCTCCCTATCCCACCCCCCTAGGTGGTCACAAAGCACCGAGCTGATCTCCCTGTGCTATGTGGCCGCTTCCCACTAGCCATCCATTTTACGTTTGGTGGTGTATAGAAGTCCATGCCACTCTGAGAAGTACCTTCTAAGCAGAGTTAGCCAGGCGATAGCAAGGCAAAGAGGATGGGATGAGCAAAGACACAGGGAGGTGGAGCATGTGTGTGCAGGCACGCGTGAGAGAGAGAGAGAGAGAGAGAGCACATATGTGCCCACATGATACAGGCACGGTGGAAATGGGAGAAAGAGTAGACTTGTGTCTAGGGGACAACAACTATAAAGAGCTTGAACTGATGGAAAGCCACGTGTGATGTGCTGAGGAGCATGACATGAAACTGGACCAGATTGTGGAGGGCTCTTTAGGTCCATCTAGTGAGATCAAGTGGTGGACACAAGGCCACTGGGCTAGTTACCAGAGATAAGTGGAGTCTTCTTTCTCCCAATTCAATGCTACCTCCACTAAGTAACAATGGCTTACGGGTATTAGTAGTCATGGTGAGACATTACATGCATTAAACCATTTAATCTTTACCACAATCCAATAAAATAATTATCCTTATTACTAACCCCACTTCTATGATAAAAACCATGAGGCATGGGGAGTTTGAGTATTGCTCAAAGTCACATAGCTGACAAGTAATATTAGCTGTCTTAGTCATTATTTCATGGTTCCTCTGTACTATCTTCTATGATGATAGTATGTACAGAAAAAGGTCAGCTTTTATGATATATTTGAAATAGCAGGAAAATATATACAAGCAACCTTGCAAGATATAAGTTGATCTTTATTGAGGAGAAGAGTACCATTTTATCCACTTATTTCTCAATATGGTGAGAATGTACACTAATTTCAGGGATGTCTAACATTCGTCTTCAGTGGAAATAGCAAACCAGAATCCAAAATGATTCCTCTCTCACTTTAGCCTTCCAACTCCCACAGTCCAACGTCCAGAGGAGCATTTTGGTCGGATGTCATTTATATGCCCATGCATCTACTTTGAAAACTTAAAATATATCAATTGCGCAGTCACATATAAAGGGATTCTTTTAAGAAGGAAATGTGATTTGAGAAAAGGAAGACTAACCTGCAACACCTTTCTGGATTGATAAGCATCAGTTGTTAGAAAAGCTAGGGTTGGGTAGAGGGATTACACTTGAAATGCTATTGTGAGCTCTAATTCCCTGCTGTGCTGTATCAGGGCTGTGGTGGAATGCATAAATATACTATATTGGAATAATGACTTCCAAAGAATTAATAAAGATAAAAAACAGTCATCACTGTTTTTAACACAATGCAGAAATTTATATGTGTTCCAGGCTTGATGCTCTGTGAGGTGGAGAGAACACAAGAGAGTGTATTCCTTTCTTGATGTACAGCCATGTGGAGGAAAGCAAAAACCGAGAGGACAAATACGATGTTGGCTCGACCGAGGCAAGGCAGAGTGGAAGAGAAGAAACTACAAGGGCAGTGAGCAAAGACTGGAGCGTTCAAAGTGCAGAGCAGTGACAGAAGTGGAGATCGTTTCTAGAAGACTGACTGACTTGGCATCGGTGCTCAAGGTGTTATTGCAAGTGCGGAGTTTGAAGCTGTGGGGAAGAATTAAAAGGCTGTGGTGGTCTCCTGAGAATTGGCCAGGGTCGGGTGTTGGGTCTTTATAAAGAAAAAGGCTGTCTCTGTCTGGAGAGCATCACAGAAGTTCTCAGAGGGAGTCAGTGTGTCCTCCCAGTTAAAGCCCAGCTGTGTCAACCCTCCCGCATTCAAATCTATGGACCACTTAATGTTTGAGCTCAAGCAATTACGTCACCTCTATAGGCTTTCGCGTCCTCATCTGTACATTTATAATAAATCATAGTCCTGATTTGATGGAGATTTGTGAACAGCAAGTGATATAATTTCTATAAAACTCTTAGCACAGCCCGTCCCGGAGTTAATACTCTTCAGATATCAGCCATGATTATTATTATTTGAAGAGCTGACATTCGAGCCAGGCTATGAAAGATGAAGAGTATTTTGCTAGGTGGAAAAAGGGTGGGGGAGGACATTCCAAGGAGCCAGATTAACATCGGAATTGATTTTCCAGGCCAAGAAGAAAAGTACCTCTTTTGTGAAAAGTTCCTTTTTTTAGCTTGACTGTTAGCAAAAGCAAGCCAAGAGTTTCACATGGGAAATGGGATCTGAAACTCCACCTTTCATTCTGAAATTCAGGAGATCTAAGCTTGCATTTTATTATTCTCAGTCGTTAGTCTCTTCTTTTCCTTAACCTCGGTTCCACCCAACCCCAAGTGCTTTGCTAAAGCACTTTGCTCTCAGGCCAAGAAATGAATAAATTATTTTGGAGCATAAAGGATTGAGATAGGGATGCTGGTAAATGAAAATAGAAGCTATTCAAGTTGATCAGCCCTTTGGTCATTTTGTTTGTCGAGCATGTATTGGGTTTCTACTCTGTGCCAAGCATTATGCTGGATGCAGAGGGTATAAAGGTACTTACATCATCGTTCCTGTCCTTGAGGGGCTCTGACTAGTGAAAGAGAAGGGCAGGTAACCAGACATTTCAATTTCAAAGGACAGAGGGAAGAATCAATGTAGACAATAAGCCCAGCCCAGAGGGCAGAGGGGGAAAGTCACATGATATTTAAAATCAATATTAACAACCTTTAAATCCCCCTCTTGAAAGAGTGTTGGAGTTACGACCATGTAAGATGGAGCTGTTCGCAGGTATCAGCTGGCTTGTGCTAGCAAGTATGCATAATGCAGCCCAATATATAAGCTATAGCGAGCTTCTTTTCAACTGAAAGCCACACCCGTTAGAACCTTTTCCTCCCATCCTGTGTTTCACACTTTCAATTTCCTCCTTCTGAAAGATAAGATTTAATCAGGGCTGAATTAAATTAGAAATGTTAATGCTGAGATAATTACCACTACTTTTGGAAGAATTATCTTTAATAACACATTTCATTCATCAACCCTAAATGCAGTTTTGATCCTACCGTCTCCTGATGTGAGGAAGTGCTGGATTTTCATACTGAATTGGAGCTTTCAGGCATTCATCACACACCAAAGGCTTGGATCTGGCATAGAAAATGATGTCCAGCCACTTCTCATTTGAGTGCGAAAATTCAATGTGCAGATGCACAGCTGCTCAAAGATTCTTTGACTTTAATGAAGATGATTCACAGAGCTGGAGGTAGGAAGGACAGATTCTGAGGGTGTTGTCAGTCAGGGAAAGCAGCAGAAGAAATTTCAGTTAGGTCTCTTCAGCTGTCTCCATGGGACAAGTCACCTGGGACAATATTTTTCCATTCAGTCTTACTGACTCTTTTCCAAGTTGGAATGTAATGCGCACAAGCACAGAAGGCAGAATCAGACAGACTTGCCCCCTGGCCCGCACCCACCAGCTCTGACATTACTAGAATATATGTTGGCTAAATTCCTTAAAACCATAATTTTCTCATCTGTAAAATGGGTTAATAAAAGCTATCCTAAAAGGTTGCCATTATGATAACATAAAGAAATAATTCCCTGACTGCCAAAAACACTAAGAAATAAAATAAGTGACTAGCAAACACTGCTATTATTTACTTATTCATTCCCATGATAGGTTGAGAGCAGGATCCATGCCTCACACTTCTGGACGCCCTGTGTTCTAATACAGCAGGGGCTTGGTGACATTTGACAGCTGTGAGCATCTGTATCTGTTAACTCATTTAGTACATTTCAAAAGCACTTTGTTTTAGAAATTTTAATAATGTTTACAGTGAAAGAACAACGACTACGAGTAGGCAAGGAGTATACAAAAGAGTATACAAAACGATCTTAGTCAAAGATGGTTTCCATTGCAAGAACAGAAACCTACTGAGGGAGTTCCCTGGTGGCCTAGCGATTAAGATTCTAGGCTTCCGCTGTCGTGGCCTGGGTTCAATCCCTGGTCGGGGAACTGAGATCCCACAGGCCATGAAGCATGGCCAAAATAAATAAGTAAATAAATAAATAATAAAATAAAGAAGCCTACTGAAACTAACATAAGCAAAATTCTGAGTTTATTATCAGGGTCACAGAAGAGTCTCAGAGGATCCAGTGGGGACACAGGGCTACCCACTGACTATGGCAGGGGATTCCAGGGCTTTGCCCCCCTGATCCCTTCCACAGGATACAATGACTATGCTCTCCAAACCCATGACCTTGGTAGAGGGTTAGAAATTGCTTCTGTGTTTACTGACCTTATCTGTCTCACCAGGGAAGGCTTTTCATGATTTCCTTTTGATTTTGCAGGTTTAAATAGTTGAGAATCAAGTTTTGGTAAGTGAGCATGATGACCCAATAGAGTGCTCATCACTTCACTTTTGGAAAGTGATGAACAAACTGTAACAGAGAGTCCAATACACTGGACAAAGGTGCTCTGCTAGGAAACAAATGGCACAAATAAAATAAAAAATTTAAAGGGCTCTGAGGAAAGTATTCTTCATTGTCAGCTTTTTTAAATTTTTTTAATTTTTTTTTTAGCACTTTGAATATAACATCCCACTCTCTTCTGGACTACAAGGTTTCTGGTGAGAAATTTTCTGATAGCTTTACCAGGATTACCTTGTATGTGATGAGTCTTTTTTTCTCTTGCTGCTTTCAAAATTATTTGCCTTTGACTTCTGAAAGCCTGATTATAATGTGCCTCAGAGAAGACCTCTGTTTAGGAGTCTTTGAACTTCATGTACCTGGATGGCTATAACTCTCCCCAGATTTGGGAGATTATTACTTTAAGTTTTCTGTTTCTTTCCTTCCTTATTTTCCTTCTGGTACTCCCATAATGCAGATATTGTTTCACTTTGTGATACCCCATACTACATATATGCTTTTTTTCACTCTTTTTCATTCTAATTTCTTTTTTCTCCTCAAACTGCATAATATCAAGATACATGTCTTCAAGTTGCCGGATTCTTTCTTCTGCCCAATAGAGCCTGATATTGAAGCTCTCTATCATATTTTTCATTTAATTAATTGTATTTTTTAGCTCCAGAATTTCTGTTTGCGTCTTTCTTATGATTTGTATCACTTTAATTTTTCATTTTGCTCATGTATTATTTTCCTGAGTTCATTGAGTTGTCTATCTGTATTCTCTTGATTCTTGCTGAGCTTCCTTAAAATAATTATTTTGAATTCTTTTTCAGGTAACCTGAAGATCTCCATTTCTTTGGAGGTAGTTACTAGAAAATTATTATGTTTCTTTTTTGGTGTTATGTCTTACTTTGGTAACACCTTACTTTTGTAAGGTGTTATGGTCCTTACTTTTTCATGTTTCTGATGACTGTACATTGATGTCTGTGCATTTGAGGGTGCAGTCACCTTTTCAAACTTTTGGACGGGCTTCAGTGGGGAAAGACTTTCACCTGAAGGTGGATGCAAGGGCACTGACTAAAAGGGTTGCAGTGTCTTTGGTTCCCAGGAAGGCACAACCACGTAGTTTCCATGCGGCTCTGTCAGCCAAGGTCAATATCAGCACAGCTAAATTCAAGATACATGGAATGAGATATTGATAGACAAATAATTACCATTCTGTAAAATAAATAATACAGCAATATAGGCAGTGATGTGAAAAACATAAATGAGATAGCTAATAATTGTATATTAGAGGTTTTCCTGACCAGATAACTTTTAAGAAGATTTCTGAAACCTGAATAGGTAATTCTATAACAACTTAAATACAATCATCTATATAAGTCCTTAGTTGTATCAAAAACAGAAACACTTTGATGAGTGTTAAAAAACAGTTTTCATCTGTAGTTTATATATACATACATTCAGTTCTCAAACGAACATGTTGTAACTGTTCATTATCTGCCAAGTACAAGACCATAAGACATGGTCCTGCCTCCAAGAAGTTCATATTCTAGGAAGGGAGACAGAGAAGTCAATTGAACAACATGACAATATGATATACGCTGAGAAAGATGTATGTACAAGATGTATGTACAGGGAAGGAAATAGGTTTAGACTATGGAGGTCAACATAGCATAATCATCTAAACACATTGAAATATGGGCAATATGCTACATTAGTATTTTACAGAATTACAATACACTGTAAGATACTGCAATAGGAGATACTGTCACACAAACGTCGGTTACAGTCCCAGCTCTCCTGCTTACCAGCTATATGATTTTAACTGAGATTTAACCTCTTTTAGCCCCAATTTCCTCAGTTGTAAACTAGGAAAAGAATAAATCACCTCACAGAATCAATCGAGGTAGTGAGGTACAATTGATTAGAAAACACTCAGTAGATTTTAGCTATTATTTTTATTGTTGCTGTTAATAACAACTTGTCTACCAATTAATTTAATTCAAAATGAAAAGAAATATTGACTAACTGGCAACCATCCAGCATACTACCTTGTTGTCATCAGAGTAACGTAAAGGATCAATGTTGGGTCCTTTGAGATCCTAAGGGAGATCTCATCTCTGTTGCATTCTTATGCTACAGAGCAGGAATACAGACATAATCAAAGTAAATCTGACAGTAGTTTTAGCACAGAGACACAGTTGGCACCCAAAGGAATCCTTGTTTGCCAAAGTGACTCCTCCCTGTCGAAGCACCTGACACATGACCTATACACAGAAAGTCCTCAATAAATTCTTGCCAACTGGATGAATGAATAAACAAATGAAAAAGAGAGGGCATGAACGAACAAGTTTATGAATAAGTCTTTTCCTCTCAGGCAAGCTTCCGAAACTGAACAAACCATTCAGAGTGAAATCTTCACCATTCTTCAAAGTAAGAACCTCCAGCACATACTAAGTCCTGTCATCTCAAGTAAGGGGCTTCCATATACATTATCTTTGTTCATTTTCTCAACAACCCTTTGGATAGTATTTGCCCCCATTTTATAAGTTTGGAAATGGAAGTCCAGAGTGATGCCGTGCCTTATCCAAGAATTAAACTGCTGAGTTGGCAGAGTTTGAAGCCAGCTAAGTGCATTCTCTGTTTAGCGATGCAGCTCTTAGGAAAGCTGTGAACTCAAAACCTCTCCACAAAAAGTGCCCCTCTTTTACTTTCACTTTTCTCATTTAAGGCTCAACTGTCTACCAGTCACCTCTTCTAGAAACTAGGGCATCAAATGAGACTCTACATTCTCCCCCTACTGCCTTTTATTTCCAGTGAATTACCAATAGCCACCAATCCCCCCATCCTAAAAATCTCAAATATTCCCTCCATCCTCCAGCCTGCATGCTACTCCCTTCATTCAGCCCACTGTCTTCTTTCTCCTCATCTAAGTTAATTGCCTTACAACTGATGTGGAGCCTTCTAGCTCCTGGATCTTAAATCCATCCTCCAAACAGCAGTCACAATGGTCTTTATGGAACACATGAGTGATCACCTCACTCACCTGTTTCCTGTTCTTCAATCACTCCTTTTTTCATGCATGAAAAATATGCATGACATATGAAGCTCGTCATTTTCTGATTCTTCCCATTATGTCCATCTTCATCCCCTAATATTGCTCTACCCTCACCATCACACAGTGCTTACCATATGTCAACACTAGGTGTCAAGAACTGTTCTAAGAGCTTTACATACAATAACTCCTTCAATCTCATAACAAAGCTATGATATAGTTGCTGTATTAGACTGTGAAACCTATAGGAGAAGAACGTGCGTGACCATATCTTATTCAACTATCCATTTCCAATGCCTAGCACAGGCTGTTGTCCATAGTATATACTCAGTGAACATTTGCTAGACGGGTGGATGGATGGATGGATGAATTTAATATGAGGCAAAGGTGTCTAATGCTGATACTAAAAATAATCTAAAATTAGATACTACAGCAGCACTGGGCCCAGCTAATCAGAACTCTGTACTTTTCCTCTCTTCCAGTTTGAAATCTCTAAATCAATCATATTTTCAACAGGCTGGTTAAAATATAGATTTATAAAAACTCCAGAAATTAAAAATGATAAACTGATGGTGAATGAAAGTAAAATATTGCTTGTTCTCTCCTTTCCCAAAATCTTGTGAAGTCTTGCCAAGCAACCCAATGAGAAGACCACCGTCAGTCGTGAAGTCTATGTGTCCAGCCATTTGCATTCAACCAAGACCAGGGAAGGTAAACTTACCGTAAAGAATAGCTGTTCTAGAATCTTTCAGTAACTGAGCTGTTTTGCATTTCCCCTTCAACATGAACTGATGCTAATTGGGAGAAAAATCAACTTCTGTTTTGTACTCTAATGGGAGGATAAGAGTTATACAACCATGTATTCCACTGATTAGAAATTCCTGCGCATTTTCTGCTCCACGCTAGCCATTTGGTAGCATTTTAATTTAACTTTCCACTTGCATGTTCCCCATTAATATTTATGAAATGATTACTAACTGCAGCTCAGTCTTTGAAAACTGGATTTGAGGCATTCGGCAAAATACATTTGCTAGTAGTTGTGAACAAATAATGCTATAACGAGCTGTTATGAGGCTTTCTTTTCTTAATATATCTCTTTTTTTCCCTAAAGCTAAGATAATTAAAAAGGAGTGTGGGCCTAATAGGCAGGTAGAAATTTTAATAATTACATAAAACATTGTATATTACAGGAATCCTTAGACTAAGTCTAATTCCTGACTTGGAGTAGAATCTGCAGTGTCTCAAATGCCCATGAGATAAAGACAAAGCTTTATCCTCAGGACCTACACGAACCCCATAATAACAGCTAGGATGTTTAATGACATGTATAGTTGAGAAGTTCTCTTTCACGTGTTTTTTATTTTATCCTCACAACCATTCCATGAGTTGGGTGTTACCATTTTTGTTTTACAAATTAAAGATTTTTAGGTTTAAGTAGTGTTCTTTATTTAAGAGATACTGTCCGAATGGCAGCCCTGTGCCAAACTCTGCATCCAATTCTTTCATCTACAGGGTACATGTTGCAGCCTGTCCATCCAGGAGCTCACGATCTCTGCAGGATCAAGACACCCCAGTAAACAGATCACTGCAATATGGTGAGGGCAAAGATGGACTACAGTAGAGGTCTGTGCAAGGTACGGTATAAAACCAAAGAGGAACGAATCAAAACTGAAATGGGGAGCAAGGAGAGGGGCTCTCGAAAGTCAAGAAAGTTTTGAAGCTAAATCCTGACGACTATTAAGCCAATACAGCACAAAGGCGTAAAGCACTTATCCGGGAATAGCATATTACCTGATTCAGGACAGCAGAGAGAGTTAGGGGAGGCTGCTTGGAAAAGGAGGCAAGAACCAGATCCCAAAGGGCCTTCTGCTGGGTTCAAGTTTCATTGTTTCGCTGATACAGAATCATTAAAAAAAACTAAGCAGGGCAATGAAATGACAGAATATGTGGGCTGGGTGGGTTATTTAGCACCGAGGACTGACTAAATCAGAGATTAAGGGACCAGAGGCCAGCAGACCAGGTAGAAGTTCAGGGAAAGAGTGATGAGGGCTTGAACTTGGCCATGGGGCAGGGACAGTGGGAATAAATGTCAAACTGCCAGAAATTGGCCAAGCCCGTTATTGGTCCAAATGTTGTGTCTCTAAATGACATGCCCTGCACACCACACTTCACTGTCTTTGTAAGACAGGCTTTAACAACCATCTCTTATAGGCACAAAGAAACCAATGAGACAGCATCAGAGCAGGATGAGACCCCCACTGGATATCAAAGCTGAATGACTATGTCTATAATGAGGCAGTGTTATATTGATCAGAATCCACCTCAATAATCTTCCATGTGCAAGGCTGGCTTTTAGCAAAATCGGAAGAGGTGAGCCCTTTGGCTTTCTCATCTCCTTCCTCTCTGTCTGAACAAGAACACTTTCACTGATAGCAGCTTAAAATGTAACCTCACTCCAAGGTGTACTGCCATGAAGAGCACTTGAATACTCAAGTTGAAGAGATTTCATCTCCAGTGGTGGAAATCCTGGAGCTTTTAGGGATACTGGGGAGATTGGGGGCCACACTAGGGAGCCTTGGTCATGCACTGTTCTTCCTGTTTGTATTAATCCCCACCTCTGTGGTACATGAGGGCTTCCAGAACAACTCCTTCACTCCCATGAGCCCAGTTCTTCCTTCCCCTGGCTTGGGCTATTTGAGATTCATAGCTCTATATTATTATGTCCCCTAGAAGTTTG
Organism: Pseudorca crassidens; assembly: GCF_039906515.1. Lineage (NCBI taxonomy): Eukaryota > Metazoa > Chordata > Mammalia > Artiodactyla > Delphinidae > Pseudorca > Pseudorca crassidens. The sequence continues at coordinate 83,363,969 of NC_090309.1, forward strand.
CAGGTAAAATATTATTTTATTTGAGACACAAACTCATGGAGTCCTTCCCAATATTATTAGTGGATATTGATTAAACAGATTTGTACAGGGGCTAGTTGGCTAAAAGGAAAGAGAACATTGGTAGCAAGGGGGGAAGGACTTATGGAAAGAAAGAGTTTATTATTCAAGTTGCAGGCATTGTTGAGGTGGCACTGTTTGACAAAAGGTAGAGCCTCATTCACACACACACACATATACAAACATGCATACACACACACACACACACACACACACGCACATACACTGCAAGTAGGAAGGCACTGGATGAATCACTCATTTGTTGATGACTTTCCATTACAAAGATACTTGTTTTTATGGTGGCCATATTTTTCAAACCAAAATCAAAACTCATGTCCTAAAATACTTTCCCTTTTATTATTTTTAGTAAAATAAATCTATTTAGTAAAACCCGAGTGGTCATTACAGTTTAGTTCACCTGAATCCCAGATGAACAGTGGGTTTTACTACCCCAATCCCCTCCTTTCTTCCTTAACAGGACTTGCCTCCCATTTAACCCAAATGATCATAGCTCTTTGGTAAAAATGCCTCTTCTCTCTTCCTCCTCAAAGCCCTTGTTTCTATTCTACTCTGTCTTCTTTTAATGCAGTGGAAAGGCATAATGAAAACTGCATGGGATCAGGAATCGGAAGGATCTGAGACTGAATTCCAGCCCTGATAATTACACATTCTGTGACGCAGGGCAAGTTCTTCCACATTTTTGAGCCTTGGGTTTCTCATCTGTGAAATGTGGATAACAGAGCCCCCATGAAGCTGCAGAGACGTTGTAAGCGCTCAATAAATATTTGCCCTCATTCCCTCTCTTTTACCTTCATTTTCACAACCTTGGAAGTCTTAGTACCATTGTTTCAATTCCTGTGTTCTTCCTAATGTTGCTGTAGCCCTTTGGGCTGCTTTTCCATCAATGATATTTTCCAAGCACACTTCAAGATCCAGTTCCAAAATGACTCCAGTCCTATAAGAGATGTCATATGATTTTCTCTTTTTAATATAAGCAAATATAACGTCAGAATCCCATGGACTATTTCAGATGAAAATACAGCATTCCACAGGAGGCAAGAGTTCATTTTATTTGTTTTTTTTTTTAAACTCAACGTTTCTACATCTCTGTAGTTTCTCTGAAATCAATAAAGCAAAACCCATTATTTCCAATGCTTATTTTGTTGCCAATAAAAGAGAAATAAGTATATTAATGTTGCAACTTAAAATATTCACAGTAAGGAAAGCAACACTGATCATTTTTCATTTATGCATTTTGAAGCAGTGGGTCTGAAGTGGTAATATACTTATGAGCTGCTCAAGAATGAACGCAATTATTAACTGGGCAGCATGAAAGAGAATTGATTACCTGAAGAGCTCTTTCTATTCTTCAGCACCTTGTAAACACTTTAAAAAAAAAAAAACTTTTACCTTAAAGGTGACTCAGTTCAGTTCAACTAACATAGAGACTAAACTAAATATTTTGCTTGTGAGAAAAACCACATGTTCCTCTCCTCACCCCTTCTTTCCCGAGCTAATGCTTTATTATTCTTCAAGAGCTAGTCCAGGTGTCTAGCTGCTGTCTCCTCCAAGAGTCTTTCTCTGATCTTCGCAGCTGGGTTAAATGCTGCTGCTCTCACCCAGGAGGCTGTGTGCTGGTTATTGTCACAGCACTGCTGCAGTACAACAGAGTTCCCTATTTCTTCACTTGTCACCCCAATAAATGTGACCTCCTTAAGGAGAGGGATCATTTATTTTATGCCTACGTCCACAGCACTTAGTCCAGTGTCTGGCCCATATAGGCATTCACTAAATGTTAAACAAACCAATAAATGGATGAGTCAATAATGCATCAAAGAATGAGTTAAAGAGTCCGTTTAATCAAGCGTTTTAGCCAAAGATACACAGAAGGCATCCATTGAACTAGTGCCAGCGAACACATAACTAACTAGAACAAGATGCTGAATGACAGAGAGTTTAGAAATCCTATAGAGATGACTTTCAGTACTATTTGCAGACCTATGCTTCCATTAGCAGCTGCTATAATGTGCTTCTTGCACTTAAAAAATAATAATAATAATGTATTATAATATTTCTATACATTTGTCCAAAGCTTTACATTTACAAATAATTTTCAAATATGTCATCTCACATAATTTTTCCCATTTTGCAGAAAAGGAACAGAGCTGAGAAGCTATAGAACTTTCCCCGGGAAGTAGTTCTGTGGCCTCCCAAACTCTTTATGACGCCAGGGTTGATACTGGTCTAACACCCCACTGGAGGCTGACAGTGCTGTTTGTGATTATTACTAGATTGAATTCTGTGGTAAGACACACATGTTTTTCTGACAGTTGATGACAAAGAGTAAATTTGTCAAAAATAAATTAAACAAAATGATGGTTTCTCAGGCAAAATCTTCTTCATGCAATGATTTTTGTACACAAAGGGCCAGTATTCAAACTTTTTATTAATCTTTTAGCATTTTAATCCATTTCTCAGAAAGTATTTTACTTTTTCATTAATTCCGTATATCTTTTATATTGTTGTAGAATTTATTTTTTACACTTTTCCTTTTTTATTTCTAATTTACCTCCAGATAATTATGCTAACCTTCACTTTTCTAAAAATTGCATGACATTTCTAATTTTCATCTAAATGAAAAATTTTCAAAAGTAGATGCTGAGAATCACAACTTCAAATGCTGATAATTTCTTAGCACTCCACATTGACTTTTTAAAATCTATCTTAAAGTAATTTGTCCATTCTCTAAGCTCTTTTACTAAAATGAATTTTAATTTAAAGAAGATATGGTGTGTGTGTGTATATATATATATATATATATATATATATATATATATATATATACACACACACACAATGGAATATTACTCAGCCATAAAAGAGAATGAAATAACATCATTTGCAGCAACATGGATGGACCGAGAGAGTATCATACTAAGTGAAGTCAGACAGAGAAAGACATCATATGATATCACTTATATGTGGTATGCAAAACAAAAAAGAGAGAGAAAAAGTACAAATGAACTTATTTACAGAACAGAAACAGACCCACAGACATAGAAAATAAACTTATGGTTACCAAAGGGGAAAGGGCGGGAAGGTTATATCAGGAGTTTGGGATTAACATATACACACTACTATATATAAAATCGATAACCAACAAGAACCTATAGTATAGCACAGGGAACTATACTCAATATTTTTTAATAACCTATAAGGAAAAAGAATCTGAAAAAGAATATGTATCTGTATATATGTATATGACTTCCTGAACTGTAGACCTGAAACTAACACAACATTATAAATCAACTAAAAATGGTACAGATGAACCAGTTTGCAAGGCAGAAATAGAGACACAGATGTAGAGAACAAACCTATGGACACCAAGGGGGGAAAGTGGCCGGGGTGGTAGTGGTGTGATGAATTGGGCAATTGGCACTGACATATATACACTAATATGTATAAAATGGATAACTAATAAGAACCTGCTGTATAAAAAAATAAATAAAATAAAATTTAAAGCTTCAAAAAAATAAAATAAATCAACTATACTTCAGTTAAAAAATAAATTTTTAAAAAATAAAATTTATCAGATATAATGCCTATTTCACTTCTTTTGTTTTCACCACATTAAACTGTGTTTATTTTATATTCAACTAAATATGAACGTAAATTTTGCTACCACTTTGAGAATTAGAGCCTAGTATGAACATAGAGCAAGTTGAGAACTGATTGGTTCGGTTTGGAATCTAGTTCACCAAATTCAAATGAGATAAATCCAAAGAGTCAAGGTCAGGCAGGTAAAAGGTAAAGACAGACAGAAGATAAGGACAGTGGAGCCCAGGTCTAGAGTACTGATCAAGTCGGCCATTGACATACTGCATCAGGGTAACCAGGCCCTGTAGTTCGGAAGGGGGAGGGCGTCCCATTCCACATGTTCAGGGCACATGGAAAATGGGCGCCAAGCTCTCAAGGAAGCTTGTGCACCAGGCCCCGTGGCTCTCTCAAAGGGTTAACAATTATCTCATGCAGTTAATGTACCCATGCATATAACAATTTATCATTTTCCACACATACTCTTTACTGGCATCTCATTTGCTTTGAAACCAACTTCTGGGGAGGAGAGAGTAAGTATGACTGGTTGCATATACCAGATCTGACCATTCCAAGCTCTTTGAGATCTTCCAACCAGTGACATTCTTTAGTTGATTTTCCTCTCTTTGCAAATGTAAAGGCCTCTCATGGCTAAGAAAAGCAAATACGGCAGCTGCCGTGTGCTCAACCCCCTCACTAGGTAATATAGAATTTTCAAAGTAAAATTATTGATTAACATTTTCTGTCACTTTGCATATCTTATCTCATTGATTAACATTTTCTGTCACTTTGCGTATCTTATCTCATTAATCACCAAAGTCTTGGTTGCATTTGTTTGTTTAAGCCTTACACATAATTTCAGAGTACGGAGAATAATGTAATGAACATGGCATCAGAATTCTGCCCTTATGAAGATCACCGTCTAACAGGGGAAACAGACCGTTAATAATTAAATACACAGATATGTGATGTGAAATTGCCAGAAGAATGGTTATGCCCATGTCATGTGAATGGGCAGCAGAATGTTGGGATCCTCTTTCAGGTTGCTAGCATTCTTTTTCTGCCTGTTTCCCCATTATTATCTTCCACTTTCTGAAAGCTCCTGGCTTTGTGAACTCACAGCAGCAAACCATGACTGATAGATGAGAAGAAACAATCTATCCTTTCCAACTATTAAACTGTGAGAGTTCTGACAATGTCCCACTTTCCCAGACAAGCCCAGTTATTCACAAGAGTACCAAAACACAAAGATGTTAGTTTGGAAAATAAAATTATTTCAACAAGGGTGAAGGAAGAAAATAAAGAGAGAAAGGGAGAATTAGAAAGAGAAATAAACAATTTATATTGCAAAGGGGATTTTTTTTTCCTTCCATGTTTTCAACCTTTTTATCTACAAGGGAACCTGAGAATAAAAATTGTTTACACACACACACACACACACACACACACACACACACACACACACCCCACCTGCTCTATCTTCTTTACCTACTATGTGATTTTTTAAAAAAACTGGTCTATTTTACTTTCCACTGTGGTCATTTCAATGCAAACCAACGTCATGATGGAATAATAACAATATCCTAGTCAAAGAAAACAACACACAACTCAACCATCCTGACTTACACCTACATAAGCCTCTTGAGACTGTTCCTGGCTCTGGCAACTCTGAGCCTTTCCTGTGGCTTTTGTCCTGGGCTTGTTATTAAAGGAACGTGGAGGGATGGGATGGGAGGGGGGTCAGGGAGCTTCAAGGGAGCTGGACTGCCGGACCCAAAACCAACTCCCTCCCCTCCACACAGAGAGACACAGAGTTCAGAGTTTTATCTTAATTCCTGCTTTGCCATTTATTTAAACTCTGTGAGCCCAATTTTTGTTTACCAGTAAATTGGGGGAAGTAATACCAGGTTAAAGTCTCATGTTAAGGATTAGCTATACTATATGCAAAGCATACAATGTCTGAAACATAATGACATGAAATAAACGTTAGATATTAAATCAGGTTTTTTAATATTCAAAATTAGAGATTCAATCTTCCATGATTAAGGATATTAGTTATAGTTTCAGTTATTCCAATAAGTGCCTTTTCTTGGTTATTACACTTAATTTTTTTCTATAAAATGAGTGTTGTAATTCTAGTGTCTGAAAATGAAGTAATAGGTTAGCCAACAGTAAAAAAAAAAAGAGAGAGAGAGATAATATTCTCTTATTTCTTTTTGATTAATATCATCAATCAAAATGATTTCTTTAATGGAAAATGATTCAGAGAAATCAGCTCGTGTTGCAATATGAAAGGCGTTCTAGCACTGAGGAAAGAGTCCAGGTCTGGGAGCCAGGCAGACGTGACTTTAATTCTAGAACTTGTCCTTTCATTATCATTTAAATTTTGCACTTGAGCAAGTTATTTAGACTTTCACTTTCGTTGGATTCAAAAAAACCATTGATTCAGATCCTAGAAGTGTTTTGAAGGTGAGAGAAACTGTGATAATAGTATAAATTCTAAGAGCAAAAATTTCTTCATCTGTTAAATGGACGTCATAAAAGCCACCATCATCTTTTGCCGGGACACCTAGAACAGCTCCCTCTGTTTTCACTCTTTCTCCTATTCCTACCCTGCTCCCCCCCCCCATTCATCTGTTGTCTCCACAAGATCCAGATAATCTGCTGAAATATGTAAGTTGCAGATCAGGGCGCTCCTCTGCTCAGACTTTACCTGTAGCCTCCTAGCGCAGGTAAAGCAAAATTCAGAATTCTGAGCATGGCCACGAGGCTGCACGGTCTACCCCCCAGACACATCTCCCCTCCCTGTCCCTTTGCTCTATGTTATCCAGACACACTTGACACACTGGTCCTCCCTTCTCCAAACAAGCTGAGCTTTTTTCTACCTCAGGACCTTTGCACTTGCTATTCTCTGTGCCTTTTCCCCCAGACTATTTATGGCTTAATTTTTCCCTTCAAAAGATTTCCCTTCAAATGTCACCTCTAAAAAGACCTTCTCTGACCCCCTTACCTAAAAGAGCCAGCCCCTTTTTCTCCACCTCCTTGTCACCCTTTTTGCTCTTACCCTGCTCTATTATTTTCAGAACACTTGCCACTATCCCAAATTACATCACATATCTGTGTATTTAATTATTAACGGTCTGTTTCCCCTGTTAGACGGTGATCTTCATAAGGGCAGGATTCTGATGCCATGTTCATTACATTATTCTCTGTACTCTGAAATTATGTGTAAGGTTCAATATGTATTTGTTGCCTGCCTTAAACAAACAAATGCAACCAAGACTTTGGTGATTAATGAGATAAGATATGCAAAGTGACAGCAGAGTGCTTGGCCCTAAGTGGGTGCTTAATGAATGCACTAGAAGGAGAAGCTCCTTGTACTGATTCCAACATACGTTGCTCCTTCACCCAGCGTTATTATGGACACTCTAATTCTCTGATAATCTTAATAAGTCCCATTACAGTTGTGTGAGAACACAGTCAAGGAGAATGGAAAAATAATAAGGAATGAAGGTGCTCGTTCAAGTACAAGGCAAAGACTGCAAGGGTCCAGGATGAAGATAAACTAGATCAGGGCAGAGTGGAAGGCACACCTGAGGCCAGGGATGAGAAAGCGGGTGGGGCAGGGGCTAAGAACCGGGCCACAGTTTCACAGCAGGCTGGGCTGGGAAGAGAGAGGTCTTACTTGGAAAGAAAGAGTTAGGTAGTAACTCCTTGGGAGATGACCTCAAGGCTCTGGGGATACAGGAGGCCCAGTCCTGAGTCTGAAATTCTTTGAGGAGATGGGAGATACCTTTTACTCTTCCCCGCATGAAACTTCTTTTGTCTCCCTACCTTCTTACATCAGTCACCTGTTGATCCTCCCACCTCAATGCCTGTGCCCCCTCCCCAGGTCATCGCCACTGCTCTGCTTCAGGTGCTCACCATCTCTCATCTCACCTGGACAATTGCAACAGCTTCTAAACATGCCCTGCCGTCAGCCTACCCGGCCATCCATTCCAGATTCCCACTCCCCAGTCCATCCATCCTCCAAGATGGATGCCGTCTCTCCATCACTCTTCCAACGAGATGAAATTCAAACTCCTGAGTGTGCCACACAAGGTCTTTTAGAGTCGAGTTCCTGGCTTTCTCTCTTGTCTCATAGTCTGCTATGTCCCACCACAAGTCACATCCTCCAGCCTGACAAAATGACTAGCTATTTCCCAAATACACATGCTTTTTCTTCTGTCTTCGATTCTTCTGCAGTCTTTCCGTACATGCTACACGCCTTTCCGAGTGCTCCCTTAGTCATGTCCCTGTACCATGTATGGGAGTCAGAGGCATCCACGTTTTTATCACCACCTCTCTCTCAGAGAAAACAGTGGTAGCCTAGTTTTGTCTAATCTGATTACCAACCCCCCGTTTCTCTGTTAATCATATCAATTGGTGCATGTCCTTCTCAGAGTAGGGCTGGGCGGAGGACACAGGTTAGCCTATGAAAATACTCCATCCTGTGTCCCTAGAGAATTATTCTAGGACGGAGACATGTCCCAAGCAGGGCTTGCCAGTTCTTTCCCTGGGATTGATAGTGAGGGTGGAAAGATAAGCATCTTTTGTTTGGCTGTGATATGAAGATAACAGGATGTGGGTCCTGGGGCCGTGATGGTCTCCTGGCCTCCCTGAGGTCGGACCTTGTTTACAGGATGAGGCCAGACACAGACATGAAACATGCAGAGCTGCTGTGGGGTAGAATGACACAAGGCTCTGAAAATGCCTGACACAGAGAGCGACACGGAGAGCTGACTCAATAAACAGAGTGCGCCCAGAAGTGTTTATTGCATGATGGGCAGATGGATGGGTAGATGTAGGACACATAAAATAACAGTGGAAGGACAGAAGGACTGATGAGGAGGTGTACACCTGTGCCATAATTAGGACCAGATGAAGAAAGTACAACCGCACAAAGTGCGGAGTCCCTCTTCTTTCCTTTGTGTTAAATGCTATTCTAAACAGCTCGGCGCCTTCCTATTTGCTGTGTAAAGCCAAGTTGAACACGTTGCGTGATGCTGGGAGCCTGTGATTTTCCTACTGCTGCCATTGTTTAATCAGACGAAAGAGTTTTCAAAAGGTCTCATCTGTGCATGTTTCTAAGAGCTTTTTAGGATTCATCATTGACCATCTCAAGCTCTGTCTGCATAGCTCTAATTGACATTATACCTCGATTGATCACCACGGCTGACTTTATTTTTTACACTTTTAATTATATTATCTTCTGAAAAGGAAAGTGTTAGAGCTTGAGTAGAATTACATTAAGTTGAAAACTCTGCAGCAAAAGATTTCAAAGATTGATGATACTCATCATGGTCACAGAGGTGTAAGGAAGGGAACCCACCTACTCTGCTGATGGGAACTGTGTACTGGCAAACTTTACTGGAGGACAACTTGGCAACGTGCGTCAGAATTGGAAATGCCCTAGCAATTCCTTTTAGGGGAATTTTTGCTTAAGGAAGTAAGTGAATAATTGTTCAAATGTATATAGAAAGTATATTCATTGCATCATTATTTTTAATAGTGAAAATCTGAACTGTCAATGTGGGATTAGTTAAATAAATTAGAGTACATCTAGGCAATGTAATATTATATATATGCTAAAGGATAAGATAGAGATGTAGATACACAAATACATGGATATAGAGATATAGAGATAAATATAGAGGAATATATAAGTATATGGGTATGTAGACAGATATATAAATAGAGGTAAGAGATTTTCCTGACCTATTTTTAAATTTAAAAGTTAAATGACAAGCTAGTGTATATTACTCCAATTCTAATGCAAATAATATAATATTCACATATATGTATTTATACACATCAAAAAATCTAAAAGCTAAAAATAGCTTTGCCAACCTATGGCCCATAGTTCTCTCAGGGAAGTAGGTCACAGAGAGCTTTCATTTTATTTTTTATACATTTTCTATAGTGTTTGATTTCTTAATGGTTATTAGGTATATGTTAATAATAAGATAAATAGTAAAGAGATTTCTCTTTGAGGAAAAATAGCCTCGATGTGTTACTCTTTATTTGGGGGGTACATGCTGATTACAGTACTGTCCATATTTTATAAAATGTATCTATGCAAATATGAAGATATTCTGTGTCCATGGTAACAGCACATCCAGATGTTTACGAACATGTGTAGCTCGCATATTAGGGTTGGCTCTGATATTTGGTTTGAAACAGATACAACTATAGATCATTAGAAAACATACATTTATTTCTTAATAAATTCATCTCATGATATTATAGAGATAAAACCAACTGCATTCTAAAACCCAATGTGAGAATGTACATAAACATTAAACCCTGGAATCAGAAAAGCTTGTGTGTCTGGAAGCATGAGAGAGAAATCACCAGGGACAGGCTGATCATTTTTTTTTTTTTTTTTTGTGGTACGTGGGCCTCTCACTGTTGTGGTCTCTCCCATTGCGGAGCACAGGCTCCGGACACGCAGGCTCAGCGGCCATGGCTCACGGGCCCAGCCGCTCCGCAGCATGTGGGATCTTTCCAGACTGGGGCACGAACCCGTGTCCCCTGCATCGGCAGGCGGACTCTCAACCACTGCGCCACCAGGGAAGCCCAGGCTGATCATTTTTAACATAAAAGATGAAAATTAAAACTGTGAAGAAAAGTCATCATCAGTGTGTGACTGAAGGAAGTGGAGGGAGTATGACCAGAGAGTAGAAGTTTCCATGTAACCCTGCACCCAGTTCAGACAACTGAGTTTTTTTGTTGCAGTTTTAGTTTCTCGTTTTTTAAAATCTGTTAAAAGTTGTT